>NC_079490.1:97433141-98089808 GCF_020520425.1 Spinacia oleracea
TAATACCCCTAGAAATAATAATTTGCGTCCCAAAAGTTTCCAAGACCTTTTTCTTTTCATGCTATATACAATAATACGTAACAGACTAACGAGTACCTATATAATAGGTATGCAATTTATCTTGTTTACGAATATGTATCAATGTATATTTAAAGTTAAATGTACCAGAGTGTTTTTCTTTTGCACAATTTTGAATTCTTCGAATAAGCTAAATTAATCATATGAACCATAAAAACACCATTAAACACATATACATAATTACATATATAGCTCTACGTATACTCGAGAATAAGATCAAGTTCTCATATACGTACATAGTGCGGGTTCCTTGAGCTATTATTCATTTTCATGCTCACCCCATTTCTTTGTGTATTTATGAGCATTATAATGATTAAATTTTTTCTAGTACAGAGTAACTAAAACCATTTTCGTGCCATAATTAGGACAAAATGAAATCATTAAATAAAATTGAAAGTTAGCCTCATGGGTAATATGAGTGGCCTTAACGTGGAACATCATAGTTGACAGTTGTGTCTTAAATTAGATGGGGCTCTTTCAAACTTACCTTACATTTTACATATTCTCCCCTTCTTTGCCCCGCCCTTCATGGGCCTCCTTCCCTTAACTAAGGGCTACCTATTTACTCCATGCCTAGCTCAATTAATTCTAGTTTACAGAGATGTTAATCAGCTATAATAATAATGGGTACATCCGTTCTATAAATCATCTTTTTATTTTTTTGGTCAAGATGTTTTTTTTCCTGCTTTTGACTTTAATCGATTCTAGGATTTTTTTTTGTGTTTTACCACTTTTAAAAAGTCTAAATTTGTGTTTTATCACCTTTTTTTTTGTTTTTTTTGTTTTACCACATTTTAACAATAAAGTTAATGGAATCGTCATTGCGTATTTGAGCCCACTTCAACTGATAGTATAATATTTTCCTTATATATTTATTTCCACGATTTTTTTAAGCATGTTGTATATATAAGTTTGTAATTTGATTAATTTGGAGATTCGAAGTACAATAACGGATGGTGAGAATTAAAGAGTAGTAAAGAATAAGGTGAAAATTTGAATGAGGAGTAAATTAAGAAGAAAATCGCATAAAGTGGGTAAAGAATTGGGGGGAAGCTTAATATGTGGGCTCCACTAACGATGTCGTTAAATTTGCCGTTAAAAGGTGGTAAAATAAATATTTTTTTATGTGGTAAATAAAACTTTGAGATTTTAGGTGGTAAAATGCATGTTCAAATTCTTTTTAGGTGGTAAAACAAAAAAAATTCTCAATTCTACTATAAATAAATTTACTCTTTTACCCTGTCTAACCCCACTATACATATAACTAGTCTTTTATGCACGCGATGCGTGCATGATTTTTTAGCATGGATATAAGCCGACATTAAGAAATTAATATTTATCATCATAAAATGATTACCTCTTTTTTTTCTTTTGAAAGCATCTTAATCAATTTCTTAATATCCATTTCAAGACTTCGTCACAAATAATTAATCGAAATGTTAAGAAAATGGTTTAAAAGATCTATAACAATCCAATGCAACATGTGATTTTTATCTTGAAATAAAAGTTTTAACATTTTCTGAAGTATAATGATATATATTATTCATCATGATTAAGGTCTAAATAGTAATCAATTAATTAAAAAATCTATGAAAAATCTAATTTCTTTAGTCACATACCTTTTTCTTACGAAGTATTTTATAGATGATAGATTGTCAATCATTTTTTCTAACGTTATCTCTTAGAGCAATAAGTCATAAATAATTTAGTTTTACGGAATACATGATCTTAAAATTTATTTTGAATAAATTCATGTTGTATGATGGATGAAAATGATATAATCTTTATTACATAAGTTATTTCTTAATAACATATGATAAAAATAAATCAAAAATTGTAGCAGAAATGTGAGTCATATTGTGAAAAAGGTTATACCGATAGAAGTAGCAAATGACATATGAACATCATATTCATCTTTTTAGCTTCTACAAGAAATTATTAATAAAAAAAGAAATAAAGAACTTGAATAGTTATAATGGAGTAATAAATAATTGTGAAAAATTAAGCAATAAAAGGCATAGGTTGAAAACTTAAAAAACTAAATGATAGATTTAGATCCACCAAATGTGTGATATATAATTGTAAGAAAACTAATATTATATTTATATAATTAGTAGTCATTCAATTACAATCAATAATAATACCCAAAGACCTCTATCAAGGATATACATTAGAGGTCAAATAAACAGAGAGAAATATATATTGTTGTTTGAGTGATTAGGATGACGAGGGAGCTAGTCAGGTTTATATAGTAGACAAATGCTAATTATTTTTGGCTAACTTTTTGAGAGGTGATTGACGTAAATATGGGTTAATTAATGGTATTCCTAATGTTAGCTTAGTCTTAAATTATGATTGCAATGATCATAAAGATAATTGAATTGAATTATTTTATTTTTGAATTGGAAATTATGATTGATTTAATTCGGGCCAGGATCGGTTATTGTTTTTTTCATTAATTTTTAATTTGCAATTATGCTTTCATTTGTGCTTAGTTTACAACAATTACCTTATGCACAACCAAATTTGGATAATATTGGATTGCTTTAGTAAGAACTTTTGTTTGATTTATGCCATTTTTCAATAAAATTTATGTCAAATGATTATTCTAATAAATTTCGAGTTAAAATATTTTATTTGATTGTGTTATTTTTTAATTGATTGTATTTCTTTAATTAGGTTATTTAATTAATGGTGAAAGAGAATATTTTAGACTATTGTATAGGGGGACACAAAATGTCATTTACTATTATTACCTCAGGAAATCCCTTATAAAATAGAGATTTTTGTATAACGTATATCAATGTTACTATTACTTTTAATTAACTAATATTCACACTATTATTTTTAACAATTTTATCATAATTATAAGAGAGTGATTTTCAACTTAAACATTCCATTTTTCCTTTTATATTGTATTCTATAATTAATGTAGTAGTAATTTAAACTTTGTAATTAGTAGGGTCATAAATTAATTAAGTTGTGAATTAATTGAGGGTATTATGGACTATTCTATAGGGGGACATCAAAATGTCAATTACTAAAATGACCTCATGGGTTCCCTTATAGAATAAAGATACGACATACTCCATATTTAATAATATCAATATCTCTAAAGAGGAGTTTGGTAGGAGGGATAAAGATAAGAGGGATAAGAAGGAGGGAATCGGTGTATAGGATAAGAATAGAATAATGGAGCGTAAGGTTCGCCCAGGGTAAAGGGAAAGGAAAAGGAAGGAAATTAAACCCTTTGATATAAAATATTATTTGGATAAAATTTGATTTTTACTTCTCTTTCCCCTCTATCCTCCTTTGCTCCATTCGGTCCATCCTATTATCAAACTACCGTCTCCCCCGCCCCTCTCAAAGCACCCTCATCGCTTCCACTCTCCCGTTGCCGCCTCCCTCCCCCCCTTTGTCGCATTCCCCTCCCCTCCCCTTGCCGCCCTCTTCTATCTCTCTTCTCTCATTGCTTCACCATATCCATAAAAATGTCAAACTGAGGGAAATGTGTCCTTCACCCAAGGTGCATTGGTCTAATACCAAGGGTTAGCTTAATTACACAATAACTAATTTAGAAAGATCAAGTGATCGGAATAGCTAGATGGAGCAATGTATCCGATCAATGAGTTCTAATCCTTATTAGGCTCACATCTTACTCTTGACTGAACCTACAAGGTTACACCAATGGCAAATAATAGATCACCGGGTTAAATGAATAAATAATGCCCGGATGGCCTTAGACGTTAATATGAAAAGGGACGAGAAATGTTGCGGCCCACGAGCCAAGCGCGTAAGGCCCATGGGCGATGCATCACTGCACAAGCGCACGGACAGCAGGCACATGCCCTTCGCTAGGCGCGTGGAGAAGCACACAACAGAAACAACTAAAACATTGCATAGCACGGCCCAACACCTATGCATGTTGTGGGTTGTGTACGTGTGTGATAGGCTGGCCAAGGCTTTGAGGCTTTGGTTGGTTCTCTTGCTTGTTTCCCAAGGGTTTATTAGATTAAACCCTAGGATGTTTTCCATACTACACAACACACAACTAAGAACCCTAATTCTCTTTGTGCCTCCAATATGAGATTTTCACAAAAATTAAACAACTTTGAGAAAGTTCTAAGCTAACGGAATCAAGGCGGATCCAAAAGTGTCGGTGGATGATTGTAGAGGAACTACACGTGGAGTTCTTAATCGTGCTCTTGAGACTAGCGGGAGTACACCCTATGAGTGTATGTTGCATTTAATTTACACTTTTGCATGTGATCTTGGCTATGGTGAATGTTTCCACATGTTAATTAGATTAGCATTGATTCCCAACATTGGCATCATGAGCTTCATGTTTTAAAGTATATTTTAATGTATTTTCATGAATTAATATAGCTGAAATTGATGGTGTTAATATTCAGAGTTTTTCGGATTATTGGATGAATCGTAGAAAAACTTGATGTTTAGAAAAGTGTTAGATTTTGATGATTCCTTAGTGTTTTTTTTGGGTAGAAACGACGTTCTAAACACAGATCTTTGAATCGTGTACCAAAATTTTGAAATTCTACCTCTAAGTTGGACTTTTGGAGGGTTTTTTTGTTTCGGAATAATTAATTTCTTTAAAATTTTAATAAGTTGCTAATGAACATATAATTAATTTTGTATTGTCCTACTGGTTTATAATAATGTTTAGGATGTTTATAAATTAATTTCGTGCCTAATTAATAATTATAAACCCTAATCATGGGAAGTCTAAAGTTATGTAATTTTTGATCGTAAATTAGTTGGATTTTTTTTTTTGGCAATTAATATTAGGATTATATTAATACCAAAGAGCATGGGCAAAAAAAAACCCAAGGATTACATGAAAATCAGACCACTAGTCCTCAAACTACAAGAAACAACTAATCTTGCAGTAATCTACTTCTCAGTTCATCAGAACTTCTACAAGCCACTCGAAACAAAATTTCTTTAACTAGACACTCAGAGGATTTCACATGATTCCTAAAAACAACAGAATTTCTCATAAGCCAAATGCTGTAGATTTTTTCTGTGAAGCACATCACATAGAGCTTAGCAATGCAACCAGTTTTCTTGCTAGCTTTAGCTGCCTCCCCAAGCTCATAAGTAAGGCCTGCACTTCTCCTATATATACCCAATTTCTTCAGCACAACTTGCCAGATTGTAGCTGAAAAAGAACAAGCAAAAAACAGATGTTCTACTGACTCCTTTCCACCAGAACATAACACGCAATCATCAGAACAGTTCATACCCCAGTTTTGCATTATATCAGTAGTGTATAGCCTATTGAGAATTTCTAGCCAAGTAATAAAGATACTTCTAGGACTAGCTCTGTTATAACACAGCACCCTCCTCCAAGGAACCTTTTGGAAAGTTCCTTGCAGATTTCTGTAGACTGTACTAATAGAGTATTTCCCTTTCACAACAGTCTTAGTCCAGCCACCAATCTGAGAGATGAAAGTCTGACTATTAAGAATCTTCTTAAGAGACCAGGAACAAGAACTAGGAGCCACAAATTGTAAAGGATCTTGTCCTTTCATATAAAAGCTGTTTACCCATTGTACCCACAACTTATCTTTCTTGAAAGCTAAAGCCCACAGAAGCTTGCCAATTGATGCTTTGTTCCAAAGGGCTATGTTCTTCACATTCCAACCCCCAGCAGACCTAGACATGTATAACTTGTCCCATGCCACTAGAGCTTTCTTGGAATTTACAGTATCACCAGTCCAGAGAAACATCCTGCAAAAAGCTTCAACCTCCTTAATAATTCTTTTGGGAAGAATAAAGATCTGGCACCAGAAGGTTTGCATCCCAAACAATATAGTTTTGATGAGCAGAAGTCTCCCTGCATAAGAGAGGAACTTAGCAGACCATACTTTTTCTCTAGCAAGAATTTTATCCACAAGGGGTTTGCACTGATGGTAGTTGAGTTTTTTTGAGGAGAGAGGCACCCCTAAGTATCTAAAAGGTAAGTTGCCTTCTAGTAGTTCTGTTGTGTCAAGAATATCACCTTTTTCAGCAGTAGAAACACCCCCAAAGTAAATGTTGCTTTTACTCATGTTGGCCTCCAACCCTGAAACAATAGAGAATTTACTAAAAGCATCAAGAAGCAGCTGCACTGAGATCTTGTCAGCTCTGGCAAACAACAGCAAATCATCAGCAAACATCAAGTGAGTGATGTTCATCTTTTCACACCTAGGGTGGAAATTGAAATCTGGATTCACCTTTAACTGATTCATACACCTGGAAAGATACTCCATCCCAATAGCAAACAGAAAGGGTGAGAGAGGATCACCTTGTCTCAAACCTTTTTTTGCTTGAAAGGGAGTACTGGGAAAGCCATTAATAAGTACTGAGTAAGAGACAGTAGTGATACAGGCCATGAGTAATTGCACAAACATCACTGGAAAACCCAGTTCATAGAGCACAGTTTCCAAGAAAGTCCACTCCACAGAATCATAGGCCTTCTTGAGATCAATTTTTAACACACATCTAGGAGATAAGTGAGCTCTACCATAGCCCTTGATCAACTCAGTTGCTAGCAGAATATTGTCAGTGATGTTCCTACCAGGGATAAATCCTGATTGACATTCACTTACAACTTCTGTGATTACTTTTTGAAGTCTTGCTGTAAGAACTTTAGGAATCACCTTGTAAACCATAGAACAGCAGGCTATAGGTCTGTAATCTTTCACATAGGAAGCATTCACAACTTTGGGAACCAGGGTAATAGAGGCACAATTCATACCAGGAAACATCTCCCTAGTTTGGAAGAAATAGAGCACATCCTTGTACAAATCTTCTTTAATCACAGGCCATGTAGCTTTAAAGAACACAACATTATATACATCTAGCCCTGGAGCCTTGCTGTCATCTATATTATGAAGAGCATCATCAATTTCCTTAGTGGTCACAGGTTGGCAAAGAAACTGAGCAGCATCAGAAGACAGCCTAGGTCATGATCTGATAGTTGGTAAATCAACTTTAGGTAAGCTAGAAGCAGCAGTACCTAACAAGGAGATATAGAACTTTTTAATTTCTGCAGTAATATCTCCTGGGTCAGTCAACTTGTCCCCTTGATCATTATACAATAGAGAAATTATATTGAAATTTCTCCTCTCCTTGACTGAAGCATAGAAATATCTAGAATTAGAGTCTCCCTCAGTTAGCCATTGAATTCTAGACTTTTGCCTTAAAGCTGATTCCTCTACTGACAGCCACTTCCTCAACTTCTCAATGCCCACCTTCTCATCAGCTTGCAACAATAAATCTGTGGGATCTGAGCTAAGAAGCTGCTGAATACCTTCTAATTCATTTTGAGCTTGCTGGATTCTTGAATGAATCCCTGCAAACTCCTCCTTATGAAGCTATTTCAATTTCCCTTTTAATCTCTTAAGCTTGTACCAGAATCTTTTAAGTGGGTTACCTTGCATAGGTTTACCCCAATCTTGCAATACCACCTCCTTAAACTGAGAGTGCTTCACCAGGAAATTGAAGAATTTGAATGGCCTACCACCCTCCTTCTGATCATCATCAAACTTCATCAATAATGGGGAGTGGTCTGAAATGGAACTGTTTAAATAATCTACTGAGAGATGCCCATATTTCAGCATCCAACACCCATTTCCTAAAGCTCTATCAATCCTTCTAGAAATTCTAGCATCTCCAAGACCTTTATTAGTCCAAGAGTAAAAATGCCCTGTACTCCTTATTTCCCCCACACCAGTGTTGATCAAGAAATCTTCAAAATCTTGAGTTTCTGTCTTGCTAATAGCAGCACAATTGATTCTGTCTTGACTAGCTAACACTGCATTGAAATCCCCAAGAATAAGCCAAGGTGACTGAGATACACCAGTAGCTAATCCTGTCAAAGAAGACCATAGAGGTTTCCTAGTATCCACTGTATGTAGCCCGTACACTGCAGTAAGAAAACAAAGAAAGGATCCTTTATTGTCAATGATTTCAGCATGAATAAATTGCTCATGAGTAACCAAGATGTTCACAGTTGCATTGACCAATCTCCACCCAACCCATATTCTGCCCCTAGGATTGCAATTAGAGTTACAATGCCAACTCCACCCACTACCCAACTTCTGCTGAAATTTAGTTGTCTTATTATGCTTGACTCTAGTTTCCAACACAGCCATTACATCCACTTTATTCTGAGACAAAAACTTAGTAAGAGTTCTTGTCTTATTAGGGTCATTTAGACCCCTAGCATTCCATGGACACACTATCATCAGGGAGTTTGGATGTAACTCCAGGGGGATCTTCTTCCACCTCTTCCTCTGCATCCAACTCCTGCCCAGGGGACAAAGCTCTAAAAGAGTTCTGAACAGGGGTATCAAGTTTTGTAGGCTTCTCAGACCTGTGTTTAGTCCTCCTAGTATCAACTCTCTAACCTGCATCATCATCTGAGTGGATCACAACATTGGTGCCAGGAGGTGTGACTTGAGTATCAGTTTGCACCTGTTGCCCTTGTTGAACCTTCTTTGGCACCCACTTTTTAGTGGTCACCTTAGGCTGGACATGAACTGCATTACCTTTCTTGTAATCACAAATATGCCCAACCAAGCAACACTTCTTACAATATGGTGGCTTCCAGTCATATGTCACAGTTTGCTCAAATTGTTGACCAGATGGGTCAGCAACTGTAATGCTATTAGGAAGAGGTTTAGTGACATCAACCTCAATAAGAACTCTAGCAAATGATACCCTAAGCTGATGAGTAGTGCATTCATCTGCAAACATTGGAACTCCAATCACACTACTCAATCTCCTCAATGAATCCTCTCCCCAGAAATTAAGAGGGAGGTTTGGAAATCTAACCCATAAGGGAATTACTTTCAAAACCTCCTCATGGAACTTAAAGTAAGGGGACCATTGCTTGATAATTGCTGGTTTGCCATAAAAGAACTGTGGGCCAACAAACAGAATGGCATCCTTATCTTCCTGGGAATTGAATTTCAATACAATGTAACCCTCATCATGGAGGAAAACTTTGGGGGTTGAAATCTGACTCCATTCCTTAGCTAGAAATCTCATCACAGAAGCAATAGTAGGCGTTTCACCCAATACAAACAGCACAACAGCATTCATCCATGAAGCAGTACATTTATCAATTTCTACTTGTTGTAATTGGGCAACAACTTGTCCATCCGTACACACAGGGGCTACATATTTCAATGGTTTCCCTTTCATAGCAAAAGAACTACCCTTAAACATGTTAACCCAAGGTTCTTGAGGTTTCTGAGGTACTACAGTCTCCCCTTCACCCCCCATATGCAATTTCATACTCACTATGCGTATAGTTCCAGGGTTCACAGAAGTGGGTTCATCAATGGCATTTAAAACTCCAGATCCATTTACCAAATGAGAGTGAGATTTTTGGTATTCACGAATTACCTCTTGAAGCCTGAGAGAAACTGGGCCAGCACTTGGATGCACTAACCTCGGGTCTGCCATTGAAACAGGTTCATCAAATGGGTCATCCTCCATAGTCAAAATCGGGGTTTGAGTGTTCTCCAAGTTTTGGGTATTCGCCTGAGAATGAGTGTGAGAGCTATTATGAGTGCCACTAGCTGAAGGAGAAGGTCCTCCATTGTTACCGGATTTACTAGCCGGCGTCGTCTTCTTCTTCCTCCCCATTGCTGGATGTCGGTGCAGGATAGTGGGTTTTCCTAAACGTGCGCCTCGTCCATGAAAGAGAGAGAAAGTTTTAAATCATTAGTTGGATTGGTTGGTTAGATCTGAAATTATGCTTAGGTGAGTAGGGGAATATGTTTTCATTGGTATATGACTCATTTCAAAATTCAAGGATAAACTTTTGATAAGATTCATTAATTTTAATCGTACACCCAAATGATAGTTTGACAAAAATTTAATTGTTTGAAATAGTTTAAATTGTCGGATTAGTATTCGAAATATTTTTGTTAATTGGATTCTTTCAGTATTTTCGAATATTGTTAGCCTAGATTGATTATTTTCATGAATTCGATTTTGTGTAATAGTAATAAATCAACCCTCTTTAATTTTTTCCCGTAATATAAACGATTGGATTTGTTAAATTTATGAAAATATAAATTGTATACTTTTCAGTTCATAAACGAAATCGGATCTCTGTTTCGTGAGCTCCTAGGTGCGCGAGCTCGCTACTTGTCGTGTGCGAGCGCTTGGCAAAGCACATCTATGGGCCAACGCCCATTGCCTTGCCTTACAACGAGCGTAGTGCTAGAGAAATAGGCCTAGCGACCTGTGCTCATGCTCTGGCACGCTGCACAGCGCATCGATGGGCTGAGCGCAAGCCCACGCCCTGGTTGCATCCTTTTTGTGCATTTTCGTTTATTTTACGAACCAAGGCCCTTGTTCGGGTTTTGGGCTTGCAGTTGCACGTAACAACTTGGATTTTTATTTTTATTTTTATTTTATTTTGCTTGGGCTGGGCCGTAAGTTTAATATTTAAAATTAAAAGGTCAATGTTTATTGGTTTAAGCGGGAGCTATTTTGATGAAAAGTGGAGATTAATTTTTAATTATTTTTTAGTACGATGATCACTTTTAATTAAATTAAATATTTGTTTAGAACATAATTAAAGTTAATAATTTTGATTTGATTAACTTTTTAGAGCGCTTGTGCTTGAACGTGATTTTAATTATCATGTAAATTTTGTATAAGCTTACTTGGGCCATTCGTCTTAGAGTACGAATTGGTGAATATATATTATATTATATTGCGTAGCAGATTTGCAGGTGACTAGTATGTCCCAAATAAGATAGAAATTACGGTATGCGGACCGTTTTATCTATGAATGTAAATTTTAAATATGGTATGCGTACCATGGAGTATTTTTGTATAATTAGATTATTTATTTGAATTACTTCTAGCTAGTATTTAAAAATTCTAGTACATGTTAGCATTTTCTAAATGGTTTTCAAGACGGTGCAAAGCTAACAAGACAAAGTTTGAAGATTGGTGACTTCAAGTCCATGTCCAGGGGCCATACTAGATCAAATTTATATGCTTTCTATATTGGTGTATGTATATTATGCTTGATTGTTTTTCTATGTTTTGATTAAGGATTTTAGTTCACTAAATAATCAAACCAACATAGAAACAACAAAGTCCTAAGAAATATTAAGCTTAAAATTGCCTTCCAAATTAATGAAGCACTTACATAAACCTTCGAACCTAAGATAGTAGTTGTTTACGCCAAAGAAATGTGCTATTTGTTAGGTTATGACAAATATAAAACATATATTTCATGCGAAAAAATCATAAAGCCAGGAATCCAAATTAATTACCACATAACCAATTAGCATAATTTAGGATACATACATGTGTAGTGTGCCTTCCCTAGCTGCTCCCGAACCGAACAAGAACAAGTTTAGGACTCCAAGTGTAGTCCCTCCGTAGATAGTCCACAACACGTTCGGATCCGCCTTAGATTCAATTAACTAGAATTTAGCCTAAGGTATTATGTTATTCGTACTTAATTATTTGGCAAATTATTAAGCTTAGTTTTTAACTTAAAACTATATGAATACTTGAATTGATGTATATAAATTGTGATTTCCATCACCTATTTATAGGGTAGGATTATCGGAACTAGAAACCTACTAGGATTCAATTTCTCTAATTCAATTAGAATTAGAGTTAAATTAAATCTATTAATTTTAGTGTTTAGCTTAACAACTAACTCTAGTAGTTTTAAGAAAATAATCTTATCGGACAAATCCTAAGCAACCAAGGATTCGAGGCTTGCACGAACCACACACGAGCAGCCCACGAGGGAAGCTGCCGTGCGCGCGCGGAGCTCGGCCCAGCAAGCAGCCACGCGACCCACAGCGTAGGCGCTGCTGCTGTTGGCCTTGCCTTGCGCTTGGCCCGGCCTGCCTTGCTAGGCGGGCTGCTGCTGCTGTGTTGCCTTCGCGCGGGCTAAGCTAGGCGCGGGCCTAGCTTCGTGCTGGGCCTTGCGTCTAGCAAGCTCGTCCGATGTTTATTTCGTACGTCACGCTTCCGATTTATTTTCCGATCCCGAAATTCATTTTCGATTCGAACAATATTTAATATTTCCTATTCCGGAATTAATTTAAGTTTCGAAAATTTTTTAATATTTCCGATTCCGGAATTTATTTCCGATTCCGATAATATTTCCGATTCCGGCAATATTTCTGATTCCGGCCATATTTCCATTTCCGATAATATTTTCCGATACGTACCATGTTTTCGGTTCCGGCAACATCTATGTAGACACCTACTTTTGTCCCCATTCCCGAAAGGGAAGGTTCGATGATGAGAACATAAATCTCCACTTGGCAACGCATTTCCTATAAAGTAACGAATCTCAATTACCCCTTTCATTTCAACCAAAACTGCTATTTATAGAAACCTGCTAAGAATAGTTCCGCAGTAAAAGGTAGTTTTTAAAAGTGGCAAAGTCATACTCCCTCCGTATTTTTTTAAGAGATACACTTGGCCGGGCA
Organism: Spinacia oleracea; assembly: GCF_020520425.1. Classification (NCBI taxonomy): domain Eukaryota; kingdom Viridiplantae; phylum Streptophyta; class Magnoliopsida; order Caryophyllales; family Amaranthaceae; genus Spinacia; species Spinacia oleracea. The sequence goes on from NC_079490.1 coordinate 97,445,714, forward strand.
CGGGTATTAAGAAGAATAATTGAATGAAATAAAATAATAAAGCAAGTGGGGTTGGATAGATATTTTAATAATTAAATATGTGGGGACCATGTCATTTTGGTGGGTGGAGGTGTGGGGTGAGTTTATAAAAATATTTTTTTAATAGGATGGTGGGTGATAGGATATATTAGATGTATTATTTAATTAGATGGTGAAGTTGATAAGTTACTAAAAATGGCAAGTGTATCTCTTAAATAAATACGGCCGGAAAAGGCAAGTGTATCCCTTAAAAAATACGGAGGGAGTAAAAGATAGAAACCTGTCAGAATTAGGTGTTGCACCCCAACATAAATCCTAAAAGAGATAGAATTTGCATTCCGGGTATAATTCGAAAATAAGAGTTACGTATTAATTAAATTCCTAACGAACCTAGAGTTCGTAACGGGCCCAGACGCATTCCGTCATAAGTTAATACGCACTAAAAGACTCGGATAAATCTCAAAAGCTCCGTTCTAAGAGTCCAAATATGACAAAGAACTCGACCCAGATCCCATTTTCAACGCCTGGATCCGGGCGCCGAAATCTTCGGCGCCCAGCCCTGGGCGCTGAAAGTGCTTGGGGCCGTTTTATCTCCGGATTCTTTTTTGGATTCGTATCTTAAAATCTATCTTTCCACACACTCTTTTCCTATAAATACAGCCTAAAATCGACGTGAGGAAAAAACACAACACAAATTCAATAATCTGAGTATTGACTCTAGCCTTAAGCCTGAGCCTCACGCTGCAAAATTGATCCAGCGTTCTGTCGCAATTGACCCAAAAGTCGAACAGAACGCATCCTGCCCCTTGTAGCTTGATGAATTAAGCCTAAATACTGGAACAATGCTTGGAAACCCGAGATTCGTTAAATAAAAGGAGAAATAGCAAAGCCAAGTGGTTAGTTTTCTGAGAACCACAACGCACCTCTCAAGGGTGCGTTGTAATGTGTCCCTCATATGATTTAATCGCTTTCATCACCCTTTTATAAAATTGTCAAACTATTAATTTGATTGATCTACCACGCCTAATAAGATAATACCTCGGACAATTGAATTATCATGCTAGGTACCTTAAATCAATCTAAATAAGATAATCACGATCGATTTAGTATTATGTGTTGCATATTCCTAAAATCAATTCAGAATAGTTTAATAGTTGAACGCATGTCCCTTCAATTATTTATGCTGAGCTAGTAAGGATAACCTGCCTCTGGAGTATTATCGATGAGCACTCCTCTCGGTAGTTACAGTCCCCCGAACTCTCAATCTCTGCCCTGCGGGTGTACGTTGAGCGATCCCCACACCAGGGATCACAAGGGAACCTATGGCCGTCGTGGTCAAACATAATTGCACTCCCTTTATGTCACGATAACCGGGTTTTGTCAGTTTTTCTCATTGTCGTTAAAAGCTGAATGACGACTCCTATATTACTAGTCGGTTGGGAGTAAACTCACAGGAAATCCAATTACACTTGATTTGACAACGTCACGCCCACGAGGGATGAGGTCACGCATTAGCCTTGTGCTTTTTCGACCCACTCACAGTGGCGACTCCACTGGGGACGTTAATGAAATACTCGTGCTCGTAGGTAATCAAAATAGCCGAAGGGTGAAACGATCCTACCCCGCGTTTATTTCCCTATCAAGTTGGGACGACCTGAAAATCAGCATATTAATGTGAACGGACAGAACCGCATAACGAATCTTGGCTCCCTTGGCATGTTTCATCTCGGGAGTTGGGAATAAGGATACCCATCGCCACCCAGGGGCTGCATACGCTTCGAATGTTGTCCACTCGGCACTTTCGCTAGTAGTACACCTGTCCCAAACCCAATCGCTCGCCCACTAGGTCCCTCTCATTGGTGCATGCCCCCTTGGCTTACATCGTGATTGGCCTCTTGGGACGAAATTCGCTCGTGAATGCACTTCCCCGACCGGGGCATGTGTTGGATCGACGATAGTGGAGGTACCAAGCCGGCGCAAATATTACCCATAGAAGCCTATCATAAACTACGTGACATATTATTTTGCTCCATGTTGTAATGTTAGTTGTGTGTAGCGAATTATGTGATTGTGTGTGACAAATTATACTAGAAAACCAACGACCCTAAAAATTGCCCAAACATTCATAAACACCAGTTGGCCAAAGAGTTGTACCAAAATACGTGTTCCGCAGCCCCGGGCGATCGCCACAGAAATAAGCGACGCCCAGGACAGCCAGTAACGGATCCCACAACGCCGCACAACGCGTAAAGGACGTTATTAGGCAAACACGCAAAATCAAGTCGTATATACGAAAAAAGGATACGCGAACAGAATACGAGTACCAGTCAGGGACGCATTTTCAGCGCCCCTGGCTGGGCGCCAATCATTTTCAACGCCCCTTCTGGGCGCTGAAGTTGCTGCCTGGCCTTTTGGTCAGGCACAGCAGCCTCGGTACCCGCGCATAAAGTATACATAGCAATAAAAAAAATTCGTAACAAATTTGCTACTAGGACGTATGAAAAAAGGCACTCGATTCTAAGAACGACTTGTAAACTAAATAACTCATTGTGTCGTCACTAGGCCTCCTATGACGACTATGTTCGGCACTAAACCGAGCACGCTGATTAAATGACCTTGAATGTCACATGGGCAAAGTATTCAAAAAATGATGTTCGAATAAAGTTTTCAAGGAAAAATAATGTTCGAATAAAAAATAAATAAATCCGAGTCTAGACTAGGCTATGCCAAAGTACAATCTAAATCCTAAGTCTTAGTTGTCTTATACATAGAATCGGTCCTAATGCTTGGTGTCGTTCTGCAAGTTAAAGGGTTAAACCATATTGAGTCTCCCTTCCTAACATTTAAAAATCAATAAGCACCCATATGTAATTGTCATCCCTTGCTAAGAATCTACGGCCTCAATACTCTCTCTCACCAATAAAGAATATATTATGTAATTCAAGTATTTGCAAAATGGAAACAGTCACATTCTGAATAGTCGCACAACCCCCAAAGTGAGCCTAAGGTGTCAATACCATTTGCAAAAAAAAAAAATTAAAAAAAATTAATGGCCTCAAGGCTTATGATCACATTGGGTCACGACTATCATAGTCCTCTCGAGCCACTCGCTCCTTGAAGTACTCCTAAGTACGGACTAAAAGATTTTCAATGAATGAAACATGACGAACCATGAAAATACCCAAATCGGCATGCCATAAGGCTACCATTGGGGTAAAGCAATACACACTAAGAGGGAAGCCGCACTAATGATTCTAGTCTTGCAAAAATGAAAATTCTATCTCCCCAACTAACTACCTTGCCAACATTAAGCAAAATGGCGCATGCATGAACACCCAAGGGTTAAAGTCTAAAGTGTTAACCAACGAAAATTATGGTCCAATTAGCCTAAGTCTGAAAGTCGCTTGGTCAAGTATTATAGGCTTACGCCACGTCATTATTTTGAGTCTAGGCCACCTCCTTGTATTCATACACGTGTTATAATCAGAAAAATTAATGAAAGTTCGAGTCTAAATCACAACTTCCAATTAAATCCCGGAAACTGGAATCTGAAAAGAAGCAAAAAATTATTTTCGATGTAATTCTTGCGTTAAATTTCAATAAAGTAAAAACAACATTTTGAATCTACGCTATTTGCACATTTTAAGAAACGACTAAATACGCTTGCAAAGTAAGACAATTTAAAGGTCCACCCTAGGCCTACTAAAATTAAAGGTCCACTATAGGCCTACCAAACGAGGCTCACTCAGTCTCGCCTCGTGACTCAAAGACCACAACCATCTACCTTTTAGCCCAAATAAAAAGGGGGGGAAATCCCAAGCAAAAAAAAGAAAAAAGAGAAAGAGAAAAGGGAGAGCGAAAAGAGCGAGCCATGAACTACTTAGCCCGTACCTCCCAAAGTGCGAAATTTACCCAAGTAAACAAAGGAAAAGAATTGAGTCAACCAATCCAAATCATACCACAAAAACTACATAAAGTTCTACGATCTTCTACCCTCTCCAATCCTCATGCTTGACTAATACCTATACAAATTATCCTATCTCATTCAACCCATCTTTCAAGCCGTCTTGAGTCACGAATAAAAAAAAGACAAATGAAAAGTACATTCTACGCTTAACGTAAAATAAATAAATTGCAAAGCACCTTTAAAATTCGTCTAAAAAAAAGAAAAGGCATTTAGCGCACAAAAAAGATTCGCAAATATTTGGCACAAAACGAAAAGGAGCAGCGCAAAAAGGCAGCCCAGAACACGTTTTCAACGCCCAGACCTGAGCGCCAAAAATAATAACGCCCAGCCCTAGGCGCCGTTCTTGCTTATCACTTTTCAACTCCCAATTCCTAAAAGTGTTCGTATATTTTCCTATATACATGCGGAAGAATAACCAACACTTGGGGTAGAAGATCATATAAAATACGCAAAATACGCGCGCTCCAAAATTTTCGTACACTTATTTCACCCTATTTCAAACATTACGATTCCACTCGAATGTACTTGTTTAAAATCGGCATTCTAAGAAACCATTTTCTGGCTAAGAACTACGCAAGACCTGATTCCAAATTAAATCTATTTAAGGCGGATACGTAGGCAATCCATGATTCGGTCCAACCAATTTGCAAAAATGTTAAAGCCTATAGAATAACAAGAATAAAAAATAGAGTCCCTTATTGAAATTTAATTACTTGCAATCCAAGTCGAAAGAAAAATTGAAATGAAAGAGCTAGGGAAAGAACTAAGTATACCTTGACCTTTTGTGCAAACATACACCAAGTAAATCTAAGTCAATTTGAAAGCGGTTCATATTCCCGCAATTCTGGAAAATATGGCCCTAAAAGCCCAAAGCATGTGCCGCACGGGCACAAGTAATATCTTGACGCCTGCACCCTGGCTTCCAGTAAATCCTTAGACAGCATTCCGAAAATCGTAATAGTATTTTGATTCACTCATGTAATCCTGTACGAACCCTTCTATAAGTCAACTTACTTAGGACACCTCGGATTGTACACAGTAGGACTCGGATTTCAAATAATTTTCAAAGACTTCTTCGAACATAATAAAGTGTCGTTGGTTTAAGCTAAGTATGCGTTTATCTCGATGTTAAGTGAGTCAAAAAGATTTCTAATTAGGATTATGGGTAAAGAAAGGCACCTAGCTTTTGGTCAAGGCACACTTCAATATGTGACTACCTTGACCATGGCAATGTCGCACAATACGACATTTACAAGAGAAGTAGCAAATCACTACTCGAACGTACCTCGCACTAAACGAGTTTGGTTCAAACTATTCATGATCCATGTCACCATGAATGCATAAAAACGTATGCCAAGAATTATAGCACCAAGCCAATCCCGTAGCTACAATTGGGGGCTTGAGAAAAACACCCTAAAAATGCTCGAAATGACGATTTTATCGCAAATTCTCGACGCTAATGTTATACACACGTCATAGGGGCACAATCCTAAGGTTTGATCGTGTAAAACGAACCTTAGAATGGCAACAACCCCTCCCAAATTCTAAGCGCTACTTAGAATATATAAAGTCACCCCACTAATAAGGGTAACTGAAAATCGCAAGTCACCAAAACTCCGATCAAACTACTGCACATAACGCTCGCCCTACAAGCGCCCGTTACACAGTCTACGCAAAAGAAAAATCAAAGATAAAAAAAAAGAAAGAAAGGAACATCTATGAATCCTCGCATCGAACGAAGTAATAAGCCGTGCACACCCACGCAGAAGGTGCTACACTTGTTCGAGCACCTGAACGAGGCGTGATGAAGTACTCTAATGCAAAAAATAATAATGATATCCCAACACCTGGAGGAATATTCTAAGACACGCTGTTAGGCCACACAAGCCTACATCGCACCATAAGTTCAACCATCCCACGGTACAAGTCTAAAAAAAAAGAGTAAGGCATATTGCACTAATGCGGGCACGACCAAGAGTATGAGGCAAAGACTACTTATCGCCCAAATTCAAAATGCAAGCCACACGACTTCTACATTAAGGATTAAAGGTAGCAAAATATTACCTACCACGGAAGGGATAGCTCGCACCTACACGAGCGGGACCCCAAGGCATCTTTCTCGAAAGAACCTACAAAAATCGTACGCCAAAAGGAAGCATCCCAACATGCATACTTGGGGGCTCCAAGCTACGAAACGACCGTAGCAAAATAAAAAAAATATATATACGCGATCAAAGTCTTACGCCTCAAGGTATGTTCCTCGGACCATATAGACTCTCCCAACTATTGCAATAACTGTACGCCTTAAGAGCGATAATTCCTTTAAATAATCGCCCCAAAGCGACAAACACCGTAGTCCACCAATCGGCTACAGCTTCTCGAGAAATCATCACGATCACTCAACTCATTGTGATCTCTAATAAAATTATACGTTCCAAAAATAAAGAAAAAACAAAAGAGAAGAGAATATGTAGAATTTCCAAGTGAAATAAATGAACGAACAAGAGGCCAACTGTGTCATCAAAAGACCAGCCCAAACAATATTTTCAACGCCCCACTTGGGCGTGAATTATTTCTAACGCCCAGGCCTGGGCGCCGAAAATGAGCCCAGGCCCAAAAGAAGCCATAACTTCTATAGGGCCCTGCCATATCCATTCGACTCGAAAATTGCCGATTTCTTTACTGAAAGTCGCACCTCAGGGCTTTGTTAAGAGTAGCACACCACTACAAAGATCGCTCGCACTTACGAGCACGATCCCAAACACGATCAAGGACATTACAAAATGCGTATCCCCAAGGAACCTCTTTGACAAGAAATGACCGTGAAGCACGAGTGCTTGGGGGCTCGAAAGGAAATATATATTTCAAAAGAGAGTATGCAAAGTTAAAACAATATTCCCAGACTACGCTGTACGAAGTCCCGTGTTTGGATAAAAAGATAAAACCGGATTACGACCTCAAGACAAAGGTCGCCGTTGATACTTATACATAGTCCCCTAATCAAGGACCCAGGTAGTGGCAACATTGAGCCGTAAAGACTAGCTCAAAACCATGAAAGATGATGACCACGAGACAATGGTCCGTCTAAGAACGTTGTCAACCCACATTCAGGTTGCAACTAAATTCGAGCATCTCTCGAAAGAATTCGCTCTTACAAGAAAAAATAAAAAGAAATTCTCAAAAGAAATCACAAGAACAAATGAAATAGGGACTTGCCCACCTCAATCGGGCAAGATCGCGACACGTACCACGCGAGTCCCAAATCGAAAAGACGAATTCAGGTTCGCTCACCTCCAGCGGGCGGGGCGTCCACCCTTAGCGGACAGGGCTCGCCCACCTTCAGCGGGCGGGGTCTGCGTCACTAGCCGCGCAGATCCTCAGTTTTCGAAAATGAAAAGGAAATAAAATATTCAAAAACAAAAACAAGCTCGCCATCTTTAGCCGGCGGGGTCTACGTCAAAAACCGCGTAGGTCCTTATTTTCAAAAACATCAAAACATATTCGTCCACTTCTATCGGACGGGGCGTCCACCCTCAGCGGACAGGATCGCCCACCTTCAGCGGGCGGGGTCTGCGCCACTAACCGCGCAGGTCCTTAGTCGCTGCAGCGATAACTTTTCCTGGTTTCCCTTTTCCAAAAATCAAAGGATGGTTCCCCTATTCCAAAAATCAAAGGATGGTTTCCCTTTTCCAAAAATCAAAGGATGGTTTCCCTTTTCCAAAAATCAAAGGATTGGTTTTCCGCTTTTCCAAAAAAGAGCGATGTGCTGGATTTTCCTTCGTTTTACGTCCTATAAAAACAAGGGGGTTTTCTCGTTTAGCTAACCCTGAAAATGAGAATCTTTAAAACGTTTTACCTCGTGATTAGGCTTGGCCAGGCCTAGTTACACTTTATAGCTTTGATTTCGAAAACATCTTTAGACACTTCCAATGACAAAGTGAGGGAGTTTCTATACTATCGGTTAACAAATTCCAATGACGCGTGAGGAATGTGTTAACACTTCAAGTGATGACCCTTAAATCAAATGTTATCACTCGTGGGCTCGTGAGACCCTCGCAAAACAGGTCACATACACCATGGTTTGTATGACATACTCCGTCTAGTACTTTGACCATCGTCTCATCTCGAGACTCAGTCAAAGTGGGGGCTAACTGTAGACACCTACTTTTGTCCCCATTCCCGAAAGGGAAGGTTCGATGATGAGAACATAAATCTCCACTTGGCAACGCATCTCCTATAAAATAACAAATCTCAATCACCCCTTTCATTTCAGCCAAAACTGCTATTTATAGAAACATGCTAAGAATAGTAACCGCCATAAAAGGTAGTTGTTAAAAGTGGCAAAGTCATAAAAGATAGAAACCTATCAGAATTAGGTGTTGCACTCCAACATAAATCCTAAAAGAGATAGAATTTGCATTCCTGGTATAATTCGAAAATAAGAGTTACGTATTAATTAAATTCCTAACGAACCTAGAGTTCGCAACGGGCCCAGACGCATTCCGTCATAAGTTAATACGCACTAAAAGACTCGGATAAATCTCAAAAGCTCCGTTCTAAGAGTCCAAATCTGATAAAGAACTCGGCTCCGATCCCATTTTCAACGCCTGGATCTGGGCGCCGAAATCTTCGGCGCCCAGCCCTGGGCGCTGAAAGTGCCTGGGGCCGTTTTATCTCCGGATTCTTTTTTGGATTCGTATCTTAAAATCTATCTTTCCACACACTCTTTTCCTATAGATACAGCCTAAAACCGACGTGAGGAAAAAACACAACACAAATTCAATAATCTGAGTATTGACTCTAGCCTTAAGCCTGAGCCTCACGCTGCGAAATTGATCCAGCGTTCTGTCGCAATCCACCCAAAAGTCGAACAGAACGCATCCTGCCCCTTGTAGCTTGATGAATTAAGCCTAAATACTGGAACAATGCTTGGAAACCCGAGATTCGTTAAATAAAAGGAGAAATAGCAAAGCCAAGTGGTTAGTTTTCTGAGAACCACAACGCACCTCTCAAGGCACCTCATATGATTTAATCGCTTTCATCACCCTTTTATAAAATTGTCAAACTATTAATTTGATTGATCTATCACGCCTAATAAGATAATACCTCGGACAATTGAATTATCATGCTAGGTACCTTAAATCAATCTAAATAAGATAATCACGATCGATTTTGTATTATGTGTTGCATATTGCTAAAATCAATTCAGAATAGTTTAATAGTTTAACGCATGTCCCTTCAATTATTTATGCTGAGCTAGTAAGGATAACCTGCCTCTGGAGTATTATTGATGAGCAGTCCTCACGGTAGTTACAGTCCCCCGAACTCTCAATCTCTGCCCTGCGGGTGTACGTTGAGCGATCCCCACACCAAGGATCACAAGGGAACCTATGGCCGTCGTGGTCAAACATAATTGCACTCCCTTTATGTCACAATAATCGGGTTTTGTCAGTTTTTCTCATTGTCGTTAAAAATTGAATGGCGACTCCTATATTACTAGTCGATTGGGCACAGGAAATCCAATTACACATGATCTGACAACGTCACGCCCACGAGGGACGATTTCGACCCCCTCACAATCTACGACTTGGATAATATTTATATTTCCGATACGATCCATATTTCCATTTCCGGAAATATCATCATATCCGGAGTATTCATAATTTACCTTTTTGCGATTTCAGCTCCCACGGGAACAGAGATCCGTCGATTCCGAATATCCATAAATGGAGTATTTAATTCACTTAAGTACTTGATCCGTTCACGTACTATTTGTGTGACCCTACGGGTTCAGTCAAGAGTAACCTGTGGATTAATATTATTAATTCCACTTGAACTGAAGCAGCCTCTAGCTAGGCATACAGTTCACTTGATCTCACTGAATTATTAACTTGCATAATTAATTAATACTGAATTGCATTTATTACACTTAGCATTGAATGCATACTTGGACCAAGGGCATTATTTCCTTCAGTCTCCCACTTGTCCTTAGGGACAAGTGTGCATTGCCTAATTCCTTTGTCGCTTGATGCTTGCTCATGAACATAAGGTAAGAGTTGTCATCCTTATTATGCCCAGAGGTATTTCTCGGTTTCAGAGTTCAACTGATCAAATAAACAGATAATCATAGCCTATGATTCATTTGAGCACGGCCATGCATTTTACAGTTTCTAGCTCTCCGAGTGGCCTTGTACAACTTTCAGCATCTCATCCTGATTTATGGGAGGACAATCCCAATCTTGCGATCTTGAGATTAAAGTTCGTTTGATAGGTGATTACCCGAGCGTTGCCGTTATGGCCTCCTTTTACGGTGCGACGGTTGACAAAGTCAAAGTAACTAGTTCTCAAACAAGTAATCTCAAATCACTCAGGTATTGAGGATTAGTGTCTAATAATTTAAATGAAATTTACTTATGAAAGATTTTCATCTCTTACAGTAAAGTTTCATAGGTATGTCTGATACTAGTCTTCTCAAAGTAAGTATCTATGCAAATGATTGCGACATTGCCATGTCCACATAGTTCAAGAACTAGAACTACTAATCATCTTGCGTTTTCTGCATGCCTTGGCTACGATTTCGACCCCCTCACAATCTACGACTTGGATAATATTTATATTTCCGATACGATCCATATTTCCATTTCCAGCAATATCATCGTTTTCGGAGTATTCATAATTTGCCTTTTGACGATTTCAGCTCCCACTGGAACCGAGATCCGTCGATTCCGAATATCCATAAATGGAGTATTTAATTCACTTAAATACTTGATCGGTTCACGTACTATTTGTGTGACCCTACGGGTTCAGTCAAGAGTAAGCTGTGGATTTAATATTATTAATTCCACTTGAACTAAAGCGGCCTCTAGCTAGGCATACAGTTCACTTGATCTCACTGAATTATTAACTTGTATTATTAATTAATACAGAACCACATTTATTAGACTTAGCATTGAATGCATACTTGGACCAAGGGCATTATTTCCTTAAGACTCCCACTTGTCCTTAAGGACAAGTGTGCATTTCCTAATTCCTTTGTCGCTTGATGCTTGCTCATGAACATAAGGTAAGAGTTGTCATCCTTATTATGTCCAGAGGTGTTTCTCGGTTTCAGAGTTCAACTGATCAAATAAACAGATAATCATAGCCTATGATTCATCTGAGCACGACCGTGCATTTTACAGTTTCTAGCTCTCCGAGTGGCCTTGTACAACTTTCACCATCTCATCCCGATTTATGGGAGGACAATCCAATCTTGTGATCTTGAGATTAGACTTTGTTTGATAGGTGATTACCCGAGCGTTGCCTTTATAGCCTCCTTTTACGGTGCGACGGTTGACAACGTCAAAGTAACCAGTTCTCAAACAAGTAATCTCAAATCACTCAGGTATTGAGGATTAGTTTCTAATAATTTTAATGAAATTTACTTATGACAGATTTTCATCTCTTACAGTAAAGTTTCATAGGTCTGTCCGATACTAGTCTTCTCAAAGTAAGTATCTATGCAAATTATTGCGACATTGCCATGTCCACATAGTTCAAGAAACAGAACTACTAGTCATCTTGCATTCTAGTCGTGTAGTGTTCTCTATGCGCCCATCTTTATAGAAATCTCCGACCAGGGACCGGTTTCAACTTTTCACATTCAAGTTCACTTGATAGACATTTCTTAGTCACAGGACTGGTCCTGACAATTTATCTTGAATATATCGTCAAATTGAAGGGACTCATCATTTAATAAACCACAAATTAAATGGAAAAATGAATTCTATTCATTTATATGAATGGTTAACCAATAACGTTTTACAAAGTATTAAACTATAAAACTTTAAAACATTAAATAAGGACATCAAAGCCATTCTCCAACATGCTTGATTCCCATAGCTGTAGTGTGCGAGTTGTGCTTCGCTTGCGGCAGAGGTTTAGTTAATGGATCTGAGATGTTGTCGTCAGTTCCAATCTTACTTATCTCGACTTCTTTTCTTTCAACGAACTCTCGTATAAGGTGAAATCTACGAAGTACATGCTTGACTCTCTGGTGGTGTCTAGGCTCCTTTGCTGTGCAATAGCTCCGTTATTATCACAATATAGAGCTATCGGTCCTTTAATGGAGGGGACTACACCAAGTTCACCTATGAACTTGCTTAGCCAAATAGCTTCCTTTGCTGCTTCATGTGCAGCAATGTACTCCGCTTCAGTTATAGAATCCGCAATGGTGCTTTGCTTAGCACTTTTCCAGCTTACTGCACTTCGTTGAGGCAGAAGAAAAACCCAGACTGTGATCTGAAATCATCCTTGCCGGTTTGGAAACTTGCGTCCGTATAGCCTTTAACAATTAATTCATCATCTCCACCATAGACCGGGAAGTCATCTTTGTGCCTTTTCAGGTACTTCAGAATATTCTTGGCAGCAGTCCTATGTGCCTCTCCTGGATCTAACTGGTATCTGCTCGTAGCATTGAGTGCATACGCAACATCCGGGCGTGTACATATCATAGCATACATTATTGAACCAATCTATGATACATATGGAATCCCACTCATTCGTCTACGCTCATCCAATGTTTTTGGGCACTGAGTCTTGCTTAGAGTCATTTTATGAGACATGGGTAGGTAGCCTCGTTTGGAGTCTGCCATATTGAACCTTTCAAGCACCTTATTGATATAAGTGCTTTGACTAAGTCCAATCATCTTCTTAGATCTATCTCTGTAAATCTTGATGACCAGTATGTATTGTGCTTCCACTACTACAAAAATGGGCAAAGAGACCCGTCCAAAAAGGCATAAGAGACCTCCTCCGAGGGGGTCTCTAGATGGGGGGGTCTCTTTTTAAAAGAGATCCCCTCTTAGAAATGGGGTCTGTTTGTTAAAAGTTGGAGACCCTTCATGTAAGAAAAGGGGTCTCTTACGTAGGCCTTTAGGAAAATATTTTAGAAGGGAAAGAGACCCCATATGTAAGATATGGGGTCTGTTTATTAAAAATATTCTGACCCCATATGTAAGATATGGGGTCTCTTTGATTTTTTTTTTTTTTATTTTTTAATAACCTCATACCCCATATGTAAGATATGGGGTCTCTTTGATTTTTTTATTAATTTCTTTTCTAATAACCTCGGACCCCATATGTAAGATATGGGGTCTCTTTGAACTTTTTAGTATTATGCCTAGAGAGCCCTTTTTACGAATAACGGGTCTCTTTTCATGTATTTTTTTTTAAAAAAAAAAACGTTAATTCAGTACCTGCTATTAAACTTACATTAAAAAATCAACTTTAATAAAGCACCAACTATTATATATTCAACTAAAAACTCTTCTACAAAATCGTTCATGATCTATCATGAACATATATCCAAAAAATTTACATATATATCTGAAAATTGTACAAGTACAAGAAATATATATAATCAATATAGCCTCATTTAAACCTTGCATCTTCATTGATATGCTAATCATTCCAAGGCCGGGACAACCACAAGCTATGCTTCTGATCCCTAAATCTGTATGTTAGACAAATGTAGAGGAATTAGTACATAAAGAAAAATAGAACACAACACATATGAACATGCAGGGGTAAAACGGATAGCAACTGCCAAAAAATATGAAAGGACTTGTTGTAGCCTCAAATTGTCTCCATCAGATACATAGAGGACAAACCAGCAGGCAAATTGCGCATGAGCTGCACTTGGCTTTCCTGGCTAAAGGGTGTTACCTGACTCATGACAGCCTCAAGAACTTCCGCAAGATTGAATTTAGCAGTTCGGGTTTCCATGTAACTGCAAGCAACAGTCAAAATCCAGCTAGTTTCAGAAATCTTATCCCCTAATATAAAATTATTGATAGAAAAACCAAAAAAGGTTAAATTCTTAAGTTATTAGAGAAGTGATATCTCTGGCAACTAACTTGAATCATCAAATAAAGGGAGCAAGCAAAGGAAGAATGGAAAATGAAAGAACTCCAAATAATAAACTGAATATCGAATCCCCAATAAACTGAACAGTAAATTACATTTCTGAGGTAGAATGTAGAAATCGTTTAAACTCAAAGTTAGAAATCTAAAAATGATCAATGAATAATAAAATCTTGAAGCAATAAAGTCCACTTACATCAGCCACTTTCTCCTAGGAGCTATCTGCAAAGATCCTCTAAATTGCTGAAACCAACCTTCTTTTTCTCATTTTCTAGCATTACTGTAATTTACTTGCTGCACCACCAAAGGAAATGAATCTTAGTCCGAAATGGATGTACAATATAAGAGATAAAAGATAACATAATCTTTTTATCTTTATTCCAACATTTCATACACCTATATAACTCAAACTCTTTTCATATTATATAATTAAATTATACATCTATATTCCAACCAGCTTTCAAAATGACACCTAGTTACCTCAAATTAGGCAAAAGGCTTAACAACATTCAACGAGAATTATGAACTCCAGCCCTCTTCGATCCATCCCCAAGACCCCAAAACAATTGAAATACATGAAGCACTAAAAAAATAATGGATTACGCCGCTGATTTGGCAATAAGTTGTCACAATCATCTTCAATAACAACTTTTCTAGAAAAAATTACCACCAATATTTTGTTGTTATAAGCTCAAATCCAAGTCACAACAAATTGAATCTAACTGAGCCCCAATATGGAACTTTGAGTAACCACATGAAAACAAATCAAAACTAGAAAGAAACAACAGTAGCCAAACAAAGAAGAGAGAGACAATGAAAAGAAATGTAAAAGGAACTCATGTCTGTAATGTAGAACAGATACCGATGTTTTTATCTATCCAATTCAAGTCTTGTACAAGAGTTTGGCAGGAACAATTTGCAAATTACAACCAAATATACCCTATCTCTCCTCTCTTTAATTAGCAATATGCACCTTATTCATATGTCCCCATTACAGATATAAAATGGTAACCAGTCTTCGCATCAATACTATGGAAGACATAGTCTGACAGACAAATGATCTTACCTAAGGAACTTTCCAAGATGCTCTGGCCAGTGAGCGCCCCTCTTATCAAATGGCTTTTCATCCCGAACTTCCCGCTTCTTGAAAGTTCTGCCCTTAGTTTGATTCCCTGACGAACTAGGCCTCACACGAATGCATTTCGATGAATCTTTAGGACCCTAATATTTTCATGAAAATTCAACATTAATGGTACAATGAGGCAACGATAAGAGGACAAAATAGAAACAAAATTAGATAATTCACCAACTCAAACATGGTATTTCCGATACCAAATGAGATAAATGAAATAAACTTTTAACATCAAGCTTGAAAAATTCAACAGGAAACTATTCCAAATCAAGGCCCCAACAATAATAATCATTTATCATAGAACAAAACTGAGATAAAAAACTCAATAATCTCAAGACCAGAAACAAACCAGGGAGATATTTCCAAATCTGCTTGCTATAACAGCAAAAAACGCCAGAGAACAAACAACGGCAACTAACATCAAAATTTAACAAATAACTAGATTATTACTAGCCCATAATAACCATCAAACTCTCAACCAAACAAAATTATCTCTGTTAAACACACTACATTTTGTAGTTGTTTCTACTTCTGCCTAATGTAGCAAGCAGGGACGATGACGACGACCAGAACACTAGCAAAAATAGCTCCAAATAACAGGTAATTGAGTCTTCAATCCTTTGAATTTGTTATTACTTTGCTTCTCCTCAACATAGCTGCTGGAATAACAGCTTCTCTCTTTGTAACTTTCTCCATCAAAACTCCGATCAATTTATCAGATTCTGTCAATTTCTTCACCAATTCATCCATTTTCTCATCCATTTGCTTCACCTTATCCTCAGATTCCTTCAACAAAGCCTTAAGATCCGCAACGAACTCTTCAACCTCATCCGTTTAACTTCGGTATCCACCTTCAGTACCTTCCGAAATTTCCAGTAATATACTGGCCGACTGTGAAGGAAAGTACGACTAATTTTTGAGCAGGACTCTGATCTTATGAAAATAAGGACATCGTTCATTTCTTCATAGTCAAAAGATGCAAAGTTAAACCCCATACATTCCATGAATCCTTTTCCAGTGACCAGAATAAAAGATAAAAAACAAGATGTAAACTCCCAAGTTAACAAACTCCAATATGCAAAGATCGCATAGCATAATGTTATATTGTTATCACACTCTAACCTGCAGCAGAGAATATACATAGAAGAAAAGCTTGATTTCTGAAGGTGCCCTCTTTAGTAATTATTTTCCCTTAAAAAAATCATACTTTCCCCATGAAATTGGAAAATCTAACCCCAAAATTGCAATTACATGAACATTTAAACACAAATCGCAACAATTGAAATTTTAGAAATTCTGGGGGGAAGTCCAACTTCGTGGTTGAAATTGAAGTTGAAAATTTCAGTAAAAAAAAACCTAACTTGTAGCAGAAATTACAAATTGAAATCGAAAATCAAAAGAAACCACAAGAAATTCATAAATTCGAAACAAGAACTAAAGAGAAAAAGAGAGTGATGAGAACAAAAACCTAAATTTGTAGTACGCTAGAGATGATCGACGGTGAGGTCGACGGTGATATTGAAGACGACAATCGTAGCGCGGGTCTCCGTGTGGTAGTGCGATTCGCCGGTGGTAATGAGTTCGTCAATGGTTGCCTTGCCCTAGCTTCTATGTCGAGAGAAAACCGAAAGAAGAAAGAGGGATAGACTGATAGAGGGCGAATATTGGTTTCGCAAAGTTTTTTTAGGTGCCAAGACAAGTGAAGGAAATAGAGACCCGTTATGTTAGATGACGGGTATTTCTTTATTTTGCTTTTGCTTTTTTTTTCTACGAGAGAGTGGTGGGTCCAGTGATATATAAGAGACCCGTTTAGGTGAATAAAGGGTCTCTTGTTTCTCTTATTTTATTTTCTGTATAAAAAAATTGCTCCTTTTATATATTAGAGACCCGTTAAATTAAATAAGGGGTCTCTGTTTTTTTCCCCACTAATTTTAAGTGGGCCCTTTGACTCATAAGAGACCCGTTATCTATAATATTAGATTTCTTATGCTAAAGAGACCCGTTATGTTGATCAACGGGTCTTTTATTAAGGGTCTCTTTGCCCATTTTTGTAGTAGTGTTCTCCTAGACCCTTCATCGAAAAACATTTCCCTAGCCAAATCTTGACAGAGTTCAACATAGGAATGTCATTTCCGATAAGTAATATGTCGTCGACATATAATTATAGAAAAGCAATTTTGCTCCCACTGACCTTCTTGTATACACAAGATTCGTCTGCATTCTTGATGAAACCAAAGTCGCTGACCGCTTCATCAAAACGTATATTCCAGCTCCTTGATGCTTGCTTCAATACGTATATTGATTTCTTAGCTTGCATACCTTTTTAGCATTCTTTGGATCCTCAAAGCCCTCAAGCCGTGTCATAAACACAGTTTCTGTTAAAACGCCGTTGAAGAAAGCGGTTTTGACATCCATCTGCCATATTTCGTTATCGTAATATGCAGCTATTGCTAACATTACCCGAATAGATTTTAGCATTGCAACTGGTGAAAAGGTTTCATCGTAATCCACACCGTGGACTTTCCTGTAACCTTTTGCAACCAATCTAGCTTTGAAAACTTCTAGTTTCCCATCCTTGTCCTTTTTCAGTTTAAAAACCCATTTGCTTCCTATGGCTTGGTAGCCATCTGGCAAATCGACCAAATCCCAAACTTGGTTTTCAGACATGGAGTCTAATTTAGATTGCATGGCTTCTTGCCATTGCTTGGAGCTAGGGCTCGTCGTAGTTTATTTGTAAGTCGCAGGTTCATCACTTTCAAGTAATAGAACTTCATAGCTCTCGTTCATTGGAAGTTCGGCCTGACCCATCATTGATCTAACCATGTCTAGCAAGGTTCTATTCCTCCGTTCTGACACACCGTTCCATTGAGGTGTTACCGGAGGAGTCAATTCTAATAGAATTTCACATTCTTTCAGATGGTCATCAAATTCATAGCTCAGATATTCACCGCCTCTATCAGACCGCAGTGCCTTAATCTTCTTGCCCAATTGATTCTCTACTTCACTCTGAAATTCCTTGAATTTGTCAAAGGATTCAGACTTATGCTTCATTAGGTAGACATAACCATATCTACTGAAGTCATTAGTGAAAGTGATAAAGTAGCTGAAACCACCTCTAGCATTTGTACTCATTGGTCCACATACATCTATATGGATTAAACCCAATAGTTCAGTTGCTCTTTCTCTAACTTCAGAGAAAGGTTGCTTTGTCATTTTGCCAAGTAAACATGATTCGCACTTACCATAATCCTCTAAGTCAAATGGTTTTAGAATTTCTTCCTTTTGAAGTCTTTCTATGCGCTTTATGTTTATATGGCCTAATCGACAATGCCACAGATAGGTGAGATATGAATCATTCTTTTTGGCCTTTTTGGTATCTTTGTTATAAACTTGTTTGTCGTGATTTAATAAATAAAGTCCATTGACTAATCTATCAGATCCATAAAACATCTCTTTAAAATAAAACGAGCAACTATTGTCTTTTATTAAATAGGAAAATCCCTTAGTGTCTAAGCAAGAAACATAAATGATGTTTTTAGTAAGACTTGGAACATGGAAACAATCTTCCAGTTCCAAAACTAGCCCAGAGGGCAACGAAAATAATAAGTTCCTACAGCTAATGCAGCAATCCGTGCTCCATTTCCCACTCGTAGGTCGACTTCACCCTTGCTTAACCTTCTACTTCTTCTTAGTCCCTGCGAATTGGAACTTAAGTGTGAGCCACAACCTGTATCTAATAGCCAAAAAGTTGAATTAGCAAGTATACAGTCTATAACAAAAATACCTGAAGATGGAACGATTGTTCCGTTCTTCTGATCTTCCTTTAGCTTCAAGCAATCTCTCTTCCAATGCCCCTTCTTCTTGTAGAAGCATTCGGATTTAGAAGTGGGTTGACTGACCTTCCTCTTTTCAGACTTGGCGCCAGTTTGCTTAGTTGGGCTGGCCTTTTTTCCACCTTTCTTAGCATTCCTCTTCTTTCTAGATTTCTTGAACTTGCCCCCACGCACCATAAGCACATCTTGCTTATCACTTTTGAGCGTTTTTCAGCGGTCTTCAGCATACCGTGAAGCTCAGTGAGCGTTTTGTCCAGACTATTCATACTGTAGTTCAGCTTGAACTGATCATACCCGTTATGAAGAGAATGGAGGATGGTGTCTACAGCCATTTCCTGAGAGAACTGTTGATCCAGCCGACTCATATTCTCAATGAGTCCAATCATTTTGAGAACATGTGGACTTACGGGCTCGCCTTTCTTAAGCTTGGTCTCAAGAATTTGCCAATGAGTCTCGAATCTTTCGACCCGAGCCAGATCTTGGAACATGTTCTTTAACTCACTGATGATCGTGAAAGCATCTAAGTTGATGAACGTTTTCTGTAGATCTGCACTCATGGTTGCAAGCATTAGACATTTCACATCCTTGTTGGCATCAATCCAACGATTGAGGGCTGCCTGAGTGACCCCGTCGCCAGCCGTTTCAGGCATCGCCTCTTCCAGGACATACTCCTTTTCTTCCTGCATAAGAACTATTTGCAAGTTCCTTTGCCAGTCAAGGAAGTTTTTCCCGTTCAACTTCTCCTTTTCGAGAATTGATCGGATGTTGAATGAATTATTGTTTGCCATAGTAAAAACTACAATTGAAAAAGAATAAACAAATAAATAACCATTCACAGTTTCTCTTAATAAACTTAAATTCTAGCATACATGCATAATTTATCATTTATTAAGCATTTTATTCAAATTATGTGTTCCGGCAGGTGTGAATAAAATGATTCCAAGATCCTTAAATCATTGCAGAATTAAGCACATTATGTATTTAGACTTAATTCTAAAATATTTTTGGTAAGCAAAGCCTTTGCTAATAGTTTAGAAACTACTCTTGGTTGATAGGTACGTCTAAGAACTTATTAGGTAAACCTATCTCATTTGCCACGACATAAAAGGATTCCTTACTTATATTGTTGAGTTTTACCAAAACTATCATGTACTCACAATTATTTGTGTACCTTACCCTTTAGGATCAATAAGTAACACCTGGCTTAGGCGGAAAACTATTACTAAGATTGATGTAAAGGTTATCCAAGTAAGTGTTATTTTGGCATGGCACCTTTTAACTCAATTTTTTAAAGTTTGGAACTTAAGGCTCTTACTATGTTGGTTAGATTTTAAGTGAACTAAAATCCTTAATCATGCAACATAATCAAGCCATAATCTCATGCATGATTAAGACATATTTAAAGCAATAAATAACTTAAAATATGCATAAGATATAAATGTGATCTAGTATGGCCCGACTTCATCTTGAAGCTTCAACTTCAAACTCCGTCTTGAAAATGGATTGGAAACTCCGTCTTGAATTTCACCATGGGAGGCGCCATTTTCTTCAAATAGGATAAACTATAATTGAAACTAATTACAACTATTTGATGGTAGGCAGACCATATTTAAATTAAAAACTTTGGTGCATTAGACCAATTTTACATTCAAATTAATGGTATGTAGACCATATTTTCTATCCTATTTGGGCCATACTAGTCACTTTACATAACCTGCAAAACAGTACATTTACAATATACCATTCACCCATTCATTTATCAATGAATGGCCCACATAGCTGGTTAGTAGAACATATTATGCAACACATAAATATTTGCAGCAATTAATCAAGGCTTCCAATAATCTACCAATTATTCAATCCTTATTAATTCTAATCAAGTTGTTTTAAGCTTAAAGGAATGTAGACCTAATCAAGAGTTTATGACTAAAACGCTCCCACTTAAACCAAGAAATTTACATGCTTTACTAATTTTAAACATAAAATTATATTTCCTAGTCTAACCGGAAACATACAAAATTAATTAAAATTTAAAGCTCATATAAATTATTATTTTGAATCCTTTAATTTATTTTCAGTTTATTAAAGTAATTAATTTAAATTTAATCAAGGTTTTAATTTTAGTAAAATAATTAGTATAAATAGAATTTATAATAATTAATTTATTCAAAACTAAATTCCGTGAAAAAATTAAATTACGAATTTCAAAATTAATTAAAAATCGGTTTTTCAACTGAAAATCAAAATTAAATTTAAAGCGTATCAATCGGGTCAAGATGAGGCCATGGGCTTGCGCCCATGCCCGTCGAGTCCACGAGGCAACATCGCCCCTCTCGAGTGATCGCACAGCAAGGCACGAGCAGCATCCACACGCAAACGCAGCAAGGCAAGCAAGCCACGCTTGCGCACAGCAGCTTGCTCGTTGTGTCGTAGCGCATCAGCTGGCTTGGCGAGGTAGCCCTCGCTGTGGGCGAGGCATCCCTCGCTGGGCGAGGCAGCGCTCGCTGCTGCGAGGCATCCCTCGCTGCCCCCGCGCAGCCTGCCGTGCTCGCTTGTGCCTTGCTTCTCGCCCATCCGCCCTTGCCTCATCACAGCACTCGACGCAAGGCAGGGCTACTGCCTTATGCTCGCGTGCCACTCGCTTGCTCGCTGCATACATACCGCATGGGCGACGAGCTCCCTTGCTCGTCGTCGCATGCCCGCATTATACAACACCCCTTAAGGGTCCATTGCTTTGTGCGTGCAAGATTCATGAGCGGATTACATAAAATCAAAACTTTTTAATTTAAATTTATAGACGAATTAATAAATCATATTAATTTCATAACTTTAGGGCAAAAAATCGAAAATTTATCATTCAAATTAATTTCTGATCAAGTTTATTTTCATGGATTCAAATCTAGGTCATAAAATTTTAAAATTTACCGAATTTAACAAATTTATGGTGGTTTTTAATCATGGATTCCTAATTAAATTGTCAATTAATTATGAAAAACAAATCAAATTCTAAATTATTCGAATTTCAACAAATTAATTACAATTACAAATTAGGTTGTATAATTAACAAGCTTATGCATTAAAATTGTTAAACATATACAGTAGGTCAATCATACAGTCAAGATTTACAAACAAGAATCGCAAATATTTAATTTAACATCTTAAAAATTACAAATTTTGCGTTCGAAAAACTAAAACCTCCGAAACGTCATAGTTTGGCTTCGAATTTGGGAATTCTGGTTTCAGCAACAAATCTATGATTCTAGTCAAAATTTTAAAACGCCTTTTACATGCGAAATTCACTATAAAATTATACGAGTCCGATCATTATTGACTAAACTGCCGAAAATTCTACGAACATATAATTAAATAATCGCACGAATTTGCAATTAATTACAAAAAACGAAATTAATCACCCCTTTAATTCATTGTAATTTATAAAATTTAACCATGTTAACTATAATTTATTATGGAATTAATTAGAGGCTCGTGATACCACTGTTAGGTTATGATACATATAAAGCATATATATTTCAAGCGGAAAAACCATAAAGCCAGAAATCCAAATTAATTGCCACATAACAATTAACATAATTTAGGATGCATACATTTGTAACGTTCCCTTCCTAGCTGCTCCCGAACCGAACAAGAACAAGTTTAGGACTCCAAGTGTAGTCCCTCCGTAGATAGTCCACAACACCTTCGGATATGCCTTAGATTTAATTAACTAGAATTCAACCTAAGGTTTTAAGTTTATTCAAATATAATTGTGGCAAATTATTATCTTAGTTTTTAACCTTAAAACTTAATGAATACTTGAATTGGAGTGTTCATAAATTGTGAATGCCATCACCTATTTATAGTGTTGGAATAATGGAATTAGAAGTCTACTAGGTTTCAATTAATCTAATCCTACTAGAATTAGACGTTAATTAAAACTAATAAGTCATTGTTTAATTAAACAACTAACTCTAGTAACTTTAGGAAATTTAATCTTTAATCTAATCCTAATTGCTTAAGGATTCGACGTATGCACAAACTAAACGCACACACGCACGCATAGCCCATGAGGGGCGCTGGACGCGCGGGCGCACAGAGCAGCTCGGCCCACAGCGCTGCGCGCAGCCCATTGCTTAGGCGCGCCAGTTGCCTTGCGCGCTGGGCCTGGCCTTGCGTGCTGCTTGGCTGGGCCTGCGTGCCTTGGCTTGCTGCTGCGTTGCCTTTGAAGGAAATATGTCCTTCACCCAAGGTGCATTAAGTCTAATACCAAAGGTTCAGATTAATTGCGAATAATTAATTCAGTGAGATCAAGTGATCGGAACAACTAGCTGGAGCAATGCTTCCGATCAGTGAGTTCTAATGGATATTGAACTCACAGCTTACTCTTGACTGAACCTACAAGGTCACACCAATGACACGTAACAGATCAACGGATTAAATGAATCGAAAATTCATTTAATAGCTTTTCGGGAATTAGTTGGAAAACGTATTATACGATACGACCTTGCATCGGAATCGTATATCATATCGCGAATATTCGTAAGCTGGGCGACACGAATAAATCGTATCGTACGACGGTGATTCGCGTTTACGAAGCGATAAATAATATATCGGAAATATATTAAATCACGAATACGAACACTACTACAAAATAGGGCTATATCAACGCCTTTTTAGATAACAGTTTTCCTGGCGTTGCTATATCATAGCTATTGCAACAGTTAAATAATTATTAATTTTAGTAGACTTTGACTTTGAAAAAACGTTGCTATAGAAAAGCTATTGCAACACTTATATATTATGACTATTTTATTGCAACAGTTTTTAGTTTTTTAATATTTTAATGAGATATTGCAACGGTTTTTTTGTCAAACATCTAAAACATGTTAAAAATTAAAAATAAAATCAAATAAGAAATAAGTTTATTAAAAATATTTCATATGGGTGCGTTTTTTTTTCCAACAGATTGGTTTATTTTGGGTTTCCCTCTCACTGCTTTTCATGGTTTATGGCTTTGCGTTCTTCTTCACTAGAGGCCTCTGCGTTCCTCGTTCTCTTTCGCCTTCTTCCTCTGCGTTCCTTGAAGCAACAGATTTTATCTTCCATCATCGTTCCTTTGAAGCAACATATAGAAAGTGACGAAATCCAGTTCTGAATTTGCGCGAAGAACCACATTAGTTTTCATAATTTTGCTCTTAAATTTGCTCTTAAATTTGATCGAATTTGCTCTTAAATTTGATCGAATTTGCTCTTAAATTTCATAATTTTGCTGTTTAAGTTTTCAACCGATTATAATGGATTTTTGTTGTGTTTTTTTGAGTTCTAAATTAGGGTTCTTAATTAGGGAATTCGGTTAATTGGGGAATTTGGATGATTGGGGAATTTGGTTGATTTTATTCATGGTGTTTTTGTTGATTTCAATGGTTATTTTGGCTTATTTATTAAGTTTGGATCAGTTGGTTGCTCGGTGATGATGCTAAATTGGTTTTTTTTTTCTCGTTCTGCTCTGCGCTACCCTGTTCTATACTGCTACTGTTATACTACTGCTACTCGTTTTCAACTTGGAAATATATGGAGGGAATATTATTTCTGGGTTTAGAAAGAGTAAGGTTAGACATCTGCATTTCAAGCAGTATTGTTGGAAACAAATGTTAATTTGAGCATTGTGTACTGTGATTTTGTTAAGTTCTATATTTCATTGACCATGGCCCTCGAATTGAGGAATGCTGAAATTGAAACGACTGTTAGTTGCATTGGTTCTTGCTGCATTGTGCTGTATCATCGAGGCACGGGCGATAGTGGCCTTAGATTCTGTAAAATTCTGAAATGTCTAATTTATGAAAGTATTGGAGTACGGATTTGGGGCTTGGTAGTGTAGAATTTAACAACAAGAACTTCGGATTTGTGTACATTTTAATGTTTGTAATAAAGATTATGGAGTTTTGGATTGTTGTATTCTATTGAAGTGTTTGTGTGTTTGTGTGTTTGCTGATTGTAGGTTGCATCTTGTTGAACCAACTAAGTATAAAGTTCTATATTCTTGTTTTGTCTGTCCTTGTTCAAAGGCTGCACCAACTTCTTGTGGCGTTGCTTCTATGAAATGCAGCCGCCATGGAGGTAAACATTGCATTGTACACATTGGATGTGTTTGTGTCTCTACCTCTCTATGTCATACCCTAGTCAGTGCCAGGTTGCGGACTATCCCAGTGTCCAGTAGTGAACTACTGCAACATTCTTTGTTGCTTTTTGAAATAAGCAAGACTTTTTGAATGGTTTTCCATGTCCAATTCTTAGTAATATGAGTTCTTTTGATGGTTAGGTTTCAATTATTCATTTGAATTGGTTTACTGGTAGAATTTAGATGGTTTTTCTCTAGAAAGTTGGGGTCTGGGTTTGTTTGTGCAGCGTTCCTATGGGGCTTTGTTGTAGTTTGCAGTAGCTCTTTCATATATTGATGTTGATGTTCTTGCAAATCTGATGCAAGTATGGGATTTGATTCACATGTGTCTTATCATTGATTCCTGACTATATTTATGTTAAGATTTCTTTGAAATACTGAGAGAGCTAACTTCTGTAGAAATCATCTTGTGCTTCATTGGAGCTCAAAATCTGAGGTTAAACCTGAGTCAATTTATACTTCATTTTTTCCAAGAGAGATTTAATGATATTGTAGGTATTAGCCGTCGAAAACGTCTTAAACATGATTATTTGAGTAAGAAATATTGATTTCGTGTCTTTATTAATAAAAGATAATCTTTTATCTCTGTGGTGAAGGCTGCTAATATGCCTTTCACATTGAAAATAAAACTCTATTTCGATGTCAAACTCCTATGCCGTCCTACCGAGTACGTACCGGCAGATGAACTAGTATGCTTTGGTTGTGCGTGAGCACCTATATTCTGCTCGTTTTTCTTGATGCCAAAAATGAGAATTTATTCTTAAGTTGTATGTGTCCGACCTTCCGGCCATTTTGATGGTTCAGGGTATCTAAATTATGCTTGTCCTAATTTCTTTATTAGGATGAATAGGAGGTTTGTGAAATAAGACATCTGATAAGCATAACTTCAGGACAGAAAATAAATTCTTGGTTGGACCATACTGATAAAGCTGGCTTGATTGCAGTCTTTTCGAGTCTATACGGATTCTGTTCCGCTTCCACTCCTAACGTGCTCATTCTTTCTGAATTAGAGTAACAATTATCTTCACCTTTGGGACTTTGTTATATTCTGTCTCTATCAAACGCTACTCCTGAAAGTAACATCCTGATAGTGAATCATTGAAATAACGTGCAGAATGTGTCAAATGGAAGTTCTATGTACATGACTTTCTAATACTTTTGGATGAATAGAAAATCTTAACCAAAAGATGATTGATTACTATGATTATCACTTCATATGACAATTACAGTAGCAAACATATTGGTGTCGCGAGCTTCTGAACTTGCAAATCTGTAACTCTTTGAATAGTAGGAGCTTCTGAAGTTGCTTCTTAGTAAGTGCACAGGAAGTCAGAATACAGAGCGGCAATATTTTTTGTGAGAAAATTGACAGCATCGAAAGAATTCCAGAAGAACCAAACTGAATAAGATCTGAAAATGGTCAGTTTTTCTTTCCTCTTGATTATGCTTAAAATCAGTGGTTAAAGAGAATAGAACTGTTTGATAATTAACCAGCGAGTTTAGCCAATTTGCTATACTCCTTAGGGATGAGAGGATATTGTCTTTTCCTAAGATTCGCACCCTTTTCCAGTTCTACAATAATTGACTTTTGTTATCTTTACCTTGAGAAAAAAGTAATTAAGTTCTTCAAGTTTAGATAATGGAAAATAAGTTCTGATATAAGCCAGTTAGTCAGATACGGAGTTAAGGACTACCTAAGTTATTGAGACGAAAACAAAGTTCTTATACGGTCTAGTGAGTTCAGGTTTAGATAAGGGGCTATTGGTGACAAGAAAGAATCTTGATATTACTCACCTGGTGTATGTGATTAAGTGCAAGCTGACTATCCTGCCTTCAGATCTGTAGTTACATTCCACAATAAGAAATGAATTGGCATGAGAGTCTGCATGTTTGCTTGTTTAGGTACTTGTTTGTACATGTTTATGTTGTCATGTTTAAGCAGGCCTTGTAATCTTATTCGATCAGCATTTTTAAACTTTAAATAACTGTGACTTTAATTAGTTTGCAGGTACAGCATTTTTCCATGCTTATATGTCATAACAATTTATAAGCCATTTTCCATTTGGAAGAAAATTCATCTTTCATCACATGTTAAATTAAATTGTTGTCAGCTTGTGACATAATACATTGCATTCCCAAGTAGTGCAATGTATTCCATGTGTTGTCTTTCTCTCCTTCCTTTCTCGCAACTTTTTCCTGTTCTACAGAATTATACAAGCTTGGGCTAACAAAATTCTGTACTCCGTATTTCAAAGTAAACTTATTTAAATGTGTAATATAATGTAAATTTCTTTTTTGTTTTGATAGATCAGAAGCTTGAAAGTAAAGTCCATGAAATCGTTGGACGCGTCAATGGAAGATTCGGGACATTTACCTCTGTCCCTATACATCATTTGGTTTGTACTCTTCTCCCTGAACTGCTCTTGTACTGTGTTATATATGCATGCATTTCATTTATTTGGTTTTATGTAAAGAAAAGTACCTTATTGAGTGGTAAATAGTTGGTACATCTCATGAATTTTTGGGATTATTGCTTCAGATTGGTATATTTGTGTACATTTGTTGTATACGAGATTTATTGGATTTGTTGTCTACTTTACACAGGATCACTCTCTTGACTTCCATGCATTATGTGCACTATATGCTCTTACTGGTAATCTTTCATGTCTCGGATTACTGTTTATTTTGATGTTAATATTTCTCTTGACATGTTGGACACGACATATTTCTCAAAGCCGTACTTATTCTATATCCATAGACCAACTTTTGTACTCTGTATTTTCTTATTATATATGCTTAGTTTTCTTGCACTAGTAGAAAAAATGTCATTTGCAGCGCGCATAAAAGGGGCTTTTTGCAGCGCTTTTGAGCGCTGCAATTGTGATGGATGCAAATAATGGACTTTTATTTGCAGCGAACATAAACGCTGCAAAAAACCATTAATAGCAGCGGATGATGTTTCACACGCGTTGCAATTAGTGTCTATTTGCAGCGCATTGATGTGCATAGGCATTGCAAAAAGAGATTTTCAAAGGGAATTTTCTGCCACAATTTACAACTTTGGTTTAACAGTACGCGCTGCAAATAGTGCGTTTATTTTACAAAATAAATAAATTCCTACATTAATACATTTGTACTACTACTCGGTACTAGCCTCCATAATTATGTTCTAACATCCATAAATACATAAATAACATCCACAAAAAGTAGTGCCAATGTGATAAATTTGAAATACATTGGTGAATTAACTTGACCTATCAGAAACATGTTAATTACAATACTTAAAGTATGTTCTGTAGCTCACTGCTTGCTCGATGTTAGTGAGAAATCTTCCCATGCCACCCTCCTCACAATCTCGCCGAGGTATATACCTGATATTGTTTTCTCAAATATCTGTAACAACAACATGTAAATATTTACCAGAGTCCAGAGATTTAAAAGCATAAGTTCTGATGCTAAGCCACTAAATACCTGCTCACCAGGATTGATGCTAGCAGCATCCATTCCCCTATCATATTCAGTCAACAGAAGTCCAGTCGAAAATGCTCCCCATTCTATTGATATAGAAATTACAGATTACGTAGTGAAAAAAAAAGTTAGTGAGAAATCTTTAAGTGAAGTGATTCTGGCTTACAGTTGTTCCCGACTTTGATATTTGGCCAGGCAGCTTAGGAATGGCATCCATCCCTCCACATAACACGCATTGGTTCCTGTTCCAAAGATCACAGCGATCATGACATCATACTAAATTTGAACATCCAAAAGCAACCAGAATAGAGAAAACAATATCAGGTATGTACCTCGCCTATGCATTTTTGATATTAGGATCACATCCAAAATGTTGACCAGCAGCATACAAAATTTATGTACTTAGATAATAAAAAGATAATCAACAAAGAAACAATTTAGGAAATTTTTAAAACTAAGCCCTAATCGGCATACATCAATTGATTTCGTACAAAATTTCAAATAAACAGATCTTTGGCAATTAATTCAATGATCTATCAAACTAATCAATCAAATTGGCAATTGAATTTTTTTAATAAAGAATTGGTAAAAATTAAGATCAAACACAAAAGCAAGTTGAACAAAAACAATTCACAAATCAAACATAAAACTTAACATCGAAAATGTAGGGTGCCGCTAAATTTCCAACTGTATCGTTAACCTAGTACTGTTAACCTAACTGTATCAAACATAAAACAGTTCCCAGTACTTCGCTCCCGCTAAATTTCCAACTGTATCGTTAACCTAACTTGTTTCATTAGTAAAGAGCAAGCACTCTTTCCTAATGCTTGCTAAAAGGCTACGAATTTATGATAGCCAAACATTCAAGATTCAACACATACCAAAGTTGAGACTTGCATTTCTAGCCCTCATTTATTCATTGACCCGCGTTGACCATAAGCTATTGCACCGAGATCAATTAGTGAATGCTGCGAATGAGGAGTTGGTAATGAGGTTTTTTCTACAAGTGGAAGTTCTAAAAACAAGTTCACGTGAGTTTAGGAACTTGGAATCTTTTTCTTATCAACCACCAAGATTCTTCATTTAAGACCTAAACTAAAATTTAGCTTGAACAAACTTCTAAAACAATAAAAAAAAAACCTTCGCAAAAGTTGTTCAATTATGTGAAAAGGCAGAATGCTGTACCAGACTGCCCTTTCTTTAGATCCTTGAAGAGTTGAATGTTGTTTAAAATCTCCGCCAGGGCGATGTACATCAAACACCCTCAGTGTTTGTTGTACCCAGCAAATATCCTGCGAAGGAATTGAGTAACATGAGAAAAGATGAGAATAAGACAAACCGCTCAATCATTTCTGCCAAATCATGTAAACATTGCACACAATTCAGGTACAGTCCTCGAATTAGATGGTGTTCAACACTTGAATTTGACAAGATACAAATACATGAAAGTAAAAACCAGAAGAGCAAGGCAACAAAGAATTCTCCAAGCATATGATGGTATATACTTGGTTCCAGTAGGGTTGAAAGCAATTGAAAAGGCTGCAGTAATCTCATTCATAGCATCAAAAGCTCGATATGTACATTGTAACTGAAAAACTAATCCAAATTAGAAAACTATAATGACCAGAGGAAGGCAGAAACCATAAATTCAGTAATCCCAAACCTTACAGCAATCCCAATCTTTTACACAGATAATTCAGCAATCCCAACTAACAAGCAATAACAAACTCCTTAAAACTAGCAAAAATCAGATCAGCTCAGCTTAGTTACATGAAATCAGGTTAGGAAAAGCTAGCAGAATAGAAAATCAGTTCAGAACGCAGAGCAACAAATCAGAGCAGCAAATCAGATGATTCCTTACTAGCTGTAATGACTCACTAGTTGTATGGGAGTTGTATGGGGTTAGAAAGGATCACGGGTCCAGAGGGACTTCTGATGTTTGATGCTAACAACATCAGGATTTCCATCCAAGCTAATAAAGTAAAGAAGATGGAGTTGCACGGGATTCAATTACATAAAAATTGGCGGTCGGTAATTTATAACTACAAATGAAACTGTAGTAAGTTTAAAGTTCTAGATAAACTTTGGAATTTTGACTTTGATTCCAAACAAAAATGGATAAGGTCATAAGAATTAAAGTTCTTATACAATACAGAAGGTAGAGTAAAATTTATTATAACTCCTAAAAATATGCACGCACACAAGCACAAGACACACATGCACACTCAAACATTAGAAGAGTACACACTCTCAGATTTTCTTCACAAAAGAGTGCAACCAAAAGTAGAATATAAGATGATTGCACATTAGTGAAAGTTCTTGTCTTTTTTTCAAAGTAGACTAGAAAACTTCGATGATGGAAAAATGATAACAATAGTTACTTTACTTGTGACTCATGAACAAAGACGCTCAATGTTTGACTAAAAGCTATGCAAAGATGATCCTGAATAATCGAATGTATCATTTAGGAGTAACATCTGGATGACATGTCACTACATGAGTACTAAATACACAATTTTCTCAAACAAATAAGTACCTAGAAGGAAGGACAACCTGAGGAATCGAAGGGGTATATGATGTTTCCCGTTCTGCCGCAAGACGTTGAGCCTTCTGGAATTCCTTCAAAACTGCTTGGAAATCTTTTACAAGTTTTGCGTCAACAATCTTCTTGTTTGCCTGGATAAATGGAAGGAAGATGAAATCAAATTTTGGCTCGGGAACGCATTAATACCCAATTGAGTAAGGTATGTAGTCCATAAATCTGAAGTGTTGAAAATATACTTACACTGACATTATTGCCATGATCTGTGTCACTTTCTTGTTTGAGTTTATCTGAAGTATCCTTTACTAATTGCCCAATATATAACCTTGTCTTGTGGCTATTAACAGGATGAAACAAGTATCAGAGGATATTAGTTCAAAATGGAATAAACAGTAAACACCACATTGCAAAACAAGAAGCACTGGAGAGTCCTTATGAGTTTTTAAAACAACCAGCCTTATAAACCATGTACAGACAACACAGAGTATTACCCTAGGAATTCAGTTTAAGATAAACAAAGAAGGACGATGAGCATTGAAAGTGAAATAAGTTACAATCAACAAAAAGATTTGGGATAAGCACTGGAGAGTGGGATAAAATCTGTTGCATCAGCAACAAAATATTGTAACTCAACCATTTGAATACCACGTGAATGACTAGGATTGGAAAATTAACTCTTAAGTTTCCGTTATGTAAAAAAAAAGAGAAAGAATTCCCAATGGCAGCAGTTCATCTTTAAAGGATCTTTGCATAGATCAGACCTAGCACATTATCACAACCTCATGCAACTAAGAAAGTAGTTAAATAGCCAATTGAGTTCTAGGTCAATTGCTCTAAAGATGACCAAAATTATGAGAAGACGTCCATCGACCAATCAAACAGAAATTCAACAGCAAGATAGAGTGACCTAATCACACATGGTGAACATCATGGTTTCTATAGCCTCGGCAAGAATACAACCAACTTACTCCCAACACAAAATACATCACTAAATCTAACCCAACCTAGCTCATCCAATCAAGTTATCTCATAAAACACAAAAGTTCAGGAACACTAAAGAATCAAGTTATCTCATAAATTCGTCTTGCATAAGTAACAAGATTTATTCTTACAACCACAACCATGACATGGTCTACCATATCTCAATGGAAAAGCACATTAATTAAAAAAGAAAGAGCTAAATCCACACAAATGACAAAAAGAACCATAAAAGGTGACCTTTGAAGCATCAGGATTTGGAAACTCACCCTAGTAGAGATCGGCGAGTTCTTCTTCTCCGTAGTTTTCATTCTCCTTCGTTTGAGATTTTTGTGTAAAATCAAGAAAACCTACGAGTAAAATTGATACCAAAAATCACAGATCTGATAATAAAAGAAACCATAAAACAATTTATGATAACGACGAAATCCAACCTTAACGCTAAGAGTTGCTCGTACAATCTGCTACTGTACTAGTGTAATACACCTCCAAATCCCCCAAAGTAAGCATAACTTAATTATGTACTTTTCATTTAGAAATTATAGAATAGCACATACTACGTAGAGATGTCAAAACTGACCCGACCTAAGAACCACAACTGAACCAACCTGTATTCGTAACCCCGTAACTGACTTATACCTGAAATTTGGGTAAAACAAGAAACCCTTAACCTAATCTGTACCCAACCCGATAAAACTGACAACCGATGTTGTGTGACCCAAACCCGAACTCGACAGAAAGATGATCGATAATCAAATTGACCCGACCCGAAAGTGATCCGAACCCGATCAACACCTGACCCGCTACGAACCAGAAAACGATTGTAACCCAAAACATGTTGTTATTGTTATTACCCGACCTGTGAGGACTCATTACCCGATGTTCTACCATATGTGAAACATGTAAAGTGTTAAACTAAAATTATCCTAAGCTTAAAACTTTTGTAAATTCAAATAATTAAAATTTTGAATCAATACTATTGGTAGATTTGGTGCACTAGTGCTTTTTGTTCTGACAGTAAACGAAGAATTCTACAAGTATTATTGAATTGGGGTAAGGAAGAAATTGTGTCATTGAGGTTGAGTCATACCAAGCTCGTACCTGTTAGGATGACATCTCCTTCCATAAGTGTCATGAAAGATCTGATGTGGCTAATCAGGAATGGGATTTCGAATATCATGTCTTTTGTTGATCCTTTCTGCTTCGATTCTCCATCAACCTTTTTTCATATAACTAAACTTGTTTACATTTTTATTAATACAATCACAAACAAGTACATAGAATGTATTTAATTACAGAGTTGAACTCACATCAAACCACAGCTCCAAGTTATGAGGATCAGGCACTGCAGATACAGGAATCTGCACAAAATTGACAAACCAAGGATAGATGATCAGCCATATGCTTTCCTAGTTATTTTTCGAATTAGATATATCTTACCATTTCACTGATAGAGGTAAACGTGTCGAGTCCTTTACCTAGTAGCCATGGAAGGCCTGTTGCCTAACAGAAGGAAAGGAGAAAATGTGAAACAAAATGTCAGGGAAGTGTCTTTCACATACTATAGTTTTAATGATAATGTTATAAATTGACTGTATAGATAACAGGAATACTGAAAAAATGGAAAGATTTCTATTTAAGCAAAGAATCCACTTACATTGTGACTAATTGATGTGTTTAAATTATACTCTGGTTTGGTCTCACATTCCATTCCAGACAAAAAGGTGAAGGACATCTTTCACTGTGGATTCACATAACAAACGCATCTGGATCGGATTTTATTTATTGAAATAAACGGCTGCTGAGTTAGAATATGCTGCAGCATTGCTATTCCACGGTTAGCTTTGAAATTTTCTCCGTGAACAATGAAACTACTAATCAATGATTCAGTGTACTATTGGCTATGCTCTGATGGTTTGGTGTGTATAATTTTGTTGGTATCCCTCCTAAAACACCTTCTGCAGCCCATATCAATCGACACAACACCCCTTATCCTGCACCCTCCCTCCTCTTTCGTGTATCTCTCCCGTCTATCTCCTTCTCATCTCTCCCGTCTATCTCCTTCTCATCTTCCTCCTTCGGACCTTCCCCACCCTTACGGCCTTACCACCACATGACTTCCCATAGTCACACTGGATGAAAACTATCTCCTCCAAAAAGATAAGAAATTCAAGATCCCAAACCAATTTGACCACAAATTCAACAAGATCGACCTAAATAACATCAAAACAACAAATCAAACCCTAAAATGACCCGAATCAGTTTAACATAGGGTTTTCCACATATCATGAAGAAGGATTTCGACTTAGTTGTAGATTTTTATTTTTATTGCATTTTGTAAATTAATAGAACCCACCAGATTTTCATCAAATTAACAACTAAAACGAAGAACATTAAATCACCAACAATTCAGCAATTAAATTAGCGAATCTTCATAAATCATAAATTCGAAGAAAACGAAGAGTTTAAAAACCGAAACCTTACCACAATAGCCGAAGCGAACGTCGAGTGTAGTACGAGGTCGGTATCCTTCTCTCTCTATAGATCGGCTTGAAAATATAACACAAAGTTGTAAGAGATGAAAATATTCTACTCATCTAGATTATGAGAGTTGGAAGAAACAGGATTGAAGCACGATTTATCAAAAAACCCATTGAACGATTTGGAAGAAAGCGGTATCAAGGAGAATAGAGAGATGGC
Source organism: Spinacia oleracea (assembly GCF_020520425.1). Classification (NCBI taxonomy): domain Eukaryota; kingdom Viridiplantae; phylum Streptophyta; class Magnoliopsida; order Caryophyllales; family Amaranthaceae; genus Spinacia; species Spinacia oleracea. Next base: position 97,480,430 of record NC_079490.1, read on the forward strand.
GAATTCTAGGGTTTGACATGAAATGGGCGGAGAGTTCTAGGGAGAACGAGGGAGCTAAATTTTAGATCTGATGAAGGTTCAAACAACGCGTTTGTTTGGTTGGAGTTGCAATTCATGGCCAATTCGCAGCGTGGGCTCACTGGGTGCGCTAAGAATGCACCGTTGATTTATTTTTTTCCAATAATCGCAGCGTTTGATAGCCCATAAAAGTTTTAGTTAAATCATTTAACCTTTGACCCGCGTTGACCATGACATTTTGCAACATTCGCAGATTAGCTGAGTTGCAAGAGGAGAGTTGCAAATGATGTTTTTTCTACTAGTGTTCACTAGTAGAAAAACATTTATTAGCGGCTACGTCTTTACGACGTTATTTTTCATACGCCTCAAAATAATATCGTGTATTAGCAATTAGGTGTATATGACCATTAATTGGCGGCGTTAGTTTTAAAGAAAACGCCTCAAACCAATATTAAGTATTAATCTGCGGCGTTACTTTCCTAAACGCCTAAAACCTGTTAGCTAGCTTTTGTTTGGGAAAACAAAACCTGGGTTTTATATTATCTGATTCAATATCCCTTCTTTCATCTCCCAAACTCTCTTCTTCAATACCTTTTCGCCACCCTCTTCACCCTCTTCACCCTCTTCACTCCCTTCGTCCATCGTCCCCGCACCAGACAACCACCACCCTATCTCCTCCATTTCCCCCTTTCCCTCGCTGCAAAAGTACAAAATCCTTCTTCTTCCTCCTCCAAACTTTGAACCTCCAAACTTTCTTCACCACCGTTTCTCGGCGGAAAAAATGAACTTGAGATTGATCCCCACCGCTACCGTCTGCCCTTCAATCTCATCTCCACCACCGCCGTTCTTACTTAGGTAAGTAACACTCCCACTTAATCCTCCTTCTCCTTGCCGTATTTTTCTTTCAATTACTTTGGCCCCGTCTTTTCATTCTCTTAATTTATATAAATTATGTCTGAATTATCGAATTATTTTTACTTGTAATTCAGGTTTTTGATTTCTAGTGTTCGAATTATTTTTCTTTCAATTATTTTTACTTGTAATTCTGGGTTTTAATTTCTAGGGTTTTAGTTGCCATTGTTCTTCCCCCAAACACGTATTGTAAATTTTCCATTGATATAGATAATTTATTCTGCGAAATTGATGTCTAGGTCAAAACTTTCGTAGAAAGCCGAGCAAATTTGAGAAGAAACTTGAGTTTAATTCCGGTAAGAAGTCTTTTCATTTGCTAAAAATCTACTTTTTTCTTCAAATGTTTAATTGGTTATTTAATTTTTTGGGTTTGGTTTGAAATGAGTGCAGAAATCAGGGAGACTATTGCAACCTTAAGTGCTAAAAAGACAATTCAAAAGGTGAATTTTCAAATTGAACTTATCTTTGATGTCCATTATAAATTATCTCTGTGTTAATATACAATATACTACCAAAATTGTATTGAAATCCAAAACAAGTACTGCAGAATTACTTTGTGTAGTTGGAATGATGAAAACTTCTAATTTGTTCATTACCTGTGCCAATGACTGCGGCATAAATGATTTTTCTTTATTAAATATGGTTTGATTTTTGATAGGGTTGTTAGTTTAATAAGAATTTTGATTCATTGGTATATGTGTACTTGATGATACTGAGTTGAAATTTGAAACATTATATTCTTATGCCATGGATAAATAGTTCGACAATATTGACCAATACAACATTTATGCACCACCATGTAATAATTCTGACGGTTCTGCTGCTGGTTCAACACGTAGGAGCATGAAGTTGTCTCATCATGTATGCTTGAGTCTTAGTCTCTTGTATTTTGGAGTATTAATCAGATCAATATATGTCTGATGTCTGGATGCTGATGCCCTTTTTTCTGGCCTGTCGGATATTCAGAAAGTTATCTTGGTATGATCCATGTACCAAAATGTGTGCTGAGAGGTACTACAATAGGCCAGACGTGTAGAAGGCTCTTCACGCTAATACCACTTAGATTCCTGATATTTGTGATTGAATTCAGTTTTGCTTGATCTAGTTTGAGTTAGGTTAAGTTATTGTGTCAGTTAACATGAGTTTGTGATTGGTAATTTTAACCCTTTATTTTTTAGTTAGTGGAGCTTCAATAATAGAAACTTTGAGTGGATTATGCTTTTTAGTTTGATTGAATGGATTGAAATAACATCTCAATTTTGCTAACCAGAGTGTCCCTTATGGACTCTCTTTTTTGTGCCCTTAGTTTCTGATTCTTATCTCTTGGGAAATTAGGTTTTTTGTTCCTTTGTTTTTGTTGTTTAATTTTGCTGCTTATTTTCATTGATGCACTAATTATGTTAACTCATTTAATTACTCTTGTTGTTGTACAAAAATAGTTAGCAATAAAGTTTCATGTCTAGTTCTTTCAGCATTTCCCAGCTTTTTTATGCATTAGAGTAGTAGAGTCCTATGTAATAGTAATATTGGTGATATCTCTCTTAACACAGGATGTACTACACCATGCTTTGAGCTACGGTGCTTAATGCACGAATCAGGAGTCTACAAGATCTACTGAACATAATCAGTAAATCATTGAGAGGTAGCTCAACATCTGCAACTCTTTTCAACTACAGTGGTAAAATAATCTAAACCACCAATCCCTTCATTTTTCCAGCTTCTATCTTGTTGTTTTTATTCTAACTAGAGAATTTATTATAAGATATGATGAGATATTGGATGTAAATATGTTAAAATCTTTGGATGAGTGATGTCTTTGGTTTATTTATATGCTTGCTTCTAACAGCAATACGTGCCTCTACTGTTACTAGATGCATATATGGCTCTACATAGCCCATGTGAATCATAGGTAATGACTTTTGGATTAATTCAACTAGGGTGTATGTGTGTTAATATACAACATCCGCAACTGGTCTTGTCTCATTTGAAAAGTTGCACATAAGATTCTCCACGTCTTATTCGTTTGATTCATGTGCTCTTGTGTTTGTAATGTAATAGTTTTCTCTTTTAAATTAATCTTTCCTCCTTTCCTGTAGGAAAGGGGCAAAGTTTCTTCTTTGGTAATATTGTTAATAAAACTCATAGAGTATGTAGTTTTCTTGTGTTCGATCAAGTCTCGTTTGGAACTTTGTGTCATCTAATGTTGGTGATTGTTCCTTATCTGCATGGTCTTATTAAAGTCTCATTCACTTCTCTTAGAAAAGAACCTCAACAAGTAACAATGTTGTTTTCTTCTCAAGGATTCTGAAGCTCGTTCCATTTTTTGATTTGTTCTCTTAAGTGTTGTCAAGCTGGAGTATGACATCTTTTATTTTTAGTTAATAAGACAATGGTATTGCACTATTGCAGATTTGCAGAGAGCAAGAGCAGTTGATAAATCTCGTCATTGCAGAAATCATACCATCCAGATAGATGATAATGCACTCCAAGAAAAACAAGGTCAAAATAATGACTCTTATGGGAATGCAAATGTAAGGCTAGTTTCTGATACTGCGGCCTCCCACTCTAACTTCTATCCAAATAACGTATGAAGCTGAAGAACAACATAGAGTATTTGTGTTGTGTAAATTCTAAGTGAATATATGATTGCAACAAAACAAGGAGATGAAATTGCCGTTTTTTTTTTGTTGTACGTACATAAATTAGGTTTATTGTAGTTGTAATATTCTTTCTGTTTTCAAAACAATTGGAATATGTATTACATTTAGTTATAGCATTGGTGGCAATGGCTTGTAGTATATGATAGTGGCATGGTGTTAATGGAAGTTATATTGTGGTATGCTAGCTTTGTTGATCGTGGTATAGCTAGTATTGCATTTAATTTATTGTTTTAATTTTTTTGTTAATTTGAGGCGTTTTTTTTTAAATAGCCCAAAAAGACCATTGATTTGAGGCGTTTTTCACACAATAATGTGGAAAAAAGATGATTGCTTTGAGGCGTTTAAACAAAAAACGCCGCAAATAAATCATTTATTAGAGGCGTTTTCATACGCTGCAAATGAATACCCATTGATTTGCGGCCCCTCCATTAGCGGCTACCCCCAAAACGCAGCAAGTGAATATAAAAGTGACGCCTCAAATAAATATTTTTCTACTAGTGGTTGTTAGATGTTGCACTTGTGACATCTCTAAGGGATGGGATGAATTTGGTGAGTTACGAGTTTGTTGCTTGCCAAGCTTTGAAAAAAGGAGTTCTCATTCTTAGTGAGGTATGGTCAATAATTTCAATTTTTGGTATGTTTTAGATGAGTTGAGATAGAATAGAAACCATTCATCATTGGTACGTATCTGTTGTATCCCGTTAATCTCTCTACAAATTCTGTTGATTAAGTTTCTATTCCTGTAAAGTTATAAAATATGTCCATGAAAGTGAATTTCCTTGACAGTGTTGGTGTTTGGGAAAGGTTTTAATATTTTTGTTCTCTATGGTTAGTGAGCTTGATGAAACTGTTGTTGGAGCTCAACTACCGCAACACAATTATGGTCACAACCATCGCTTCCCGTCAATGTTGAGCAATATGTGAAATCTATTCATATTTCGAGCCAGAGCCTCGTGTGAACCTTTAAGGGCATCAAGAAGTAAGGGCAGTAGATGCAGATATTTTGGCTTCTCCATGCATTCATAGTGGACTTTTTACATAGTGGACTTATTGTTGAAATTGAATGTTAATTTGTATATTGTTAGTGTGAGCTAGAGGAAATAAAACTAAGACTTTCACATTTTGTAACATTCCCGGTATTGGGGAGGGTCAAATTACAAAGGAAACATTGCCGAAATTTTCACCTAGTTTACTTTTATTTTTATGCTCTGAATATACTAGTTCTGAAAGCTGCTTATTTTATTTAACGGATATTTCATGAAATGCCCTCGAGTTTTTCCATAATTCACCAAACGCCCATCAAGTTTCAATAATTCATAAAATACCCCTCACAATTCGTACAAATACCCAACATACCCTTACTAATAACGGACTGTTAGTCTGCCGTTAGCCAAGTTTTCAATTCACCCAAATGCCCCTATTCTGAAACTTATTTCACCAAATGCCCCTATTGTGAAACTTATTTCACCAAATGCCCCAAACTTAACTATAGCTATTTTGATGTTTCAGCGACTAGTTTTTGTGTTTGACAGGTAGCTGTTGGTCACGGTTGACTATAAAAGCCCCTTTGCTGAATGGTTCTTGTAAGTTAGATGTTATTTTGATTTGCTTTGCTAATTTCATAAGATTTTTGTCATGAGTTTTCTTTCAAAATCATCATCTACACCCAATGAGTCCACATATATTAGAGTACCTACCAAATTTTGTTATTGTGCTAGGAAATTTGTCATTCGAAGCTCTGATACAACACTCAATCCACAAAGGTTGTACTACAAGTGTGATCCTTGAAACAATCTGAGATGGTGAAAGGGAGTAGTTGAGCAAAAAAACAAGGGGCAACAACACGAAGGACAATGCGGGGGAAGCTTAGACGAAGGAGAAAGTATTGAAAACAGGCGAAACAGTAAGATGCAAGAAGAATTGAAGCAAATGAAGAAGAAGCTAAAACAACAACAAAAAGTAGTCAAAGTTGTAATACAAATGGGGATATTGATGTTTGTAATTTTACTGTTTGTAATCATGAAGTAAACACAAGTAATGAGAAGCAAATTCACATTTCATAAATAATTGATGTTGCATAATCTGCACAAAATACCAAACTGGGAAGCATTTCTGTTTTTAGCTTCACTTACAAAACATCTTTGCACCAACTACATTTAATGTTATTTTGTACTCAATGAATATGTGCAAGATCAAAACAGATGTGCAAAAAACTACCCCAAAAAGCATTAGCAGCTATCCAGAAGAGCTTGTGGAACACCACTTCAACCTCCATTCCTACCACAATAACAAAATTTGTTAGGTACCCTAATATATGTGGACTCATTGGGTGTGGAAGATGATTTTGAAAGAAAACTCATGACACAAATCTTATGAAATTAGCAAAGTAAAGTAAAATAACATCTAAAATACAAGAACCATTCAGCAAAGGGGTTTTTATAGCCAACCATGACCAAGAACCACTTTTCAAACACAAAAACTAGCCGCCGGAACATCAGAATAGCTATATTTAAATTTGTGGAATTTGGTGAAATAAGTTTCCTAATAGGGGCATTTGGTGAAATAAGTTTCAGAATAGGGGCATTTGGGTGAATTGGAAACTTGGCTAACGGCGGACTAACGGCCCGTTATTAGTAAGGGTATGTTGGGTATTTGTACGAATTGTGAGGGGTATTTTATGAATTATTGAAACTTGATGGGCGTTTGGTGAATTATGGCAAAACTCGAGGGCATTTCATGAAATTTTCGTTTATTTAATATATGGATTAAATAAAATCAGCAGCCCATTTTTTAAAAAATATCCAAAAGTCATTTGCGTCGCATATTAGCTTAAACTGTGACGCAAATGACGTTTTTTTAACGTGATGAAAAGTCATTTACGTCGCACTTTAGCTAATCTGCGAAGCAAATGACTTTTTTTTAACATATTGAAAAGTCATTTGTGTCGCAGATTAGCTAAAGTGCGACGTAAATGACTTTTCGGAATATTTAAAAAAAGGTCATTTGCGTCGCAGTTTAGCTAATCTGCGACGCAAATGACTCTTATTTGCGTGGCCCAAATGTGCGGCGCAAATGACTTTTTTCATTTGCGTCGCACCAATGTGCGATGCAAATGGGCTTAAATGACCGACGCAAATGACTGTTTTTCCACTAGTGTATATGGATAACTAAATCCATTTGAGAATGTAGCTATAGATCAATTGAAAGCATTGTCATAAGCTCAATTTAAAACGTTGCCGTATATAAACTCAATTTAAAGCGTTGCCATAAGCTCAATTGAAACCGTTGCTGTAAGCTCAATTGAAAGTGTTGCCATAAGCTCAATTGAAAGTGTTGCCATAAGCTTAATTGAAAGCGTTACCATAAGCAAGTGTTGCCATAAGCTTAATTGAAAGCGTTACCATAAGCTCGATTGAAAGTGTTGCTATAACTAAAACTAAAAGTGTTGTCATAACTCGATAGAAAATGTTGCTATAGGTACAATTAGATGTGTTACCATAAGTGTAAGAAAGTGTTGCCTTAGTTTTAAACTCCAACCAACAACCAACTAATAAGTGTTGCCTTAAGTTAGCAAAAACTGTTGCCTTAAACGTGTAAATGTTGGCTTAAGTTGTTGAATAACTGTTGCCTTAAGTTAAAAGTGTTGCCTATAAAAATCGTTGACATAGTTAATTATGGCAACGGTTTATTATAACTGTTGCCCTAAAATATTTGTTTTTTCGAGTTTTAAAACCCTAATCTGATTGGAAAGGATTTTCTAAGATCAACTCATGAGAACGGAATTGCAAAAACATGCCTCGAAGTATCATTTTTTGGGCGTTTTTGTTAATTTTTCATTAATTTTTTTTATTTTTTTGGCAATTAAAGTGAAATTATTACCAAAAGGAGAAAAAGGAAAAGCCTTTACAAACTGACCTCAAAGCCAAGAAAGCCAAAACAACCAAAGCTAAAAGCAACCCCTACCTACAGCTTAACTTAGTTAACAGATCACTAAGGACAGTAGGAGCTCTAGCAGCTACTCTAAAAACAACCTCTCTAAACAAAACAACAGCTTCTTTACAATGGTTGTTGAACAATTTATCATTTCTATTAAGCCACAGAGTGTAGGTACATTCTGAGAAGAACATGAGCAGCAGTTTATGTCTTCCACTACCTCTCTTGCTACTTTTGATCATCCATTGTATCTCTTCTGTAAAACCAGCAGCAGGTCTGCTAAAAAGAAGAAGAGCTAGCACCTTCTGCCACACTTGACTAGAAATAGAACATTTGAAGAAAAGGTGATCCACAGTCTCCTCAGCTGATCCACACATCAAACAGGTGTTAACATTAACCATTTTCCACTGCAGCAGCCTGTCAAGAGTGGGCATTCTATTCCACAGAGCCAGCCAAAGCACAAACAGACTCTTAGGTGTGGTTTTGTTATTGCACACAATTCTTCTCCAGGAGACCTTGTTGTGGACACCATTCAGTTTCTGATACATGAGCTTAATGGAAAAAGCTCCATTCTTGACAACTGCTTGCCATCCCCCAACAGATTCAATAAGATGCCAACAGCCAAAGATTTTCTTAAGGGACCAAGACATGGTATTTGGACATTTGAAATCAGCAACATCCCTGCCTCTCATATAATAGTTATCCACCCACCTCACCCAAAGTCTGTCTTTTTTATTGGTGATGGCCCACAGTAACTTGCACACTGCTGCTTTGTTCCACACTTCCATATTCTTTATGTTCCATCCACCAGCACACCTAGGGAGACACATATTTTTCCAAGAGACAAGAGCTTTCTTGGAAGGTGAAATATCACCTGTCCAGAGGAAGATTCTGCAATAGCCCTGAATCTCTTTGATCACCCTTTTAGGAAAAACAAACAGCTGACACCAATAAGACTGCAAGCTAAGCAGAATAGTCTTCACTAACTGCAACCTGCCAGCATATGAAAGGTATCTAGAGGTCCAAGATTTGGCTCTGGCAAGCACTCTCTCAAAAAGGGGCTTACATTGAGTATAGGACAGCTTCTTTGTAGCCAAGGGCACCCCCAAGTATCTAAAAGGGAAATCACCAGCAGGGATTCCCAGAGCATTAAGAATTTGCATATGAACTTCACTATTAACCCCCCCCCCCCATATAAATGTTGCTCTTATTTAAGTCGGCCTCAAGACCAGAAGCTTTAGAAAATAGTTGGAACTTCTGAAACATCATGGTTGCTGAAGTTACATCACCTCTGCAGAATAACAGAAGATCATCTGCAAACATCAGATGGGTTACATCTAGCCTCTCACATTTGGGATGGAAGTTAAAATCTGGATCAAGCTTTAAATGTTGCATGTGTCTAGTCAGATATTCCATTCCAAGGGCAAAAAGGAAAGGAGATAGGGGATCACCCTGTCTCAAGCCCTTTTTAGCAAGAAAAGGAACACAAGGTTTGCCATTAAGTAGAACACTATAAGAGACCGAAGAGAGGCAAGCAAAGATCCACTCAAGGAACAAGGTAGGGAAACCCATTTCTGCCGTAACACTTCTTAATAAACTCCATTCAATGGAGTCATAAGCCTTCTTCAAGTCAACTTTAATCATGCACCTAGGAGAAAGGGCTTTCCTAGTATAACCTTTGATTAACTCTGTAGCAAGCAGAATATTATCAGCAATATGCCTTCCAGGAATAAACCCAGCTTGGCACTCATGAACCACACTACCAACCAATTTCTGAAGTCTGGCAGTTAGGAGCTTTGAAATAATCTTATACAGAACTGTGCAACAGGCAATAGGCCTAAAATCCTTGACCTTTGAGGGGTTAGGAATCTTAGGAACTAGAGTAATTGATGTGCAATTTATCTGTTTAAGCAAAATCTTCTGATTAAGAAACTCCTGAATAGCATGATAGATATCATGCTTCACCACTGACCAAGTTGACTTGAAAAACACAGAATTTAGCCCATCAATGCCAGGTGCCTTACTATCATCAATGCTGTGTAGAGCTAAATCAATTTCCTGAGTAGTGACAGGTTGACAAAGGAAAGCTCTCTCTTCATAGCTAAGAACAGTGCCACTTCTCATGACTGGCACATCAATCACTGGAAGTTGATCAGCACAAGAGCCAAGGAGTTCATAGTAGAACATAAGAACTTCATTCTGAATATCATTGGGTTTCACCAGTTTGTTATCATTGACATCATACAAAGCTGAAATTCTATTAATCCTGTGCCTTTCTTACACTGCTGCAAAAAAGAATTTATTGTTGGAACCACCATTGTGCACCCACTGTAGCCTTGCCTTCTGCTTCAGAGCTATTTCTTCAATTGCTAACCATTTTCGAAGCTTACTAGAACAAGTTTGTTCCATAATCAAGAGAGGACCATCAGATGGTAACAATTTGAGCTGGTCTTGGATGCCAACAAGCTCTAGTCTACTTTGATCAATCTTCTCCTGAATACCTTTAAACTCCTTACAATGAAGGAGCTTGAGCTTGTGTGTAATCAGTTTAAGCCTATGCCACACTAAGAACATGACATTACCAGGAGGAGTTTCCTTCCAACATTGTTCCACTATACCCATGAAATCTGGATGATCAACTAAGTAGTTGAAAAATTTAAAAGGCCTGCCACCCTTGTTATCATCAGCAAGACAATTAAGGAGAACAGGACAATGATCAGAAATACCAGTATTCAAATACTCAATGCAAACCATGCTCTTTTTATCCATCCACTCCACATTTCCAAGACATCTATCTATTCTACTTGCTGTGTTGGTGCCATCCCCACCTTTATGCCAAGAAAAAACATGACCAGTGCTTTTTAATTCAGTGAGAACATACTTATCTACAAATTCCCCAAAATCCTTAATGTCAGCCAAAGTGACAGCTGTCCCATTAATTCTATCCTGAACTGCAAGGATAGTGTTAAAATCACCATATAGCATCCAAGGCCAGCTACCAACTTTAGAGTTCACATTCCCCAATTCCCTCCAAAGTGCTCTCCTAGTATCTGTGGTGTGAAGCCCATAAATTGCTGTAAAAAAGAACTCAAAATCCCCATGAATATTATGAACTGAAAAATGAATGAATTGCTCATCCACTTGTTCAATTATAAGAGATACAGAATCAGGATTCATTAAAAATTAAAAGTGTCGAACAGTAATTCAATTAAAAGGTCGAACTAAACTACTCAAAATTGCTTGAAATTTTGACACAATGTTTCTGGGTATATTCTTCATCTATGGTAAAAATTTAAGATTTTTCCGATAAGTATAAACCCTAATTTTTCCTTTCCCCAATTCGTACAATTTGAAACCCTAATTGAATTTTAATTAATTTTGGTTTAATCATTCTGTTAATTGGGAAAGGGGATATAATTTCATGGGCCAGTGGCTAATTTTAAAAATTATTGGATTAAAATTTTGAATGGTTTCGTTAATTTTAATCGCACTTAAACCAAATTATTAAAAATCTGAAATTTAAATGTTAAAGAACGATTTAAAGCTTCGATTTTATTAATTAAAAGTTCAAATTTTCATGTTGATTCGTTCGTCCATAAAAAAATTTGAATAATGTTAGCCTTTGATTTAATATTTTATGAAATTGGATTGTCGTTAAAGTTTATTAAATCGTTAAAAATCATCGTTTTTCGAAAATAAAAATCGCAACTTTTTGAAAAATAAAATTAATGCAAGTTCGTGAAATTAAATTTAATTTTAATTGAGTTGGTCCGTATCACGAACCAAAGGCACGAACACGAGTGTGGTGGACGTATGGCTCGTCGAGCCACACGGGCTGCTACACGAAGGCCGAGCCGCAGCGACATGGGCAGCAGCAAGCGTGCTGCGTGCCTCGTGCGCGCTGGGCGAGGAAGGGGCAGGCATTGCTTGCGGAGGCTGCAACGAAGCAAGGCACAAGGCCCTGCGACGTCCAGCGCACGAAGGCACAACACGTAGCGCAAGGGTAGCGATGGTTGCAGGCACGCGCGCGCGCGAAGGCTTGGGGTGTGCGAGGTTGCTCGTGCGCCTCATGGGCCACACGCAAGGGATTGGGTTGGGCGCAAGCCAAGTCCAAGTACGTAATCGGACTTTTTTCGTTGAAAATTGTTTATTTCGTTGGGCTTCGTATATTTGCATTAATTTGGGCTAACGGGGTATTTAATTTAATATTTTATTTGCTTGGGCCGGGCCGCGAGTTTTAATTTAATATTTCATAATTAATTATCCGGAATAATTATTGGTTTGAGTGGGAGCCACTAAATGAAATTAAAATGAAATAATTATTTTATTTATTTTCGTAGGTCGCATTATTTTAATTAAATTCAATTTTAATTAGAAAAAAGTCTAAGGATTAATAATTTGGAAATTGATTAATCTTTTAGGACGCGTTTATGTGAACGTGAATTTTAATTAATTCACGTAAATACTTGCATATTAATATGGGCCATTCGTTTTAGCACACGAATAGGTGAATGCATAGAATGTATATTTTATGTAATGCAGGTACTCCAAGTGACTAGTATGGCCAAATTTAGGATAGTTAAATACGGTCTGCGTACCGTTCTATCTTTGAATGTAAAGTTTTAAATATGGTCTGCGTACCATGGAAATTTTGATGTAATTTATTATTTTCAAGTATTTCTAAGTTTAGAACTTTAAGTTAGCATTTGAACGAAGATTCAAGACGATGCCAAGCTAACAAGGAGGTGATGAAGATTGGATGCTTCAAATTAAGACAAGAAGTTTTGGGCCATACTAGATCACCATTATTTATGAACTTCTATATATATATTATGCGTGAATGTATGAATGTATGTATGCATTGCATGAACAGGTTGTTTCCTATGAATCGATTAGATTAAGTTCACTAAATAATCGAACCAACATAGAAACAACTAGGTCCAAAGTAATATTGAGTTTAAAAATTGCCTTCCAAATCAAGCACTTACAAAAATCTAGGGATCTAAGATAGTAGGTTTACACTAAAGTGAGGTGCTATTTTAGTTGACTTAGGTGGTAAGGCGTCCTAAAGGAGCACGTTGATTGTGGTTACAACTCAAACAACAATGGCATTAAGTTGTGGCAATGGGATAAATTATGGCATTAATTTATTAACCAAGAGTAATTTGGAGATTACTAGCAATAGGTTTTGCTTACCTAAAATCTTAAACTACTTAAGACATGCCAAAGCTGCTTAAGGATTTAGGACTTTTGGGGTAATCGTTTCATTCATTTTGGACCATGTTTTTGCTTTTTGCATGAATGAAATGTTTTAATAGCTTTAATGATTTCATGTTTTTTCTTTTATTTCAAAGTTATTGAATTGTATGAATGGTTATTTATTGTAAATTCTTTTCGATTGTAGTAATCAAAATGGCCGCAAACAATAACAATACTTTCAACCTGCGTTCAATTCTCAACAAAGAGAAGTTGAATGGCAACAATTTCCTCAACTAGCAAAGGAACTTACAAATAGTTCTTATGCATGAGGAAAAGGAATATGTCCTTGAGGAAGAGTTACCGGAAGAGGCTGGGCCGGAGGTAACTCAAGCTGCCCTTAATCGTTGAATTCAGGCCAACAGGGATGTCAAATGTGTGATGCTTGCATCCATGAGTCTTGAACTTCAGAAAACGTTCATTAACTCGGATGCTTACCAAATCATCTCGAAGTCGAAGAACATGTTTCAGGACCAAGCCAGAATCGAAAGATTCGAGACTCAGAGGTTGATCCTTGAGACTAAGCTCAAGAAAGCAGAACCAGTGAGCCCACATGTTCTTAAAATGATTGGACTCTTTGAGAACATGAGAGCTCTAGACTGTAACGTCTCAAATGAAATGACTATTGACATCATTCTCCATTCGCTTCATAATGGCTATGATCAGTTCAAGTTGAATTACAACATGAACAGCATGGAGAAATCTCTTACTAAGCTTCACGATATGCGGAAAACCGCTGAAAAGACTCTCAAGCAAGAGAATAAGCATGATATCACTAGTAGAAAAAGTCTCATGTGCTTTGAGCCAAGTGCTTGGGTTTTAGAGAAACCCCAAGCACTTAATTGAACCAACTTTTTTTTTGAGTAAGTGCTTGGGGTTTTCTATTCACCCAAGCACAAAATTGCAAAATTTACAAATGCTTGGGATTTATTATTCACCCCAAGCACTTAAAAATCCCTTTCACTAATTCACTTAGGTTTTGCAAATGAAATTCCCTCCTTTACCAAATTTCATTCCCCGCCTTTTGTTTCTCGCAGCCTGCTTCCTTCTCGTTGGTTGCTGCCCTAACACCACTGTTTCTTTCCCAAGTCCCAACAACGTCCACCCCAAAAGCACCACCGCGTCATGGCTGCCATATCCCCCCATCCGCGTTTCTCCCCCCCTTGCGCGACTCTCCTGCGTTTCTGGAAGCCGTGTCGCCTACTACTGGAAGCTTCCCCCCGTGTTTAATTCTCCGACTCGCCCACTGTTGGAAACCGCCTCATCGCCTCTCCTGCGTGCACTTCCGCCGTCGCTGGCTCTCCTCCCGTTGGCTACCCTAGGTTATTTCTGCGATTTTATTAATTATCACCATTTTTGTTAATTTTGTTCTGCAAATTTGATAATTATCCCTCAAAGTACCAATGAGTGAATTAACCACCAGTTAGTTTTGTTAGTTCTGTTAACCGCAGGTTAAATTTATTAAAATTTTTGCAATTTTGTGAATTAACCACCAGTTTTAAGCCCTGTAAGTAGTTTTGAGTTGCCATTTGATGAATCAGTGTAGAAGTGAAAGTCTGTTGGAAGTGATATTATACCTCCTTTGGATCTGTTAGCATCCCAACCATCGAGAACGAATTGCATCCCAACCATATAAGAATGAATTGTATCCCAACCATATAAGAATGAATTGCATCCTGATTTTCAGCAATTGAAAAAATGTAAAAGTTAGCAATTGATGTAAGCACCTTTTGGAAGTGTCCAACCTAGTTAACGATGTCAGCAAGGTGTGCAACCTTTCCGGGATAAGTGTCAACACCAGTAGCTAATACTACCGCCTCTAATTCACCTTGTTTACGGGTTGAACCAGAGAAGACCTCACTACTATACCATAACAGTTCTTTGAGTTATCCCTCGAAATAATTAGTTTGATAATGAAAGCTGGAAGTTTATGGGATTAATGCTTGCTATATATTCTTCCGTTGTGTGTTGGTCGTGTTGTATACCTTGATTCTGATGTGGTTGTTGTTGATGATATATCCACACTTTACAATTTCAACTTAGTTGATGACAAAGTATTGTCTGCCCCTGAGTATTGTAATGCCAACTTTAATACCTATTTGAACTTGCATGTTAATAATTAGTCAAATAATTGAATCTGTTTTTATTTGAAATCACATGAATATGCCTAACATGCTTGTGCCTGTAACTTTTACAATTCGTTTATGGAAATGAGCTTCACAACCAGGGAAATATCATGATGCTGCACAGAAATACTTGCGTGTGAGTGTGCTATTGTTTTCTTCATTATAAAGATACATTTTGGTTAGTAATCCCATCAGTTATCATTTTTATTGGTAGGCAAAAAACAATTGACAAGGGGCTCCTGTTGCCTGAAGTATAACACTGCAGTTGGCATGCTCAGTTAATCTGATGTCATGTTACTTAAAATCTAGGCAATTTCATGACTGCGTCATATAAGGCTTTGAAGTATTTTTTAAATCATTTTCCTGAAAACTACTCTGTATGGCAATAAGATGTTATTGTTTCAGTGACTTCACCTCATATTTGTCAATGTTGCACTTGGTTTACTAATGGCCATGTTTTCCCGCCTATCACCCCCAATACTTTTAAGCTAGTGTGGGATCGAGGGGCAATTTAATTTTCTGATTTTGTCAATTTTGAGAGTATTATTTTGGTTCTTTGACTTCGTAAATTTATGTTTTTGTTTCAGGTCTTGGCCTGCGATGAAAAGAATGTCAAGGCCTTATACCTTAGGGGCCAAGCATGCAAAGAATTAGGTCAATTAGAGGTAATTATCTGTAATTTGTTTCTTTTTGGCTGGGTAATGGTAAGTTTATATTTATATGGCAGTGAGTTTCTATATAAGGGCTTCAATGTTTTTTTTTTTTTTTTTTGTGATATCTCTGGTTACTTTCTGTATTCAATTTGTCCTAAAATGTTGTTTTTGATCTGGCAAAGGCACTTGAAGTTACCCCTGGCGATGACACAATTGCTGAAGTTTTAAGGTATTTTGGTGTTTTTTTCTGATGTTTTTGACTCTGCATTATTTGATGTTAACCAGTGCATACCTTTTTAATTGTGTCAAGTGTGATGCTTTGCCAAGTTCTAGAGAATTTATAGTACGAGTATTTGTAAAGATTTTGTTAGGTTTGCTAGTTTCATGCAAAAAAAGACTTCTTATATTTATTGAGGTTAACATGATCATATCTGAATTGAGGTTTTTTTCATTCATACCACAGGGAGGCTAAAGAAAGTCTAGGAAAAGGAGATGTCACGCGAACTTCAACAGGTATTATATTACACGAGTAGTTAGGGTAACAAAACTTTTTGCTTTTGTTGTTATTGGCCTTTTTTTAGTGGAATCATTTTTATTGATGAGTCTTACAGAATTGGTAAAAGTGAAAAGACCAGATAAACTTCCTACATGACATATAATAAATAGGTTGGTCTCTTTTTCTTGCTTGTCTGCAGATCATTCCCAGCTCTTTGGGTTCATCAAGTGGTAGATTGAGTTTAAAGTCTCGTTCAAAATGTACCTGTTGATGATATTGATGTTGTTGGTGAGAAGAGCAACTCTTCTGGTTTATATTCCAATCCAGGAAGTTCATCCCAATCAAGTTTTCCTACATCAATGGGTGATATGCAAGAACCGATGAGAAAGAAGATGAAGATCTTGCCATGAGAACAGTGAGTTGGCTGATAATTATCGTTTCGGAATTGCATTTTATATGTTTCTTAACCTATAAGTGCAACTCTAATTTAAAATTTGAGATGAGATATTTAATGCCTCTAGAATGCTGATGTATTCTGTTGTTGTTATGGCATCTATCAGGTGTTCTCTTTGATGTTGAAAATTATGAGTCCATATATGATGGCCAGCTTGAGTGAGCAATTAATTTGGCCTTAAGCTTCCAAAGAAGACGCTGCAAAAGCTCAAAAATCCATTATAACATTGTCACCTGAAGATCTGGATAAAATGGTACTTTATGTTTCTATCAAATTTCTCTAGTTGTCTTAACGAGTCACCATACTCACCAAAGTATTACATTATTTCGAAAAGATATCAATGAGTTTCCAATTTCAACTATGTACCAAAAATGTGTTGCCTGATGAGCGAAAACGGTTATTTTAGTCAAAATATGACATATAACGATCAAACAAGCCATAAATGTGCATAACTTAGCCGAAGTAGCTGAGAATAAGTCTTAGAAACATAAAACTAAGTATAATAAACATGTAAGGGTTATAGAACACCTATTTAGATTCATTAGTTGAGAGTTGGGAGCGAAAATGATCATCATAGTCAAAATATGACGTATAACGGTCAAACGAGCGTTAAATGTACATAACTTGACCAAATTGGGTGAGAATCAGTCTTAGCTACATAAAACTAAGTATATTAAACATGTAAAGGGTTTTGAAAACCTATTTAGGTTCATTAGTTAAGAGTTTGGAGCGAAAACGACAATTTAAGTCAAAATATTATATAACAATAAAACGAGCCTTAAATTTGCATAACATAACCAATATAGCAGATAATGAGTCTTTTCTACCTAATACCAAGAATATTAAACATGTAAATGGTTTTAAATACCTATTTAGGTTCATTAGTTGATAGTTGGGACCGAAAATGGTTGTTTTAGTCAAATTATGACATATAACAATTAAACCAGACTTAAATATGCATAACTTAACCGAAGTAGCTAAGAATGAGCCTTAAAAACATAAAAATGAGTATACTAAAAATGTAAATGGTTTAGAATACCTATTTATCTTCATTAGATGTGAGTTGGCCAAAAATGAGTATAACTAACAAACAAGCCTTAAATGTGCATAACTTGACATAAGTAGATGAAAATGAGTCTTATCAACCTAATACTAAGTATATTAATCAGGTAATATGTTTATAATACCTATTTAAGTTCATGGGTTGAAAGTTGGAAGCGAAAACAAACATTATAGTCAAAATATGACCTATAAATATCAAACAAGCCTTAAATGTGCATAATTTGACCAAAGTAGATGAGAATGAGTTGTAGCAACCTAATATTTGGTATATAAAACATTTAAAGGGTTTAGAGTACCTATTTAAGTTCATTGGTTAGAGTTGGGAGTGAAAACGACTATAATTGTCAAAGTATGACATATAACGATCAAACGAATCTTAAATGTGCATAACTTGACCAAAGTAGATGAGAGTGAGTCTAGAAATCTATTACTAACTATATTAAACATTTAAAGGGCTTAGAATACTTATTTAGGTTCATTAGTTAAGAGTTGGAACCAAAAACGACCATTTTAGTCAAAATATGACATATAACGATCAAACGAGCCTTAAATTGCACAAGTTGACCAAAGTAGAGGAGAATGAGTCTTACCATCCTAATATTAAGTATATTAAATATGTAAAAGGCTTAGAATACCTATTTGGCTTCATTTGTTGAGAGTTGTGAACGAAAATAACCATTATAGTCAAAATATGTTCTATAACGGTCAAACAAGCCTCAAATGTGCATAACTTGACCGAAGTGGATGATAATGAGCCTCAGCAACCTAATACTAAGTATATGAAACGTGTAAAGGATAGATAATACGTATTTAGGTTCATTAGTATAGAGTTGGGAGCGAAAACGACCATTATATAACGATCAAACGAGCCACAAATTGCATAACTTGACCAAAGTTGCTGTGAATGAGACTTATCATCCTAATATTAAGTATATTGAACATGTAAAGGGTTTAGAATACCTATTTAGCTTCATTAGTTGAAAGTTGGGAGCGAAAACAACAATTATTGTCAGAATATGACATATAACGATCAAACAAACCTTAAATTGCATAACTTGATCAAAGTAGATGAGAATGAGTCTTAGAATCCTAATATTAAGTATATTGAACATGTAAAGGGATTAGAATACCTATTTAGCTTCATTAGTTGAGAGTTGGGAGCGAAAACAACAATTATAGCCAAAATATGACATATAACGATCAAACGAGTCTCAAATTGCATAACTTGACCAAAGTAGATGAGAATTAGTCTTATCATCCTAATATTAAGTATATTTAATATGTAAAGGTCTTAGAATATGTATTTAGGTTCATTAATTGAGAGTTGGGAGCGAAAACATCAATTATAGTCAAAAAATGTCCTACACCGTTCAAGCGAGCGTTAAATGTGCATAAGTTGACCAAGTAGATGAGAATGAATCTTATCATCCTAACATTAAGTATATTAAACGTGAAGGGTTTGGAATACTTATTGGTTCATTAGTTAAGAGTTGGAACCGAAAATGGCCATTTAAGTGAAAATTGTTCATATAACTCAATTATTGTTTCAAAATAATGTTTATATTATATTTTACAATATTCATGTCTCTAACTAAACTATTTTGTGAAATACATTTTGAAGATGATATACATTTTGAAGATGATATGATATGATAGAGGATATGATACATTTTGAAGATGATATGATAGAGGAGAGAGAATGTTAGAGAGAGAAGCTGGAGGGAAATCCTCTCCAGCTACGAATACAACCACCGCCCTCACGGTAAACTCCATCTTGACAGGGACCGTGCACTCCGTCCAGCAGCACCAACAGGCACGACCAAGGGGTAAGAGTCAACCACCAACATCATCAACCACCTCTCAACCACAAATTTCCATATCTCCAACAGAAACTTGCACACACCCCCAAACAACACCATCCATAACAGCATCCCTTCCTAAGACCTTTAGAGATGTTGTTTCTCTGGAACACCCACTTACCATATCCTTAAAACAACCAACACAAATCAAGCCACATCTACCATACTCCACTACCCCACCACCACCAGTAACCCTAGGGGATGGTCTTTTCCTACCAGTTTCAAAGGAGAAGTATGAGGAAATCTCCAAGCCATGGCTAGAATCGGTGATTGTAAAAGTAATAGGTAAATCCTTTGAAAAACAATTTTTCCGTAAGGAAATGATGAGAATATGGAGCATACAGTCAAAATTGGAACTTCTGGCCCTAGGGAAGGGTTTCTATGCAGTTCACGGGCTACCAGCAGAAGCTAGAACTAATGTTCTGGCAAATGGTCCATGGTTCATTATGGGAGCCTTACTGTGGACAAGAAACTGGGAACCATCCTTTAGACCGTCCATGGCCAACGTTGATATGGGACCAGTTTGGGTCACCCTACCAGAACTCCCCCTAGAATTCTACTCAAAAGAGATGCTGGAAGGAATTGGCCAACAACTGGGCACACTGGTTAAGGTGGATACACATTCTCTTAGGGGGGAAGCGAGGAAATTTGCGAGCCTTTCCGTGCTTGTACCAAAGGGAACACCACCAGCAAAGGGAATTTGGCTAGGAAGAACTTACCAACCCTTTGTCTACTCAACAGGCATCTGGTTCTGTAAGGGGTGCAACGCTTTTGGTCATGCAAATGACTCGTGCTCAAAAAATAAAAATGGCAACACCCAAACACTTGAAAAAGGAGATGGAAACATGGCCAAACAGAGGTGGACCAGTGAAGAAGACGAAACGTGGAAAATGATTAGTAGAAAAGGAAGGAAGATTAATGATAATCACGTCATTAGTAGGGGGGGCCAACCCACTAACCAACAAAGGTGGACCCCAAAAAAGAACAAGGAGCCGTCGTTTGCAGAGGAAAAAACTTATGGGGAACCCTCAAAAATTTCGGAAAGTGTGAGAACAGAAGAAGTATTCATGGAACACACCTCCAATCCTTTCTCTGCTCTAGAATCCCTTGAATCTAGGGAAATAGAAGATGAAGAACTGATGGAAAACCCATCAACCACTATACCCTTGCCACGCAACACTCAAACTCCCTCGAAACCCAACACTCAATCTGTAACCACCCTACCCTTCATCCAAACCCTTACTCTACCCCGTAATGATGGCACGACACGAAACCCAAACACAAACCATAGCCAAATTCAAATAACTTCCACTTCCCAACACAATACCCAAAACACAAACATCAGCCATGACCCCTCCAAAAACACTATCACCTCAATCCTCAACAGGAAGCTCATCACCCACCACCTCGACAGCCTCACCTCCATTAATGGAGTCGGAACCACCCATTCTCCTCCGCTGCCCCTCGCTCCCCCTAAAACCAGAAATAAATCTCCACAACACCTTTTATCTCCTACCCTGCCAATTCCACCTTCAAGAACTATCACTACAAGAAGTCAAGCAAGTCATTCTCAACCCGAAATCAGCTCCACCAGAGGTGGACGATCTTTTAATGTTCACGGGGGGAGAAGACTTCGAAATAGCCCACCTACCTCAATTTTACAACGGAGATCACCTTCCGCCGGTGATGGCCGTCTTCATGGAATGGCTTCTCAAGAAAGAGGTCGGAGTCGAACAAGAGGAAATCGGTCTCCTTCACAACCTGGGCCCATGGCTCGACCCACCCCCCCTTCTCCCGAAGTGGAGACAATTTGCCCAACTCAGGGATGCTCCGATCAGAGTGAAAGCCACATGCAACACAAACGCTTTGATGGCCATGTCGATCCTTCCAAAGCTCAAACAACTCTCAATTCGGGTGAACTGGGAAGAGGTAAGAGGAAAAAGAAACCTAAGGGTCACAAAGATCCATGCAATTCCTCAGAGGGAGAAGTGGGTGTGCCCCATCACTCACGAAGAGATCGACCCGAGGTGGGAAGCCCAAACGGCAAAGGTCAAGGCGATGAAACGCCAACCTAAATTACCTTATAATATGTCAATTATCTACTGGAATGCTAGGGGAATTGGTAGGAAGTCTTTCAACCCCAACTTCCGTCATCTATTAACTACTCACAAGCCTGATATGGTTATCATCTCTGAAACGCAAGCTGGTCGAGCCAAAACCGCTAGGATAGTTGCTAACCTCCCCTTTGACTCTTGGTACTTGGTCGAGCCGGTGGGAGTTGCTGGAGGCATTCTTCTGATGTGGAGGACGGACCGCATCAACGTCCACATCATCAATGAGAATCGCCAAGGAGTACATGGCCTTATCGAGGTAAAACACAATAATGTTTCTTTAGTTTTATCAGCTATTTATGCGAGTACTGATTTTAATTTGAGAAAAAATTTATGGTCGGACTTGATTAATTTAGCGTCCGATATGGTTGTGCCTTGGATGGTTATTGGTGACTTCAACGAAGTAATTAGTCAGAATGAAAAATGGGGTGGGAGACCGATTAATCGAAGGAAAAGTGCTTTGTTTGCTCACACTATGAGTTCCTGTAATCTTAACGACATTGGTTATCATGGTTCAAAATTTACATGGACTAATAAAAGAAAAGATTACCCAATTCATGAGAGACTTGATAAGGCATGGGGTAACTCGTTGTGGGCTGCTAAATTTCCAAACTCTTCCCTTTGGCACTTACCTCGCATTACATCTGATCATTGTCCCATATTTCTTAACCTTGACTCCCCCCCCCCTTAGGGGGGAAAAAACCCTTTCGTTTCGAGCCAATGTGGATATTAGACCCGTCCTATCAGAACTTGGTAAATCAGGTGTGGGATTCTAATGCGGGAGAAACACTAGGTAAATTAGAACTTCTAAGTAATCACTTAGTAGAATGGAACAAGGAAGTTTTTGGGAACGTGTATGCGAGAAAAAAGAGAGTGTTAGCTAGGTTAGAGGGTACCCAAAATTGCTTAGATAACAATCCAAATTCTAGATTCCACCAAGACCTCCTAACCCATTTGCAGGATGAGTTTCTTCTCATTCTAGAACAAGAAGAGAGTTTGTGTTAATGAAGAGCAGAGCTAATTGGGTAATCCATGGGGAGCGTAACACTAACTTTTTCCATAGGACAGTCCAAATTAGAAGACAAAGGAGTAGGATTAGAAATCTTAAGGATGAGGTTGGCAATGAGATTAGTGACCAGGAGGGACTAGTAGACCATATTCGAAAAATTTTCATTAACTTGTACTCTTCTGAACAATCTGATTGTGATAGAACCCACCCAAATGTCAATGCACAAATCCATCTGTCCAACCTTCCCTCTGATATTGAGATCAAAGATGCCCTTTTTTCAATGAAACCCTTGAAAGCACCTGGTCCAGATGGTTTCCACCCTATTTTCTTCCAAAATGCATGGAGTGTCCTAGGTAAGGAAGTGAGTCAGGTTATTAGAGAGTGGTTTGGGTCGAGTCGCGTGCCAACCCATTTGTGTCATGCTCTAATATGTCTTATCCCAAAGCAAGACCAACCAGAAACAGTGAAACAACTTAGACCAATCAGCCTTTGTAACACCCTTTATAAACTTGTCACCAAAGTCGTTGTGAATAGAATAAAACCCCTTTTGACAGATTGGATCAGTGAGACCCAAAATAGCTTTATTAAGGGTAGAGGACCTGATGTGAATTTGGTGGTGGCCACGGAAGTCTTACATAGCATGAATAAGTAAAAAGGAAATTGGGGATGGTTCGCTCTTAAAGTTGACCTTGAAAAAGCTTATGATCGTTTAGAATGAAGTTTTATCCGCAGTTGCCTTATGAACCTGAACATTGATGATCCCACAGTTTCTTTGATTATGAATTGCATTTCCAATGCTTCCTCTTCGATCCTAGTGAATGGGGGAAAAACGGAACATTTTAATCATTCGAGAGGTTTGAGACAGGGGGACCCGATGTCACCCTATATTTTCAATATTTGATTAGATACCCTTTCTCAAATGATTTTCAAAGCATGTGAGGATAAGAGTTGGAAACCGTTCGAAATTGGTAGGAAAAAGATTAATGTTTCCCATTTACTCTTTGCGGATGACCTATTTTTGTTTGGAAGGGTAGATGTTAGTACGGCCACAACCCTAAGAGATGTGTTGGATACCTTCTGTTGTATTTCGGGTCAAAAGGTTAATGAGGAGAAGAGTAGGCTAATCTTTTCACAAAACACCACATGTGAGCATAAAACACAATTTCAGGACCTGATAAATGTAAAGGAAAGCGCCTCCCTAGGGTTATACGTAGGGCTGCCCCTCTCCCATAAAAAGCCCACTAGGAGTTCCATTCAGTTTGTGGTTGAAAAGGTGAGAAAGAAGCTAGCAAATTGGAAGACTACCTGCCTATCGAGAGCAGGAAGACTCTGTTTGATCAAGTCAACCCTAAACACCATACCAAACTACTACATGCAAGCCAGCTATCTCCCAAAAGCCACCTTGAATGACCTAGATAAGATTAGTAATGACTTCCTTTGGGGAGATTCTGAAAGCAAAAAGTGTCTCCATCTGGTTGCCAAGGATCACACGTTTAGACCTAAAGAACAAGGGGGGTTGGGTATTCGTCCTCATGATAAGCTAAACATTAGTGCAATGGCCAAACTAGGGTGGAAGTTGAGTCAAGGGGAGGAAAACCTAGCCTATCGTTGCATCCATGAAAAGTATGTCCATGCTAACCATGTTACCAAATTCTCAAATGGATCCTCCACTTGGAAAAGTATAGGGAAAGGATGGGATCTTCTTGCATCACATAGTGTATGGGAGGTGGGTAATGGGGAAAGCATTGATCTATGGTCTGAAAAGTGGATTGGGCTAGACTCTCTTCGTTCGATTATTCATGGCCCTCTAAATAGAGGGGAAGGGGGGAGAAAACTTTCTGCATACCTCACCCATAACCAATGGGACTTCAGTACCCTATCCTTTGAGATCCCCCAAACTGTTCTAGACCGCATTAGGAGCCTCCCTAATCCAAACCAAAATAGGCCTGATAAGCCTACCTCTCCCTTTGTTTATGCTAACAAGTTCTCCCTTGCCCAAGCATACAAAGCAGCGATGTCCTCCCCTACTCAAACTAATGTCAACTGGCTTTGGAAGAATAAGGTCCCTCGCAAGTATAGTTTCTTTATGTGGCTAGCTTGGCGAGATCGTTTACCTCATAGACACCTTCTCCACATAAGACAAATTGTGCCTGATCCATTTTGTTCTCATTGTCTTCACCATGTGGAAAACTCAATCCATGTGTTGAGATATTGTACCCTTGCCTCTAGTGTTTGGTCCATTCTTCACCCCCAACCTGACTTCTGGATTGATGAAGAGAAGGACTGGCTTAAAACCAACTTCTCTAAGATTCATGTTTACTTAGGTATAGAATGGAGGACCTTCTTCCCTTTCTTGTGTTTCGAAATATGGAAGCAAAGAAATAAGTTTGTCTTTGAAGGGAAGAACCATGACCCACCCCAGGTAATTATCTCTAGAACAACCACACTAGCCTTGGAGTTTTTAAATTTTCAAACTCAAACAGTTACACTATCCCCTACCACCTCCTTGCAGTTGGGTAATTTGAGAAATATTGTCCATATAAATGTTGATGCATCCTTTGTCAAACATGATGCTCCTTCTAGCATTGCAGGCGTCATTAGAGATCCCACTGGGACTTGGTTGCTGGGCTATACAAAGTTACTTTATGCGGTCTCCCCGTTGCATGCGGAACTGCTAAGTATCCAAGAAGCACTAAGAGTTGCAAGACAGGAAAATTGGGAGAACATTAACATTCTTTCAGACTGTTCGAGAGCTATCAAATTAATTGGAGCTCAAGAACACACCTCTCACTGTTTTTCTATTATCTATAATACTTGCAGGGAGTTGCAGGAGGAGTTTACAGACGTTAATTTTCATCATGTGCCAAGATTGCAAAACAAAGTAGCAGATGGATTAGCCAAGACTTGTAGAAGTGATAATTTAATTTAAGTTTGAATGTAACTAGGAAAACCTAGCCTATCGTTGCATCCATGAAAAGTATGTCCATGCTAACCATGTTACCAAATTCTCAAATGGATCCTCCACTTGGAAAAGTATAGGGAAAGGATGGGATCTTCTTGCATCACATAGTGTATGGGAGGTGGGTAATGGGGAAAGCATTGATCTATGGTCTGAAAAGTGGATTGGGCTAGACTCTCTTCGTTCGATTATTCATGGCCCTCTAAATAGAGGGGAAGGGGGGAGAAAACTTTCTGCATACCTCACCCATAACCAATGGGACTTCAGTACCCTATCCTTTGAGATCCCCCAAACTGTTCTAGACCGCATTAGGAGCCTCCCTAATCCAAACCAAAATAGGCCTGATAAGCCTACCTCTCCCTTTGTTTATGCTAACAAGTTCTCCCTTGCCCAAGCATACAAAGCAGCGATGTCCTCCCCTACTCAAACTAATGTCAACTGGCTTTGGAAGAATAAGGTCCCTCGCAAGTATAGTTTCTTTATGTGGCTAGCTTGGCGAGATCGTTTACCTCATAGACACCTTCTCCACATAAGACAAATTGTGCCTGATCCATTTTGTTCTCATTGTCTTCACCATGTGGAAAACTCAATCCATGTGTTGAGATATTGTACCCTTGCCTCTAGTGTTTGGTCCATTCTTCACCCCCAACCTGACTTCTGGATTGATGAAGAGAAGGACTGGCTTAAAACCAACTTCTCTAAGATTCATGTTTACTTAGGTATAGAATGGAGGACCTTCTTCCCTTTCTTGTGTTTCGAAATATGGAAGCAAAGAAATAAGTTTGTCTTTGAAGGGAAGAACCATGACCCACCCCAGGTAATTATCTCTAGAACAACCACACTAGCCTTGGAGTTTTTAAATTTTCAAACTCAAACAGTTACACTATCCCCTACCACCTCCTTGCAGTTGGGTAATTTGAGAAATATTGTCCATATAAATGTTGATGCATCCTTTGTCAAACATGATGCTCCTTCTAGCATTGCAGGCGTCATTAGAGATCCCACTGGGACTTGGTTGCTGGGCTATACAAAGTTACTTTATGCGGTCTCCCCGTTGCATGCGGAACTGCTAAGTATCCAAGAAGCACTAAGAGTTGCAAGACAGGAAAATTGGGAGAACATTAACATTCTTTCAGACTGTTCGAGAGCTATCAAATTAATTGGAGCTCAAGAACACACCTCTCACTGTTTTTCTATTATCTATAATACTTGCAGGGAGTTGCAGGAGGAGTTTACAGACGTTAATTTTCATCATGTGCCAAGATTGCAAAACAAAGTAGCAGATGGATTAGCCAAGACTTGTAGAAGTGATAATTTAATTTAAGTTTGAATGTAACTAGGAAAACCTAGCCTATCGTTGCATCCATGAAAAGTATGTCCATGCTAACCATGTTACCAAATTCTCAAATGGATCCTCCACTTGGAAAAGTATAGGGAAAGGATGGGATCTTCTTGCATCACATAGTGTATGGGAGGTGGGTAATGGGGAAAGCATTGATCTATGGTCTGAAAAGTGGATTGGGCTAGACTCTCTTCGTTCGATTATTCATGGCCCTCTAAATAGAGGGGAAGGGGGGAGAAAACTTTCTGCATACCTCACCCATAACCAATGGGACTTCAGTACCCTATCCTTTGAGATCCCCCAAACTGTTCTAGACCGCATTAGGAGCCTCCCTAATCCAAACCAAAATAGGCCTGATAAGCCTACCTCTCCCTTTGTTTATGCTAACAAGTTCTCCCTTGCCCAAGCATACAAAGCAGCGATGTCCTCCCCTACTCAAACTAATGTCAACTGGCTTTGGAAGAATAAGGTCCCTCGCAAGTATAGTTTCTTTATGTGGCTAGCTTGGCGAGATCGTTTACCTCATAGACACCTTCTCCACATAAGACAAATTGTGCCTGATCCATTTTGTTCTCATTGTCTTCACCATGTGGAAAACTCAATCCATGTGTTGAGATATTGTACCCTTGCCTCTAGTGTTTGGTCCATTCTTCACCCCCAACCTGACTTCTGGATTGATGAAGAGAAGGACTGGCTTAAAACCAACTTCTCTAAGATTCATGTTTACTTAGGTATAGAATGGAGGACCTTCTTCCCTTTCTTGTGTTTCGAAATATGGAAGCAAAGAAATAAGTTTGTCTTTGAAGGGAAGAACCATGACCCACCCCAGGTAATTATCTCTAGAACAACCACACTAGCCTTGGAGTTTTTAAATTTTCAAACTCAAACAGTTACACTATCCCCTACCACCTCCTTGCAGTTGGGTAATTTGAGAAATATTGTCCATATAAATGTTGATGCATCCTTTGTCAAACATGATGCTCCTTCTAGCATTGCAGGCGTCATTAGAGATCCCACTGGGACTTGGTTGCTGGGCTATACAAAGTTACTTTATGCGGTCTCCCCGTTGCATGCGGAACTGCTAAGTATCCAAGAAGCACTAAGAGTTGCAAGACAGGAAAATTGGGAGAACATTAACATTCTTTCAGACTGTTCGAGAGCTATCAAATTAATTGGAGCTCAAGAACACACCTCTCACTGTTTTTCTATTATCTATAATACTTGCAGGGAGTTGCAGGAGGAGTTTACAGACGTTAATTTTCATCATGTGCCAAGATTGCAAAACAAAGTAGCAGATGGATTAGCCAAGACTTGTAGAAGTGATAATTTAATTTAAGTTTGAATGTAACTAGGAAAACCTAGCCTATCGTTGCATCCATGAAAAGTATGTCCATGCTAACCATGTTACCAAATTCTCAAATGGATCCTCCACTTGGAAAAGTATAGGGAAAGGATGGGATCTTCTTGCATCACATAGTGTATGGGAGGTGGGTAATGGGGAAAGCATTGATCTATGGTCTGAAAAGTGGATTGGGCTAGACTCTCTTCGTTCGATTATTCATGGCCCTCTAAATAGAGGGGAAGGGGGGAGAAAACTTTCTGCATACCTCACCCATAACCAATGGGACTTCAGTACCCTATCCTTTGAGATCCCCCAAACTGTTCTAGACCGCATTAGGAGCCTCCCTAATCCAAACCAAAATAGGCCTGATAAGCCTACCTCTCCCTTTGTTTATGCTAACAAGTTCTCCCTTGCCCAAGCATACAAAGCAGCGATGTCCTCCCCTACTCAAACTAATGTCAACTGGCTTTGGAAGAATAAGGTCCCTCGCAAGTATAGTTTCTTTATGTGGCTAGCTTGGCGAGATCGTTTACCTCATAGACACCTTCTCCACATAAGACAAATTGTGCCTGATCCATTTTGTTCTCATTGTCTTCACCATGTGGAAAACTCAATCCATGTGTTGAGATATTGTACCCTTGCCTCTAGTGTTTGGTCCATTCTTCACCCCCAACCTGACTTCTGGATTGATGAAGAGAAGGACTGGCTTAAAACCAACTTCTCTAAGATTCATGTTTACTTAGGTATAGAATGGAGGACCTTCTTCCCTTTCTTGTGTTTCGAAATATGGAAGCAAAGAAATAAGTTTGTCTTTGAAGGGAAGAACCATGACCCACCCCAGGTAATTATCTCTAGAACAACCACACTAGCCTTGGAGTTTTTAAATTTTCAAACTCAAACAGTTACACTATCCCCTACCACCTCCTTGCAGTTGGGTAATTTGAGAAATATTGTCCATATAAATGTTGATGCATCCTTTGTCAAACATGATGCTCCTTCTAGCATTGCAGGCGTCATTAGAGATCCCACTGGGACTTGGTTGCTGTGCTATACAAAGTTACTTTATGCGGTCTCCCCGTTGCATGCGGAACTGCTAAGTATCCAAGAAGCACTAAGAGTTGCAAGACAGGAAAATTGGGAGAACATTAACATTCTTTCAGACTGTTCGAGAGCTATCAAATTAATTGGAGCTCAAGAACACACCTCTCACTGTTTTTCTATTATCTATAATACTTGCAGGGAGTTGCAGGAGGAGTTTACAGACGTTAATTTTCATCATGTGCCAAGATTGCAAAACAAAGTAGCAGATGGATTAGCCAAGACTTGTAGAAGTGATAATTTAATTTAAGTTTGAATGTAACTAGGAAAACCTAGCCTATCGTTGCATCCATGAAAAGTATGTCCATGCTAACCATGTTACCAAATTCTCAAATGGATCCTCCACTTGGAAAAGTATAGGGAAAGGATGGGATCTTCTTGCATCACATAGTGTATGGGAGGTGGGTAATGGGGAAAGCATTGATCTATGGTCTGAAAAGTGGATTGGGCTAGACTCTCTTCGTTCGATTATTCATGGCCCTCTAAATAGAGGGGAAGGGGGGAGAAAACTTTCTGCATACCTCACCCATAACCAATGGGACTTCAGTACCCTATCCTTTGAGATCCCCCAAACTGTTCTAGACCGCATTAGGAGCCTCCCTAATCCAAACCAAAATAGGCCTGATAAGCCTACCTCTCCCTTTGTTTATGCTAACAAGTTCTCCCTTGCCCAAGCATACAAAGCAGCGATGTCCTCCCCTACTCAAACTAATGTCAACTGGCTTTGGAAGAATAAGGTCCCTCGCAAGTATAGTTTCTTTATGTGGCTAGCTTGGCGAGATCGTTTACCTCATAGACACCTTCTCCACATAAGACAAATTGTGCCTGATCCATTTTGTTCTCATTGTCTTCACCATGTGGAAAACTCAATCCATGTGTTGAGAGATTGTACCCTTGCCTCTAGTGTTTGGTCCATTCTTCACCCCCAACCTGACTTCTGGATTGATGAAGAGAAGGACTGGCTTAAAACCAACTTCTCTAAGATTCATGTTTACTTAGGTATAGAATGGAGGACCTTCTTCCCTTTCTTGTGTTTCGAAATATGGAAGCAAAGAAATAAGTTTGTCTTTGAAGGGAAGAACCATGACCCACCCCAGGTAATTATCTCTAGAACAACCACACTAGCCTTGGAGTTTTTAAATTTTCAACCTCAAACAGTTACACTATCCCCTACCACCTCCTTGCAGTTGGGTAATTTGAGAAATATTGTCCATATAAATGTTGATGCATCCTTTGTCTAACATGATGCTCCTTCTAGCATTTCAGGCGTCATTAGAGATCCCACTGGGACTTGGTTGCTGGGCTATACAAAGTTACTTTATGCGGTCTCCCCGTTGCATGCGGAACTGCTAAGTATCCAAGAAGCACTAAGAGTTGCAAGACAGGAAAATTGGGAGAACATTAACATTCTTTCAGACTGTTCGAGAGCTATCAAATTAATTGGAGCTCAAGAACACACCTCTCACTGTTTTTCTATTATCTATAATACTTGCAGGGAGTTGCAGGAGGAGTTTACAGACGTTAATTTTCATCATGTGCCAAGATTGCAAAACAAAGTAGCAGATGGATTAGCCAAGACTTGTAGAAGTGATAATTTAATTTAAGTTTGAATGTAACTAGGATGTTTCCCCACCCCCCTAGCTACTCTTTGCGGCAGTTGCTTTTGGATTGTAATGAACTATATGACAATATTTAAGTAATGCTATGTTTCCGAAGTTAACCAAAAAAAAAACTAAACTATTTTGTGTTTTTTTGTTGGATTTGATTATAGGTATTCATGAACAAACCTTGGGAGCGTTCCTTCACGACTGATGAAATAAAATGTGTTCGAGACAAGTTGGCACGATTTATTACTAATGAATGTCTTTGATTGTTCACATTTTTAGCATTATAATGAATCTAATACTTTAGTTAGCTACCTTTTTCCATTAATCAATTTAGATACAATATATTTTAACCCGTTGTTTGATATTTGTTTTTTTTTTTTTTCACTTGTGTTATTGAATGGTGTATGGATGAGCTAAGGGCATGTTTATTGGTGTATAGTATATACGTTGTGGTTTAATGAGGTTGTTTGGTGTAGATACAGGTTTTATAGCTACAACATATTGTGCTAAAGTGGTACGGCCATGGCAAAATTGACAAAAAAAAATGAGTATTATGTGCTTTGGAGTTTTTTTTTAATACCCCAAGCACTTGATAGTAGCAGATTTTATTTAAAAAAATATTGTTAATATCAAGTTCTTGGGTGTTTTGGAAAACCCCAATCACTTTACAAGTCAAGTGCTTGGGGCTTTTGTTAAACCCCAAGCACTTAACATGTCAAGTGCTTGGGGTTTTCCATAAATCCCTAGTTAAGTGCTTGGGGTTTTTCGTAAACCCCAAGCACTTAAAATGTTAAGTGCTTGGGGTTTCTGAAACCCCAAGCACTTGACATGTTAAGTGCTTGGGGTCAACCCCAAGCACTTGAAATATTACAAAGTGCTTCACCCTCAAGTGATGGGGGCATAATCACCAGAACTTGATGGCATTTTACCCCAAACACTTGAGGTTTTTTCTACTAGTGTTATATGCTTATGGTGCGTAACGGCAAGAACTTCAAGAAATCAGGCAAGAATAATGGCAAGAAGGGTAAGGGAAAGGCTTCGCCCTCATCCAAGTCCAACGGCACCAGTTCTGGTAAACAGAAAAGGGTGACTCGTTCTCCTGCCGACTCTGAATGCTTCTACTGCAAGAAGAAGGGGCATTGGAAGAGGGATTGCTTGAAGAGAAAGGAAGATGAGAAGAACGGGAACGTTGCTTCTACTTCAGGTATGTATGTTATACATTGTAATCTTGCTAATTCTACTTTTTGGGTATTAGATACTGGTTGTGGCTCACACTTATGTTCCAATTCGCAGGGACTAAGGAGAAGTAGAAAGCTTGATAAAGGCGAGATGGATCTACGCGTGGGAAATGGAGCACGGATTGCTGCATTAGCCGTAGGATCTTATTTTATTTCTTTGCCTAGTGGGTTTGTTTTGGAACTAGAAAATTGTTACTATATTCCTAGTATCACCAGAAACATCATTTACGTTTCAAGTTTGGATTCTAAAGGTTTTAGTTTTCAATTTAAAGATAATAGTTGTTCTTTTTCTTTGAATTGAATGTTTTATGGTTCAGCACAACAAGAAAACGATCTTTATATATGTGCTAGATACGAGCAAACACATTTATAACATAAATACCAAAAAGGCTAAAACTGGTGATTCAGATCTCACATTTCTGTGGGATTGTCGATTAGGCCATATAAACACAAAGCGCATGGAATTACTTCAACGGAAAGGAATTCTAGAATCATTCGACTTAGAGAAGATTGATCAATGCGAATCTTGTTTACTTGGCAAAATGACAAAGCAACCTTTCTCATAGGTGGGAGAAAGAGCAAGCGAACTACTAGGGCTAATACATACGGACGTATGTGGGCCTATGAGTACGAAAGCTAGAGGTGAGTTCAGCTATTTCATAACGTTTACGGACGACTTCAGTAGATATGGCTATATTTACTTAATGAAGCACAAGTCTGAATCGTTTGAGAAATTCAGAGAATTTCAAAATGAAGTAGAGAATCAACATGGCAAGAAAATTAAAGCTCTAAGATCGGATCGAGGAGGTGAATATCTTAGCCACGAGTTTGATGACCATCTAAAAGAATGCGGTATTCTTTTTGAATTGACTGCTCCGGGGACACCTTAATGGAATGGAGTGTCGGAACGGAGAAATATGACCTTACTCGATATGGTCAGGTCAATGATGGGTCAGGCCGAACTTCCTTTACAGTTCTGGGGACATGCGTTGCAAACTGCAGCACTCACACTGAATCGTGCTCCGTCAAAAGCTATTGAAAAGACTCCATACGAATTATGGACTGGGAAACTTCCAAAGTTGTCTTTTCTGAAGATTTGGGGTTGCGAAGCATATGTCAAGCGATTAATTTCGGACAAGCTACAACCTAAATCTGACAAATGTTTCTTTGTTGGGTATCCAAAAGAAACTATGGGGTATTATTTCTACAACAAGTCAGACAACAAGGTTTTCGTTCCTCGTTACAGTGTCTTTTTGGAAAGAAATCATATTTCCAAATTGACAAGTGGGAGAATAATAGACCTCGAAGAGATTCGAGACGAACAACGAACTCAGAACTCTTTAGAAGCAGTTTAGGTTGATGAACCTCCAAGGTCTTTAGAAGAGCCAGTGGGAGTAGTTCCTCAAAACGTTATTGCCCCTCGTAGGTCAAATAAAACTATTTTTCAGCCGGACTGATGGACATGCGTCCTCTTGACTGAAAACTTAGACGTTCTCATATTGGATAGTGATGAACCTATGACTTACAAGTAAGCTATGACGAGCCCAAGCTCCACTAAATGGTTAGAGGCCATGCAATCTGAAATAGACTCCATGTCTGAAAATCAAGTCTGGGATTTGGTTGATTTGCCGGATGGGTTCACAACTATCGGATGCAAATGGGTCTTCAGGTTGAAGAAAGACAAAGATGGAATTTTATACATATACAAGGCTAGATTGGTAGCAAAAGGTTACAGGCAAGTTCACGGCGTTGACTACGATGAAACCTTTTCTCCAGTCGCGATGCTTAAGTCTATTCGGATAATCCTTGCGATTGCCGCGTTTCATGACTATGAAATATGGCAAATGGATGTCAAAACTGCCTTTTTGAACGGTGTTCTTAAAGAGACTGTGTTCATGACACAGCCGGAGGGTTTTGTCGATCAAAAGAACCAAGGAAAGGTATGCAAGCTTAAGAAGTCCATCTACGGACTAAAGCAGGCATCAAGGAGTTGGAATAAACGATTTGATGAAGCAGTCAATAAGTTTGGCTTCATCAAGAATCAAGACGAATCTTGTGTATACAAGAAGGTCAGTGGGAGTAAAATTGCATTCCTAGTCTTGTATGTTGATAACATACTTCTTATTGGAAATGACATTCCTATGTTGGAGTCTGTAAAGACTTGGCTCGGGAAGTGTTTCTCAATGAAGGACTTAGGAGAGGCACAATACATATTGGGCATCAAGATCTATAGGGATTGATCTAAGAGGATGATTGGACTAAGCCAAAGCACTTACATTGACAAAGTGCTAGCTAGGTTCAATATGATGGAAGCCAAGAGAGGTCATCTACCCATGTCACATGGCACATATCTAAGCAAGAATCGGTGTCCCAAAACATCTGATGAGCGTAGAAAGATGAGTGGAATTCCATACGCTTCGGCTATTGGATCCATCATGTATGCTATGATTTGTACAAGGCCGGATGTTTCGTTCGCACTCAGTGCAACGAGCAGGTACCAGTCAGAACCAGGTGAGGCGCATTGGACTGCTACCAATTAACATCCTAAAGTACCTGAAAAGGACCAAGGATCAGTTTCTGGTTTATGGTGGTACAAATGAGTTGATTGTTAAGGGCTATACGGATGCAAGCTTTCAAACCGACAGAGATGATTTCAGATCACAGTCTGGGTTTGTGTTCTGCCTCAACGGCGGAGCAGTAAGCTGGAAAAGTGCTAAGCAAAGCACTATTGCGGATTCTACAACTGTAGCCGAGTACATTGCTGCCTTAGAAGCAGCAAAGGAAGCTGTTTGGATTCGGAAGTTCATCGAAGAACTTGG
Source organism: Spinacia oleracea (assembly GCF_020520425.1). Taxonomy (NCBI): domain Eukaryota; kingdom Viridiplantae; phylum Streptophyta; class Magnoliopsida; order Caryophyllales; family Amaranthaceae; genus Spinacia; species Spinacia oleracea. The sequence goes on from NC_079490.1 coordinate 97,515,384, forward strand.
TGTTGTCCCCTCCATTAAAGGACCAGTGGCTTTGTATTGCGACAATAGCGGAGCCATTGCCTAGGCAAAGGAGCCTAGGAGCCACCAGAAGTCCAAGCACGTACTGCGGCGATTTCACATACTTCGAGAGATCGTTGAAAGAAAAGAAATTGAGATTTGCAAGGTTGGAACTGACGACAACGTCGCGGATCCATTGACTAAACCGTTTCCACAAGTGAAACGCAACAGCATGTTGGAGAATGGCTTTGATTTTCTAAGTATTGTTTTAGAACATCTGTTAGATCTATGTTTAAAACAATTGGTTTAACCATTTCATATTTATGAAATTTATTTATTTCATATTCATTTAATTGTGGTTTAGAATTAAATGATAAGTCCATGTGATTCAAATCATTCAAATGGGATGTCAAGATGGATTCTTCGACAAACAAACACCCATAAGTGAACTTGAATATTGAAGTCACAAAGGATCCCTAATCCAGGTCATTGAAAGGTGGACGACCAATGACTAATGAAGATTAGATTGCAAGTAGATTGCTTAGTTCTGTTTCTTGAACTAGAGTGACTGGATGTCAGAATCTTTTGCATAGATACTTATTGGATCTTGTATCGGATTGACCATGAGAACACTTTAAGAGATTAAAGTCATGTCATAGGTAGTTCTCATTAATGGTGATTAGAAACCGTTCCTCAGAACATGAGCGATTATGTCTGCTTGTTTGAGAATTAGTTCGCTTTGATACTAGCTAAACGTCGCACCGTAAAAGGAGGCTATAAAAGCAGTTATTGGGCGTACTATGAATCAAAGTGAGTGTTCATAGATTGCAAGAATGGATTGTCCTCCTATCTTTGATAGGATACGGTGTTGTTGTGTAACAAGGCCTCTCGGAGAGTTAGATACTGTAAAATGCATGGCCGTGCTCAGAATGGTTCAGGCTCTGTAATCCGAGAAACACTTCTGGACCTAATAAGGATTGCTTGGATCTTACCTTATGTTCAGTAAGTAACACTAAGTGACAAAGGAATGTGGATGCACACTTGTCTGAATGACAAGTGGGAGATTGAAGGATATATGTCCTTCACCCAAGGTGCATTAAGTCTAATCCCAAAGGTTCAGATTAATTGCGAACAATTAATTCAGTGAGATCAAGTGATCGGAACAGTTAGCTGGAGCAATGCTTCCGATCAGTGAGTTCTAATGGATATTGAACTCACAGCTTACTCTTGACTGAACCTACAAGGTCACACCAATGACACGTAACAGATCAACGGATTAAATGAATCAGAAATTCATTTAATAGCTTTTCGGGAATTAGTTGGAAAACGTATTATACGATACGACCTTGCATCAGAATCGTATATCGTATTCTGAATATTCGTAAGCTGGGCGACACAAATAAATCGTATCGTACGACGGTGATTCGTCGTATACGAAGCGATAAATAATATATCGGAAATATATTAAATCGCGAATACGAAGGGAATCGGAGTTTCCGGCCCGTCGAGCCAAGCACGTAAGCGTGCAAGGCCCAACGAGCCAGAAAGCTCGCGAGCAAAGGCGAGCAAGGCCAGCCCATTGGGCGCGAGTACGCAACAGCACGCACAGCAAGCAACGCAGCGACGAGCGAGCAGGCCCATGGCCCAGCTGCTCGGTGTGCGCGCGCTGTGGGCTTCGGCCTGCAGTGTGTGTCGCTGGGCGGGGCTGTGTAGTCCGTGTGCTTGCGTGATATGGCCCGTCAAGGCTCTTTAGTCTTGGCCGGTTACATCATTAATATAATAGGTCAATTGTATTTTCCAACACACAATTCATACTACTCAAACCCTACACACAGAGAACCCTAATTCTCTCTGTGCCTCCAAAGTGAGTTCTTCCCAAAAGCAAAGTATCTTAATCGATTGTCTAAGCTACGATAATCAAGACGGGTCTGGTCGTGTCGGTGAACCAAGTAGAGGAACGACAAGTGGAGTTCATTGTTCGTGTTCGTTGACAGATTATTGTGGAAAACACGCTTCGAATGTAAGTTTTCTTAATCTGTGCTTTATACATGTTTCCTGGCTTTGGGGATTGTTTCCGCACATGTTATTATGTTTAACTGTATTCCCCAACAGCCTTGCGCGCATGGGCTTGCTAGGCGCAGGCTTGGCTTCATGCTGGGCCTTGTGTCTAGCAAGCTCGTCCGATGATTATTTCGTACGACGCACTTCCGATTAATTTTCCGATTCTGGAATTCATTTGCGATTCGAACAATATTTAATATTTCCGATTCTGGAACAAATTTCCGTTTCGAACAAATATTTAATATTTCTGATTCCGGAATTATTTTCCGATTCCGATAATATTTCCATTTCCGATAATATTTTCCGATACGTACCATGTTTCCGTTCCGGCAACATCTACGACTTGGATAATATTTATATTTCCGATACGATCCATATTTTCGTTTCCAGCAATATCATCATTTCCGGAGTATTCATAATTTTCCTTTTGACGATTTCAACTCCCACTGGAGCCGAGATCCGTTGATTCCGAATATCCATAAATGGAGTATTTAATTCACTTAAATACTTCATCCGTTCACGTACTATTTGTGTGACCTTACGGGTTCAGTGAAGAGTAAGCTGTGGATTTAATATTATTAATTCCACTTGAATTGAAGCGGCCTCTAGCTAGGCATACAGTTCACTTGATCTCACTGAATTATTAACTTGTATAATTAATTAATACTGAACCGCATTTATTAGACTTAACATTGAATACATACTTGGACCAAGGGCATTATTTCATTCAGTATTAAACTCTAAAACTTTAAAACATTAAATAAGGACATCAAAGCCATTCTCCAACATGCTTGATTCCCATAGCTGCAGTGTGCGAGTTGTGCTTCGCCTACGGCAGAGGTTTAGTTAATGGATCTGAGATGTTGTCGTCAGTTCCAATCTTGCTTATCTCGACTTCTTTTCTTTCAACGAACTCTCGTAGAAGGTGAAATCTATGAAGTACATGCTTGACTCCCTGGTGGTGTCTAGGCTCCTTTACCTGTGCAATAGCTCTGTTATTGTCACAATATAGAGTTATTGGTCCTTTAATGGAGGGGACTACACCAAGTTCACCTATAAACTTCCTTAGCCAAATAGCTTCCTTTGCTGCTTCATGTGCAGCAATGTACTCCGCTTCAGTTGTAGAATCCGCAATGGTGCTTTGCTTAGCACTTTTCCAGCTTACTACACCTCCGTTGAGGCAGAAGACAAACCCAGGCTGTGATCTGAAATCATCCTTGTCGGTTTAGAAACTTGCGTCCGTATAGCCTTTAACAATTAATTCATCATCTCCACCATAGACCGGGAAGTCATCTTTGTGCCTTTTCAGGTACTTCAGAATATTCTTGGCAGCAGGCCAATGTGCCTCTCCTGGATCTGACTGGTATCTGCTCGTAGCACTGAGTGCATACGCAACATCCGGGCGTGTACATATCATAGCATACATTATTGAACCAATCAATGATGCATATGGAATCCCACTCATTCGTCAACGCTCATCCAGTGTTTTTGGGCACCGAGTCTTGCTTGGAGTCATTCCATGAGACATGGGTAGGTAGCCTCGCTTGGAGTCTGCCATATTGAACCTTTCAAGCACCTTATTGATATAAGTGCTTTAACTGAGTCCAATAATCCTTTTAGATTTATCTCTGTAAATCTTGATGCCCAGTATATACTGTGCTTCTCCTAGATCCTTCATCGAAACACACTTCCCAAGCCAAATCTTGACAGAGTTCAACATAGGAATATCATTTCTGATAAGTAATATGTCGTCAACATATAACACTAGAAAAGAAATTTTGCTCCCACTGACCTTCTTGTATACACAAGATTCGTCTGCGTTCTTGACGAAGCCAAAGTCACTGACTGCTTCATCAAAACGTATATTCCAGCTCCTTGATGTAACACCCTAATAATTCCTTGCTTTTATAAAACCATTTTCCATCTTAAAATAAAGGAATTACTAAAGTATTACCGCCACCGTGATAACGGTTAAGGCTATGACCCGAATTACGCAGCGGAATTTAATGTCAACTAACTTTTCAAAATATAAATAATTAAATTATCGAGGCCTCCTACAAATTAGAACCATAACGGTCCAAACCAAAGTATTAAAAGTTCAACAATTTAAAACACAATTGAAGTGTAAATAAAAATAGTTTTAAAGTACGAAAGCATGCAACTCTTTCAATCATCCCAAGCCACATGATTTCGATCGTACTTCGATCTACCAGCCTGCTATATTATTCTACTCCCCAACAATGCAAGTGCAAATGATGGATCATCATAAGGTAATTAAGGCAAAGGCCATGACCAAAAGTCACAAAGAACGTAGTCAGAAAAAACCTGAGTACTTACAAGACTAGAGTGAAATAAAGCTATAATCATACGCCACTCACTAACTACTAATCAACATGCAAAAGCCATTTAATTATTAACAAGCAAATCATGAATACAAGACTCGACTCTTGACTCACAATTTAATTAGAATAAGCTTCGAACGGGCCAAAAGAATGTTCCATAAAGGAAGGGTGTTGGGATCCCACCAAACACCATAATAAATATTAAATAACGGACCATACCGCGTGTCGGGCCATACCGACAGAATTCCAGCGCATAATATGAATGAAACAAAGTCTTGTATCATTAGTAGGAGATTCAAGCTTTCCGGCAAGTCTCCACCCATTGTTCATACTCAAGGTATATATGTTCCAAGAGTTTTGAATCTTGTTCTGGTTGCACTTTATGTTTATTAATATTTTATTAAAGAGAACTCGAGACTCAAACAAACATACATACATACAATTTAGAAACAACAACCAAAACAATCTTATTTTAATTCTTTAGGACTTATGATCAATCATGAAGACATGGTGAAATTACTACCGAGTTCCTTCTCCCAAAAGGTGAGATTCCACATCATGCCCATTAACATGAGGGTTGTGCCCTTGCACGAAAAATCCTAATTCATTTCATATAAAATATTCCCAACTGAACCCTACATGTGCGGTGGCTTACGTGAGCTAACCCTTCACATGTGGTAGAATAAATAGTACAACGTGGTACGAATAATTGGCTCAAAAGTATGCTAGACATCCCGTACAATAGCATAACAATAAATAATTTATCCCTTGCATGTGAAACAAACCATACATGCATAAATATTGAACAACATGATTGACAATGAAATCCATACTCATAATAATCCCGACATGCTTGTTCAACCAATAATTCAATAATGTCAATATAATAATCCACATGATCGTTCACCAAACAAATATGAATCCACATAATATAATTCACATCAACAACAATCATGTAATGTCCTTGACAAATAGTGTGGTCGCCCTAGACTTGTACGTACCTTGAATACCTAAGCGTAGGGGCCACTATGCAAAACGATCACTTACTTAGAAATCACCTCCTATCATCAAAATAATGAAACTTTAATTATTTCCATGTTCATTAAATTTCCAGCAACTTTATAAAATATAAAACCTTGTTAAAACTTAAGAATTCAATCGTCCTTTAATAAAATAATCGTCTCAATTTGTGAAACTAATCCCTAGTATGAACACATACTTTTTCCACCTTTAAAATCAATAAAAATCAACACTTTAGACCTTTTTATAAATCTAAAAATATAATTGATTATCATAATTAAATTAATCACCTAATTATGCTAATCAATTGACCCATTAGGTCTAGGTTAAAACCCTAATTTGAAATTCCCAATAAAACCAATTTAACATCATATAAAAAATCAATTCTTTATTAAATAAACGAATCTGAAAATTCATGCTTTAATAATTAAAATACGCCTCATGAATCACAACATATAAATCCTCAAAGTACGGTTTTCATAACCGATTCCAAGCATTTTAATTATTCAAAACAATAATAATAATATAATTTAAAATACGGAATTGAAATAGAATAGGTAAGGAGAAGAGGATAATACCAATCCGGCCTATGGCACGGAACAACCACGAAAATTGTGATTGGGCGAAAGAATTGAACGAACGAACGAACAAAACACACACACTCACTCGACGTGTGTGCGCGTGGCAGAGGGGCGACGAGCAAGGCACAACAGCGCTGGGCGCTGTGCACGAGGAAGGGATGAGAGCAGGGACGCGCGCGCTGGGCGCGGGGGTGTGCGCGCTGGGCGAGAGGGGCAGCAGCAAGACAGGGCGAGAGGGGCAGCAAGCAGAGCAGCAGCGCAGGGCACTCTAGTGAGCGCTGCGGGCTGCGAGGCAAGAGAGGGAGTGGGCGAGCGAAGGCAGCGACGGGCGAGCACGAAGGCACGAGGCTGCTCGTGCTGTGTGGGGCTGTGGGCCGGACAAGAGGGAAAGGAGAGGAGGAGTGTGGGGCAAGAAAAGCAAGAGAGGGTTTATGAAAAATAAGGGGGATCATTTAATGAGGAGAGTCATATTTATAGGCTCTCATATCACTAGTGGGCTAGGCTTGGCAATTTGATATTGGGCTTAGCATTTAAATGATTGGGCTAGCCTTAAGCTTTAGAATTAAATCCTTTTGATTTAGCTTGATTAATAAAACGACTTAGACTTTTCATTTTAAACCCAAACCTTTTAAAATTACTTGCGACCCATTAAATTTCCCGACTCGAAAATTAAATTCGTTTCGTAATTAATTAAAATAATAAATATTCTAATTAATTGAAATACATTCGAATAATATTTAAATGCGAACTAAATTCTAAAAATCGTAAAATGGTTTATAAATATAATAAAATATATTTATTAATATTATAAAAATACAAGGTATTACAGTCTACCCTCCTTAAAAGAAGTTTCGTCCCGAAACTTGGCTTCGGAAATCAAAATTCAAACTCAAAACTTGAGACTTTATGAGACTTTAATGCGTTCACTTGCAAAATTTTAAGTTGTTGTACTCTTTACATGATTAAACAGGACAATAATAAGTGCAAATTCAATAGAAAGCACTAAATTGAGCATAAAATAGGGGTAAACAAGGTAAAAGCGCAAAATTCTACCGCACTCTACCCCCCTTAAAAGACACGAGTTACGACCCCGTAACTCAACTAACCTCGGGAAAAAGCTCCGGATATTTCTTTCTCATTTCGTCCTCCGCTTCCCAAGTTGCTTCCTCAGATTCTTGATTAGACCACAACACTTTGACAATTTTCACATCCTTAGTACGTGTACTACGCACTTTACTATCCAGGATTTTGACAGGTCTTTCCTCGAAAGTTAAACTTTGGTCTAATTCTATGGTCTCTGGTTGCAACACATGCGACTTATCCGGAACATATTTCCTTAACTGAGATATGTGGAACACATTATGCACTCTATGCAAGTCCATAGGCAAGGCTAGTCTATAGGCTACCTTTCCAATTCGTTCTAAGCTTTCATATGGGCCTATGTACTCACGGCTTAATTTCCCTTTCTTTCCAAATCTCATGACACCTTTCATTGGTGACACTTAGAGCAACACCTTATCACCTATGTTAAACTCTTCATCCCTACGTTTCAAGTCCACATAACTCTTTTGGCGATCCTGCGCCGCTTGAATTTTCGATTGGATGGTTCGGATTTGGTTCATGGTGTCCTCTATCATTTGAGGTCCCAACACTACGGTTTCACTAATGTCATTCCAACAAAGGGGACTTCTACACTTCCGTCCATACAGGGCCTCAATGGTGCCATCCCTATACTAGCATGATAGCTATTGTCATATGAAAACTCAATCAAATCCAGGCTATCTTCCCAACTTCCTTGGAAATCGATGACGCATGCTCGCAGCATGTCCTCAAGGGTTTGGATGGTTCTCTCAGTTTATCCATCTATGGCTGGGTGGAAGGCTGTACTCATTTTCAATGTCGTACCAAAGCTCTTCTGCACACTTTTCCAGAAATTCGAAATAAACCTTTAATCCCTATCTGATGCGATATCCTTAGGAACTCCATGTAACCTCACAACATTCTTAATGTAAGATTTAACAAGTTATTCCATTTTCCAGGTTTCTTTCATTGGTATAAACACTGCTGACTTGGTCAACCTATCTATCACGGCCCAAATTTATCATTTCCGGTTTTCGATTTAGGCAAACAAGTGACGAAGTCCATAGAAATACAGTCCCATTTCCAGCTTGGAATATCTAAAGGTTGGACCTTTCCATGAGGTCTCCTGTGCTCTATCTTAACCTTCTGACAAGTCAGGCATCTAGCCACAAATTCAGCCACTTCATTTTTCGTCCTTGGCCACCAATAGATCTTTTTCAAATCTTTATACAACTTGTCACCCCCTGGGTGCACAGAATATGGCGTATTGTGCCCTTCCTTCATCAATTTCTCCTTCAATTCTCCACACTTTTGAGGCACACACCACCTGCCTTTGTACCTCAAACTTCCATCATCATAGATTCTGAAATCTAATTCCTTACCTTGCGAAATATTTTCCTTGATTCGCTCCAACTTCACATCACCAGCCTGATTCTCCTTAATCTCATCAAATATTTACGGCTGGATGGTTAAGGCATTCATCATTCCCTCAAGACTTTCACCATTCACTATTTCAAGGTTCAAACGCTGCATGTCCTTACGCAACTCGTTAGCAACTACTAACGCATTAACACTACGACTTGATTTCCTACTCAAGGCATCCGCAACTACATTGGATTTTCCTTCATGGTACTGAATATCCAGATCATAGTCCTTGATTAACTCCAACCACCTTCGTTGGCGCATATTCAGATCCTTCTGTGTGAAAATGTACTTTAAACTCTTATGATCCGTGAATATTCTACACTTCACACCATAAAGATAGTGTCTCCATATCTTCAATGCAAACACTATGGCGGCTAGCTCTAAATCATGGGTAGGGTAATTGGATTCATATGGCTTCAACTACCTCGACGCATATGCAATAACCTTCTCGTTCTGCAGCAACACACACCCTAAACCATTTTTGGAAGCATCATTATACACATCATAGGTACCACTCTCATCTGGCAAGGTTAGCACCGGCGCGGTTGTCAATCGCGTCTTCAAGGCTTGGAACGCCTCCTCACACTGGTCATTCCATTTAAACTTTTCTTCCTTCTTCATCAAGGTTGTCATTGGCTTGGCTATCCTAGAAAAGTCTTGCACAAAGCGTCTATAATAGCCAGCTAATCCCAGAAAACTTCGAATGTCAGTCACACTCTTGGGTGTAGGCCATTCACTAACAACTTTGATCTTTGCAGGGTCTACTGCCACTCCTTCTTTAGACACAAAATGTCCCAAAAATGCAACCCTTTCCAACCAAAACTCACACTTTGAGAACTTGGCATACAACTGGTTATCTCTCAAGGTACTCAACACAGATCTCAAGTGTTCAGCGTGATCCTCTTCACTCTTCGAATACACTAGGATGTGATCTATAAAAACCACTACAAACTTGTCCAAATAGGCATGGAACACACGGTTCATTAAGTCCGTAAATATTGCAGGTCTATTGGTTAACCCAAAAGGCATAACAGTAAACTCATAATGTCCGTATAGTCCTGAATGTTGTCTTTGGTATATCGTGATCAGCGATTCTCAATTGATGATAACCCGAGCGCAAATCGATCTTTGAAAATATTCCTGCTCCTTTCAGTTGGTCAAATAGGTCCTCTATCCTAGGTAAATGACACTCATTCTTGATCGTGACCTTATTGAGCTCCCGGTAGTCTATACAGAGCCTCATACTTCCATCCTTTTTCTTCACAAACAAGACTGGTGCTGCCCAAGGCGATGCACATGGCCTAATGTAACCTTTCTCCAATAGATCCTCCAACTAGCCTTTCAACTCATTCATTTCTGCTGGAGCCATTTGATATGGTGCTTTCGAGATAGGCGCGGTTCCAGGCACTAAGTCTATGGTAAAGTCAATAGGTTGATTGGGAGGCATTCCCGGGATCTCTTCCGGAAACACATCAAGGAATTCATTAACTACTACAATGTCTTCAGGTTGATCTTTGATTACATGTTCTAGGTTTTTCACATTGCATAAGAAGACTAGGTTCCCTTTACTGACTAGCTTCACAAGCTCCATTGCCGTGATAATCCCTATGTTCTTAGGCTTACCAAAATGACGATACGACACTACTTTGCCTAAGCTAGACCTTAAGTGAACCTTCAGCTTCTCACAATCTATTTTGGCTTTGAACATGGCCAACCAGTCCATTCCTAGAACTACATCTAGCCCTCCTAACTCAAACTAGATTAGGTTAGATAAGAATACGGTCTTAGCTATGGTCAAAGGCACATCTCTATGGATTTTGGTTACACTTTACTATGCTACCAGTAGGTATGACTATAGGTACTTCAATTGTTTCAGGCTTTTTCAAACCTAATTTCCCCAAAGCGTCTACTGAGATAAACAAATATGTTGCACCATAATCAAATAGAACTTTAACTAAAACAGAGTTAATAGAGAAAGTACCCACTATGACGTCAGATGAAGTCTCCGCTTCTTGCCTAGATATAACATTCATCTTTCCTTGGGAAACTCCTTTGTTATAGCCACCTCCATTGGTGTTTCCATTGCTGTTTCGGTTCCCATTCTGCTGTTGGTTTCCTCCAGGCTTTCCATGGTTCTGGTGATTGCCATTGCTATTACTATTGTTACCACCTTGGTAATTCCTTGGGTTTCCACCTCCATTTCCTCCATTTCGGTTCCAATTATTATTCTGGTGGTTACCTTGGTTAGGCTTTCCATTCTTAGAATAGCATTCGTACTTCCTATGGCCTAACTTCTGACAGAATCTACAGGTCACTAAGTTTCCGTCACAATCCTTTACAGGGTGATTCATGTTACAAAGCCTATAGTCGTAGGTCCTTACTCCATTGCTTCCAGAATGATTTCCACCACCTTGGTTGTTGCGGTTTCCACCATTGTTAGCTTTAAACTAGATATTCCCATTCCCTTTGTGCTTCTTAAAATTCCCTTGACTTTGTTGGTTATTCCCTTGATTCGAGTTTCCAACATCCTTTCTTTTCTCAGTACTTCCATTCTTCCTTTGTTGTAGCCCATACAGGTGAGCATCTTTTCCGTACAGGGTGTCTAATGAGGTAAAGGTCTCTCTAGACAACAACAATTGCAAGTCCATGGTCAATCCATTCTCAAATCTTTGAGCCCTGAGCTCTTCCGTCGCCACCACTTCAGGTGCGAACCTAGACAGTTCTATAAACTTAGAATAGTATTCCGTCACAGATAGACCCTCCATTTTGAGTTGGATGAACTCCTGCGCCTTTTGCTTCTTCACATAAGGTGGGTAAAACTTGTTCCTTAATGCGGTTTTAAACGCTTCCCACCCAAAGTTAGGTTTGGCTCTAAGGGTATTCTCACATCGTTGCAACCATAAATCAGCTTCACCTCTAAGGTAGTACACAACATTGTTTACCCTAAGGTTTTCGGGGCAATTCACAGCTACAATAAGTTTATCGAATTCTCTCAACCAGTTTTCAAGCACACTTGGTTCAATCTCTCCGCTATACAGTGGAGGCTTGCTTTGGGCTATTTTCTTAAACATTTCCCCAGCCGGATCATGCACTGGGTTGGCTCTAATTTGAGCTAGGTCTCTAACTACCTCAGCTAGTTGTCTAACCACTTCATAAATCTCTTGGTTAGCCACGAATAAAAGAATAACTTTAATATTGGTTGGACACGACATTACTAAGGCACTAGTTCGACAACGAACCCACTCACAACAAGAACACAAACAACACGTGCCCTAGGGGAGTTGGCGCCACTTTGGGCCTTCTCTCCCACCTATTCGATGCATGTAATTTTAGATGGTTGCTACTTTGACCACCTTGCACATAAAATTTTATTGAAGAAATAACAATTAATTCCTTTGCGATACCCAAGAAACTTAGAATTGGAAATTGAACTTAAGAGATAACGAAAAGGAAATTCTATGCTTTTATTAATGCTTCAATGATAAAGTCTTACATCCACCAATGATATAACTTTTATTTCTGATCCAAACTATAATAGAAATAATAACCATAAGTAGTAGCTTTGCCACTTTATTATTCAACGAAATAAATAACTAAGGATTACACTTCTCTAAAGACTAATGTCATCACGACGATAATTTCTTTCTTTGTATTGCTCTGGAGTAAAATCTTGATCATTAGAATCATCCAAGTCTTCTTCCGGATCAAAGTCTTCATCCATAGCCTCATCATTCTGTTGTGGCTCACTATCAACCACATTGTTCTCTTCAAGCTCATCCTCAGATCCACTAGATATCTCAATTGTTGGTTCAGGAACTACAGGATTAGGATTTTCAATCTCCACTACATTATCATCATCATCCTCCTAAACATCATTAGCTTTCTCATCATGAATCATGCCATCTTCACCATCACTTTCTACTCCTCGATAGCCCATACCTAGACCCGCAGAGTACTTCCCATCCTCATAGCTATTCTCCGCAACCTCTAAGATAGTAGTGAGAACCTCAGTATCATACTTCCACCTACCATCTCCAGCCCCATATTTGTACCAATTAGGGGTACCATCATTATAGTGCATGTCACTGAACTTGTTCTTAAGGTCTATGTAAGGGTTCTTATGGGGCGAACAATGAATAACCATACTAGCCATCATATCCTTATGCTTAAGATGGGGCATATCCTTGGTCGAAGCAAAATAGTTGCAAGCAAACACGATCTTCTGGACATACATATGAGGAGTCTCGTTATCCAGCTTCTCTAGGTATCCTAGACTTGGGAACTTAGAAGGTAGCATCTTAACTCCTGAAAATTCACAACTAGAAAGTCTTACTAACGCGTTCCCATAGAAATTCCAACCCAAAAAGGATACAATAAATGGTTCGTGGAGCCATACAATTTCAATGCACAAGTATATGCTCAACATGAATTATGATGCAAATAATCATACAAAGCAAGATAAAACATGGTTATAACACACACATGGCAATTCTTAGCTCACATAATCACATAAAATGCATACTTAAACTAATATGCCCTTCTTAATCTATCCAATCCTCACTTGAAAGTAATATTAATTTTTGTAATTAATTAAGAAATAACTCCTAACTTAGTTGAAATTATTAAAATTAAAATCGAAAATTAATAAGAATTATTAATTTAAATAAATTAATTTCGGATAATAATTAAGAAAATCCGATTTTTTTTTTAAAATTCGAAAATAAATCAGAATAAATAAATAAATAAATTCGGAAATTTAAAGGAAAATCCGAAAAATTAATTCGAATTTATTTCGAAAATTTCAAATAATTAAAGATTTCTAAAATTTGATTAAATTAAATAAAAAAAATCTAAACTTTTCAACTTGTTTAAAATGGCCCAAAATAATTGGTATTTGACCTTTAAAATATTGAGTACTCAAAATAATACGTTTTGACTTTAGGAAAATAACATTTTAAAAATCCTAAAGTTCCGCATTAGTCTCCGATTACCACTTTGTAGTATTGCTTACTACAAAGAAGGAATGAAACTAAGCTCTAGTATACCACTTTGTAACACCCTAATAATTCCTTGCTTTTATAAAACCATTTTCCATCTTAAAATAAAGGAATTACTAAAGTATTACCGCCATTGTGATAACGGTTAAGGCTATTACCAGAATTACGCAGCGGAATTTAATGTCAACTAACTTTTCAAAATGTAAATAATTAAATTATCGAGGCCTCCTACGAATTGGAACCATTATGGCCCAAACCAAAGTATTAAAAGTTCAACAATTCAAAACACAATTTAATTGTAGCTAAAAATAGTTTTAAAGTACGAAAGCATGCAACTCTCTCAATCATCCCAAGCCACATGATTTTGATCGTACTTCGATCTACCAACCTGCTATATTATTCTACTCCCCAACAATATGCAAGTGAAAATGATGGATCATCATAGGGTCATTAAGGCAAAGGCCATGACCAAAAGTCACAAAGCACGTAGTCAGCAAAAAGCTGAGCACTTACGAGACTAGAGTGAAATAGAGCTATAATCATACAACACTCACTAAGTACTAATCAACATGCAAAAGCCATTTAATAATTAACAAGCAAATAATGAATACAAGACTTGGCTCTTGACTCGACTCTTGACTCAAAATTTAATTAGAATAAGCTTCGAACGGGCCAAAAGAATGTTCCATAAAGGAAGGGTGTTGGGATCCCACCAAACACCATAATAAATAATAAATAACGGACCATACCGAGTGTCGGGCCATACCGACGGAATTCCAGCGCATAATATGAATGAAATAACGTCTTGTATCATTAGTAGGAGATTCAAGCTCAAGTCTCCCCCCATTGTTCATACTCAAGGCATATACGTTCCAAGAGTTTTGAAGCTTGTTCTGGTTGCACTTTACGTTTATTAATATTTTATTAAAGCGAACTCGCGACTCAAACAATCATACATACATACAATTAATAAACAACAACCAAAATAATCTTATTTTAATTCTTTAGGACTTGTGGTCAATCATCAAGAAATTGTGAAATTATTACCAAGTTCCTTCTCCCAAAAGGTGAGATTCCACATCATGCCCATTAACATGAGGGTTGTGCCCTTGCACGACAAATCCTAATTCATTTCATATAAAATATTCCCAACTGAACCCTACATGTGCGGTGGCTTACGTGAGCTAACCCTTCACATGTGGTAGAATAAATAGTACAACGTGGTACGAATAATTGGCTCAAAGTATGCTAGACATCCCGTACAATAGCATAACAATAAATAATTCATCCCTTGCATGTGAAACAAACCATACATGCATAAATATTGAACAACATGATTGAAAATGAAATCCATACTCATAATAATCCCAACATGCTTGTTCAACCAATAATTCAATAATGTCAATATAATAATCCACATGATCGTTCACCAAACAAATATGAATCCACATAATATAATTCACATCAACAACAATTATGTAATGTCCTTGACAAATAGTGTGGTCGCCCTAGACTTGTACGTACCTTGAATACCTAAGCGTAGGGGCCACTTTGCAAAACGATCACTTACTTAGAAATCACCTCCTATCATCAAAATAATGAAACTTTAATTATTTCCATGTTCATTAAATTTCCAGCAACTTTATAAAATATAAAACCTTGTTAAAACTTAAGAATTTAATCGTCCTTTAATAAAATAATCGTCTCAATTTGTAAAACTAATCCCTAGTATGAACACATACTTTTTCCACCCTTAAAATCAATAAAAATCAACACTTTAGACCTTTTTATAAATCTAAAAATATAATTGATTTTCATAATTAAATTAATCACCTAATTATATATGCTAATCAATTGACCCATTAGGTCTAGGTTAAAACCCTAATTTGAAATTCCCAATAAAACCAATTTAACATCATAAAAATCAATTCTTTATTAAACAAACGAATCTGAAAATTCATGCTTTAATAATTAAAATACGCCTCATGAATCACAACATATAAATCCTCAAAGTATGGTGTTCATAACCGATTCCCCGCATTTTAATTATTCAAAACAATAATAATAATATAATTTAAAATACGAAATTGAAATAGAATAGGTAAGGAAGAAGAGGATTATACCAATCCGGCCTATAGCACGGAACAACCATGAAAGTTGTGATGGGGCGAAAGAATTGAACGAATGAACGAACAAAACACGCACACACACTCGATGTGTGTGCGCACTGTTAGGTTATGATACATATGACAAAACATAAATCATGCGGAAAAACCATAAAGCCAGGAAAACATATTATTTACACATAATCATTTAGCATAGTTTAGATGCATACACTTTGTTGCGTGCCCTCCCTATCTGCGCCCGAACCGAACAAGAACAAGTCTTTAGAACTCCAAGTGTCGTCCCTCCGTAGATAGTCCACAGCACGTCAGGATCCGCCTTAAGCTTGACCAACTAGAATCGCCCTTAAGGTAGCTTAGGAATTTTGGCTATTTAGGTGCAAGTGTATGGCTGATTTTTCTTCAAAATTATACCTTTAGAATACTTCAATTGTGTCTATAAATTATGACCCTATGCACCTATTTATAGAGGTATGGAAAAGGAATTATAATCCTACTAGGATTTGGATTTATTAATTAGAATCCAACTTGAACTCTAAATAATAAACTTAATCTATTAGGATTAGGATTTAATCAATACACGAATTCCGATAGGATTAGGATTCGTTACGAACATGAGCATCGTATGGCCACGAGCATCGCACCACCCACGCAGGCCTTGCGGCCCACACGAGCAGTCGCGGCTCGCAGCCCAACAGCACGCTCAGCGTGCGCGCGCCAAGGCCTTGCTGGGCCTGGCCTTGCGCTGGGCCTGGCGAGGCTGTGGCAGCTCCATGTTGGGCGCTCGGCTTGCTGGGCGCGGGCCTGGCTTCGTGTTGGGCCTTCGTCTAGCAAGCCTCGTCCGATGCTAATTCGTACGATGCGCCCCGATTAAATTCCCGGTTCCGGAATTCATTTCCGATACGAACAATATTTAATATTTTCGATTCCGGAATTAATTTTCCGTTTCGAACAAATATTTAATATTTACGTTTCCGGAATTATTTTTCGATTCCGATAATATTTCGATTCTGACAATATTTCCGTTTCCGGCAATATTTCCGATTCCGGCAATATTTCCATTTCCGATAATATATTCCGATACGTACCATGTTTCCGTTTCCGGCAACATCTACGACTTGGATAATATTTATATTTCCGTTTCCGGCAATATCATCGTTTCCGGAGTATTCATTTCTTGCTTGTGACGATCTCAGCTCCCACTGAAACCAAGATCCGTCGATTCTGAATATCCATAGATGGAGTATTTAATGCCATTAAATACTTGATCCGTTTACGTACTATTTGTGTGACCCTACGGGTTCAGTCAAGAGTAAGTTGTGGATTAATATCATTAATTCCACTTGAACTGAAGCGGCCTCTAGCTAGGCATTCAGCTCACTTGATCTCACTGAATTATTAACTTGTTAATTAATACTGAACCGCATTTATTAGACTTAATATTATATGCATACTTGGACCAAGGGCATTATTTCCTTCGGTCTCCCACTTGTCCTTAGGGACAAGTGTGCATTACCTAATTCCTTTATCGCTCGATGCTTGCTCTTGAACATATGGTAAGAGTTGTCATCCTTATTATGTCCAGAGGTGTTTCTCGGTTTCAGAGTTCAACTGATCAAATAAACAGATAATCATAGCCTATGATTCATCCGAGCACGGCCATGCATTTCACAGTTTCTAGCTCTCCGAGTGGCCTTGTACAACTTTTAAGCATCTCATCCCGATTTATGGGAGGACAATCCCAATCTTGTGATCTTGAGATTAGACTCCGTTCGATAGGTGATTACCTGAGCGTTGCCTTTATAGCCTCCTTTTACGGTGCGACGGTTGCTCAACGTCAAAGCAACCAGTTCTCAAACAAGTAATCTCAAATCACTCAGGTATTGAGGATTTAGTGTCTAATAATTTTAATGAAATTTACTTATGACAGATTTTCATCTCTTACAGTAAAGTTTCATAGGTCTGTCCGATACTAGTCTTCCCAAAGTAAGTATCTATGCAAATGATTACGACATTGCCATGTCCACATAGTTCAAGAAACAGAACTACTAGTGATCTTGCATTCCAATCGTCTAACGTTTTCTATGCGTCCAATTTTTATAGAAAACTCCGACCAGGGACTATTTTATACCTTTGACATTCAAGTTCACTTGATAGACATTTCTTAGTCACAGGACTGGTCCTGACAGTCTATCTTGAATATATCGTCAAATTGAAGGGACTCATCATTTAATAAACCACAAATTAAATGGAAAAATTAATTCTATTCATTTATTGTGAATGATTAACCAATAATGTTTTACAAAGAATTAAACTCTAAAACTTTAAAACATTAAATAAGGACATCAAAGCCATTCTCCAATATGCTTGATTCCCATAGCTGCAGTGTGCGAGTTGTGCTTCGCCTGCGGTAGAGGTTTAGTCAATGGATCTGATATATTGTCATCAGTTCCAATCTTTCTTATCTCGACTTCTTTTCTTTCAACGAACTCTCGTAGAAGGTGAAATCTACGAAGTACATGCTTGACTCTTTGGTGGTGTCTAGGCTCCTTTGCCTGTGCAATAGCTCCGTTATTATCACAATACAGGGCTATTGGTCCTTTAATGGAGGGGACTATACCAAGTTCACCTATGAACTTCCTTAGCCATATAGCTTCCTTTGCTGCTTCATGTGCAGCAATGTACTCCACTTCAGTTGTAGAATCTGCAATGGTGATTTGCTTAGCACTTTTCCAGCTTACTGCACCTCCCTTGAGGCAGAAGACAAACCCAGACTGTGATCTGAAATCATCTTTGTCGGTTTGGAAACTTGCGTCCGTATAGCCTTTAACAATTAATTCATCATCTCCACCATAGACCAGGAAGTCATCTTTGTGCCTTTTCAGGTACTTCAGAATATTCTTGGCAGCTGTCCAATGTGCCTCTCCTGGATCTGACTGGTATCTGCTCGTAGCACTGAGTGCGTACGCAACATCCGGGCGTGTACATATCATAGCATACATTATTGAACCAATCAATGATGCATACGGAATCCCATTCATTCGTCTACGCTCATCAAGTGTTTTTGGGCACTGAGTCTTGCTTAGAGTCATTCCATGAGACATGGGTAGGTAGCCTCGCTTAGAGTCTGCCATCTTGAACCTATCAAGTACTTTATTGATATAAGTGCTTTGACTAAGTCCAATCATCTTTTTAGATCTATCTCTGTAAATCTTGATGCCCAATATGTACTGTGCTTCTCCTAGATCCTTCATCGAAAAGCATTTCCCAAGCCAAATCTTGACAGAGTTCAACATAGGAATGTCATTTCCGATAAGTAATATGTCATCGACATATAATACTAGGAAAGCAATTTTGCTCCCACTGACCTTCTTGTATACACAAGATTCTTCATCAAAACGTATATTCCAGCTCCTTGATGCCTGCTTCAATCCGTAGATTGATTTCTTTAGCTTGCATACCTTTTTAGCATTCTTTGGATCCTCAAAACCTTCAGGTTATGTCATAAACACAGTTTCTGTTAAAATGCCGTTTAAGAAGGCGGTTTTTACATCCATCTGCCATATTTCGTAATCGTAATATGCAGCGATTGCTAACATTATCCGAATAGACTTTAGCGTTGCAACTGGTGAAAAGGTTTCATCGTAATCCACACCGTGGACTTGCCTGTAACCTTTTGCTACCAATCTAGCTTTGAAAACTTCAAGTTTCCCATCCTTGTCCTTTTTTAGTTTGAAAACCCATTTGCTTCCAATGGCTTGGTAGCCATCTGGCAAATCGACCAAATCACATACTTGGTTTTCAAACATGGAGTTTAATTCAGATTGCATGGCTTCATGCCATTGCTTGGAGCTAGGGCTCGTCATAGCTTGTTTGTAAGTCGCAGGTTCATCACTTTCAAGTAATAGAACATCATAACTCTCGTTCGTCAAAATACCTAAGTACCTTTCCGGTTGAGATCTATATCTCTGCGATCTACGCGGGGTTACATCTCTAGATTGACCATGATTCTCACCAGATACTTCTAAAGATCTCTGAGTTTCATCCTGAATGTCATCTTGAGCATTCTCTAGAGTTTGTTGTTCGACTCGAATTTCTTCGAGGTCTACTTTTCTCCCACTTGTCATTTTGGAAATGTGATTCTTTTCCAAAAGATACCATCTCGAGCAACAAACACCTTGTTCTCAGATGTATTGTAGAAGTAATACCCCTTTGTTTCCTTTGGATAGCCCACAAGGATACATTTGTCAGATTTTGGATGAAGTTTGTCTGAAATTAATCGCTTGACGTATACTTCACATCCCCAAATCTTAAGAAAAGACACATTTGGAGGCTTTCCAAACCATAACTCATATGGAGTCTTTTCAACAGCTTTAGACGGAGCTCTATTTATAGTGAGTGCAGCTGTATTTAGTGCATGTCCCCAAAATTCTATTGGAAGTTCGGCCTGACCCATCATTGACCTAACCATGACTAGCAAGGTTCTGTTCCTCCGTTCCGACACACCGTTTCATTGTGGTGTTCCAGGAGGAGTCAATTCTGATAGAATTCCACATTCTTTCAGATGGTCATCAAATTCATAGCTCAGATATTCACCGCCTCTATCAGACCGCAGTGCTTTAATCTTCTTGCCTAATTGATTCTCTACTTCACTCTGAAATTCCTTGAATTTGTCAAAGGATTCAGACTTATGCTTCATTAGGTAGACATAACCATATCTACTGAAGTCATCAGTGAAAGTGATAAAGTAGCTGAAACCACCCCTAGCATTTGTACTCATTGGTCCACATACATCTGTATGGATTAAACCCAATAGTTCAGTTGCTCTTTCTCCAATTTTAGAGAAAGGTTACTTTGTCATTTTGCCAAGTAAACATGATTTGCAATTACAATAATCCTCTAAGTCAAATGGTTCTAGAATTCCTTCCTTTTGAAGTCTTTCCATGCGTTTCAAGTTAATATGGTCTAACCGACAATGCCACAGATAGGTGAGATCTGAATCATCCTTTTTGGCCTTTTTGGTATTTATGTTATAAACTTGTTTGTCGTGATCTAATAAATAAAGTCCATTGAAAAATCTAGCAATCCATAAAACATCTCTTTAAAATAAAACAAACAACTATTGTCTTTTATTAAAAAGGAAAATCCCTTAGCATCTAAGCAATAAACAGAAATGATGTTTTTAGTAAGACTTAGAACATGGAAACACTATTCCAGTTCCAAAACTAACCCAGAGGGCAACGACAAATAATAAGTTCCTACAGCTAATGCAGCAATCCGTGCTCCATTTCCCACTCGTAGGTCGACTTCACCCTTGCTTAACTTTCTACTTCTTCTTAGTCCCTGTGGATTGGAACATAAGTGTGAGCCACAACCTGTATCTAATACCCAAGAAGTTGAATTAGCAAGTATACAGTCTATAACGAAAATACCTGAAGATGGATCGACTGTTCCGTTCTTCTGATCTTCCTTTAGCTTCAAGCAATCTCTCTTCCAATGCCCCTTCTTCTTGCAGTAGAAGCATTCAGATTCAGAAGTGGGTTGTGAAGGAAATAATGCCCTTGGTCCAAGTATGCATTCTATGTTAAGTCTAATAAATGCGGTTCAGTATTAATTAACAAGTTAATAATTCAGTGAGATCAAGTGAGCTGAATGCCTAGCTAGAGGCCGCTTCAGTTCAAGTGGAATTAATGATATTAATCCACAGCTTACTCTTGACTGAACCCGTAGGGTCACACAAATAGTACGTAAACGGATCAAGTATTTAATGGCATTAAATACTCAATCTATGAATATTCGGAACCGACGGATCTTGGTTTCAGTGGGAGCTAAGATCGTCACAGGCAAGAAATGAATACTCCGGAAACGATGATATTGCCGGAAACGGAAATATGGATCGTATCGGAAATATAAATATTATCCAAGTCGTAGATGTTGCCGGAAACGGAAACATGGTACGTATAGGAAAATATTATCGGAAATGGAAATATTGCCAGAATCGGAAATATTGCCGGAAACGGAAATATTGTCAGAATCGGAAATATTACCGGAATCGGAAAATAATTCCGGAAACGGAAATATTAAATATTTGTTCGAAACGGAAATTAATTCCGGAATCGGAAATATTAAATATTGTTCGTATCGGAAATGAATTCCGGAATCGGAAAATTTAATCGGAAGCGCATCGTACGAATAAGCATCGGACGAGGCCTGCCGGACGAGGCCCAGCACGAAGCCAGGCCATCGCCCAGCAAGCCAAGCGCGCCGCACAAACAGCCACGCCAGGCCCAGCGCAAGGCCAGGCCCAGCAGGCTGCGCAGCGCGCACAACGCGCGTAGCACGCACAGCGCGCGCAGCACGCAAGCACGCGCAGCGCGCAGCGCGCGCGGGCGCTGCGTGGGCTGCTGCTCGCGCGCACGCATGGGGCCCATCGTGGCTGCCGTGCGTGTGTGTGCAAGTGTTTGTGTTCGTGCACGTTTCCTAAAACATGCAGAGTTCGGTTAATGATTAAATTCCTAATTCTAATTGATAAATTAATTAAATTAGAGTTCTTGTAGAATTCTAGGTTTAATTAATTTGTATCTGAATAGGATTCCAATTCCCTTTCCATACCCCTATAAATATGAGGCTAGGGCTCACAATTTATAACAAGTTTAAAAGTATTCAAAGTGAGTTTTGAGAGAAAAATTCAGTCACACATTTGCCTATAAAGTGCCGAAAATAATAGTACCTTAAGGGCGATTCTAGTTGGTCAATCTTAAGGCGGATCCGGACGTGCTGTGGACTATCTACGGAGGGACGACACTTGGAGTCCTAAAGACTTGTTCTTGTTCGGTTCGGGCGCAGCTAGGGAAGGCACGCAACAAAGAGTATGCATCTAAATTATGCTATATGATTATGTGTAAATAATATGTTGTCCTGGGTTTTATGGTTGTTTCCGCATGATCTATGTAATGTCATATGTATCATAACCTAACAGTGGTATCACGAGCCCCTTATTATTTTCATAATCTAAATTGCATGAACATGGTTAAATATTACAAATTTGCAAGAATTAAAAGGGGTGATTAATTTTCGTAATTGTTAATTAATTGCAAATTGCGTTTATTTAATTATACGTACGCAGTTTTTCGGTAGTTTCTTCGTTACTCATCCGAATTGAGTGATTTTTGTGTCAATTCCGCATGTAAAAGGCATTCTAAAATTTTGGCAAAAATAGTATTTTTCTGCCGAACCCAGAATTCTCAAATTCGAAGCCTAACTATGACTTTTCGAAGGTTTTAGTTTTTCGAATGCAAAATTTCGTAAATTTAAGATGTTAAATTAAATATTTGCGATTCTTGTTGATAAATCTTGAATTTTTGATTGACCTACTGCATATGTTTAACAAGTTTGAATGCCTAGTCTTGTTAATTATGCAATCTAATTTGTAATTATGATTAATTTGTTGAAAATTAGAATAATTTAGAATTAATTTGATTTTCATAATTAATTATAATTTAATTAGAAACCTATGATTAAAAACCACTATAAAAATCGTAAATTTATCATAAATTTTAAATTTTTATGACCTAGACTTGAATCCATAACAATCGGAAATCAATTGGATAATAAATTTTCGATTTTTCGCCCTAAAATTATGAAATTAATATTATTTATTAATTTGTCATTAATTTTAAATATAAATTTTAAATTTTATGCGATTCGTTCATAAAACTTGCACGCACGAAGCAATGGACGCTTCGTGTTACCCTTAAGGGGTGTTGTATAATGCGGGCATGCGACGACGAGCAAGGGAGCTCGTCGCCCGTGCGGCACGAATGCAATGAGCAAGGGCGTAGTGCACGAGCACAAGGCAGCAGCCCTGCCTTGTGTCGTGTGCCACGAGCAATGAACGAATGGGCATGGGCGAAGGGCGAGCCAAGGCAGTCGCGTGTGGGCAGCAAGCGAGCTGCGCCACAACGCGCGCTGCCTCGCACAAGAGCGCGCAGCCTCGCGCGCAGCATTACTCGCGCGCACAGCGTGCCACGAGCGCTGCGCCCAGCATTACTCGCGCGCACAGCGAGCAATGTCGCCCGCCCAGCGAGCGATGTCGCCCGCCCAGCGAGCGATGTCTCGTGCCCAGCGAGCGATGGCTCGCGCGCCCAGCGAGCGATGTCGCGCGCCCAGCGAGCGATGGCTCGCGCGCCCAGCGAGCGATGTCGCGCGCGCACTGCGAGCGATAGCTCGCGTGCGATGAGCGCTGGCGCGCGCAGCGAGCACCAATGCGTGCGGAGGCTTGCGATGGGGATGCAGCAGCTATGCGACGAGCGCATGGGCTGCGCGCACATGGCCAGCAATGGCTGTGTGCGTGCGGCCCATGGGCGTGCAATGCGTAGGGTGTTTGCGTTACGATTAGATCGTTTTGAATGTTTAATTTGAAAATTTCAGTTCACGTAATTTTAATTAATTTTAAAATTAATAATTTAAATTATTTTCTTGGATTTTAATTTTGAATATTATAATTATAATAAATTTTATTTATTCTAATTATTTTACTAAAATTAAAATCATGAATTAATTTAAATACGACTGAAATTAAATTAAATTTTTGGATTCAATTATAAATTGATATGAGCTTTAAATTTTAATTAAATTTGTATGTTTCCGGTTGGACTAGAAATACATTTTTATGTTTAAAATTAGTAAAGCATATAAATTTATTGGTTTAAGTGGGAGCGCTTTTTAGTCATAAACTCTTGATTAGGTCTACAAATCCTTAAGGTTAAAACAACTTGATTAGAATTAATAAGGACTGAATAATTGGTAGATTATTGGTGCCCTTGATTAATTGCTGCAAATGTTTACGTGATGCATAATGTGTTTTACTAACCAGCTATGTGGGCCATTCATGATAATGAATGGGTGAATGGTATATATTGTATATGTACTGTTTTGCAGGTTATGAAGTGACTAGTATGGCCCAAATAGGATAGAAAATATGGTCTGCGTACCATTAATTTGAATGTAATTGGTCTAAAGTACCAAAGTTGTTTTTCAATTCAAATATGGTCTGCGTACCATCAAATAGTTGTAATTAGTTATAGCTTATCCTATTTGAAGAAAATGGTGCCTCCCACGGAGATTTTCAAGACGGACTTTGAAGTTAAAGCTTCAAGATGAAGTCGGGCCATACTAGATCACAAATATCTTATGCATGTTTTAAGTTATTTATTGCTTTTAAATATGTCTTAAAATGCATGAGATCAAAAGCTTGATTATGTTGCATGATTAAGGATTTTAGTTCACTTAAAATCTAACCAACATAGTAAGAGCCTTAAGTTCCAAACTTAAAAATTGAGTTAAAAGGTGCCATGCCAAAATATACACTTGCTTGGATATCCTTTACATCAATCTAGTAATAGTTTTCGCTCAGCGAGGTGTTACTTATTGGTCCTAAAGGGGCAAGGTACACAAATAATTGTGAGTACATGTTAGTTTTGGTGAAACTCAACGATATAAGTAAGGAGTCCTTTTATGTCGTGGCAAATTCGATAGGTTTACCTAATAAGTTCTTAGACGTACCTATCAACCAAGAATAGTTTCTAGACTATTAGCAAAAGGCTTTTGCTTACCTAAGATGTTCTAGAATTAAGTCGACAAACTGTGCTTAGTTCTTCAATGATTTTAGGATCTTGGAATCATTTTATTCACACCTGCCGGAACACATAATTTGAATAAAATGCTTAATAAACATTGAATTATGCATGTATGCTAGAATTTAAGTTTATTAAGAGAAACTGTGAATGGTTATTTATTTGTTTATTCTTTTCAATTGTAGTTTTTAATATGGCAAACAACAATTGATTCAACATTCGATCAATTCTCGAAAAGGAGAAGTTGAACGGGAAAAACTTCCTTGACTGGCAAAGGAACTTGCAAATAGTTCTTATGCAGGAAGAAAAGGAGTATGTCCTAGATGAGGCGATGCCCGAAGCTGCAGGCGACGGGGTCACTCAGGCAGCCCTCAATCGTTGGATTGATGCCAACAAGGATGTGAAATGTCTAATGCTCGCCACCATGAGTGCGGATCTGCAGAAAACGTTCATCAACTCAGATGCTTTCACAATCATCAGTGAGTTGAAGAACATGTTCCAAGATCTGGCTCGAGTCGAAAGATTCGAGACTCATAGGCAAATTCTTGAGACCAAGCTTAAGAAAGGCGAGCCTGTAAGTCCACATGTTCTCAAAATGATTGGACTCATTGAGAATATGAGTCGGCTGGATCAGCAATTTTCTCAGGAAATGGCTATAGACACCATCCTCCATTCTCTTCATAGCGGGTATGATCAGTTCAAACTGAACTACAGTATGAATAGTCTGGACAAAACGCTCACTGAGCTTCACGGTATGCTGAAGACCGCTGAAAAGACGCTCAAAAGTGATAAGCAGGATGTGCTTATGGTGCGTGGGGGCAAGTTCAAGAAATCTGGAAAGAAGAGGAATGCTAAGAAAGGTGGCAACAAGGCCAGCCCAACTAAGCAAATTGGCGCCAAATCTGCAAAGAGGAAGGTCAGTCAACCCACTTCTGAATCCGAATGCTTCTACTGCAAGAAGAAGGGGCATTGGAAGAGAGATTGCTTGAAGCTAAAGGAAGATCAGAAGAACGGAACAGTCGTTCCATCTTCAGGTATTTTCGTTATAGACTGTATACTTGCTAATTCAACTTCTTGGGTATTAGATACAGGTTGTGGCTCACACTTATGTTCCAATCCACAGGGACTAAGAAGAAGTAGAAAGTTAAGCAAGGGTGAAGTCGACCTACGAGTGGGAAATGGAGCACGGATTGCGGCATTAGCTGTAGGAACTTACTATTTGTCGTTGCCCTCCGGGCTAGTTTTGGAACTGGAAGAATGTTTCCATGTTCCAAGTCTTACTAAAAACATCATTTCAGTTTCTTGCTTAGATGCTAAGGGATTTTCCTTTATAATAAAAGACAATAGTTGTTCGTTTTATTTTAAAGAGATGTTTTATGGATCTGCTAGATTAGTCAATGGACTTTATTTATTAGATCACGACAAACAAGTATATAACATAAATACCAAAAAGGCCAAAAAGGATGATTCAGATCTCACCTATCTGTGGCATTGTCGATTAGGCCATATAAACTTGAAACGCTTAGAAAGACTTCAAAAGGAAGGAATTCTAGAACCATTTGACTTAGAGGATTATGGTAAATGCGAATCATGTTTACTTGGCAAAATGACAAAGCAACCTTTCTCTAAAGTTGGAGAAAGAGCAAATGAACTATTGGATTTAATCCATACAGATGTATGTGGACCAATGAGTACAAATGCTAGAGGTGGTTTCAGCTACTTTATCACTTTCACTGATGACTTCAGTAGGTATGGTTATGTCTACCTAATGAAGCATAAGTCTGAATCCTTTGACAAATTCAAGGAATTTCAGAGTGAAGTAGAGAATCAATTAGGCAAGAAGATTAAGGCACTGCGGTCTGATAGAGGCGGTGAATATCTGAGCTATGAATTTGATGACCATCTGAAAGAATGTGGAATTCTATCAGAATTGACTCCTCCTGGAACACCACAATGGAACGGTGTGTCGGAACGGAGGAACAGAACCTTGCTAGACATGGTCAGGTCAATGATGGGTCAGGCCGAACTTCCATTAGAATTTTGGGGACATGCACTAAATACAGCTGCACTCACTATAAATAGAGCTCCGTCTAAAGCTGTCGAAAAGACTCCATACGAATTATGGTTTGGAAAGCCTCCAAATGTGTCTTTTCTTAAGATTTGGGGATGTGAAGTATACGTCAAACGATTAATTTCAGACAAACTTCATCCTAAATCTGACAAATGTATCCTTGTGGGCTATCCAAAGGAAACAAAGGGGTATTACTTCTACAATACATCTGAGAACAAAGTGTTTGTTGCTCGAGATGGTGTCTTTTTGGAAAAGGATCACATTTCCAAAATGACAAGTGGGAGAAAAGTAGACCTCGAAGAAATTCGAGTCGAACAACAAACTCTAGAGAATGCTCAAGATGACATTCAGGATGAGACTCAGAGATCTTTAGAAGAATCTGGTGAGAATCATGGTCAATCTAGAAATGTTACCCCGCGTAGATCGCAAAGATATAGATCTCAACCGGAGAGGTACTTAGGTATTTTGACGAACGAGAGCTATGACGTTCTATTACTTGAAAGTGATGAACCTGCGACTTACAAGCAAGCTATGACGAGCCCTAGCTCCAAGCAGTGGCAAGAAGCCATGCAATCTGAATTAGACTCCATGTCTGAAAACCAAGTATGGGATTTGGTCGATTTGCCAGATGGCTACCAAGCCATTGGAAGCAAATGGGTTTTCAAACTGAAAAAAGACAAGGATGGGAAACTTGAAGTTTTCAAAGCTAGATTGGTTGCAAAAGGTTACAGGCAAGTCCACGGTGTGGATTACGATGAAACCTTTTCACCAGTTGCAATGCTAAAGTCTATTCGAATAATGTTAGCAATCGCTGCATATTACGATTACGAAATATGGCAGATGGATGTCAAAACTGCTTTCTTAAACGGCGTTTTAACAGAAACTGTGTTTATGACACAGCCTGAAGGTTTTGAGGATCCAAAGAATGCTAAAAAGGTATGCAAGCTAAAGAAGTCAATCTACGGATTGAAGCAGGCATCCAGGAGCTGGAATATACGTTTTGATGAAGCAGTCAGTGACTTTGGTTTCATCAAGAACGCGGACGAATCTTGTGTATACAAGAAGGTCAGTGGGAGCAAAATTGCTTTCCTAGTATTATATGTCGACGACATATTGCTTATCGGAAATGACATTCCTATGTTGAACTCTGTCAAGATTTGGCTTGGGAAATGTTTTTCGATGAAGGATCTAGGAGAAGCACAGTACATATTGGGCATCAAGATTTACAGAGATAGATCTAAAAAGATGATTGGACTTAGTCAAAGCACTTATATCAATAAGGTGCTTGATAGGTTCAAGATGGCGGACTCCAAGCGAGGCTACCTACCCATGTCTCATGGAATGACTCTAAGCAAGACTCAGTGCCCAAAAACACCTGATGAGCGTAGACGAATGAATGGGATTCCATATGCATCATTGATTGGTTCAATAATGTATGCTATGATATGTACACGCCCAGATGTTGCGTACGCACTTAGTGCTACGAGCAGATACCAGTCAGACCCAGGAGAGGCGCATTGGACTGCTGCCAAGAACATTCTGAAGTACCTGAAAAGGCACAAAGATGACTTCCTGGTCTATGGTGGAGATGATGAATTAATTGTTAAAGGCTATACGGACGCAAGTTTCCAAACCGACAAAGATGATTTCAGATCACAGTCTGGGTTTGTCTTCTGCCTCAACGGAGGAGCAGTAAGCTGGAAAAGTGCTAAGCAAAGCACCATTGCGGATTCTACAACTGAAGCGGAGTACATTGCTGCACATGAAGCAGCAAAGGAAGCTATATGGCTAAGGAAGTTCATAGGAGAACTTGGTGTAGTCCCCTCCATTAAAGGACCAATAGCCCAGTATTGTGATAATAACGGAGCTATTGCACAGGCAAAAGAGCCTAGACACCACCAGAGAGTCAAGCATGTACTTCGTAGATTTCACCTTCTACGAGAGTTCGTTGAAAGAAAGGAAGTCGAGATAAGCAAAATTGGAACTGATGACAACATATCAGATCCATTAACTAAACCTCTGCCGCAGGCGAAGCACAACTCGCACACTGCAGCTATGGGAATCAAGCATATTGGAGAATGGCTTTGATGTCTCT
This sequence comes from Spinacia oleracea, assembly GCF_020520425.1. Taxonomy (NCBI): domain Eukaryota; kingdom Viridiplantae; phylum Streptophyta; class Magnoliopsida; order Caryophyllales; family Amaranthaceae; genus Spinacia; species Spinacia oleracea. Next base: position 97,544,811 of record NC_079490.1, read on the forward strand.
GTTTAATGTTTTAAAGTTTTAGAGTTTAAATCTTTGTAAAACATTATTGGTTAATCATTCACAATAAATGAAAAGAATTAATTTTTCCATTTAATTTGTGGTTTATTAAATGATGAGTCCCTTCAATTTGACGATATATTCAAGATAGACTGTCAGGACCAGTCCTGTGACTAAGAAATGTCTATCAAGTGAACTTGAATGTCAAAGGTTGAAAATGGTCCCTAGTCGGAGTTTTCTATAAAATTGGACGCATAGAAAACGTTAGACGATTAGAATGCAAGATGACTAGTAGTTCTGTTTCTTGAACTATGTGGACATGGCAATGTTATAATCATTTGCATAGATACTTACTTTGGGAAGACTAGTATCGGACAAGACCTATGAAACTTTACTGTAAGAGATGAAAGTCTGTCATAAGTAAATTTCATTAAATTATTAGACACTAAATCCTCAATACCTGAGTGATTTGAGATTACTTGTTTGAGAACTGGTTGCTTTGACGTTGACCAACCGTCGCACCGTAAAAGGAGGCTATAAAGGCAACGCTCAGGTAATCACCTATCAAACGAAGTCTAATCTCAAGATTGCAAGATTGGGATTGTCCTCCCATAAATCGGGATGAGATGCTTAAAAGTTGTACAAGGCCACTCGGTGAGCTAGAAACTGTGAAATGCATGGCCGTGCTCGGATGAATCATAGGCTATGATTATCTGTTTATTTGATCAGTTGAACTCTGAAACCGAGGAACACCTCTGGACGTAATAAGGATGACAACTCTTACCTTATGTTCAAGAGCAAGCATCGAGCGACAAAGGAATTAGGAAATGCACACTTGTCCCTAAGGACAAGTGGGAGACTGAAGGAAATAATGCCCTTGGTCCAAGTATGCATTCTATGTTAAGTCTAATAAATGCGGTTCAGTATTAATTAACAAGTTAATAATTCAGTGAGATCAAGTGAGCTGAATGCCTAGCTAGAGGCCGCTTCAGTTCAAGTGGAATTAATGATATTAATCCACAGCTTACTCTTGACTGAACCCGTAGGGTCACACAAATAGTACGTAAACGGATCAAGTATTTAATGGCATTAAATACTCCATCTATGAATATTCGGAACCGACGGATCTTGGTTTCAGTGGGAGCTAAGATCGTCACAGGCAAGAAATGAATACTCCGGAAACGATGATATTGCCGGAAACGGAAATATGGATCGTATCGGAAATATAAATATTATCCAAGTCGTAGATGTTGCCGGAAACGGAAACATGGTACGTATAGGAAAATATTATCGGAAATGGAAATATTGCCAGAATCGGAAATATTGCCGGAAACGGAAATATTGTCAGAATCGGAAATATTACCGGAATCGGAAAATAATTCCGGAAACGGAAATATTAAATATTTGTTCGAAACGGAAATTAATTCCGGAATCGGAAATATTAAATATTGTTCGTATCGGAAATGAATTCCGGAATCGGAAAATTTAATCGGAAGCGCATCGTACGAATAAGCATCGGACGAGGCCTGCCGGACGAGGCCCAGCACGAAGCCAGGCCATCGCCCAGCAAGCCAAGCGCGCCGCACAAACAGCCACGCCAGGCCCAGCGCAAGGCCAGGCCCAGCAGGCTGCGCAGCGCGCACAACGCGCGTAGCACGCACAGCGCGCGCAGCGCGCACAGCGCGCGCAGCACGCAAGCACGCGCAGCGCGCAGCGCGCGCGGGCGCTGCGTGGGCTGCTGCTCGCGCGCACGCATGGGGCCCATCGTGGCTGCCGTGCATGTGTGTGCAAGTGTTTGTGTTCGTGCACGTTTCCTAAAACATGCAGAGTTCGGTTAATGATTAAATTCCTAATTCTAATTGATAAATTAATTAAATTAGAGTTCTTGTAGAATTCTAGGTTTAATTAATTTGTATCTGAATAGGATTCCAATTCCCTTTCCATACCCCTATAAATATGAGGCTAGGGCTCACAATTTATAACAAGTTTAAAGGTATTCAAAGTGAGTTTTGAGAGAAAAATTCAGTCACACATTTGCCTATAAAGTGCCGAAAATAATAGTACCTTAAGGGCGATTCTAGTTGGTCAATCTTAAGGCGGATCCGGACGTGTTGTGGACTATCTACGGAGGGACGACACTTGGAGTCCTAAAGACTTGTTCTTGTTCGGTTCGGGCGCAGCTAGGGAAGGCACGCAACAAAGAGTATGCATCTAAATTATGCTATATGATTATGTGTAAATAATATGTTGTCCTGGGTTTTATGGTTGTTTCCGCATGATCTATGTAATGTCATATGTATCATAACCTAACAGGTTGACTGACCTTCCTCTTTTCAGATTTGGCGCCAGCTGGTTGCTTAGTTTGGCTGGCCTTGTTGCCACCTTTCTTAGCATTCCTCTTCTTTCCAGATTTCTTGAACTTGCCCCCACGCACCATAAGCACATCTTGCTTATCACTTTTGAGCGTCTTTTCAGCGGTCTTCAGCATACCGTGAAGCTCAGTGAGCGTTTTGTCCAGACTATTCATACTGTAGTTCAGTTTGAACTGATCATACCCGCTATGAAGAGAATGGAGGATGGTGTCTACAGCCATTTCCTGAGAGAATTGCTGATCCAGCCGACTCATATTCTCAATGAGTCCAATCATTTTGAGAACATGTGGACTTACGGGCTCGCCTTTCTTAAGTTTGGTCTCAAGAATTTGCCTATGAGTCTCGAATCTTTCGACTCGAGCCAGATCTTGGAACATGTTCTTTAACTCACTGATGATCGTGAAAGCATCTGAGTTGATGAACGTTTTCTGCAGATCTGCACTCATGGTGGCGAGCATTAGACATTTCACATCCTTGTTGGCATCAATCCAACGATTGAGGGCTGCCTGAGTGACCCCTTCGCCTGCGGCTTCGGGCATCACCTCTTCCAGGACATACTCCTTTTCTTCCTGCATAAGAACTATTTGCAAGTTCCTTTGCCAGTCAAGGAAGTTTTTCCCGCTCAACTTCTCCTTTTCGAGAATTGATCGAATGTTGAATGAATTGTTGTTTGACATAATTAAAACTACAATTGAAAAGAATAAACAAATAAATAGCCATTCATAGTTTCTCTTAATAAACTTAAATTCTAGCATACATGCATAATTTAATGTTCATTAAGCATTTTATTCAAGTTATGTGTTCCGGCAGGTGTGAATAAAATGATTCCAAGACCCTAAAATCCATTGAAGAATTAAGCACATTATGTATTTAGACTCAATTCTAAAATCTTTTAGGTAAGCAAAAGCCTTTTCCTAATAGTCTAGAAACTACTCTTGGTTGATAGGTACGTCTAAGAACTTATTAGGTAAACCTATCGATTTTGCCACGACATAAAAGGACTCTTTACTTATATCGTCGAGTTTCACCAAAACTAACATGTACTTACAATTATTTGTGTACCTTGCCCCTTTAGGACCAATAAGTAACACCTCGCTGAGCGAAAACTATTACTAGATTGATGTAAAGGATATCCAAGCAAGTGTTTATTTTGGCATGGCACCTTTTAACTCAATTTTTAAGTTTGGAACTTAAGGCTCTTACTACGTTGGTTAGATTTTAAGTGAACTAAAATCCTTAATCATGCAACATAATCAAGCCACAAACTCATGCATAATTAAGACATATTTAAAGCAATAAATAACTTAAAGCATGCATAAGATAAATGTGATCTAGTATGGCCCGACTTCATCTTGAAGCTTCAACTTCAAAGTCCGTCTCGAAAATGGTAACTTCGTCTTGAATTTCACCGTGGGAGGCGCCATTTTCTTCAAATAGGATAAGCTATAATTAAACTAATTACAACTATTTGATGGTACGCATACCATATTTAAATTGAAAAACAAATTTGGTGCATTAGACCAATTACATTCAAATTAATGGTACGCAAACCATATTTTCTATCCTATATGGGCCATACTAGTCACTCCATAACCTGCAAAACAGTACATATACAATATATACCATTCACCCATTCATTATCATGAATGGCCCACATAGCTGGTTAGTAAAACACGTTATGCATCACATAAATATTTGCAGCAATTAATTAAGGGCACCAATAATCTACCAATTATTCAGTCCTTATTAATTCTAATCAAGTTGTTTAACCTTAAAGGATTTGTAGACCTAATCAAGAGTTTATGACTAAAAATGCTCCCACTTAAACCAATAAATTCATATGCTTTACTAATTTTAAACATAAAAATGTATTTCTAGTCTAACCGGAAACATACAAATTTAATTAAAATTTAAAGCTCATATAAATTTATAATCGAATCCATTAATTTAATTTATTTCAGTTGAATTAAACGAATTTAAATTAATTAAAGATTTAATTTTAGTATAATAATTAGTATAAATAAAATTTATAATAATTATAATATTCAAAATTGAAATCCAAGAAAACAATTTAAATTACGAATTTTAAAATTAATCAAAGCGTATCAATCGGGTCAAGAAGAGGCCATGGGCTTGCGCCCATGCCCCGTCGAGTCCTCGCGGCAGCATCGCCCCTCACGAGTGATCGCACAGCAAGGCACAAGCAGCTGCCACGCGCAAACGCAGCAAGCCGAGCCACGCTTGCGCGCAGCATCGCTCGCTGCTTCGTAGCGCAGCAGTTGCTTGGCGAGGCTGGGCGAGGCAGCGCTCGTTGCTGCGAGGCACCCCTCGCTGCCCGCGCGCGCGCCTGCCTTACTCGCTCGCCTTGCTTTTTCGCCCATCCGCCCATGCATCATCGCAGCACTCGACGCAAGGCAGGGCTGCTGCCTTGTGCTCGCGTGCTACTCGCCTTGCTCGCTGCATTCGTACCGCATGGGCGACGAGCTCCCTTGCTCGTCGTCGCATGCCCGCACTATACAACACCTCTTAAGGGTAACACGTAGCGTCCATTGCTTTGTGCGTGCAAGTTTTATGAGCGAATTGCATAAAAATTAAAACTTTTATTTCCAAAATTAATGACAAATTAATAAATCATATTAATTTCATAATTTTAGGGCGAAAAAATCGAAAATTTATTAATCAATTAATTTCCGATTAACATGGATTCAAATCTAGGTCATAAAAATTTAAAATTTAACACAAATTAACAATTTTTATGGTGGTTTTTAATCATTGGTACCTAATTAAATTATTAATTAATTATGAAAATCAAATTAATTCTAAATTATTCGAATTTCAACAAATTAATCATAATTACAAATTAGGTTGTATAATTAACAAGGCTAGGCATTCAAACTTGTTAAACATATACAGTAGGTCAATCAAAAATTCAAGATTTATCAACAATAATCGCAAATATTTAATTTAACATCTTAAATTTACAAACTTTTGCGTTCGAAAAACTAAAACCTCCGAAAAGTCATAGTTAGGCTTCGAATTTGGGAATTCTGGGTTTCGGCGAAAATTTTAGAATGCCTTTTACATGCGGAATTGACACAAAAATCACTCGATTTGGTTGAGTAACGAAGAAACTGCCGAAAAACTGCGTACATATAATTAAATAAACGCAATTTGCAATTAATTAACAATTACGAAAATTAATCACCCCTTTTAATTCTTTGCAAATTTGTGAAATTTCACCATGTTTATGCAATTTAGGTTATGAAAATAATAAGAGGCTCGTGATACCACTGTTAGGTTATGATACATATGACAAAACATAAATCATGCGGAAAAACCATAAAGCCAGGAAAACATATTATTTACACATAATCATTTAGCATAGTTTAGATGCATACACTTTGTTGCGTGCCCTCCCTATCTGCGCCCGAACCGAACAAGAACAAGTCTTTAGGACTCCAAGTGTCGTCCCTCCGTAGATAGTCCACAGCACGTCCGGATCCGCCTTAAGCTTGACCAACTAGAATCGCCCTTAAGGTAGCTTAGGAATTTCGGCTATTTAGGTGCAAGTGTATGGCTGTTTTTCTTCAAAATCTTATCTTTAGAATACTTCAATTGTGTCTTTAAATTATGACCCTAGGCACCTATTTATAGAGGTATGGAAAAGGAATTATAATCCTACTAGGATTTGGATTTATTAATTAGAATCCAACTTGAACTCTAAATAGTAAACTTAATCTATTAGGATTAGGATTTAATCAATACACGAATTCCGATAGGATTAGGATTCGTTACGAACATGAGCATCGTATGGCCACGAGCATTGCACCACCCGCGCAGGCCTTGCGGCCCACACGAGCGGTCGCTGCTCGCAGCCCAACAGCACGCTCAGCGTGCTCGCGCCAAGGCCTTGCTGGGCCTGGCCTTGCGCTGGGCCTGGCGAGGCTGTGGCACATGAAATATGCCCATCCCAAAGAATGCATGTGAGATAGAAGGATAGTACCGGATATGTCGTGGGAGCAAGTCTCGCAAAGAACCGGTAAAAACCGAACCAAACTCACCGAAAAATCGACGAACAAGGCAAATGGTGGAAAGCGTGAACCCACCTCAATGAAACCAAACCAAGAATATGCATAAAGGCCGCGGGGTGCCTCCCGATAGCGCTCGTTTAACGTCATTAGTTTGACGAATCCCCCCAAATTCATGGGGGGTCTTTGAGGTTCAAGGAAGCAAAGGAGCCAATAGGATCACCCATGTAATAGTGTTTGAAGCGATGACCATTCACTTTGAAGGAACCAGATTCATCATTCCGAATCTCGATTGCTCAATGCAGGGAGGCCCGAACAACATCGAATGGACCGCTCCACCGGGACTTGAGTTTTCCCGGGAACAACTTCAACCGGGAGTTATAAAGGAGGACTTTCTCCCCCTCTTTGAACTCTCTCTTTTCAATTCTAGCGTCATGATATTGTTTAGACCGGGCTTTGTAGATGCTCGCCGAGTCATAGGCATTCATGCGGAGCTCCTCTAGCTCATGGGGGTCAAGCAAGCGCCGCTCACCCGCACTAGTTAGTTCAAAATTCAGAGTTTTGATGGCCCACATGGCTTTATGATCAAGCTCTACCGGCAAGTGGCAATTCTTTCCATAAACAAGCTTGTAAGGAGTCATCCCTATCAGCGTTTTGAAAGCCGTTCTATATGCCCATAAGGCATCATCAAGCTTGATGAACCAATCCTTGCGGTTCTTGGCAACCGACTTTTCAAGAATAGACTTGATTTCCCGATTGGTAACTTCCACTTGGCCGCTAGTTTGAGGATGATAACCTACGCCCACCTTGTGATGAACACCATACTTCCGCAATAGGGTCTTGAACTTCCCATGGGAAAAGTGGGATCCTCCATCACTAATCAAGGCCCTAGGAACCCCAAAACGCGGAAAGATGATCTTCTTGAAGAGATTGATAACCACTTTGTGATTATTGGTGGGAGAGGCAATGGCTTCCGCCCACTTTGAAACATAGTCAACCGCCACAAGAATATAGAGATTGCCATAAGAAGAGGGGAAATGACCCATAAAGTCGATACCTCACACATCGAACACCTCCAACTCCAAGATAGGATTTTGTGGCATCTCATGTCTCTTGGAAATATTTCCCGTTCTTTGACAACGATCACAAGACTTGACAAATGCCCAAGCATCCCGAAAAAGGGTGGGCCACCACAACATACTTTGAAGGATCTTGGAAGCGGTTCTATCAGCTCCCATATGCCCACCACAAGGGGAAGAGTGGCACATACGAAGAACACTAGTGAACTCCTCATCCGGAACACACCTCCTTAAAAGGCCATCCGGGCACCGTCTCAACAATGTGGGCTCATCCCAAATATAGCGCCTAGCATCATACTTCAACTTGCGACGCTCTTGAGTTGTGAGATCTTCGGGGATTGCCCCACAAGCCAAATAATTCACTATGTCAACAAACCAAGGAAGAGATAAACTCCCAACCATGTACAAGGTATCATCTCGCAAAGCATCTTCAATTGGCACATCATCCGTAGCCTCACTCCCAAGTTCTAGCCTAGATAGGTGGTCAGCCACCACATTTTCGGCTCCTTTTTTATCTCGAATTTCGATGTCGAATTCTTGGAGGAGGAGCACCCAACGAATGAGTCTAGGTTTGGCCTCTTTCTTTTCCATAAGATATCGAATTTCCGCGTGATCCGTGTACACAATAGTCTTCGAACCCAGCAAATAAGTCCTAAACGTTTCAAAGGCATGCACAATGGCGAGAAATTCCTTCTCGGTCGTAGTGTAGTTGGCTTGTGCTTGATTAAGAGTCTTAGACATATAGTAGATCACATAAAGATTTTTGTCCTTTCGTTGACCAAGGACTCCCCCAACCGAGAAATTACTTGCATCACACATCAACTTGAAAGGAAGAGACAAATCTGGAGCTTGAACTATAGGAGTGGAAATAAGGGCACTCTTGATTGTGTTGAAGGCCTTGAGACATGCGGCATCAAAGTGAAAGTCACACTCCTTTTGGAGGAGGTTGGTGAGAGGCCGAGCAATCAATGAAAAATCTTTAATGAACCGCCTATAGAATCCGGCATGCCCAAGAAAGGACCGAATCCCCTTATCATTGACCGGGGGAGGTAGCTTCTCTATGACCTCGATTTTCTCTCTATCTACCTCAATAGCACGGTTAGAGACCTTGTGCCCGAGAACAATTCCTTCCTCCACCATGAAGTGGCATTTTCCCCAATTGAGCGCCAAGTTAACCTTTTCACACCTCTCAAGACACTTTCCGAGATTGATGAGGCACTCATCATAAGTGGCACCCCTCACCGAAAAGTCGTCCATGAAAACTTCCATTTCTTCCTCGAGCATGTCACCCAAAAATACTCATCATGTACCTTTGGAACGTCCCTAGGGCATTGCAAATCCCGAAAGGCATCCTCCTATAGGCAAATGACCCATAAGGGCAAGTAAATGCAGTTTTCTCTTGCTCTTCCGGATTTATGGGGATTTGGAAGAACCCGGAAAAGCCATCAAGAAAGCTAAAATACTTATGTTTGGTTAGCCGTTAAGAATTTGATCAATAAATGGTAAAGGGAAGTGGTCTTTTTTAGTGGAAAGATTGAGTTGGCGGTAGTCGATGCACATGCGCCACCCGGTTACCGTCCGGGTGGAAATGAGCTCTCCATGTGCATTCTTTACTACCGTCATCCCACCTTTCTTGGGGACAACATGGACCGGGGAAACCCATCGACTATTTGAAATAGGATAGATGATCCCGGCCGCCAAAAGTTTCATGATTTCCTTCTTAACCACCTCTCCCATAGGTGGATTAAGTTTTCGTTGCCTTTCACGATGTGGGACGGCATTGTCCTCAAGCTCGATATGATGCATGCAAAGTGTTTGGATAACACCTTTCAAATCGCCAATGGTGTAGCCCAAAGCCCTTTGATGACGTTTCAAAACATTAGTGAGCTTGAGCACTTGCTCGTCGTCCAAAGAAGAGTTGGTAATAACGGGGTAAGAAGAATTTGGACCGAGAAAGACGTACCTTAAGCTCGAAGGTAGAGGTTTGAGCTCTACCTTAGGAGCTTCCTTACCGATTCGGCATTCATGATTATCCGAAGCTTCATTTCGATCAAGCACAATCAAGCATTGCTCCGATTGAGCGCAAGGTGAGGTAGAATCCAATAGTTCCTTGTAGTTGGCCTCTTCAACCCCTAAATCACCTAAGCCTTCTCTATTCAAAAGAGCAAACTCAAGTGGATCTTTAGTAGTGAGAAAGTGCTCATGCATGTCATACACTAAAGGATCAAAAGAGTCGACCAAGAAATATTTCTCATTAGTAGAACTAGGATAACTCATGGTCTTATTCAAGTCAAAAAACAAAGTATCCTTCCCAACTTTCAAAGTAATTTTCCCTTGCTTGACATCAATAATGGCCCCCGCCGTGGCCAAAAATTGGCGACCAAGAATGATAGGGACATGAACGTCCTCATCTATGTCTAGGACCACAAAATCGACGGGGATCACAAATCCACCAACTATCAAGGGTACATCCTCAATCTTGCCAATAGGGTATTTGACAGAACGGTCGGCAAGTTGCAATGTAATGTTGGTTGGGACAAGATCACCAACTTCAAGCTTGGCAAACACCGAATAAGGCATTAGACTAACACTATCACCCAAATCACACAAGGCATTTCTTATTTCAAGCTTCTTAATAGCACAAGGGATAGAGAAACTACCCGGGTCTTTGAGTTAGGTGGCATTTGGTTAAGAATAATAGCACTAAAATTTTCGGTGAGGTTCACCGTCTCCTTTACGTGGCAATCTCGCTTCCCACTCAAGATTTCGGTTGGCATTTGTTTCAACGCATCCGTAAAGGGGATAGTGATATGCAATTTTCGACGAACATCAAGGATTTTTGAAAATTGCACATCTAACTTGTGCCTTATTAATCTTTGGGGATAGGGAAGTTTAGGAGTAGGGAGAGGTAAAAGAGTTACCTCTTTTGGTATAGGAGTATCACCCACATCATCGATGGGAGGCTCCTCTTCTACCACATCATTTTCGCTTGACTCAACGATTCCCTCTTGATCCTTCCCATTGGACTTAGAAACCTTATTAGCTCTAGGAACATCATCTAAAATCCTCCCACTCCTTGTCACTATGGCATTCATTTGCTTTGGAACTTGATTTTGGGGTGGGAGACTAGTATGCGCATGATGTTCCTTAATGGTATTAGCAAGTTGAGCTAATTGGGTTTCAATCATCTTCAAGTGAGTATTGAATTGCTTAAATCCATCCTCAAACTCAATATTCTTCTTGGCTTGCGCCCCCACAAACGACTCCATGAGAGCCTCAAGGTTAGACTTGAGAGGCGGGAGCGGTGGAGGTGCATTGCCATAACCACTAAGGTTTTGTTGGAATTGGTTGCCATAGGTCCTCGGTCCATTGAATCCGGGAGGTGGAAATTGAGAAACACCATATGGACCTCCCGAGTTCAATGGATAACCCCCACTAGAGGCACCCCTAAATTCCCCATAAGAGTAGTTGTAACCCCCTCCACCTTGATGATTGGGATTATAACTACCTTGATTGTATTTGGCTTGATTGCCAAGATCATGAGATTGACCATAGGGTGCTTGGCCTTTATAGCCTTGCGCCCTATAGCCACCTCGGCCTTGACTATCATACCCACCTCCTTGGCCATAGCCTTGGTAGGATCCATACATAGGGGGCCCTCTAGGTGCTTGCCTAGCAAAGTTTTGATTATTGGGGTTATCATTTCTAGACCTCTCATTCAAAGCATGGGCATAATCCATATCAAAATCTCCTTCACAAGAAGGGCCATAATCCACATAAGACACATTATGCACCAAAGGACAAGCATTGGGGAAATGACCAAAATCTTGACAATTATCCCAAAAAGATGTGCCCGGAGGCATTGTGCAATAGGAACTAACCTTACTCTTCCCCTTGGTGAGAAGAGTAGCCGAAGGCGGTGGGATTGTTGATGGTGATGGTGGTTGACTTGGTGTGCTCTCTAGCTTTTCCAATCTCGAGCTAAGCTTCTCAGTGATCCTAGATTGTTCCATAGCATATACCGACCCTTTACCATCATCATTCCTACCCTTGCCATCGTAGTCCCTTGCACCAACATGCCAATCTTGATAATTTTGGACCACATCCTCAATTATCTCCTCAATTTGATCTTCGGTCTTGTTCATGATGGGACCACCCGCCCCCGCATCTAGACTCGTCTTGGAGGTCGGGCTCAACCCCAAATAGAAGGTTTGGAGTAGCAACCACTTAGGGATCCCATGGTGAGGGCATTCCCTTTGGTATTCTTTGAATCGGTCCCAAGCTTCAAAAAGCGGTTCATCCCTCTTTTGCTCAAATGATTGAATTTTGTCACGATATTCCGCCGTCTTGCCATGAGAGTAAAACTTGCTAAAAAATGCGCTAGTCACCTCGTTCCAAGTGCGAAGTGAGTTGGTCTTGACCTCGTTGTCAACCCAATCACTAGCTCACCCTAGAAGGGAGAAACGGAATAGAGTCAACCGCACATAGTCCGAAGTCACACCATTGTGTTTGATTGTATCACAATAATGCTCGAATTGCTTTAGGTGCTCGTGTGGTGACTCGTTGCTCTTCCCACAAAAAGGGTGGCTTTTTGAACCAAGTTAATCAAAGCGGGTTTGATCTCAAAGTTATTTGCATTAGTTGTAGGAGCTTGGATACCGCATGTTGCTTCAATGCTCCCGGTATACCCAAATTCTTAACCGGGAGTGCCATGGTTACAAAGGCTTGCTCACTCTCTTCTTGTTCCACACCTACACTCAAGGATTCAAATCGGTTGTGGCCTGATGAGCGAGTTCGAACGCGCCTTAATCTCCTTAATGTCCTCTCCAATTCAAGGTCAAGAGGGTGGAGAGACCTTTGACGTGCACGACCCCTATCAAGCATACAAACTCAAAGAACACGTGAGTATTGCAAAGGAAAAGAAAGCAAACAAGAATGCAATATTTTTGCATTTTTCTAATGGTAAACTAGTCTCAACAAAACTCAATAACAACTATCGTTCCCCGGCAACGACGCCATTTTGATAGGGTGTTTTTCCGTCGTTGAAAAGAAAATCACTCGACCAAACAAAATTTATAAACCACTAACTAACAGGCTATATTGCTAAAGCGGCAAGTATAGGGATCGTCCCATAGAAACGGTGTGCATTGAGTCAAGGTGTTAAGCTAGTTTGGACAAAAGTTGGTTTGAATTATATTCTAAGAAAACTAAAGCTAACAATTAAACGAATTATCAATATTGGGAAATGCTAGGGAGTCGGGGATAGCCTAGGGAATTGGGGGAAACGATCTAAACAATCAAGCAATCATGATGATGCAACGACTTAGTGCATAGGGGAATAGAATCGAATGACGTGCCCGCCACCTCTCGGATGGGGCACGCGAAGTATCTAGTCTATGGAAGAGATTTCGCCTAATCCTAAACTAGACCACTTGCATATAATAGGAACTACTATTCACTTGCACAAATTAGGCTCACAATGTCTTGCCAAACCAAGCCTATGCAATCCAATCAAATCCAATCAAATAGTATTTGTAACTACCACTCAATTAGGCATGGATATCCTATCACCAAATAAAATTTAATTACATCAATCAATCAACATTCAACCATCAATTTCCCCTAATTAAGCCCCTAGATTCTCCCCTTTCCCTAACCTAAATCTACTCACTACACATACTTGAAACTAGGAAATTCATGAATTCTAGGCAAGCAATCATGTAATTGAAGGAGTAGAAGGAAAGAATCAAGAAGTTGAGCATTCAATTGCAAAATCAATTAAAGAATTGAGAATCAATGAAACTAAAATCAAAGCAAAGAAGAATTCAAGAAGTTGAAGAACAATCAAAGAACAATAACAAAATGGCATGAACAAAGAACTAACAACTAACAACTTGAATTAAAATTGCAAGGAATTGAGAAGAGTAGAAGAAATTACAACTTGAAGCTTCAAAGCAATTGAGTTTCTCTCTCTAGAAAACTAAGCTTGAAGAGCAAACTTTCTAAAACTTCTTCAAATTCTAATTCTGAAATTAATTGTTAATAATAAAAGTGAAAAATCTATTTATACAACCCCTAAGAAAATAGAAATTTAAACTCGAAAACCCAGACTGCGCAGCGATGCGATCGCGGAGAGCCAGGTGCGATCGCACAGGGGCGAACGTGCCCCAGATCCATGCGATCGTTTTCAGCGACGATTCTCTTCCTCGCATGGTGCGAACGGGCTCATAATCCTTGCGATCGCACGGTCTTGACTTAGCCAAAATATTCAAAATTCTTCATGTGCTCGCACGAAAATTCTTTGCGAGCACACAAAAAATCAGTGCGAGCGGGCTAAAACCTGGTGCGATCGCATGAAATCCTGAAAAGTTCCTGCATCGGTTTTGCGATTTCGTGCGAACGCACACTTCTGGAACTCGGTCGCACGGCCAGATTGACTTTAAGGCCAAATCTGCTGACCCGTGCGAACACACAGAATTCCCGTGCGATCGCACGAGCCTGATTCGAGCATATTTCCACTCTTTTCCATCATTCTCCAACATTTTTCCTGAAAAGTGCAAAGATGGTATAAGGCCATAAAATGTAACAAAAGCTATACAAAACTACCAAAAAGCATAATAAAATTCTATAAAATCCTAAGCTTAGAGCGACATAAATGCCGCTCATCGGTGATCTAATAAATAAAGTCCATTGACTAATCTAGCAGATCCATAAAACATCTCTTTAAAATAAAACGAGCAACTATTATCTTTTATTAAAAAGGAAAATCCCTTAGCATCTAAGCAAGAAACAGAAATGATGTTTTTAGTAAGACTTGGAACATGGAAACATTCTTCTAGTTCCAAAACTAGCCCAGAGGGCAACGACAAATAATAAGTTCCCACAGCTAATGCAGCAATCCGTGCTCCATTTCCCACTCGTAGGTCGACTTCACCCTTGCTTAACCTTCTACTTCTTCTTAGTCCCTGCGAATTGGAACATAAGTGTGAACCACAACCTGTATCTAATACCCAAGAAGTTGAATTAGCAAGTATACAGTCTATAACGAAAATACCTGAAGATGGAACGACTGTTCGGTTCTTCTGATCTTCCTTAAGCTTTGGACATTCTTTCTTGTAATGGCCAATTCCATCACAATAAAGACAGCTTGATGTGGACTTGTCCTGCTTTGTCTTCTTTCTTGACTCAACATTACCCTTGGACTTTCCACCTTTCTTGAAGGGTCTCCCTTTAGCCTTGAGTAAATCCTTGGCTTCACAGTCGAGTATTATCTCAGCCTTTTGGACCAGGTGAACAAACTCTGCGACTATTTTTTCTCTTGGTTCACTCATGTATAGTTGCTTAAAGCGACCAAACCCACTGTGGAGTGAATTGAGCAAGATAGAGACTACCATCCTTTCACTAATTGGTGTTCCTAACAGACTTAGGCGATCAAAATATGAAAGCATAAGGCCTACATGGAACCTTAGTGGAACAAAAACCCTTTGTTTAGTGCGAAGGAGCTGAACATGTGTTTCTTGAACCTCCCTCCTAAAACATCTATTATGAGAACTAACCTTTAGGCCAGACATTGATTCAATCAACTCATGGACATTTAGGTCCCTGTCCTCCCTGTTTGCACGACAGATATCCCTCAGATTCTTGATGAGCGTAAAAGGTTCGTAAGCTACAAACCTCCTAGCCCACTGACCAGGGATATAGTTCAGCATGACACTCATAATCTTTTTGAGATCCGCATCCCAGGCAGCATGTGTTTCACGGGTCATGTCTCTGGCATAGTAGCTTGGCATGGGATTGAACAGTACATACTCAAATCCATTGAGTCTCACTATTTCAATCAGCTTAGCTTCCCATTCAAGAAAATTTGTTAGGTTCAGCTTTACCATAAGCTCAGAACCCTGATGATGTTTTGATTGTTGTTTGCTATAGTAAAAACTATAATTGAAAAAGAATAAACAAATAAATAACCATTCACAGTTTCTCTTAATAAACTTAAATTCTAGCATACATGCATAATTTATTATTTATTAAGCATTTTATTTAAGTTATGTGTTCCGGCAAGTTTGAATAAAATGATTCCAAGATCCTTAAATCATTGAAGAATTAAGCACATTATGTATTTAGACTCAATTCTAAAATATTTTAGTAAGCAAAGCCTTTTGCTAATAGTCTAGAAACTACTCTTCGTTGATAGGTACGTCTAAGGTCTTATTAGGTAAACCTATCTGTTTTGCCACGACATAAAAGGACTCCTTACTTATATCGTTGACTTTCACCAAAATTAACATGTACTCACAATTATTTGTGTACCTTACCCCTTTAGGATCAATAAGTAACACCTCGCTATGGCGGAAAACTATTACTAAGATTGATGTAAAGGTTATCCAAGTAAGTGTTATTTTGGCATGACACCTTTTAACTCAATTTTTTTAAAGTTTGGAACTTAAGGCTCTTACTATGTTGGTTAGATTTTAAGTGAACTAAAATCCTTAATAATGCAACATAAGCAAGCCACAATCTCATGCATAATTAAAACATATTTAAAGCAATAAATAACTTAAAGCATGCATAAGATATAAATGATCTAGTATGGCCCGACTTCATCTTGAAGCTTCAACTTCAAACTCCGTCTTGAAAACGGATTGGAAACTCCGTCTTGAATTTCACCATGGGAGGCGCCATTTCTTCAAATAAGATAAGCTATAATTGAAACTAATTACAACTATTTGATGGTACACAGACCATATTTAAAGCAATAAAACTTTGGTACTTTAGACCAATTTTACATTCAAATTAATGGTACGCAGACCATATTTTCTATCCTATTTGGGCCATACTAGTCACTTTCCATAACCTGCAAAACAGTACATTTTCAATATACCATTCACCCATTCATTTATCAATGAATGGCCCACATAGCTGGTTAGTAGAACATATTATGCATCACATAAATATTTGCAGCAATTAATCAAGGCTTCCAATAATCTACAAATTATTCAATCCTTATTAATTCTAATCGAGTTGTTTTAACCTTAAAGGAATGTAGCCCTAATCAAGAGTTTATGACTAAAACGCTCCCACTTAAACCAAGAATTTTACATGCTTTACGGATTTTAAACATAAAATTGTATTTCCTAGTCTAACAGGAAACTTACAAATTTAATTAAAATTCAAAGCTCATATAAATTATTATTTAAATCCTTTAATTTATTTTCAGTTGAATTAAATTAATTAATTTAAATTAATCAAGGTTTTAATTTTAGTAAAATAACTACTATAAATAAAATTTATAATAATTAAATTATTCAAAATTAAATTGCGAGAAAAAATTAAATTACGGATTTAAATTTAATTAAAATCGTTTTTCAACCGAAAATCAAAATTATATCTAAAACGAACCAATCGGGCCAAGACAAGGCCATGGGCTCGCGCCCATACCTCGTCGAGCTCAACTAGCAGCAGCGCCCAATGGGGCTGCCACTCGACTGATCGTACCGCAAAGTCCGAGCGACCACGCGCAAACGCAGCAAGCCGAGCAAGCCACGCTTGCGCGCAGCCCGCTCGCTTGCTGTGGCGAGGCATCCCTTGCTTGGCTGGGCAGCGCTTGCTGGTCGAGCCAACTCTACCTGCCCACGCGCGTGGCTGTGTTGCTCGCTGCCTTGCTTCTCGCCCCACTCGCCCACTGCTCGCAGCACATAGCGCTAGGCAGGGCTGTTGCATTGCGCGCATGTGCCACGCCCTTGCTCGCTGCATTCGTACCTCATGGGCCACGAATAGAGCTGATCATGGCGGGGTAACCCGCTAAGCCCGGCCCGCTCGGCCCGCTAAAGTAGTGGGCTTGGACAACATTTTTAAAAAAAAAATTATATTCGGGAGAGCCAAGTCCCGCCCATTAACACAAATGGGCGGTTAACGGCACAAACAAATTAAAAACGGGCACGCCCGCCCAGCCCGTTACATTTAAAATACATAAGAACATTCTAGAATAAATATTATTCTGGTGTCTAAATGAAACCCTAAAGGCCTAATCTAACCCTTTCATTTTCTGTAAAAGAGCCGTAACACACTCACCCCTACAAACTCTTAGTACTTTTACCTTTCTTCACCGTTGCTTCTCCATCAACAAAGCTACTTGGAGCTCAGTGAGACGACACCCCTCTTCCATCCTACATGTAAGTTCATAGTTAATTTGTTGTTTTAATTTTTATTGTTTGGGATCTCACGGTCTCACCTCTTCATCTTCCCTAATCTCCCAAAGTTACTTCATTATATTTTTTTCAAAATCTAATCATTTTAAGATCAGGTGTGTTTCAAAACAAATAAACAATGAACTTTTCCATGATTCATTGGTTTCATACTTGATGGGTTAGTTTGGAAGCTGGACCCTTGAGGTGTGCAGTCTACTTTAAATTAAAATATTATTTTGGGAATATTGTTGTTTTGGGAATATATTCATACGGCGAATATATTTTTTCCAAACTTAGACAATTATTTTTTTTTTTTTGTTTTTTCATGCCAATAATTTTGCAGAGATATAGCAGAAGGTAGATCTGTCAATCCACTTGACTTGGGAGAGGATGAAGATGTAATTCCATGCAGTAATAAAGGCCCTTCTTGTTAATGAAATTTGCAGACATATTATGGAACAATAATGGATTTGATTCGTGTCTTTGAAGTTGGAAAATTAGCTTTGTAATTTAGCTAATTTCTACAAGGCTTGGTGCATGTGTCATTAGACTTTTATTTGGTTAAAAATCTAGTTTCAAATTATTAGCAGATACGATAATGTAATATAAATATTAGTAGTGATTGAAGTGAAAAATTTACATTTTATTTTATGAGCTTGGATAATTTATGTTTTATGTTTTAATAAGCCCGTTAGCCCGCGGGCAGCCCGTCCTTTATACAGAGGGCGGGCAAGGGAAATCAACATCTTGCTTAGCGGACGGGTAAGGGCAACATTTTTAGGTCCGTTGGACAAATGTTTTAGGAAATGACCCGTCCGTTTCCCGTCCAAACCCGCAAATGATCAGCTCTAGCGACGAGCTCCCTTGGTCGTCGTCGCATGCCCGCACTATACAACACCCCTTAAGGGTAACACTTAGCGTCCATTGCTTCGTGCGTGCAAGATTCGTGAACGCATTTTATAAAAATCAAACTTTTATTATTTAAATTTATAGACGAATTAATAAATCATATTAATTTCATAAATTATGGGGGGAAAATCGAAAATTTATTATTTAAATTAATTTCCAATTATATTTATTTTCATGGATTCAAATCTAGGTCATAAAATTTTAAAACTTTTTAATTTTTACAAATTTTATGGTGGTTTTTAATCATAGATTCCTAATTAAATTGCTAATTAATTATGAAAATCAAATCAAATTCTAAATTATTCTAATTTCAACAAATTAATTACAATTACAAATTAGGTTGTATAACAAGCTTAGGCATTAAAATTGTTAAACATATACAGCAGGTCAATCATAGATTCAAGATTTACAAACAAGAATCGCAAATATTTAATTTAACATCCTAAAAATTATAAATTTTGCGTTTGAAAAACTAAAACCTCAGAAAAGTCATAGTTAGGCTTCGAATTTGGGAATTCTGGGTTCGGCATCAAATCTATGATTTTAGTCAAAATTTTAAAACGTCGTTTACATGCGTAATTCACTATAAAATTATACGATTTCGACCATTAGTGACTAAACTGCCGAAAATCCTGCGAACATATAATTAAATAATCTCACGAATTTGCAATTAATTAAAAAAATCGAAATTAATCACCCCTTTAATTCATTGCAAATTTATAAAATTTAACCATGTTAACTATAATTGATTATGAAATTAATTAGAGGCTCGTGATACCACTGTTAGGCTATGACAAATATAAATCATATATTGCATGCAGAAAAACCATGAAGCCAGGAATCCAAATTAGTTTCCACATAACCAATTAGCATAATTTAGGATACATACATGTGTAGCGTGCCTTACCTAGCTGCTCCCGAACCGAACAAGAACAAGTTTAGGACTCCAAGTGTAGTCCCTCCGTAGATAGTCCACAGCACGTTCTGATCCGCCTTAGATTCAATTAACTAGAATTCAGCCTAAGGTATTATGTTATTCGTACTTAATTATTTGGAAAATTATTAAGCTTAGTTTTTAACTTAAAACTACATGAATACTTGAATTGATGTATATAAATTGTGATTTCCATCACCTATTTATAGGGTAGGATTATCGGATCTAGAAACCTAATAGGATTCAATTAGAATTAGATTTAAATTAAATCTATTAATTTTAGTGTTTAGCTTAACAACTAACTCTAGTAGTTATAGGAAAATAATCTAATCGGACAAATGTAACACCTTGACAATTCTCTCTTTTCTAAAATAACCTTTTAATATAAAACGTAGAGAATTATCAAGGCATTATCGCCCGTGTGAAAACGTAACGGCTTATTCAGAATTTTGCAGCGGAAAACATAAAACTAACTTTAGGTTTATAAATAATCGATTACAGGTTTAATCCCAAAAACCAACCAACGAAAATAAGGAAATATAAATAGTACGACAAGTTTAAAGTCCAAATTAACAAACCAAGTCACTTAGCAACACAAAACTATATACAAGCTCTCTAATCCTGATCCCAATGATGCATCATCTTCAAACCTGTAGATGGGCAACGCTTATTGATCCTTAGAGACTGCTCACCAAAGATGGGTCATCACAGGATCAATAAGGCATAGCCATGATCAACACACACAAACAAAGCACGTAATCAGCAAAGCTGAGTACTACATACTAAAACAAAAACAATCCTAACATGATACTATTAAACGAACAACCCTAACATGATACTAATGAAACATAAGCAAGGAAAACTTAAACATATTGACTTGAAAGCTATACTTGACTGGACTAGACTTTTATATCATTAACATTATTTTAATTGAAATAGTCAATGGACCGAGTTGCTACTAGAAACTTCTTCTTCTTCACTAAGGAAGACGAGGTACGGGCGCAACTCCGTAAACCCCAATGACCTGCGATATCGAGGGACTTTTGAATAAAATAGAACCGGTGATCAATCCGGCCCCAGAAAAAGCCATAGGCTACCCATGACCCCAACTCCTAATTGTCCATCACTTTAGACGTGCACAGTCTAAAGCTATTGCTACTCAGTTTCACTTTACATGATTTACAAATTAAACTCTGTTATGACTCAACAATCACATAAGTCATACAATCAACAATTATTCTCCACTGTTTTTATCTTGGAATTAAGTATGTGATCACAAAGGCAGCAAACATGACTCATTCCAATTAAATCCAACATTTCCTTTAATACTGATCAACCCCTCTATATGGGTATAAGGTTTCAACTTACTAAACAAGGTCCACGACCCTCATAAAGTAGTGAAAAACTAAAAGGGAACAACGGTCAATCGACCCTCATAAAGTAGATTATTATATATATATATATAATAATCTAGTGTTCCCAACCAACATGTCTGTATCAATCATCCATACTAACATGCTATAATTCTCATAACGAAATATATATGCTTAACATGTCCATCCAACAATATTAAACATGCACTTTCAACATAACCAAGTTCATCAACAATTTCAACATAGTTTCAACAAATCACACACATTCCAAGCACACAGGTATGTACGTACCTTGTGTAAACAAACTGATAGGCCACTTTAACACTTTCAAAAGTCGCCTAAAGATAATTCTCCGCCAATTCAAGAGGGAGAGAAGAAGAGGATGACCGACGACAAGGGGCGGCGGCAGCAGGAACAAATGGTCGTGAAGGTTGGTGGCGCGACGGCGGTTCAGGTGGCAGGGGCGCTGCACGTGGGAAATGGAGCAAGGATTGCAGCATTAGTGGTAGAATATTATTTTATATCTTTGCCTAGTGGATTTATTTTGGAATTAATTTTTTTACTATGTTCCTAGTATCACCAGAAACATAATTTCCGTTTCAAGTTTGGATTCTAAAGGATTTAGTTTTCAAATTAATGGTAATAGTTGTTCTTTTTCCTTGAATGACATGTTTTATGTGTAATAGCCCGCCCTTAACGAGCTGCTTTCTTATCACACCTAGTCTTAAGTTAAGAAAATTTAACTCAAATATCTTGCTTAATTACAACCCAAACCATAACTTGAATCCATAATTTATAAATTAAACTCTTAAGAGGAATAATACAACACATTAATAAACTCGAGACCGAAGAAATCACACTTAGATAATTTATAACCCTGCCTTGACATACTAGGGAACTTGGAGAGCTCTAGGCACCTTCAACATGGACTTAGACTCGATTCCTGTTACCTGCAAAACATCTTAACTCTGCCCCCACCAGGACAGGTTCAATAGAACAAAATCAGGGAAAACGAGTACACATTATCCAACCTAAAATACATTTGTTAGGTGGCTCAAATAGTTTTAGTTTTTGTTTCATGTTGATTTTTGAAAACACTTTATTTATTCAAATCACATTACTTTGAAACATTGTTTGATAAAAGCTACATAATTTCCTTGAATTTCATTTCACAATTTTACAAAGTCATTATCATTCAAATAATAGTTTAGAATACGAAATGTCCACATATCATAATCTCCTCACATAACTTCCAAATTCACTATTCATGAAAAGTTAGTCCCATGACTTATGACTCATCTAATTATTTTCATATTCTTTATCATTTCCAATCATACTTCATCTGACACTTACTCAAAACGACAACCATTATATTTCTCCACCCTTTTTCAGACATGAAATGTGCCACAAGGTAAAACTCATAATATATACATTCTTAACTAAATGCAACGCTCATTGCTACCCCATTGCCAAGTTTTGCTTCGTAATATTCTTACAAACATAATTCAAATGCATATTACATATTCACGAGAATCCACTATTCAATGCGAAAGCCATCGCAACAATATTTCAAGTTCATAAAAGTTCCTGTATGATATTCTCATAAAAACAATTCAAAAAAAAAGTATTCTTGATGTTTCATATCTAATACAAATTCATTGGTGAAAGAGAACATGGATAGGGCCGGTTACCGTAACCTCGATCCCTATCTTAGCGGGGTCGTCACCCTCTTTCGCAAATATGCTTGCAAGACTTAACCAGGACATGTCGTTATATACAGAGCGTCATGCCCTAACATACAGAGCACCATGCTCTAATTATACCGAGCGCCATGCTCTCATCATACCGAGCACCATGCTCTAATTATAACATATATATGTTCATCATTGATGTATGTGAGTGCCGTACTCAACGCATACACAGCTTCTTTCCCCTTAACTCTGGTAACATAGTTATGATAGTTTATTAAATATTTATTCGGTAATTTACTTTAATGTTATTCTAAGACACATTTCAGTTCGCCTTGCCATGAATATTGTTTTCACCAATGTCCTAAGTCTTGAATCATTAGTTAGACACAAACACATGCCTTGAGGTTTCTCCACACATCATAATTCAACACAGTTCGTTAACCTGATTAATCATCATCCTCAAGACTTTGCGGGTAACTTGCTTAACAGTACTCCAACCTTAGTGATCTAGTTGAGACATAGACACTCTTCCTAATTATTCCCAGATTAGCTTCTTAGAAGCAATTCACTTGCCATTGGTGGCAATATCAATTAGACGCATGTTATGACTTCGTTATATTCTCCTTAACTTGAACCACCCTTGTCATCGATTATACTCATAGACCATTGACTAGTAATTGATCGCAATGAGTGACATTCATTTAAGATCCTAAAGTTATTAATGGCTTATACTTTCCTCAAATCCGAATTCATTGTTTTATAACTTAATGTGCCTGAAATGTATTTTATAAAACATTTGAACAGTTCTTATATTAAAACAATCTTTATTGAATAAGTAAATAACGATTGGTTTCTTTTTTTTAGAATTTCTAGTTTCAAAGACACCTTAGTTTAGTCGCAATTCCAAATCATTTAACATTCTTAGAAATGAATAATTATTCCTTAAATCAAAATCCTTTGTGAAACTTATTGAAAGAGTTATTTTTTTTATTTATAAATCAAAAACATGTTCACACAAAAAAATATAATTCAATTATCGTTATTTAATATATAAATGCTCTTTAAAGATCTTTTATCAACATTCAAAGCTATTCTCAATTAGCAATTAACGATTTTTGGAATACTTTTGACTTTTAGGAAACTCAAATTAGATGTGATTTTATTAAATAAATTTTTAAGAACGCTTTCTAAAAGAAATAAGAAATATGTTAAAACATGCTTTTCAATTTCATATTCAAACAACATTTTTAATTCCATCATTATTAATTTGTGGTTAGAAGACAACGACCCATGATATGATTTAATGCAACCTCATGACCATGTGAGTTGGACCTCCATCTACATTAACCATTTAGTATCCTTAATTATAATTTTCTTATTTTCAAAGCTCTACTTAGATCTTTTAATTCATTTACATACTCCGTGATCAACCTTATCACTAATTTATTCTAAAATTCAAATTCAACCTCAAGAACTCTTGATTTATTCAATTCATCTAGTTGCACAACCTCTCAACTCAAACAATCTCTCACCTGAATTCCCAATCGACAATTATTCATTCGAAAGAATAAAATTTCTTAAAACATCACAATCCAATTTGCAAAGCATTATTCAATTCAGAAAACACGATTCAATTTGAAATACGTAATTTATTTTGCAAAACATGATTCAATTTTCAAATCACAATTCAGAATTCATACATATACATAATAATTAAGCACAAAATATAATTTCAACATTGAAGATGGTTGGACAATGTGTACCATGAATTACCGACGCATACAAACTCCAAGAGCTACACATTCAATCATCCATCTCTACTTATATTTCACAAATTCATTCGCCTTATTCATCTTCCCTAACAATTCACCTCAGCGAACAAAGACACGAATTAATGATTCATTCACTTAAATCAGATCAACTAAGTCATTTCCTCTTAGAGATCCCCCTAATCAATCTTTCCGGATTTCATTCTAACCTACCCGCCGTCTTAATTGAATTCCCTTTTTAAAAACTGGAACCATTTCCGAATACTTAGTTTAGAATTCATATAGCACACATTCTACCTTAAGAAAATGGATTAGATTCTTGACAGGGGTTATAATTGAAATCAAAATCGGGATTTTATTTGTTTTATAAACTCAATTAGAAAACTCAAATCATATTCCATTTATAACTCTTAATTTTATAAAAATAACATTAATTCGAATTAATCAAATATATTACCAAAATCAATCTAATTAAATACTCAAAATCATTTCTATATAATCAAAATAATTAATCAATGACAAATTAATTTCCAATAACTATTTCAATCTAATTTAAGCTAAACTAAAATAAACCAAAATGAATTGAAATATACCCTTAAATTTAAATGGAGGAGTGAGGTGGAATGGAAGAGATCAACCTCAGGGAATTAACAACTCCATCAACATCAACGACAACGGCCGCAGCTCTGGCAGCCGTCGTGGAGCTTCGACGATCAAGGAGGAGAGACACGGTAGGGGAGAGCGGAGGAGTGAGGTAGAGTGTAGATGATACCTTTAGCAAGAGAAACAACACCAGCCAACAACTCCAGCCACCACAGCAGCGGCCGCCGGAATAGGGAGGGCGGCGCACCCAAACAACAAGAAGAGAGAGAAAATATGTGATTTAGGGTTTATGTTCTTAAATCAATTTAATCAATCAATTAAGGAAGGAGTTAAAATCAATTACCATTCGACGATGGAGTGAGAGACGGTGGGTCGGAGGCCACCACCGGCGGCGGCGGCGAAAGAGAAGATGGAGGGAGAATAAGAGAGGGGCAAGATCTCTTTTATCCACAACAACAACAACGCCCAACAACGACAACAACAATAGTATAAGCGGCGGGAGAGAGGAGACGAAGGAGTGGCGGTCGGATGCTCAACGGTGCTTGTGAACAGAGAGGAGGAAGCCGAGCATGATGAGGATAGCAAGAGAGTCAGTGAGAGAGAGTGAGGAGGGAGATGAGTGAGTTTTTGTTTTCTGAGTTTTGATCTCCCAGCCTAAGGAGTAAATGAAAGTAAGAAGTTTCTAGAGAAATGACAACAAGTGGGAGGAGAAGAAAGAGAAAATATGAAATTAATTAGCAATAATCATATTTATAATACAATTAGAGTTTGAGCTAAAATATAAACAAAACTTGAATATAAGTAATCTTAATTATTCAAATAACATCCTTATTGTATAGTTTAGAAATTATTTATTTTTTAAAAAAAATAATAAATTAAAACGAATAATACACACACACACACACACACACACACATATATATATATATATATATATATATATATATATATATATATATATATATATATATATATATATATATATATATATATATATATATATATATATATAGATATATATAATTTTCTGAATTGAATTTGTTATGATTTAAAATAGAAAATTTAATTATCATTGAGATTAAACAATTTATTTACACTACTACAGAAATATCATTTAACAACGTTAATTTAACAGCGCTGTTTGCCCTTTTACTGTTAAAGATGTGCAATATAGCATATTACAGCGCTTATAATAAAGGCGCTGTAAAAAATGGTCATATTATAGCGCTGTAAAAAATGGTCATATTATAGCGCTTAGCCGGTGTGCGCTGTCGTATTACCTATGTATAACAGCGCTTTAACAACCAACGCTATCAAATAATATACGACCACACCTAAAAACACACACTCTCAAAATTGAAAACAACCGCCTTGTTCCTCCCCCGCTTCTTCCTCCCCCACTTCTTCCTCTTCAAAACCCTCATATTGTACGACTCTCAAATCTCAATCGATCACAACCGGGGCGGCGAAATGCACGGCGGCGATTTCCTTCACCTGGCAGGATTTTCCTTCACCTGACGGCGCTTTCCTTCACCTGACGGCGCTTCCCTTCTCACGGCGAGATTGAATATTCAAATTTGATGGTATACTCCATAAATTTGGCTGATTTATGTTAGGGTTGTTCTTAATTTTGCGTTTTAAGTGTGCAATAATAGTTAATTAATTTTCTTAAATTGGTTTTGTGGGGAAGGGGGTTTGAATTCAATTACGATTGCTTTAATTATGGGTTTTGGTCCTCGAATTGTATATGCAGGTTCTGAGTATTATATGATTTCATAATTGGGTTCTTAATTATCCAGGTTTAGGTATCTCTCTTAGGTTTGGTGTTGGGATTATCATCACATAGCCAGATTCATCCAAAACTAGGAATAAATACTACGGTATATATGAAGTTTCGGCATTAGTGGATTTAGGCAACCTAGCTACTCAAATCAATTGATTATGTTCCTGAGTACGTTCAATTATTGTACAAGAACAATATACATGGAATACTCTTGCATTAGCATTCCAAACTCTTGGTGTGGTGTATGGTGACTTGGGCACGAGACCTTTATATATGTCTTCACGGATGTGTTTAGCAAGGTGCCTATAACATCGGAATTGCTATCCTAGGGGCACTCTCTGTAGTACTCTATACCATAGCTCTTGTACCTTAGCAAAATATGTATTTGTAGTGCTTAAAGCTAATGATAATGCGGAAAGTACATTTTTTTCTCATCTTTCTTTTAGCTTTATCTGCTTTATCATTAGCTATTTGCCTCTGAAAATAATAAGCAACTTATGGCTGCAGGGGGGATATTTCACTATATTCGCTTATAAGCAGGTATGCCAATGTGAATATGCTTCTAAATCGACAACAAGCCGACCAAAAGATTTCTAGCTATAGGCTTAAACTACCCACTCCTGAACTTGAAAGGGATTTAAACATTAAAGAGGTTTTGGAAAGGAAAGCCTCTATGAAAACCCTTCTTCTATTTTTGGTTCTTACAGGAACTTCTTTGATTATAGTCGATGGTATTCTAACTCCAGCTATTTCAGGTATGCTATTTTTTAAAAAACGAACACATAAACATCAAAGTTGAGTATGTGTGCCTATATTTGGACACACATTAACATTAGAATTGAGTATGTCATGTTAGAGTTTTGACTCTTCTGTAGGAGTCCGAGTAAACTTCCTAGCCTTTTCACCATCAGCTCCTTTAAGAACCTGCATACAACTTCACGAATTTAAGTGTTATGGATTAAGTTAATTTGCTGTTTAGATTGCTATTAATTGTTTCCTGACGTTTCTCAATGATTTTTACCTTGTGCAGTTATGTCAGCTGTGAGTGGTTTGCAGGGTGAGATTAAGGGATTCAGTACTAGTAAGTATATCTACCCTTTGCGTAGATACAAAGTAAATGGGCCCGTCTTCTCTCTATGCACCATCAACTAAATTCATGATTAGATAGTAACTCTACAAGTCAACAATGTGCAATTACAGAAGTCTATAAGCCTCTACACTAGCTATTCCATCACATAGAATGTTAAAATGCGAATATTGTTAGTTCTTTTTAATGGGTGGCCGTAATTATTAACTTACATGTGAATGCATTTAGTAAGGAATGGCAATTTTTATGAATTGGCAGATGCTGTAGTCATTGTTTCAATGGTCATTGTAGTTGGGTTGTTTAGCATACAAAGGTTTGGAACAAGCAAAGTTGGGTTTTCATTTGCTCATGCCCTGTCATTATGGTTCTTTTCTTTGGCATCAATTGGATTCTACAACCTCATCAGACATGCTATTACAGTTTTGAGAGCCCTTAATCCAGCTTACATCTACCTTTTCTTTAGGAAGAATGGTGTTCAAGCATGGCCAGTTCTTGGCGGCTGTGTTTTTTGCATCACATGAATTTTGAACTCTATCTCAAGTTGTGGGTGCTTTTAGAGTTTTAGCCTTTTATGTTCTAAAATTTCAGGACATTAGAACTTAAATTAGCATTGAACTTCATTCTTACATGACTTCCCTAATTGAGGCAATCAGTTGTTGTTCGTTGTAGCATATATAGTTCCTTGCTTTTGAGCATTACTACATAATCAATAGTTTATTACGACACATTTCCATTTGCTTGGACTACTGCATTTAGTCCCTGATTTCATAGAGAATTTCTTGCAAGCATGTGTTGCTGAAAGTCCAAATTTATGTTTCTTAACTGGAATCTGGAATCTAGAATCTGGAATCTGATTTACTTTCATTGATGAGTTGTTCTTGTACTTAAACTACCAATGTAATTTGCGGGGTATGTGATTACAGGAGCCGAAGCCATGTTTGTTGATCTAGGCCATTCTCTGTGCGATCCATTCAGGTAGGTCCATCCGAGTTCTCAGTAGCATAGAGTACTTCAATGTTCTATCAATTAACCTGTTAATGTTTTAAATTACAATGACCATGCAGATTGCATTTACTTCTGTTGTATTCCCCCCCCCCTTTCTGTTAGCATACATGGGCCAAGCATCATTCTCGATAAGATTTCCATCCTCATCTGAGCGAGTATTCTTTGATAGTGTGCCAGGTAACCCTTGACAGAAAGTTACTACTTGATCATCTTGAATCATACAAGATTTTTGTGACATTTCTATAAATCATTATGGCAAATAGATGGATTTTTCTGGCCAGTCTTTTTGATTGCTACACTAGCTGCCTTTGCTTTACATGAGCACAATTGGAATGACATTTTGTTTGGTTGGACTCGGCCTAAGCTATGCCTTACTAAGGCATGAACCAATTGGTATTAAACTAGCTATATTGTTTGTTTGTGCAATCTCCCTTTTACTAGGGAGTAATTTAGAAGAGAAAACCTGCTAAGAAATGAGTTGTTCGTTATCCTGCCACTGAAAGTCTTATCATCCATGTTGTGCAAATGCCTGATGCGTTTTTCAGTGTACCAGATAGCTTCAACTGGTGCTACTGTGAGCTTGAATTCTGTTGTTGGCTTGTTGTTGCTATGATAAAGAAATAAGGTCAGTTGGGCTTGCCTCCTGCTGTTTTATTGCTGCTATAATGTTGATTATGTGTTGGGGTTACATTGTGGTATAGCCTGTGGCATAGTCTCCATGTGTTCTTTCTTTTCTTAAGTACAATTCTTATCGTTCTGGCCATGTTTTGTGTATATGGTTTGGTTGGAGGTCAACAATGGAATCTTATAATATTCCCCTATGATCGATAGAGAAAAGTGTGATGAAATTGTGAGAATGAGACAACAGTAAATATAATGGTCTTTCGGCCTACCAGTCTCGTTCACCAACCTTAATATCCCTCCGCCAGCAAGCATATACCCCCTTCCCCGCTATAATATATTATAATATATACACAAATATCTAGTACCTTGTTGTTTCGCAGTACTTATATATATACGAATATCTAATACCTTGTTGTTTCGTATTACTTTTCAGATTGCCAGTTTCCAAGTTACGTGACAAAGAGCAGATTGACGAAGTAATAACTCATTGGGTGCGCTAGTTGTTCAACAAATGTATGGTAGATGGATTACATTGAAGGAATCAAAAAAATATACAATTCTACTAATTATGTGTTTTGCGTAGTTTAATGTTGTGGTCTTATTTTAGAACGTATTTATGTTACAATTATATTATGACAATTGCAAAATTCTTTTTATTGGAGGTTTGGAATTAATATTTAACTATTTACTATATTATTCATATGGTGTTATTATGAAATATGTATAGTTTTGTGGTATCATACAATGAAATATATTGCATAACCAATAAAATTATTTCTAAAAATAATAAAAATCACTATCCGCAATTATAAAATAATTTAAAAATTGGCGGGAAAATCTTGAACAACATACCTTTAATAGCGCTTATAATGTGCTGTAAAAGAATCATGTGAATTATCCTAAAGGGACCTTTTACAGCGCTTCTAGCAAGCGCTGTTAAATGTGCCTTTTCCTTTTAACAGCGGAGCGCTGTTAAACGCAAAAACAAGCGCCGTTAAATGGTATTTCTGTAGTAGTGTTAGAATAGTAAAATATCTACATTTAAACAAATAGATAAAAAAAAATTAACACGCGGTGAAAATGCAGAAGTACTTTCGATGACTTATTCAAGAGATAATAATATAAGTCACCAATTTACTTAAATTTCAAAGTCTTAATCTCTAACTAGTTTTTTATTTTTTTATTTTATTATTATTAATAAATCAGGAAAGAGTTTAAGAACATAAATGTAGTTATCACGAGATTAAGAGTTGCTTAAAAATCAGGGCTATTACACTCTTCCCCCCTTAAGGAAGTTTCGTCCGCGAAACTTTAAATCATAAAACTTATTTTTGAACAAAATTATCATCCTTAAAAACATATATTTGAAATTATGAGGTAGGTAATCTAAGTAAAAATACTAAATTTAAAATTTGGATGGCCGAGCTTATATCCTCAGGGACATTCATTCAACCAGGAAAAGGATTTTGGCGGGGCACCCATACCATAAAAATGAGTACAAGTTATCTATAGGATTTCAATTTTGACGATCGAGATTGTTAAAGATGACTTGGTGAGGAAGTACAAATCTGAGGGAACGTATAAGGTTTGAGGCTTCGAATGGGAGTCCATACTTCACGATGGGAGGAAATTCAATGGTTTCAATATCCTAAGAGTTATTTGAGAGTGCGAAGGAGAATGTAGAATTACAAAAGAAACGAAAGTACTAGGGAGTACTCGAAAGGAAAGACGATTATTAAGGGAAATTCAACTCAACCGCATTTAAACAATTTGAAACTCGAAAAGAAAAAAAAACACTTGGTTTTGAATAATTTTAAATACTATTTAAAACTCATTTCCATTTTCAAAAGGCCAACATATGTTTAGAAGAATCTTAGAATTTCTTTTGACGTATATAATAGACTCACACATAATGATCAACACCTCCATCAATTTCAGCTAATATTATTTCCCAATTGCAATACTCGCCTTGTACCTCTATGACCTTAATTCCTAAACCTAATCTATCCATACTACTATCACTCCTAATAACTTAAGTAAATAAACGGTTATCAAACAGACATGCACAATATAAGCGAGCAAACAATCAAATAAATGAACGAGTAGACAATTCAAAATTCAAAATCTTTGACTCAAATCTTAACACATTACTACGCTCATAACTTAACTTCCAATTCTCATCCTCCATACTCAAAAGACCAAATAAAACCACGAGATCTCCAAAATACACGATTTAGCCTGAAATTTTAAATCTTCGAGTGACCATTCCTCGAACTAAAGTCATTGTTCTAACTCGATTTCTAATAATTGCTTTTAACTAGATTCCACAAGTTCTATTTCATGTTCCTAAGTGCCTCAATATCTCCACAATTTAAGATTTAGATTTCAATATAATTCTCGAAATACTAGTTTACACATTTTCCCCTCAAATCCCGATGTCCTTATATTTCCATTTCCATATCCTTATTTCGGTTTTTTTTTTTTTTTCTCCTAGCATCTCATAACTACACCTTATCCTCATCTTACCTCCTTAATTTTCTACATCGAATCACTAAGAAAATCATTTGACTTTCCACACTCAAACTTAAGAACTTCAGGATTCAACATTCTCATATTGTAGCCTATAACTTTTAATCTATATCTCCCAAGGTACTAATTTATCCAAATCACAAACTCAAAATACTCAACCTTATCAACTGAATTTGACCTTTATAAGTCCATGATATATTTTATCCAACAATTCTCATTATAAACATATTTTCTACTTACATTCTTAACTAGGAAAACCATTTCTGCATCTATAGCCTAAAATTATTGCATATGCTCATCTTGGCCTTACAATTTAACTTTCAACACTCGACCCTTGATAACCTAATATTCCATACAAACTTTCAAACTTTAAGCTAATCATCCCAAAAGCAACTTATACATTCCTTCGTTTTGGCTCTTATGCAACCCAATACACAATTCAAAATTCATACGCCATGATATGAGGATCATAGCAAATCCAAAACCAACCTTGGCTCTGATACCACCACCTGTAATAGCCCGCCCTTAACGAGTTGCTTTCTTATCACACCTAGTCTTAAGTTAAGAAAATTTAACTCAAATATCTTGCTTAATTACAACCCAAACCATAACTTGAATCCATAATTTATAAATTAAACTCTTAAGAGGTATAATACAACACATTAATAAACTCGAGACCGAAGAAATCACACTTAGATAATTTATAACCCCGCCTTGACATACTAGGGAACTTGGAGAGCTCTAGGCACCTTCAACATGGACTTAGACTTGATTCCTGTTACCTGCAAAACATCATAACTCTGCCCCCACCAGGACAGGTTCAATAGAATAAAATCAGGGAAAACGAGTACACATTATCCAACCTAAAATACATTTGTTAATTAGGTGGCTCAAATAGTTTTAGTTTTTGTTTCATGTTGATTTTTGAAAACACTTCATTTATTCAAATCACATTACTTTGAAACATTGTTTGATAAAAGCTACATAATTTCCTTGAATTTCATTTCACAATTTTACAAAGTCATTATCATTCAAATAATAGTTTAGAATACGAAATGTCCATATATCATAATCTCCTCACATAACTTCCAAATTCACTATTCATGAAAAGTTAGTCCCATGACTTATGACTCATCTAATTATTTTCATATTCTTGATCATTTCCAATCATACTTCATCTGACACTTACTCATAACGACAACCAATATATTTATCCACCCTTTTTCAGAAATGAAATGTGCCACAAGGTAAAACTCATAATATATACATTCTTAACTAAATGCAACGCTCATTGCTACCACATTGCCAAGTTTTGCTTCGTAATATTCTTACAAACATAAATTCATATTACACATTCATGAGAATTGACTATTCAATGCGAAAGCCATCGCAATAATATTTCAAGTTCATAAAAGTTCCTGTAAGATATTCTGATAAACACAATTAAAAAAAAAAAGTATTCTTGATGTTTCAAATCTAGTCCAAATTCATTGGGGAAAGAGAACATGGATAGGGCCGGTTACCGTAACCTCGATCCCTATCTTAGCGGGGTCGTCACCCTCTTTCGCAAATATGCTTGCAAGACTTAACCAGGACATGTCCTTATATACAGAGCGTCATGCCCTAACATACAGAGCACCATGCTCTAATTATACCGAGCGCCATGCTCTCATCATACCGAGCACCATGCTCTAATTATAACATATATATGTTCATCACTGATGTATGTGAGTGCCGTACTCAAAGCATACACAACTTCTTTCCCCTTAACTCTGGTAACATAGTTATGATAGTTTATTAAATATTTATCGGTAATTTACTTTAATGTTATTCTAAGACACATTTCAGTTCGCCTTGCCATGAATATTGTTTTCAGCAATGTCCTAAGTCTTGAATCATTAGTTAGACACAAACACATGCCTTGAGGTTTCTCCACACATCATAATTCAACACAGTTCTTTAACCTGATTAATCATCATCCTCAAGACTTTGCGGGTAACTTGCTTAACAGTACTCCAACCTTAGTGATCTAGTTGAGACATAGACACTCTTCCTAGTTATTCCCAGATTAGCTTCTTAGAAGCAACTCACTTGCCATTGGTGGCAATATCAATTAGACGCATGTTATGACTTCGTTATATTCTCCTTAACTTGAACCACCCTTGTCATCGATTATACTCATAGACCATTGACTAGTAATTGATCGCAATGAGTGACATTCATTTAAGATCCTAAAGTTATTAATGGCTTATACTTTCCTCAAATCCGAATTCATTCTTTTATAACTTAGTGTGCCTGAAATGTATTTTATAAAACATTTGAACAGTTCTTATATTAAAACAATCTTTATTGAATAAGGAAATAACGATTGGTTTCTTTTTTTAGAATTTCTAGTTTCAAAGACACCTTAGTTTAGTCGCAATTCCAAATCATTTAACATTCTTAGAAATGATTCATTATTCCTTAAATCAAAATCCTTTGTGAAACTTATTGAAAGAGTTATTTTTTTTATTTATAAATCAAAAACATGTTCACACAAAAAAATATAATTCAATTATCGTTATTTAATATATAAATGCTCTTTAAAGATCTTTTATCAACATTCAAAGCTATTCTCAATTAGCAATTAACGATTTTTGGAATACTTTTGACTTTTAGGAAACTCAAATTAGATGTGATTTTATAAAATAAATTTTTAAGAACGCTTTCTAAAAGAAATAAGAAATATGTTAAAACATGCTTTTCTATTTCATATTCAAACAACATTTTTAATTCCATCATTATTAATTTGTGGTTAGAAGACAACGACCCATGATATGATTTGATGCAACCTCATGACCATGTGAGTTGGACATCCATCTACATTAACCATTAGTATCCTTAATTATAATTTTCTTATTTTCAAAGCTCTACTTAGATCTTTTAATTCATTTACATACCCCGTGATCAACCTTATCACTAATTTATTCTCAAATTCAACCTCAAGAACTCTTGATTTATTCAATTCATCTAGTTGCACAACCTCTCAACTCAAACAATTCTCTCACCTGAATTCCCAATCGACAATTATTCATTCAAAAGAATAAAATTTCTTAAAACATCACAATCCAATTTGCAAAGCATTATTTAATTCAGAAAACACGATTCAATTTGAAATACGTAATTCATTTTGCAAAATATGATTCAATTTTCAAATCACAATTCAGAATTCATACACATACATAATAATTAAGCACAAAATATAATTTCAACATTGAAGATGGTTGGACAATGTGTACCTTGAATTACCGACGCATACAAACTCCAAGAGCTACACATTCGATCATCCATCTCTACTTATATTTCACAAATTCATTCGCCTTATTCATCTTCCCTAACAATTCACCTCAGCGAACAAAGACACGAATTAATGATTCATTCACTTAAATCAGATCAACTAACTCATTTCCTCTTAGAGATCCCCCTAATCAATCTTTCCGGATTTCATTCTAACCTACCCGCCGTCTTAATTGAATTCCCTTTTTAAAAACTGGAACCATTTCCGAATACTTAGTTTAGAATTCATATAGCACACATTCTACCTTAAGAAAATGGATTAGATTCTTGACAAGGGTTATAATTGAAATCAAAATCGGGATTTTATTTGTTTTATAAACTCAATTGGAAAACTCAAATCATATTCCATTTATAACTCTTAATTTTATTAAGAAAAACATTAATTCGAATTAATCAAATATATTACCAAAATCAATCTAATTAAATACTCAAAATCATTTCTATATAATCAAAATAATTAATCAATGACAAATCAATTTCCAATAACTATTTCAATCTAATTTAAGCTAAACTAAAATAAACCAAAAGGAATTGAAATATACCCTTAAATTTAAATGGAGGACTGAGGTGGAATGGAAGAGATCAACCTCAGGGAATTAACAACTCCATCAACATCAACGACAACGGCCGCAGCTCCGGCAGCCGCCGTGGAGCTCCGACGATCAAGGAGGAGAGACACGGTAGGGGAGAGCGGAGGAGTGAGGTAGAATGTAGATGATACCTTTAGAAAGAGCAACAACACCAGCCAACAACTCCAGCCACCACAGCAGCGACCGCCGGAATAGGGAGGGCGGCGCACCCAAACAACAAGAAGAGAGAGAAAATATGTGAGTTAGGGTTTATGTTCTTAAATCAATTTAATCAATCAATTAAGGAAGGAGTTAAAATCAATTACCATTGGACGATGGAGTGAGTGACGGTGGGTCGGAGGCCACCACCGGCGGCGTCGGCGAAAGAGAATTGAAGATCGAGAGAGATGGAGGGAGAATAAGAGAGGGGCAAGAACTCTTTCATCCACAACAACAACAACGCCCAACAACGACAACAACAATAGTATAGGCGGCGGGAGAGAGGAGACGAAGGAGTGGCGGTCGGATGCTCAATGGTGCTTGTGAACGGAGAGGAGGAAGCCGAGCATGATGAGGAGAGAGAGAGAGTCAGTGAGAGAGAGTGAGGAGGGAGATGAGTGAGTTTTTGTTTTCTGGGTTTTGATCTCCCAGCCTAAGGAGTAAGGCCCTATTTGGTTCATTATTAGTAAAGGAAAGGAAGAGAAAAGAAAGGAAAGGAAAAGAAATGAAGAGAAAGGAAGGGAAAGAGATTTTATTTTCCCGTGTTTGGTTTAAGGGAAAGAAATGAAGGGAAGAGAAAGGAAATATAAATGACAACTTTTTAATTTTATCTTTCCTTCCGAATTCCTCCGATTTTGGGAGGAAAGGAAAGTGAAAATTTTATAAAGGAGCTTTCCTTCCAATTCCCTTCCTTTCCTTCCACTTCCCATATAATTATTTGTACCAAATACAGAAAACATTATTTTACCTTTCCTTTCTTTTCTTTTCCTTCCAATTTCTTCCAACCAAATAAAGCCTAAATGAAATTAAGAAGTTTCTAGAGAAATGACAACAAGTGGGAGGAGAAGAGAGAGAAAATATGAAATTAATTAGCAATAATCATATTTATAATACAATTAGGGTTTTAGCTAAAATATAAACAAAACTTGAATACAAGTAATCTAAATTACACACACACACACACACACACACATATATATATATATATATATACATGCAATCATTAAAGCTATTAAACATTTCTTTCATGCGAAAGAAAAACATGGTCCAAAATGAATGAAACAATTCCAAGACCCTAAAAGTCATAAATCCTTAAGCATCTTTGGCATGTCATAAGTCTTTTAAGATTCTAGGTAAGCAAAACCTATTGCTAGTAATCCTCAAATTACACTTGGTTAATAAATTAATGTCATAATTTATCTCATTGCCACAACATATGCCATTGTTGTTTGAGTTAAAACCACAATCAACCTGTTCCTTTGGGATACCTTACCATCTAAGTCAACTAAAATAGTACCTCGCTTTGGCGGAAACCTACTACCTTAGATCCCTAGATTTTTGTAAGTGCTTGATTTGGAAGACAATTTTAAACTCAATATTACTTTGGACCTAGTTGTTTCTATGTTGGTTCGATTATTTAGTGAACTAAATATAATCGAGCATACAAACAACGCATTCATGCATAAAATACATTCACTCAATATATAAAAGCATAAATAAAATTGGTGAACTAGTATGGCCCAAAACTCTTGTATTGAAGCATCCAATCTTCTTCACCATCTTGTTAGCTTGGCATCGTCTTGAATTTTCATTCAATGCTAACTTAAAGTTCTAAACTAGAAATACTTGAAAATAATAAAATTACATCAAAATTTCCATGGTTCGAAGACCACATTTAAAACTTTACATTCAAAGATAGAACGATTCGCAGACCGTATTTAACTATCCTAAATGGCCATACTAGCCACTTGGAGTACCTATATTACATAAAATATACATTATATGCATTCACCCATTCGTATGCTAAAACAAATGGCCCAATTAATTATGCAAGTATTTACGTGAATTAATTAAAATTCACGTTCACATAAACGCGTCCTAAAAGATTAATCAATTTCCAAATTATTAATCCTTATACTTTATTCGAATTAAAATTGAATTTAATTAAAATAATGCGACCTAAGAAAATAATTAAAATAATTATTTCATTTTTAATTTCATTTAGCGGCTCCCACCCAAACCAATAATTATTCCGGATAATTAATTATTTAAATATTAAATTAAACTCACGGCCCCGCCCAACTTAAATAAAATAAATATTAATTATCCCGTTAGCCAAATTTAATGCAAACATGAAATTCAAGCCCAACAAAACAAAAAAAAATTGTTTAAGTGTAATGCGGGCTAGGCTTGCGCCTAGCCCAACAATGCACGATGTGGCCTACGAGGCACACGAGCAATGCCCATGCCCCCGCAGCCAGCGCCCACCGTCATGGATTGAAAATCCGACATTGTGTCACGGCATCAATTCATAGGCACAGTTGGGGGTTGAACTTTGGATTTGGAAATTATTGGACTAGAAAATCCGGCATTATGACGCCATAGATTTGGACTCTTGAATTTGGTATTTGGAAATTGAACTAGAAAATCCGGCATTATGACGCCATGGATTTGGACTTTTGAATTTGGTATTTAGAAATTGGAATAGAAAATCCGACATTATGTTTGCATGGATTTGGACTTTTGAATTTGGTATTTTTGCGTGAGGCGTGTTTTGGGATTTGGAATTAACAGATTGGCACTCCTAATGACAATCCTAAATCGCCGATTTTAATGCATGAGGTGGAATGATGCTCGTAGGAGGTTTGGTTTTCCTAGTTAATTTGGAGACTCGGAGTTACCCATTTACGCGTGCAAAGACTCCCACATACAATTCACATAAACACGTTATCACACTAGCATGAACATGAATGCGACATACAAAGTTCTCAACCTAAGGTCGGTCTAAGTTTTGGTATGATGCAATTGTTTGGCTTTGGGTGTCAAACGGTACTTGACTAGGAGGCGGATCTAGTAACAAGGCACCTCCACCCAAGGGATACGTATGTTAGCGAACGGTCTCCATGCCAATGCGAGGAGCATTGACAAATGTCAATTTTTGGTAGGCTCGGAAATGATCACACACTTTGGCCAGGAGCCATATGGAGAGTGATCAAGTCTTTGCCCCCATGGCTAGCCCGAATGTAGAACACATTCTTGTGGGAAAGGGTAGAAAATTTGATTTTTAATTTTTTAAAAGCATGCATGCAATGCCTAAGAGAAAATTGTAGTAAAATAAAATTAGCAAATTTTACCATTTCGGTGTTCGTTCTCAAAACTTGGGAGCGGCTCTT
This sequence comes from Spinacia oleracea, assembly GCF_020520425.1. Lineage (NCBI taxonomy): Eukaryota > Viridiplantae > Streptophyta > Magnoliopsida > Caryophyllales > Amaranthaceae > Spinacia > Spinacia oleracea. The sequence continues at coordinate 97,584,078 of NC_079490.1, forward strand.
TCGATGTGCAAACATCGAACCAAGTTCCCATTTTGAACATTGAAACACGCAATGGGCAGACTGATGTAGGGGTTTATAGTTAAATACATAACATGATAGCGGAATATCCCCAAAGCCAAGAAGCATGTATAAAGCATAAATTAAGCAATATATATGTTTGTAGCTTGTTTTCCCTTTGGATCTACGAACACGTACAAGAACTCTAATTATAGTTCCTCTACTTGGTTCACCAATAGTGCAGATCCTCCTTGATGGTTGATAGCTTAGTTCTTGACCATGGTTTGAAGCTTCTGGGAAATATTCAACAATGGAGGCGGAAGAGAGATTAGGTTTCTCTCAACTCTCTAGGGTTAGAATAATAATACGTTCATTGGAAAAACTTAGGTAAATAGGTTATTGAAATAACCTTATTAAGAAAGCCAAGTAAACCGGCCAAGCAAGATATTTAACCGTCCAGCAAGGCCCACGACTAAGGTATAGCACGCAACAAGCAGTACATTGGGCCGCGAGCCAACACAGTTTTTGTTGCTGCTCTTTCGTGCGCGTGTGTAGGCACCAAGGCCATAGGCTAGCGCTGCTTGCTTGCACGTTGCGCCCATGGGCCTTGCGCCTCGTGCGTTCGGCTTTTTGGTTGCTTTGGTGTTGCGATTAAATTATCCTTTGACAATTTATTTATCGTTTCTTACTTGACGATCCAATGCCGTACGATACGATTATTCTTTTCTCCTAGCTTACGAATATACGCAATACAATATACCATTTTACAATCTAATGCCAAATCGTATAATTATTTTTCCTAACTAATTTCAATAAAAAAGCCATTGAATGAATTTTCGATTCATTTAATCCGGTGATCTGTTTCCTGTCAATTGTGTGACCTTGTAGGTTAACTCAAGAGTAAGTTTAGAGCCTATTAGGATTAGAACTCACTGCCCGGAAGCATTGCTCTAACTAGCTTTTCCGATCACTTGATCTTACTGAATTAATTATTCGCATTAATCTGAACCTTGGTGAATTAATTACAGGACATATTTCCTTCAGTCTCCCACTTGTCGTTTAAACAAGTGTGCATTCACATTCCTTTGTTGCTTAGTATTTCTTGCTGAACATAAGGTAAGATCCAAGTAATACATATTAGGTCCAGAAGTATTTCTCGGATTACTGAGTTCAACTATTAAACTTTTACAGAAGGTTAAGCCTTAACCATTTTGAGCACGGCCATGCATTTTCACAATATCTACCTCTCCGAGAGGCCTTGTTACACAACAACACCATATCCTATCAAAGATAGAAGGACAATCCAATCTTGTAATCTATGATTGCTAACTTTGATTCATAGTATGCCCAATAACTGCTTTTATAATCTCCTTTTACGGTGCGATATTTAGCGATCCAATAAGTTCTAATCTTCTAACGAGTAACCATAATTACTAATGTTTTGAGGAATAGTTCTAATCACCATTAATGAGAATGACTTATGAAATGAATTAAATCTCTTAAAATGTTCTCATGGTCAATCCGATACGAGATCCAATAAGTGTCTATGCAAAAGATTTCTGACATACCATGTCCATCTAGTTGAAGAAACTGAACTATAAATCTATTTTAATTAATCTAATATTTATTAGTCATTGGTAGCCTGTGAGGGGGTCGAAAAACGCAACAGGCATTTAAGAATATGTCCCGCACGACTTTCCCACTAGATGTGGCAATCATATTAAGTCAATACGAACTAATTGTGGGTGTTAGCCTCTTTTTAGTAGTCTTAAGGAGTCGTCATTCAGTTTTACAACAACATTGAAGAAAACTAACAAAACCCGGTTATCATGATATGCTTTGAGTGCAAACATATTTGACTCACAACGACCTTAGGTTCCCTTGTGATCCCTGTTGTTGAGATCCCTCAACGTAGATCCATCGTAGTAGATATTCAGAGTTCAGGGGACGATTACTAATCTGGGGAGTGCCCAATATTCGCCCACGCGGCGGTCCTTACTAGTTCAATGCGACGACGAAAGGGACATGCGTTATGCTGCATTACTAATCTGAGTTTGTTTTAATGCAAATATAATTAAAGAAACAACGTAACTATAGTGATTTAGATTGACTTAAGGTGCTTAAGAATAATCAGATTTGTCTAAAGATTATCTTATTATGCGTGATTAATAAAACAGATTTTGTGAACATATTTATAAAGGTGGTGAATTTAATAAAAAAGTAAATTTCAGATTACATTATAGCGTAGGCTATACTGTGGATCTCGGAAAAACCTACCCCTTGCCTTAGCAGATCCTCGTTTTGGCTTTAGAACAACCTTTATACTAACTTTCAGATCCCGATCCATCCTTGAATTCCGGCAGAGTTTCCTTTTAGATTCCTTGGTTTTCGCTTATGAAATGTCTAGAACTTCGATAGTAATTGGGAAGGTTTGAATGCTTGTACAAACAGAGTTTTGCTTAACAGTGTGTCAATACAGCATAACTATTACGAATATGGGGCGGGACTTCAATAAACATTAAGTATATCAGAGGGGGAAGAGAGAATTTAGAATTTCAGAGGAGTGAGACTGAATTGATGATTGAAATTGGGGTGCAGAAGGGCTATTTTATAGTGCAGGTAGTCGAAATAAGATAGACATTTGAAGAATTCGAGTTTTGGTGAAAATCAATTGGCAGCGCCAGAAAAAAGTGGTGTTGGCCATGTGTGCGCTGGTAATTTCAAGCGCAACCCAGATAGAATTTCAACAAATTTGAGTTTCAGTCGGAATCAAATAGCAGCGCCAGGAAAAACTGGCGCTGGCCTTGTGAGCGCTTGAAACTTCCAGAGCATGTTATGCCAGCGCTAGAAAATTCCAGCACAGGCAGATCTGCGGATTTCCAGAATATTCGAACTTTAAAAGCTCATAACTTCTTTTTACCAACTCGGATTCTTAGAAATAATATCTTGTTGGAAAGCTACGTAATCCAGATTTCCGATGCCGCCTGTCTCCCATCAATGCGCTTAGTAAGTCTCAAGTTATGACCCAAAGAGTGCAGGTCGGTCAGTTTTGTTAAAGGTCAAGTAAAAGCCTTGTAACTTATTCATTTTAAATTGGATTTGGGCTTATGATAAGTTTATAGAAACCTTATTCCAAGGCCTATACAATAATTTAATGTGCATGATCGAAATCGTAATTTAGAAGACATACTTTGAATTCATAAGGATGTATCATTTGCTAAACGGCTAACGAGCGTATTCCTGGCACTCGCAAGCTTGTTTAAGTAAATTGGCTTATCATTTACATGTATTGTTCCCAAAAAGTATGAGTTTGGGAAGTTCATTATCCGAGCTATGTTATTCTAGAGCTTAAAGGCAAGCACAAGAATATAGTTGCGCATACAGGTGTGCTGTAATGCAGACAATTATATTCTATCTTTCTATTGATGCAACCACATATTAAGCCGTATCGGGATACGAATACGACTAAGTATGTTCCCAATCTATTTTAGGAAGTTTTCTATTCATGGAAGTTACTATGTATAACAAGTTCTTCTCCAGATGGTATCTTCAGTCAGTCGAGGGTCGTTCTTCAGCTAATCAAAATTCATTTTTCACAAGTGAGTTATAGTTTTATCATCGAGCACACCGTTTCGAGCCTAAGGACAAATGTAGGAATCTACAGTTAGCCCCGACATTGATTGAGTCTAGGCAAGGCGATAATCAAAGTATTGGTGGACGTAGTGCGTCTGAAACTCAGTTTGGTTAACACCAAATTTAAGCGAGAGTCTCACGAGCCCCGGAGTGATAACATTTGACTTAAGGGTCATCACTAGGAACGCCAACAATTCGCTCACGAGCCATTGGGAATCTACTGACTTGAACTCACTTCTCACAGAGTCATTGAAGACGTTCAAACAGTGAAGGGAGTTTTTCAAAGACGGAATACTTAATTTGGACTTTGGATGACGGAATACGGGAAAAAGGAAAAAAATAACCTTTTCAAGTGAGGAAGGGATAAACATGATACGAGGACGAGTAACGAGTGAACTTTAAATTGGGAACAAGGATCGGGACCTCTAATGGGGAGAAGATCGGGGCTTTTGAGGATCAGAACCTCTACTGGGGAGAAGCTTGGGACCTGTAACAGAAAGAAGATCCGGACTTCTAAGGATCAAGACTTCCGAGGATCGGGACTTCTAACTTGAGACGAGGATTGATCAGGACCTCTAATGGAAAAAATTCTGGATTCCTAACTTGGGACGAGGATCATGACCTCTAATGGGAAGAAGATCTGGACTTCTAACTTGGGACGAGGATCAGGACCTCTAATGGGAAGAAGATCTGGACTTTTAACCTGAGACGAGGATTGGGACCTGTATTGGGATGAAGATCTTGACTTCTAACTTGAGACGAGGATTGGGACCTCTAATGGGAAGAAAATCTGGATTTCTAACATGGGACGAGGATCGGGACCTCTAATGGGAAGAAAGTATGGATTCCTAAGTTGGGACTAAGATTGAGACCTTTAATGGGAAGAAGATCTGGACTTCTAACTTTGAGAATGAGGATCGGGACCTCTAATGGGAAGAAGATCTGGACTTCTAACTTTATAATTTCTTGGGATTATTTTTTTGAAAACCGTTACCTAAAGTGTGGCACGGTTATTTCCCAAAATGTCGTTTCGTGTTGGCGGGCCAACCGTAACTCTTCCTGTGGGAAGAAAATTGAGTAAAGCTGGCGGTTAATTTGCGGTGTACGAAAGGCGAGGTGACCCAACAATTTTCTAAATGAGGATAATTATGTGCCAGAATTTTCTGGCGCGTACATTTAGAGTTCTTGAATGTTACAGCCCTTGCATTCTTTATATACAGGTAGCAGCGGCAGTTTCTTTGCCATTTATATAAGGATTGAGGTGTAACCGGCTAAATAAGAGTGGCGTTTGAAGAAATTGAGCATTTTGTGAAACAACCAGCATCGCCGGAATATTATAGCTCTCTGATGGGGAGCGTATATTATTTCTTGCCGCTAGCTATATGGGCGCCAGATGTTATTCATGCTGAATTGTTTAAGACTTTATCTTTGTCGTGATTAGGTGAGAACCAAACTGTAGCGCCAAAAAATCATGGCGCTGTCTTTGGTGCGTTGGAGTATTAGTGGCGCATGTGTTGCTAGTGCTAGAAATATCTTGTACCGCTGGTTTTTTACTACCACCTTTCCAGACTTATCCGATTTTATTCCGAATCTTATATCTCATCAACGATTTTACCTCTTTTAAGGATATCGGTTGGCGTGCAACCTTTATCTTTCCTCAAGGATTAATTGTAAAGCAATGTAATCACTTTGAATATTCGTCTTGTATGGTAACTATTTCTAGTAGTTGTTTAAGCATGACATCTACTATATAAATGACAGTTACTAAAAATGGAAATACTTGTTTCAGGTTCTCGTCAGTAATTTCTTCACTAACTCTCCTAAGTCCTTCATTGAGAAACACTTTCCAAGCCAAGTCTTTACAGACTCCAACATAGGAATGTCGTTTCCAATAAGCAGAATGTCATCAACATACAAGACTAGGAATGCAATTTTACTCCCACTGACCTTCTTGTATACACAAGATTCGTCCTGATTCTTGATGAAGCCAAACTTATTGATTGCTTCATCAAATCGTTTATTCCAACTCCTTGATGCATGATTTAGTCCGTAGATGGACTTCTTAAGCTTGCATACCTTTCCTTGGTTCTTTTGATCGACAAAACCCTCAGGCTGTGTCATAAACACAGTCTCTTCAAGAACACCATTCAAGAAGGCAGTTTTGACATCCATTTGCAATATTTCATAGTCATGAAAAGCGGCAATCGAAAGGATTATCCGAATAGACTTAAGCATCGCGACTGGAGAAAAGGTTTCATCGTAGTCAACACCGTGAACTTGCCTGTAACCTTTTGCTACCAATCTAGCTTTGTATATGTATACAATTCCATCTTTTTCTTTCTTCAACTTGAAGACCCATTTGCATCCGATAGGTGTGAACCCATCCGGCAAATCAACCAAATCCCAGACTTGATTTTCAGACATGGAGTCTATTTCAGATTGCATGGCCTCTAACCATTTAGTGGAGCTTGGGCTCGTCATAGCTTGCTTGTAAGTCATAGGTTCATCACTATCGAATATGAGAACGTCTAAGTTTTCAGTCAAGAGGACGCATGTCCATCTGTCCGGCTGAAAAATAGTTCTACTTGACTTACAAGGGGCAACAACGTTTTGAGGAACTACTCCCACTGGCTCTTCTAAAGACGTTGGAGGTTCAGTAACCTGAACTGCTTCTAAAGAGTTATGAGTTCGTTGTTCGTCTCGAATCTCTTCGAGGTCTATTATTCTCCAACTTGTCAATTTGGAAATATGATTTCTTTCCAAAAATACACCGTCACGATCAACGAAAACCTTGTTGTCTGACTTGTTGTAGAAATAGTACCCCATAGTTTCTTTTGGATACCCAACTGTAGACACCTAATTTGTGTCTCCCCTTTGGGATGATGACGATACCATTATCCTTGTTAGGCGATTGGAGTAACTCCAGGCGGAAATCCCAATTGCTCAGAACACCTCCAAAATCCAATCCCCGAGGCCGTTCCCCTCCCGGAACTCGGTACAACATACAACTTCCAAAATTCAATTTCAAAATCCAAGATCAATCTCAACTAGTGGACCATCCCATTGGTCTTACTAGGCCCTTTCCACTCAAAATCATATAAGGCAAGTCAAATTTGGGCGCCGACCCACAAAACCGAGCATGTCGGGCTCCGTCCCGTAAAACCGAAATTCAAAAACCCGAGAAAGTCTTGTTTTTAGACACAAATTCAAGTCTTAACCTCCAAGCAAACACTACACGCCAAACATCGTACTATTCGTACGAAGGTACACCCATACAAGACAGATCAAGGACGGCATCTTTCCGTCCTTTTTGGCGGCATTCAAGACACCTCAGCAGCGCGCAGCGCTGCCCTGGCGCCAGGCGCTGGCGTGTGCTGGCGTTTTGCACCATTCCCCTCCTATAAATACCCCTCATTTCCATCGAAAAAGGGGGAGCACAACACATACAACGTCGTAATTTTGACATTACTCCTCACTATACAAACTTCAAAACTCCTCAAAAACACATACAAAATTCCTAACTTCAAGAGCAATTGGGAGCTCGTGCCTAAGACTAACTAGGTAAATCCGAGTCCCATTTCAATCAATCATGTTATTTAGATTTCAAATGATTAGCAAGTTGTTGTTTATTTTCCATAAAAAACACCACTTGCAACAATCATACATGCCTTTTTAAAAATACAAACTTTTTCAAAATACAAAATACAAATTTTCAAGATTCAAGGATGTTCAAAGTTGCTTGCATTCATCTCTTTGAACTAGAATCACCTTCAAGTATGGAGTAATCAAAGATGACACCTTTTAGCATTTAAAGGTTTAGTCTTTTGAGATTCAAGACTCCATTTTTCAATATACAAGTTCAAGTTTTCAAATTTCAAGATCCCACCATTTTTAGGGTTGTTCATAAATACCTCTCTAAACTAGGATCATTTCAAGTTCAAATTTCAAATCATTTCAAGTTCAAACACTTCAATATTCAAGCTTTCAATTTCAAGTTCAATATGCAAAATCTAGGACATTTGGGTTGAGCAACCTCTCCGAAGTTGAGATTTTTGGCTTTGAATTCGTGTCGGGCGCACTTATTTTTAAGGAGCCGCTTGGCGTTCGAATCTCATGTGCCCAAGTACAAATTTCAATTATGCACCTTTCAATATCGCAATTTCAATATCGCAATTTCAATATCGCACTTTCAATATCCCACTTTCAATACCGCAATTTCAATACCGCAACTTCAATTTCGCACTTTCAATTTCGCACCTTTACTTGCCTAGTCCATTTCTAGGCAATGTGGACCTACTCCCTAGTCCTTTTCTAGGGGGTCTTGTATTTACTAATTCCGCACTTTATTTAGTATTGTGATGTTGCTTTATGTGCTTTATCGCTTTCATCACCAACATGCTAAATACAACAAAATACAAAGGTTACATCACGCTTAACGAAGATATTTTTGGACAAACCGGCCTTAGGTTCTTTAAATCAATCTTTAAAGCAAAGTGACCACCGTACAATTAAAAGTTCTATTTTGCTCTAAATTTCAAACCCACATAGTCTAATCTTAGGGTTTATTTTCGAAATAATGTTGTGCCAACGTACTTGAATATTTCTAAAGCTCGTTGAATAAGCATTTTCGTTCCCGATCCCGGATCTCACCCATCCGTTTCAAGGATTTAAGGCCTTATCCAAAAATAGAGTCATTTTGCGGTCTTCCCAAACGGGACCTAAAATAAAGTTTGGTGGCGACTCCTTCGAGGTGCAAAAACAATTCAACGGTTCTCTAAACGAACCGCCGCGTTCCAACCCCCCTTGTAGGAAACGGGAGGATAAAACACCCCCTACAATTCTTGGCGACCCTGCTGGGGAATTTTCTAATTTCAATTTCGAAAATGAGAGCGGATTTTGAGCAACCAGCCACTGATCTGCCGAAGTACTGGATGCCAGCATTGGTGCCAGGCGCAGCCCTTGCGCCCAACGCCACTGCCTGCATCCAGGACAGTGGCTCACAGTGGCTTGTCGCCCACTTTTGCTCAACTTTTCGTGTTGGGAGTTAGTCTGTTTTTGCATCTGGAAGGACGCTCCCAAGCCTCATGAACGAGTGCCGAAAAACGGGCTTTACAAATACAAATTCAAGTACGATTTCAATTTCAATTTCTAGGCATTTCATGAATTTTTCGAAAACCATATTGTGCAAAATGAATTTCTACCTTTGCCCAAACGGATGTGTTCTACGTTCGGGCTAGCCCCGGGGGCAACGAAATGGTGACTCTCCATACGGTTCCCGACCAAAGTGTGTGACCATTTCCGCGCCTACCGAAACTTGGCATTTTCTTGACATTCCCGATGTCAAGTATGGAGGCCTTCTGCCGACACACACTTCCCTTAGGCGGAACGTGAAAGGTTGTCGCCGGATCCGTCTCTTAGCCAAGTACCTTTTTGACACCCAAAGCCGACCACTTGCATCATACAAAACTTAGACCGACCTTAGGTTGAGAACTTTGCATGTCGCATTCATATTCATGATTAGTGTGACAACGTGCTACTTGTACATTGTGTGGGCGTCTTTGCACGCGTGAATGGCTAACCTCGAGGTCTAACTTGCCAAAAACCAATTAGCCTCCAACTAGGAAACCAAACCCCTAGGAGCATCATTCAAACTTCATGCATCTAAATCGCCGATTTTAGGGTCTTTAGGAGTGTCACTCCATTTGATTCAAAACCCTTAAACACGCCTCACGCACAAATGTCAAATTTCAAGTTCAGTCCAACGGCGTAATAATGTCGGATTTTCAAATCCAAATTCCAAGCTAAAAATTCAAAATCAATCCAACTGCGTCATAATGCCGGATTTTCCATTTCGAATTCCAACTTTCAAGTTCAAAATTCAATCCAACGGCGTCATAATGCCGGATTTTCGAGTCAAAATTCCAAGTTCCAAGTTTAAAATGCAATCCAACGGCGTCATAATGCCGGATTTTCTAGTCCAAATTCCGAGTTTCAAAGTTCAATCCAAATTTTCTAGTCCAAAACCTCAATTTTTAAGTCCAAATCCAACGGCGCCATAATCCCGGATTTTCCAAACTCAAGCTTCGATTTTCAAGTCAAATTCAACCCAACGACGTCATCATGCCGGATTTCCTAGTCTTCAAGCTTCAAGTTCAAATTCAAACTTTCTAGTCCAACACTTCAATTTTTAAATACAACCCAACGGCGCCATAATGCCGGATTTTCTAGTCCAAATTTCGAGTTTCAAGTTCCAAGTCAATACTCAACCCAACGGCGCCTTAATGCCGGATTTTCTAGTCCAAATTTCAAGCTTCAAACTTCAAAGTCGAAAACCACAAATCCAACGGCGTCATGCCGGATTTCCTATTTCAAACATTCAAGTCTTCAAGTATTGAAGTCAAGTTGCCAATTCCAAGTCTCAAAACCTCAAAAGTTCAAATGCCAAAGTTCATGACCGGCGTAATGCCAACTTTTCAACTCCAACTTTCAAACCTCAAATTCCATGTCAATCTTTCGAATTTCAAGTCCTATGCTCAAAACATCAAATTCCAAATACATGTCGTCTAATGCCGATTTTCCATTCTGTATTTCAAACCTCAAGCTCCAAACTTTCAAATCTCAAACTCCAAATCCACGGCGGCATAATGCCGGACTTTCAAGTTCCCAAATTCAATGTCTCAAATCCACGGCGATATAATGCCGGATTTTCCAAATACGAAACTTCATGTTCTACATGCAAAATGCGTCCTTTTCCATTTTAAAATTCAAACTTCGAGTCAAACTCAAATTCCAACGGGTTGAAAATCCCCTGAAATAATACAAATTCCAATGGGTTGAAATTCCCTTCAAATACTCCAATTCCAATGGGTTGAGATTCCCCTAAAATATTGACGGGTTGAAAATCCCCTAAAATAATACAAACCCCATTCCAAATATTTCCAACGGGTTGAAAATCCCCAGAAATAATACAAGTCCAATTGTTCGATCGGGTTGCAAAACCTAGAAATAATACAAGTCCAATTGTTCAATCGGGTTGAAAATCCCCTGAAATAATACAAATTTCAATTGGGTTGAAATTCCCTTCAAATATTCCAAGTCCAATGGGTTGAAACTCTCCTAAAATATTGACGGGTTGAAATTCCCTTTAAATAATACAAAATCAATCCGTTTCAATCGAGTCGAAATTCCTTTCAAATATTCCAAGTCCAATGGGTTGAAATTCCTTTGAAAATTTAATTTCCTAGTACAAGTCCAATTTCCAAATCCTAGAGCGGGTTGAAATCCCCTTCAAATAAGTCCAATTTCCAATAGATCGAAATACTCTTTTTCGACATTCCAAGTTCTTGTACAAGAGCTAACTTTCGCAAAAGAATGAACGCTCCTCTCAAACATTTTCAACAGGTTGCAAATCCCGAATACAAGTACAAAATCCAAAATCCCGAATCTTCGAAGTGGCACTTAGAGTCAAGTCTAGGTCTCGTTCATTGCATGCATATCATATCATGTGTCGGGAAGTCCAAGTTCTAAAATTGTCTGGTGTGTCCTAACTAGGAGTCCAAAGATCCTGTGGGTTCGCCGAAGCGGGGAGAGGTTGAAAAGAACTCCAGCAGCCCTAGCCTCCCGCATAGCCGGTGTCGAGCAAGCAACCAGATCATCTCCTACAAATCAGACTCCTAGCCCCATTCAAGGAACAGTCCAAATGTCTACCTCTGATCAACTCGCTCAACTCCTAGCGGCTTTCGCCAGCCTCAGTGCCAATGTGGAGAGCATAAGCAACCGATTGGGTGTCGTGGAACAGGGTGCGCCCACTGATGACTTAACCAAGAAGATCGAGAGTCTTGTCAGTAAGGTTACCAATCAAGTGAACTACTTTGACACCTCAATGGAGGACAACCTCAAGGGGAAGGCTAATCTGCAAGACAAATTCTCCGCCAATGACATTCCAAAGTTCAAATCAACTGACAATCCCAAATACCATCTCAAGAACTTCAAAGCTACAATGGCCATCAAGGGGGTCGAACTCGAGCTATACCCAGTGGTATTCCCTATGTCTCTGGAACCTGTCTGCCAGAAGTGGTACTATTCACTCAAGGAACATCAAACGAATACCTGGGAAGCGGTTGCTCGAGCATTCATGGAGCAATATCAGCCCAACATTCAACTGCAAACTACTCTAAGGGAACTAGAAGTTCTCAGGCAAGGCTTTACTACTTACCTCAACCGGTGGAGGGAAATGGCATCCCAAATGGTAACCCGACCCTCCGAGAGAGTTAGTCAAGATTTTCATCGCCGGTCTTCTTCCAAAGTACAATTCTCACATGAAGTACCTAGGTCTGGAAAGCTTCAAGAGAACCTACAACATCAGGGTCGACATAGAGGATGACCTAATGAAAGCACCCGCAGCCCCAGCTCCGCAAACTGAAAAATGGAAGGGGAAGAGACCTGAGGCAACACACAAAGTTCATGAGGTTAACGCCCTAGAGGCTCCTCAAGGTCCCAAATCGAACAACTTCAAAAGCAATTCTAACCAGCGCAACTATCAAGGCAGGCCCCAAAGAGTCTTCACAAACCTCGGAATGTCTTACAGTGAGGCATTTGATCAGCTGGTCGAAAAACAAGTCATAGCACCAATCGGTCCAACACCCGATCCTCTAGTTGACAAAAGATCCAAGAGTTGGGATCCGACAGCTCATTGCAAATACCATCAAGGGAAGGGTCATGACATCGAGGACTGCTACAAGCTCAAACACACTGAATGAATAATCTTAAAATAAATATAAACCTTTAATTCACATTCAAACTTACAAACAATTTAGAAACTATTTCACACATGAATACAACCTTAGTTTATAACACACAATTTACAAACCCTTAAATACAACCAAGCTTCATTTGACTCCCACCTGAGATTCCACACAACCTGCTTACAAAGAGAAGACATAGAAAAAAAACAAAATTTCCAAAATAAGTGGAAAACTCGTAACCTTTACTTCAGCCCGTAAAAACGTTTAATTTCCAAAACCATTTGATCAAAAGAGTTTTCAGAACACAACTTGGCAATTGTACGGAAATAGACTTTTGTTGTATTTGAAAACGTATAACTGGTATTGATCATTCCCTTCACAAATCAGTGGCAAGAACAGGCTTTGGACACAAACGTAACTGATCATAAAACACAAATTATCACACAAATTCCACCGTTCTGGTCTTAGCTTTAATTTCAGTATCTTTCCTCCGCCTGTAACTTGCCCACTTTTCCATATCCGTTCATAATCCAATGCCAGCAAAACAAATAAGAATCATATGTTTAGTTTACAATATCATTTCAAAATCTATTTCAACCCACAAACTATTTTCGAACAATTCCACAAACAATTTCACAATATCAATCAAATAAAACAATCATCCAATATAAATGAAATTCATGATATTCATGGCCATGGATATATGATCAAATAAAATAAAGAATAAATTTCAAACACACACGGGCACAAAGTAATTTTGCTGAACATAAAAGTTACCTCCAAAGAGTCCAACGGTTCTTAAGAACGCTAACTCATTTCCCATAATATTAGTATCTCAACAATCCTAGTTCACCAATGTCACCCTTGAACTTGATAATTATCTCCCATAAATCAATACTATAAGACCTCCATAAACTTTCTTGAAAGAGCATATATAATCGACCATTCTTCACAAGATAATCACCTCCAACAAAAATGGACATGAATTAATAACTCTCTCACAAATTAAATAAACAAAACTTCAAAAGTATAAACTTATATCTAGTTTAAATTAAAAAAAATGTAATACTTATCAAATTAAAGATGCTAATATATCTACACTTCTTAATTATAAAAATCCATTAGCTTAAGTAACCGAAAAGGACGAAAAGATTTGTCTACTTTATAGATACCTTATTGTTTGACTTGGCAATTTGGGTAATTGAAGTTACTTTGGGAAATTAAGGAGCTAATTTAAATCAACAACTTCATCCACATATTAGGATGTATAGAGGAGAGAGAAAAACAAAAACAAGAGATAGTGTAGTGTTTTTGTTTTGGGTTTCATGTTTCAACCGACATATAGTATATATCTATGGACATTTGATGTTTTTGGCAATCTAACCAAATGACACGAAATAATGGGAGGGAGAGGCAGGTGTCTTAGTAAGACATTTTCATATATATTATATATAATTTTTAAATATTTTCACAAACCATCTTTAAAAGATACAAAAATATAATTAAATAATATTCTTCTTATCAAAGGAAAACTAATTAAAACTCCAATTAAGCTAATAAAATATTATTATTGTTAATTTAAGAGCTGCTTAAAACGAGGGTTGCTACACTCTCATAAAGCAAAAGCCGGCTGTCCGCCAGGAAAAGGATGAGTGCATTCAAGAATGCTACCACCGATGGGCAATCTCCGCTCGCACAATTCAGGCTGAGCTACCAGAGGGCAAAATGGTGAGAATGTTCATCTTAGGGCTCAACACTTCATGCAAGGGCAGCTTCGCCGCATTTCCTTACAGCACATGGAACCAAGTCTGGGATCAAGTCATGAAAATTTGTGCATGCAGCCCCATCTTCGAGGATTATGACGATTACAACGCAGATGTCTGGGAATACCCTGAGAACTATCTTTTCGATTAGTATCTTTGTCCAGGTCCAGAGTCCGTCTTTCAATTTTCGAGTCTAGCAATGAGTCTAAGTGTCTAGAACTAGAGTCTTGCATCAATCAAGTGCTTCTAAAGGCCGAGCTACAAGTCAAAACAGTCGATGTAATGATTGCTGATTTCAATAACACTTCAATTTCTACTTACTCTTTGAGTCCTAATTCAAAATCAAATCCTAATCCACACAACTTTGCTTCACAAGAAATTGACTTTGAATTTCTAAAAGCTATCGAAAATCATGAAAACAGGACGCCCATAATTGAGGAAACAGAAAAAATCAACCTTTCGAACAACAGTGATTCAAAACTAGTTCAGATTGGTTTAACTGTTTCTCCATTAGAGCGGGACGATCTTATCAAGCTACTTTCAGAGTATGTAGACGTCTTCACATGGTCCTATCATGATATGCCAGGGGTTGATCCAAGCATCGGTCAACATACAATTCCCCTTATTCCAGGTTCAAAGCCCATCAAGCAGAAACTCCGTCGCATGAAACCGGATGTTTCCCTCAAAATTCAAGAAGAGGTCTCTAAGCAGCTAGAGGCCGGGTTTAATCGAGAGTCCAAGTTTCCAAATCTTTCAAAGTATTGGGTTCCAAGCAAGTGTCACAGTTCATTCAAGAAAACATTATTTGCAGATACGGTGTTCCTCACAAGTTCATTAGTGATCAGGGAACCCATTTCCAAGGAGAATGTGAAGACCCATTCAACAAGTACAAGATTCAAAATTCAAGTTCTATAATCTCTAACCGAGCAAGGTTGTGCCAAGCAAGGCATCTACAATTCCAAAGTATAAAATTCAAGTTCTATAATCTCTAACCAAGCAAGGTTGTGCCAAGCAAGGCATCTACAATTCGAAAGTACAAAATTCAAGTTACAAACTTTAAAGGTTCAAGTTCTAAAAACATCTTCAAGCTTCAACAGTACAATCTTCAATACAACAATCCCAACGGACCCATGCTCCGGGAAATTCAACATCATCGCTCTTCGCCTTATCGCCCACAAACCAATGGGGCAGTCGAAGCAGCCAACAAGAATGTCAAGACCATCATCATGAAAATGACTACCAATTACAAGGACTGGCCCCAAAAGCTACATTTCGCATTGTGGGGATATCGAACTTCAATTCGCACTTCAACAGGTGCAACTCCGTTCTCATTGGTCTATGGAATGGAAGCAATACAACCTATCGAGCCGGAGATACCTTCTCTAAGGATAGTCCTAGAAAGAAAAATCCCAGAAGCTGCATGGGTACAAGCAAGGTATGACGAGCTAGTCATGCTCGATGAGCGACGTTTTCAAGCCGCTCACCATGTACAAGTCTATCAGCGCCGAGTGGCCAGACATTTCAACAAAAGGGCCAGAACCCGAAACATCAAGGAAGGCGAGCTTGTCCTGAAAGCCCTTCGCAAAAGCATCATGGACCCAAGGGGAAAATTCAAACCCAACTGGGCAGGCCCATACATCGTCAAGAAGATCCTCTCCGGGGGAGCAGTTGATCTAACAGACATCGACGGAACATAATTCAGATCTCTTACCAACCTCGATCAACTAAGAAGTTCTATGTCTAAGTTCCATGTTCAAGTTCATGAATCCAAATTCAGGTCTTGTAAGGTAGGCAGAACTACGTCCGGCCTGATTCCCTAACGGGACACGTAGGCAACCTCATTTCGAGGCCCGGCCACTTTAATACTAAAAAAATTCAAAATTTCCTTAATTAAGGGCATCCTAAAAATCAAATCAAATTTCAAATTTTAATTGTTGTTATTCCAAATGTGCCAATTCAAAGAAAAGCATGTTCGAGCGGAATTTAACACAATAACTCTTTATTTGGGCCCTAAGGTCTTAAAAGCTAATTCAAATACAAAGTCAGGATCATGTGAAGCAAAGTTCAAAAGCCTTTTCACTTCCTAAACACATTTTCCAAACACATCTTTCTAAACACATCTTCCAAACACATTCTAAACACAATTCCTTCCAATACAATTTCAAACACATTTAGCCTACAAAGATCTAGGGTCGGGCGACTATGCTCTCGAGTCTTGGCACCTTGAGTACTATCCCCTGGCTCCTCCCACAATCAATCATCAATCTTCCCCTTGCCCAAGCGGCGGGAGAAGGAACTTGCAAGCCTTCCAAGACGGGAGGACGACGAACCTCCTTTGGATTCCGAACGGTCAAGCACCGGATGGGCCACACTCCCGTCACCTTCCTCATAGTCAGTTGATGCAGGACGTCTAGCTCTAGAGCCTCGAACTCTAGCTGGTCCTGAGAAAGAAATGTCCCTCTGGCCTAGGCCTCTCATCCATACAATGTACCCCACAGACAGAGTAACTGGCTCAGGTGGGAACTGGATACTCAAGAACGGTTTGGCGATCCAATACTGCCTTCAAACTTCAAGTCGATTTGCATTCAGCATAACAGGTTTCGGGTTCTCTTCAGTACAGTTCGGGATCTCCTGTTTCAAGCCATATTGTCTCATCACGCGAGCAGGCGAGTAGAAGACCAGCATTGTGAGGCTTGGCACCCTCAAAGCAGTAGAACCAGGGGCATGTTTCATAGCAGCAATTCCCCACCAAGGAACTACCCACCTTATACAAGATTCAATCCCAGAGAGTGCGCATCTCCACTCATCCAATGAAAGCCGGCCATACACCATGGGCCGCACGGTGAATCCTTTTCTATTGTAGCTCGCCATGTTCTCCGGTGGTGCCACCAAAATGAGCCTCTCCATAAGCCAAACCTTGGGGAGTATACAAGAAGCACATTTCAAAATTCAACATTCAAAATTCAAATACAAGTACAAGTTCAACAATACAAAGAAGGCTCCAGATCCTTACTTGGAGTAATACCGGACTTCCCGACGGCAATGAAGAGGGGTCCGACTTCAGCATGTCAAGGCCCATCAATGTTTCGCCAATCACAAGCGGCATTGGGTCCCGACCATTAGCAAACTGCTCTACAATCTCGATTAGGGAGGCATCGCCATTACCAAACCCGTGCTTCGAGAAGAGAAAGCGAGCAAATATACAAAAACTCAAGGCTCTCAAGCGGAAAACTTTGGGAATATCAAGCCCAGCAAAGTAGGTGACAAAGAGGGGGCTTCAAGCCCAAATACCTTTCAAAACTCAAGAGAAAGTGTTCTTCAAAACTAGGCATGCATGGCTCCAGCATCAAGGGCCACCCCAATATAGCACTAAATTCCTCAGGGAGGGGACATACCTCATTATTTCCAAAACGGAAGACATGATGATTCGGGTCCCAAGCCTCTAGAGCAGCAAGAATGAAGTGCAAGTCCAATTTTACAAACCGGAAAGAGACGAGCACCCGAAGATGCATGCCATCAAGCTCCCTTTTCTCCAACTTGCCTAGCGAACCAAGCCACGAGTTCAAGGCACTTTCAAAAGACACATCCATATTTTCTCTTCGTGAGGAAGCAATATGCAATGATAGCAGGGAAGGATTGATACAAGAAATGATCCGAAATGCTCCCTATTTATACAAGAATTGGCTTGCACGATAGCTCACAGGCGTCAGGCGCCAAGCCCGCGCCAGACGCCGGGAGCCTGCATCAAAGGACGAGGCCACCGTCCTCTCTTATGACTCCGAGTACACACTCTTTAGTGTTTCGGACAGCAGAATACAACCTCCATTATTCAAGATTCCAAAGCCGTAAGCCGCGCAAATTCAAGCAGTCCGGATCAACGCTTCGGGCAGATTTCAGATCAATTTTTTTCTTTCAAAATTCAAGCATTCTATTCCTAGATCGGCGTCCTAAGTCGAGTCTGCATGTGCATGAGCAAGAGTTGAATATACTTTGACTTGCGCTTTTCCTAACCAAAAAACCTCAGTCAAAGTGGGGGCTTATAGTGGGTACATACACCCGAAAAAATGGGCAAATTTTTTCAAAATTTTTCGCAAAATTATCATGCATGCATATAGCTACAAATTTTGAAGGCACACACAACGCATACAATTTCAAACATCCCAACATACAAAAGCCAATCTTCAAATTTTACAAACCAATTCAAGTTCAAAAGCATACAAACCATACAAAAATTCAAAATTCAATCCATACAAATACAATACAATCCAGCCTATACAAAATCAACCCAGGCAAGCTGGAACTCGCTACCATGCAGGGTCAGTTTGAGTCATCATCATCAGTGATATCAACCACAGGTGCCTTGTCCCTGTTCCGCCTCCTAAGGCGCTCCAGCTCCTGATCCAGCTCCGTCCCAGGGGTACTAGGATCCTGCTCCAAGATACGAAGTGTGCCAGTGGAGGGATGAACTCCCTGCTGAGGAGAGGAATAATGATCAGGCGGCGGCATCGACATATACGGGTATGACCCAAACATCTGAGCCTGGCGCATCCTCTCCATCTCCGCATAGCAAGCCCATGAACCCGCACCCCAAGGCTGAGGACCACTTCCACCGAAGTAGTAGCCGGAACGAGGAACAAAGGGCCGTGAACCGCTAGCACCTCCAAATGAATGCCTAGTGGGATCAGCATGTACAAAAGGGGAAGCTCCCCACTCAGCATCATAATGCCTCTGATGAGCACTAGCACCTGACCCCTGTCCCAGCTCCAAGCTCGGTCCCTCCTGTCTCGAGGACGTCTCCGCCTGAGGCTCTCTGTCAACAGAATCTCTGCGGTCTCGACGGCGCTCCTATACAAGATACAATTTCAAGAATAAATTTCCCAGTTGGAATTTCCAGTATACAAGTTTCAAGATCAAGTGAGGTATCTCTCTGTTCCGACCAGAAAGCTTCCGAGTCAGCTTGGCGCACTGCTTCTTCCATGAATCAAGCAAGAGCATCCAGCGACGCACTCTCACCCGAGGCGCCTGCATACAAAATTCAAGATCAATTTCCAAATACAAGTTACAAACAGTTTCAAAAATGCAACAGTACTTACAAGGGCGTAATGCTCGGGTACAGCATCATGTGATTTTCGGTGCGGAGAAGAAGCCCAAGGAATGGTCTCCACCACCTCTTCCCCGTCCGAATTCTCATAGCGGAGGATCCTATCAGCATGAGGAATGTCCTCATGATCAACCTCCTCCTCCTACATACAATCATACAATCATGCAATCAATACGAGAATACAAGAATACAAGAATACAAGGTTCAAAAGCTCACCGACAGTACGCTTAGTACGAAGCGTACTGGTGGGGCCAACCTCCTCAAGAAGTCATCATAGCTACCCTTCCTGCGTACAAGCTCCCTCCAAGAGTGGCAAACAGCATCGCCCCTAGCCTCCACATAGAGCTGGGCCAACTCTTCATCCAACGCCAGCATGGACTCTGGTGGGTCCTTGGGGATTAGTCTCTCAGATACCACATATGGCGGTACACCCCTGGAAGCAAAACCCGCCGCCCAGACAGGAAATGGGCACGAGCAACTCAGGCAGGTACGACCGCGTTGGCAAAAGGACGCATACCACCTACAAAGCAAACAACTCAGGCAACAGTACAAATGCAAATACAAGAAAGCAAAACAGTACAAGAATATTACCCTATCAGCAGGTAAAACTCTCCAAGCTCTGCGAGAAGCCGCCAGGGACGCACCAACGCGCACCGCTCATAACCAAGAGGCAGCATACGGGTAAGCCGCATCTCTAGTACGCTCCGGCGCCATAGTCGGAAAGTGCTCATAGACCCAAATCTTTCAAGGAACAAACAAAACATCGGTCGAGTTCAAGATACAAGCATACAAATACAAAGTACAAAGTACAAGGAGTCTCGAATACCTCCAGCACGCTCCACAGAGCAGCCATGCTCGGGTCGCTCCCCAGTGCAGTCCGGGAGGCCCGCCCCATTCCGTACAAGAGGTGGCTATGTGCCAAACCACCCCAGTTATAACTCGAGACAACTCTCAAGTCCCTCAGAGCGGACAAGAAACTAATATGCACCCGACTGTTCCTACTCGGGGCAATCACTCTGCTAACCAAGACAAGGAGGAAGAGCCTAACCCTCTGCTCCGCGGACAGACCCTCACCACAGATAGCATCCACAAGCACCGTCACAGAAGCGTGAGAGTCGTCCTCCGACAAATCACCAACAGGGCCGAGCAAGTCCCTAGTAGCGGCCGAGCGCCACGCCAGCTTAGAATCAAAGGTCACATTCCTCTTAGAAAAAGGAAGACCTGTAATCATAGCAAATTCAAGAGGGGTAATAGTAATCTCCCCCCATGCCATGTGGAAAGTGTTGGTGGTATCCCACCACCGCTCTAACAAAGCCCACAAACGGTTTTTAATCCCCGTTCTCCTCGGGGAACCTCCCATGGTGCGCCAGAAATCGGCCAGGCCCATCTGCGACCAAATCTCCATAGCCTCTGCATCAACACGGAGAGCTTTAAAGGCCCTCTGAACCTCCACCAAGGACCAGTAAGTACGGACGGCTTTCCGTCAGCCTACAGGTGAACGAGTTAGCTCAAGACCTATACAAATACAAAGTAAAAATTCAAAACACAGTACAAGACTCACCATGCCAGCACGAGGCCGCTGAGACAAGTTCCAATCCGGCCGAAACACCAGGTCGAAAGGGGTCCAACTAGCACCAGGGAAAGCAGGCGCATCTCGGGGAACCATACCCCCACCTGGCGCATTTATTGCGGCCGCTTCATCATCCGAAGCGTCTTCCTCAGCAGCTCGAACCACAGATGATTCAGCGAGCTTTCTCCGAGTGTGACGAGGCACACTAAATCAAGTAGCATACAAAGAGTCAAAATACTAAACTGGGGGCTATCCTATACTAGCCTAAACAAAGTCAAAAAACGATGCAAAACAAAATCCCCAGTGGACCTCTAATTCAATACAAGTTCTACACCAACGCCTAGGCTATCCACGCCAAAGCAGGTATTCAAATTTCTACACCAACGCCTAGGCTACCCACGCCGAACTAGGTATACAATTCCTACACCAACGCCTAGGCTATTCACGCCGAAGCAGGTATTCAAGTTCTACATCAATGCCTAGGCTATCCATGCCGAAGCAGATACAAGTTAAAAAATTCAAAAGTACAAGTTTCAACAGTTCAAGTTCAAGTGGCTATCAAACAGTTTTCTACGAGATTCAAAGCTTAAGCATACAAGCATCACTTCAAAGTACGAGAAAATCAAAACTACATGCGATCCTAGAGTTATTTCATAAGCAAAAACATGAAAAACTTACATGGACAAGGTAAGAACAAGACCAAGGGAAGAGCTTAATCAACCTTTGAGAGAAAGAGCAAAAGAATTTCAAGTGAATGTGCCTCAAAATGGCACGGCAAGGGGAGCTTTTATAGCTCAACCTCGCGCCAGACGCCGAGGCCCGCGTTGGGCGCTGCCTGCTGCATGCGCAGAATCTGCCGCGCGCGGTCTCCCGTACTGATTGCACGTCCTTTGCTGCTACGGTCTTCCGCACCAAGCATCAAACGTCGCATCGAACCATCCATCTAAAATATGGGTATACACCTGTATCTCCAAGTACAAACAGATGAATATCTCTAGAATGCAAAGTCCAAAAAATACAACGACTTAGGCGCCCAACTCCCAATAGACCCAAGCTCCGGGAAAGTCAGTCAAAGTTCCAAAATTTTAAGGGCCAGTAAAAAGCTCTTATCCCCAACAAAGCACATCCCAACGGATTAACTCCGGGTGTCAAAGTTCAAAATTCAAGATTCAAAAATTCAAAATTTCGATGCCAAGCTCCGTCCTGAACTGAAGGCGGAGAAATACAAGTACAAATCGGAGTCATCACCAACCGCACCGAGGTAGACTCTATCCTTTTTCTAACTCCTGTTTTATGCAGGTACTGGCGTACAAAGAGTGGTCTCGATTGCAGAACATCATGACCATTCTCCGTCCCTTTCGAAATACTTTTACTTGTGCTTTCCTAACCGAACGCTCAGTCAAAGTGGGGGCTTCTGTAGACACCTAATTTGTGTCTCCCCTTTGGGATGATGACGATACCATTATCCTTGTTAGGTGATTGGAGTAACTCCAGGCGGAAATCCCAATTGCTAAGAACACCTCCAAAATCCAAAGTCCAAAATCCAATCCCCGAGGCCGTTCCCCTCCCGGAACTCGGTACAAAATACAACTTCCAAAATTCAATTTTAAAATCCAAGTTCAATCTAAACTAGTGGACCATCCCATTGGTCTTACTAGACCTTTTCCACTCAATATCATATAAGGCAAGTCAAATTTGGGCGCCGACCCACAAAACCGAGCATGCCGGGCCCCATCTCGTAAAACCGGAATTCAAAAACCCGAGAAAGGCTTGTTTTTAGACGCAAATTCAAGTCTTAACCTCCAAGCAAACACTACACGCCAAACATCGTACTATTCGTACGAAGGTACACACATACAAGACAAATCAAGGACAGCATCTTTCCGTCCTTTTTGGCGGCATTCAAGCCACCTCAGCAGCGTGCAGCGCTGCCCTGGCGCCAGGCGCTGGCGTGTGCTGGCGTTTTGCACCATTCCCCTCCTATAAATACCCCTCATTTTCATCGAAAAAGGGGGAGTACAACACATAGAACGTCGTAATTTCGACATTACTCCTCACAATACAAACTTCAAAACTCCTCAAAAACACATACAAAATTCCTAAATTTAAGAGCAATTGGGAGCTCGTGCCTAAGACTAACTAGGTAAATCTGAATCCCATTTCAATCAATCATGTTATTTTGATTTCAAATGATTAGCAAGTTGGTGTTTTTTTGCCATAAAAATCCCCACTTGCAACAATCATACATGCTTTTTCAAAAATACAAACTTTTTCAAAATACAAAATACAAATTTTCAAGATTCAAGGATGTTCAAAGTTGCTTGCATTCATCTCTTTGAACTAGAATCACCTTCAAGTATGGAGTAATCAAAGATGACACCTTTTAGCATTTAAAGCTTTAGTCTTTTGAGATTCAAGACTCCATTTTTCAATATACAAGTTCAAGTTTTCAAATTTCAAGATCCCACCATGTTTAGGGTTGTTCATAACTACCTCTCTAAACTAGGATCATTTCAAGTTCAAATTTCAAATCATTTCAAGTTCAAACATTTCAATATTCAATCTTTCAATTTCAAGTTCAATATGCAAAATCTAGGACATTTGGGTTGAGCAACCTATCCCAAGTTGAGATTTTTGGCTTTGAATTCGTGTCGGGCGCACTTATTTTTAAGGAGCCGCTTGGCGTTCGAATCTCATGTGCCTAAGTACAAATTTCAATTATGCACCTTTCAATATCGCAATTTCAATATCGCAATTTCAATATCGCACTTTCAATATCGCACTTTCAATACCGCAATTTCAATACCGCAATTTCGATACTGCAATTTCAATACCGCAATTTCAATTTCGCACTTTCAATTCCGCACCTTTACTTGCCTAGTCCATTTCTAGGCAATGTGGACCTACTCCCTAGTCCTTTTCTAGGGGGTCTTGTATTTACTAATTCAGCACTTTATTTAGTATTGTGATGTTGCTTTATGTGCTTTATCGCTTTCATCACCAACATGCTAAATACAACAAAATACAAAGGTTACATCACGCTTAACGAAGATATTTGTGGACAAACCGGCCTTAGGTTCCTTAAATCAATCTTTAAAACAAAGTGACCACCGTACAATTAGAAGTTCTATTTTGCTCTAAATTTCAAACCCACATAGTCTAATCTTAGGGTTTATTTTCGAAATAATGTTGTGCCAACGTACTTGAATATTTCTAAAGCTCGCCGAATAAGCATTTTCGTTCCCGAGCTCGGATCTCGCCCATTCCTTTCAAGGATTCAAGGCCTTATCCAAAAATAGAGTCATTTTACGGTCTTCCCAAACGGGACCTAAAATAAAGTTTGGTGGCGACTCCTTCGAGGTGCAAAAACAATTCAACAGTTCTCTAAACGAACCGCCGCGTGCCGACCCTCCTTGTAGGAAACGGGAGGATAAAACACCCCCTACACCAACGAAGAAACATTTGTCAGATTTAGGTTGTAGCTTGTCCGAAAGTAATCGCTTGACATATGCTTCACAACCCCAAATCTTCAGAAAAGACAACTTTGGAAGTTTCCCAGTCCATAATTCGTATGGAGTCTTTTCAACAGCTTTTGACGGAGCACGATTCAGTGTGAGTGCTGCAGTTTGCATCGCATGTCCCCAGAACTGTAAAGGAAGTTCGGCCTGACCCATCATTAACCTGACCATATCGAGTAAGGTCCTGTTTCTTAGTTCCGACACTCCATTCCATTGAGGTGTCCCCGGAGCAGTTAATTCAGAAAGAATACCGCATTCTTTTAGATAGTAATCAAACTCGTGGCTAAGATATTCACCTCCTTGATCCGATCTTAGAGCTTTGATTTTCTTGACATGTTGATTCTCTACTTCATTTTGAAATTCTCAGATTTCTCAAACGATTCAGACTTGTGCTTCATTAAGTAAATATAGCCATATCTATTGAAGTCGTCCGTAAACGTTATGAAATAGCTGAACTTACCTCTAGCTTTCATACTCATAGGCCCACATACGTCCATATGTATTAGCCCTAGTAGTTCGCTTGCTCTTTCTCCCACCTTTGAGAAAGGTTGCTTTGTCATTTTGCCAAGTAAACAAGATTCGCATTGATCAATCTTCTCTAAGTCGAATGATTCTAGAATTCCTTTCCGTTGAAGTAATTCCATGCGCTTTGTGTTTATATGGCCTAATCGATAATGCCACAGAAATGTGAGATCTGAATCACCAGTTTTAGCGTTTTTGGTATTTATGTTATAAATGTGTTTGCTCGTATCTAGCACATAATGACCGTTTTCTTGTTGTGCTGAACCATAAAACATTCCATTCAAAGAAAAAGAACAACTATTGTCTTTAAATTGAAAACTAAACCCATTAGAATCCAAACTTGAAACGGAAATGATGTTTCGGGTGATACTAGGAACATAGTAACAGTTTTCTAGTTCCAGAACAAAACCACTAGGCAAAGAAATAAAATAAGATCCTACGGCTAATGCAGCAATCCGTGCTCCATTTCCCACGCGTAGATCCATCTCGCCTTTATCAAGCTTTCTACTTCTCCTTAGTCCCTGCGAATTGGAACATAAGTGTGAGCCACAACTAGTATCTAATACCCAAGAAGTAGAATTAGCAAGATTACAATTTATAACATACATACCTGAAGGAGAAGCTAGCAACGTTTCCGTCCTTCTTCTCTTCCTTGAGTTTGGGGAAATCTCGCTTGTAATGACTAATTTCATTACAATTGAAGCATTGCGATGTAGAAGGAGAAGCATTCTTCTTCATCTTGCTCTTGGAAGGCGCCAAATGCCCTCCGGGAGTGGACGAAGATGCAGCCTTGCTTTTCTTCCCCTTGCCTACTTTATTGAATTTAGTGCACCTCACATTCAAAGGGTCTTGATTGAACTTAAGAATTTTCTCGAATTTCACGAGTAATTCCACAAGTTCACAGAATGTGCTCTCTTTCTGATTAAAGAGATAGTGCATCTTGAAACCCTCATAATCCTTATGAAGAGAATTCAGCACTAGTGCAATAGCTATCGACTTTTTGATGGAACCACCAAGTCTCTCGATTGTGAAAATAATCCAGACATCATATTCACATGAGACCGAATTGGTGTGTTTTTGTCCATCTTGACAGAGTAAATGCGCTTTTGTGCCTCTAGAAGTTTGATTTCTAGGCACGACTTGTGTGGGGTAATGAGCTTGAGATTGCTCATTGAATTAGCCAATTCATCAAACCTTTTGCCACCAGTTTGGCACATGGGTTGAAAACCCGCACAACATGTATCCTCGAGGCTCCTTAGGATAGCATGAGGCTCAAAAGTAATGAACCTCCCTCTCCAATTCTCAGGTATAGACTTAAGGATGAACTCCGTGACAAGGTACTTGTGAAGTGCCCAACTTCTGTACTTTTCAGGAGTCATGCCTCGCGCATCATAGCTAGGAAAAGGTTGTTCAATGACATAGTGTATGCCATTAACTTTCAAAACTTCGAAAAGTTTCCCTCTCCATTCAAGAAAATTAGTCAAGTCTAACTCGACATCCAGAATTTCAGCTGATATGATTGTTGTTATGTTTGCGACCATTTTGATTACTACAATCGAAAAGAATTTGCAATAAATAACCATTCATAAACTTCAATAACTTTGAAATAAAAGCAAACATGCAATCATTAAAGCTATTAAAACATTTCCTTCATGCAAAAAGCAAAAACATGGTCCAAAATGAATGAAACGATTCCAAGACCCCAAAAGTCCTAAATCCTTAAGCAGCTTTAGCATGTCTTAAGTAGTTTAAGATTTTAGGTAAGCAAAACCTATTGCTAGTAATCTCCAAATTACTCTTGCTTAATAAATTAATGCCATAATTTATCCCATTGCCACAACATAATGCCATTGTTGTTTGAGTTGAAACCACAATCAACGTGCTCCTTTAGGACGCCTTACCACCTAAGTCAACTAAAATAGCACCTCGCTTTAGCGTAAACCTACTACCTTAGATCCTTAGATTTTTGTAAGTGCTTGATTTGGAAGGAAATTTTTAAACTCAATATTACTTTGGACCTAGTTGTTTCTACGTTGGTTCGATTATTTAGAGAACTTAATCTAATCGAGTCATAGGAAACAACCTATTCATGCAAAGCATACATACATTCATACATTCACGCATAATATATATATATATATATATATATATATATATATATATATATATATATATATATATATATATATATATATATATCAAATTGCATATATATATATATATATATATATATATATATATATATATATATATATATATATATATATATATATATATATATATATATATATCAAATTGCATAAATAAATGGTGATCTAGTATGGCCCAAAACATCTTGCCTTGAAGCATCCAATCTTCATCACCTCCTTGTTCGCTTGGCATCGTCTTGAATCTTCGTTCAAATGCTAACTTAAAGTTCTAAATTTAGAAATACCTGAACATAATAAAATTACATCAAAATTTAGAACGGTACGCAGACCGTATTTAACTATCCTAAATGGCCATACTAGTCACTTTGGAGTACCTGCATTACATAAAATATACATTCTATGCATTCACCCATTCGTGTGCTAAAACGGATGGCCCATATAAATATACAAGTATTTACGTGAATTAATTAAAATTCACGTTCACATAAGCGCGTCCTAAAAGATTAATCAATTTCCAAATTATTAATCCTTAGACTTTTTTCTAATTAAAATCGAATTTAATTAAAATAATGCGACCTACGAAAATAATTAAAAAATATTATTACATTTTAATTTCATTTAGTGGCTCCCACTCAAACCAATAATTATTCCGGATAATTAATTATGAAATATTAAAAGAAAACTCGCGGCCCGGCCCAAGCAAATAAAATATTAAATTAAATATCCCGTTAGCCCAAATTAATGCAAATATGCGAAGCCCAACGAAATAAACAATTTTCAACAGAAAAAAGTCCAAGTGCACAGTTAGGCTAGGCTTGTGCCCAGCCCATAGCCCTTGCGTGTGGCCTACGAGGCACACGAGCAAGCTCGCACACCCCGCAGCCTGGCGCGCGCGCGCGTGCCCACAGCTCATCGCTGCCTTGCGCTGCGTCGTTGTGCCATCGCTGAGCTGGACGTCGCATGGCCTTGTGCCTTGCTTCGTCGCAGCACCCGCAAGCATCGCTTGCCCTTTCCTCACCCAGCGCGCACGAGGCACGCAGCACGCTTGCTGCTGCCCGTGTCGCTGCGGCTCGGCTCTCGTACAGCAGCTCGCATGACCTTGCGAGCCGTACGTCCACCACACATCGTGTTCGTGCCTATGGTTCGTGCCTACGGACCAACTTAATTAAAATTAAATTTAATTTCACGAACTCGCATTAATATTATTTTTCAAAAAGTTACGATTTTTATTTTCGAAAAACAACGATTTTAATGATTTAATAAACTTTAACGACAATCCAATTTCGTAAAATATTAAATCAAAGGCTAACATTATTCAAACTTTTAAGAACGAACGAATCAAATTGAAAATTTTGAATTTTTAAATAATAAAATCCGAAAATTTAAATCGTTCATTAACATTTAAATTTCAGATTTTTAATAATTAGGTTTAAGTGCGATTAAAATTAACGAAACCATTCAAAATTTTAATCCAATAATTTTTATCTGACCCATGAAATTATATCCCCTTTGCCAATTAACCGAATTATTAAACCAAAATTAATTAAAATTCAATTAGGGTTACAAATTTTACGAAATGGGGAAAGGCAAAATTAGAATTTATACTTATCGGAAAAATCTGAAATTTGTACCATAGATAAAGAATATACCCAGCAACAATGTGTTGAAATTTCAAGCAATTCCGAGTAGTATAGGTCGACCTTTTAATTGAATTACTATCCGACACTTTTAACTTTTATTAAAACATTAACAAAAACGCCCAAAAAACGATACTTCGAGGCCTGTTTTTTCAATTCCGTTCGCATGATTTGATCTTAGAAAATCCTTTTCAATCAGATTAGGGTTTTAAAACGCGAAAAACGAATATTTTTTATTTCGGAACAGATTATACGCAATTCATCCAATAATTCGTAAAAATTCCGAAAAATTCAACAAAAAATTCAAAATTTCGACTGATGAAAAAACAAATAAAGCATGCTAAAACATGCTTTGAATACATAAGGATCATGATACCATTGTAGGGGTATACAGTTAAACATAATAACATGTGGTGAAACAATCCCCAAAGCCAGGAAACATGTATAAAGCACAGATTAAGCAGACTTACGTTTGAAGCGTGTTTTCCACAAATTGTCAACGAACACGAACTTTAGAACTCCACTTGTATTTCCTCTACTTGGTTCACCGACACGATCAGATCCGTCTTGATTATCGTAGCTTAGACAATCGATCAAGAGTTTGTGCTTTTTTGGGATGAACACACTTTGGAGGCACATAGAGAATTAGGGTTCTCTGTTTTCTCCTAGGGTTGTGTGACTGAATTATGTTGTGTTGGAAAAAGGGGTTAGAAGATTATTAACATAACTTTACTAACCGACCAATCCATAAGGCAAGGCCGGCCAGCAAGCCCGCGCAAGATCAAACGAGCACGCACAGCGAGCTGGGCCGTGGACCGCGCTGTTGCTGCTGTGTCGTGGCCTTGGCCCGCGCGCACACACACGCAGCTGCTCGGACATGGGCCAGTGCTGCTGCTGTTGTGTCGTGGCTTGCTTGCTTTCCCGGCGCGCCCATGGGCCTTGAGTGCTTCGTGCACTCGGCTCGTGGGCCGCTCTTCGTATCCGCGATTAAATATATTTCCGATATATTATTTATCGTTTCGTATACGACGAATCACCGTCGTACGATATGATTTATTCGTTTCTCCTAGCTTACGAATATTCGCGATACGATATACGATTCCGATGCAAGGTCGTATCGTATAATACGTTTTCCAACTAATTCCCGAAAAGCTATTAAATGAATTTCCGATTCATTTAATCCGATGATCTGTTACGTGTCATTGGTGTGACCTTGTAGGTTCAGTCAAGAGTAAGCTGTGAGTTCAATATCCATTAGAACTCACTGATCGGAAGCATTGCTCCAGCTAGCTGTTCCGATCACTTGATCTCACTGAATTAATTGTTCGCAATTAATCTCAACCTTGGTATTAGACTTAATGCACCTTGGGTGAAGGACATATTTCCTTCATTATATTCCACACACTAATCAGTTTTTCCACAATCCTAAACCTAATTCTGAAATCACGTTGTCTCAGTTTTGCTCTCTACTCAAAACTGTTCTTCCCGAAAAAACAAACACTCTTGAATATTGTCTAAGCTACGATTATCAAGACGGATCTGAACGTGTCGGTAAACCAAATAGAGGAACGACAATTGGAGTTCTTTGTTCGTGTTCGTTGATACTAAACTCGGGAAAACGTGCTTTAAATGTAAGTATCCTTAGTTTGTGCTTTATACATGTTTCCTGGCTTTGGGGATGTTCCGCACATGTTATATGTTTAACTGTATTCCCCTACACGAAGCATTATTCTTACAAGTAACATTCCTGATACTGTAATATAGTATTGATTAACACTATAAAAGTACTAGGCATTACGTTTATAAGTAACATCCTTGATACTAGGATATAATATTTATTAACACTAGTAGATCTTCTAAGGAAATAGTCCTATAGAAATATTTAATCTTAAAGGTAACATCCCTAACACTTTAAAGTACCTGGAATTACTCTTACAAGTAACATACATGATATTGGTATATAGTATTTATTAACACTATATATGATATACTTAACAGCCCTATACCAATATCTTATTTTCAAGGTAACAGCCCTAACACTATAAAAGTACCAGGCATTACATTTATAAGTAACATCCTTGATACTGAGATATAATATTTATTAACAATATAGTAGATTTACTTAAGTTAACAGCCCTATAAAAATATCTTATTTTGAAGGTAACATCACTAACACTATAAAGTACCAAGCATTATTCTTACAAGTAACATCCATGATACTGTAACGTATTATTTATTAACATTATGAAAGTACCAGGCATTACATTTGTAAGTAACATCCTTGATACTGGGATATAATATTTATTAACACTAGTAGATCTGCTAAAGGAAATAGTCCTATAGAAATTTTAATCTCAAAGTAACATCCCTAACACTTTAAAGTACCTACCATTACTCTTACGGGTAATTCTAAATACCAAATATACTTGTTCAACTTTTAAATACATAACACTAAAATACTAAATACGTAATTTACATCTTCACCTGGTGCTAATAAGTACAACCTTCTACAATATGATTGTTGTCCATGAAAATTTGACTTAACCCTGATAAAATAAAGATAAAGAAAAATGTAATTAGTAATGAAAGTAACCTAACAAGAAAAATTAAACAAATAAAATATTTTGAAAAAGTAACACAAGTAACTGATAATATGAAGTAAAAGTAACTAATAAAACAATTTTAAAAAATAAACAAGTATCACTTAGTAAATCATCAAAGTAACTAGGGAAGAGAAAATTACCTTTTGGTCCTTAAAAATAACAATTGCATCCTATCTTTTGGTGATAGGATATGTGGACTTATTCAAATAACCTCTCTCATAAATATCATCTTGCTTGCTAATTCTTTCATATAACCTTTCATCGGTCCAATGTTGAATCAGAGGTAACCCTATTGGCATCCTATCCCCATCCAAAGTCATCCTCTGAAAATACTGAATTTGAAGTAACAGAATACAACCAGAAACATAATTTCGGAGTGTTTTTTGAATTCTTAAAACTAGAAACAAGGCTTGAAAGCACATATTCACACCAATTGTATTCCTTAAACAATTTATCATTCTCCATTGCACGAACAAGTTTAAGATCTATAGTCTGGTTGGTTGTTGGAGCAAAAAATATAGCCATCACATACATCACAAAAATCCTTTAGAAATCATCATTTCCTTCCAAAACCTTCCTTTTTAACTCCTCCATTTTAACATCAGCAAGAGGCATATGCGTAAATAACTTCTAAGCTTGAGTAACACCAATATCACCTTTCTTCACCCCAAACATATTCCTCCGTTTATCTCTCAAAACATTGTCCACATGTCTTTCAACAACAGGAACATATTTATTGCCTATAGGAATCCCTAACACATCTTGCACATCTAAATCTTGAAGTCGAAACTCGTTTTCCCATTTATATGAAATGTTGGCCCATTAATTGCATCAAAACGAAATTTAAGACAAAACCACCGGAGCATATCTCTAGGCAACTTTGTCAACTTGATATGAAAAAGATCCCCAAAACCTATTTCAGTAACAGCAAGCTTTTGATTGTCATTCAGAAGAGTAATCAAATGTGTCAAACCATGGGGTGTACATCGAGCAACAATATCAGCAGA
This sequence comes from Spinacia oleracea, assembly GCF_020520425.1. NCBI lineage: Eukaryota > Viridiplantae > Streptophyta > Magnoliopsida > Caryophyllales > Amaranthaceae > Spinacia > Spinacia oleracea. The sequence continues at coordinate 97,616,323 of NC_079490.1, forward strand.
ACTACAATTCTAAGACCAAGGTAACAACAATAAGACACGAAAGGTAACTACTACATAACTAAGAAGTAACACTAGAAGAACATCAAATTAAAATCTGAAAAAAAAGGGTACAATGTATTTAATAAGTAACTGCAACTTATATTTTAATTACTTACTTAGCAAAATTCTGTCCTTCTTTTAGGATTATAACCTTTGGCTTTTTTGATTTTGATTGAATTTTGAAGTTCTTTTTTACATTAGAATTTAATTTTGGTCTACCTCTTTTGCATCTTGGAGAATTATCATTTCCTTCGATGTTAGAAGTTATACTGCACAAAAATCAATAAAAAGTAAAACGTAACATTGATATATAATACAAAGTAATCCTGAAATCACATTAAAGTAACAACAATAAAAACTAGAAAGTAACAACTTTAAAACCAAAAGGTAACGACATCTAAATATAAATGCAACAGTGAGTAGCATGTAAAAGTAACATCAATAAAAAGTAAAAATAAGTGTAACATCAATAAAAAGTAAAACGTAACATTAATAAATAACAGAAAGTAATCCTGAAATCACATTAAAGTAACAACAATAAAAACTAGAAAGCAACAACTATAAAACCAAAAGATAACGACATCAAAAAATAAACGTAACAGCGACTAACATGTAAAAGTAACACAGCATGTGAATTTAATTATCTTTTCAGAAAATAAATAAAAAAGTAACTACAAAAAATATTAAAAAATACTTATATAACATTATCAGCTTCATCTTCATCATCATCTTCAATAATTATAACATCTGGTGTTTTACTTTCAAAATTTACGGTTCCGGAATTTTCACAGTTGTCTGTAAAGTTACATCAATTACATTAATAAGTAACATATTTTACAGATTAAGAGGTATTAAAATTTTTGAAATTTTGAAAATGAAGAAAAGACCAAATCGTAATATAAATAAAAAGTTTCAATGGCTTCAATTATATAAAATGAAAATAATCTCTAAATCGGAACCGGAACAGAAACAATGTAAAGTAACAATAGGTGAATAGTGTAATCGGATAAACGATTACTCAAACAAATTAGGGCAATAAAACACAATCAACTGACCTTCGTTGAAGGCACATTTCCTCTTCTTCCCATAAGGACCATGAGTAACATGCTTTACTCCCATTATCGACGAAGGAAGTGCACAGAGATTATATAGTTAGTGTCGGAAAATTCAACCGTAAAATGAAAAAACAGAAGAAGAAGAAGAAGAAGAAGAAGAAGAAGAAGAAGAAGAAATGACACGTAATATAATAACTGTCAAAAGGTATAAAAGGAAAATAATATATTCAAAGCAAAATAACATGATACGTGGTCTTAAGTTTAAAAGTAACATCCATATCATTAAAAAGAAATTATTCACTTAAGAAAAAAGATTATAAAGTACTTTCAAACATATCTGGGCAATTTAAAAATTATAAACAAAAATTAATAAAAATTTGTAAACGAAACAAAGTAACATCAGTATCAATGAAAGGTAACATCCCCAAAGAAAACAAAGTAACAACTAATTATTCTAGCTTAATATGTAGCAGTCAAAAAATAAGTAGTAACTATAAGAAAAAAAATTATAAGTATAAAAATAGGGAAAATAACTAACAAACACACTATTTGACTATTTTTTGTGGTAGGGTTATAAACATCCTTAAGACTAAAAAGAAACAAACTTAATAATATAAATGAACCCGCCCTTAACTGTATAAGTAAAATGCATATAATTTAAAAGTAATCACCCTTATACCGTGAAAGTATCTGGAATAAACATAAAAAAAAACTTGTCTAATAATCTAAAAGTACATGGTCTTAACTTTATAAGTAACATTAAAAGTACTTAGTCTTAAACTTATAAGTACCTGGTCTTAACCTTATAAGTAAAAGACTTATACTCCCTCTGTCCCGGAATACACGCACCGGTTCGAGTCGACACGCTTGCCAATGCACAACTTTGACCACCAATATCTTTAACTACATATTATAAAAACTTATGAAATATTAATATTTTGAAAATATATGTTAAGATGAAGCCAACAATATATTATATGCTAACTTTTGTTTTCATATACTAGAAATAAAATAGGGTCAAAGTGAATTTTGTGAATAATGCAAAAAGTCAAACCGGTGCGTGTATTCCGGGACGGAGGGAGTATTCAATTTTCTAATATTATTTTAATACCTGTCATTAAATTAGATGTCTTTAATTATATAGGTAACAGTCATCACAATAAAAAGTAATTGATCTTAATACATAAAAGTAACAAATCAAATATTATAAGTAAAGAATACCTATATAATATTATTAAGTATAAAAGTAGATAAGTAATTTAAATTTTAAAACGGTAACACTAGATTATATAAATGGTAACACAGAAAGGAAATTATATTTAACACAACACGCAACTGATTGTTTGCTTAAAAGCTAATCACACAATTGTTTAACCTTTAAAGGCTAAATTCACAAATAATTGTTCCTTTTAAAAACTAAAAACACAACTAATTCTTTGCTTAAAAACACCTATCTAAAATACAAACTACATTGTATTTTCATTCTCAGTAACATCAGCATCATTAGGTTCACCAGTATCAAGATTTGCAGTTTCTTCCTCATTGAAATCATTGGATACATCTGAAGATTGTGATTCAACACCCTCATTAGCAAGTTTCTTCCTCCGTTTTTCCTGCCTCTCATGTGTTATAAGCTTCTTGTTTTCTTCTGCAATCTTCTTTTCTTCTGCATCAATTATCTTCTCATTCAATAATACAAGGGACAAAACTTGTGCTCTTTGAGCATTAAATTTCTTAAGCTCTTCCAACAATTCAGGCCTCTTAGAATTTAAATCACTCAGTATAAGGGCAGCAGCAATTTCAGCACGACAAAGCCTTCTTTTTGTTGACTACAAAATAGAAGAAAACATCTATATTAGTAAACAAGTAATCACAATAAAAATTAAAGATAAAATAAATAACATATTATGTAATCTGAAAAAAGATAAAAATATATATGAAGTAACAGTTTCAATTAAACAAAAGTAACATGTAACATTAATAAGAAGTAACACTTTCTTCTGGAATGTCTTGGTCTTTGAAGAAGATTTGGCAGCAAAGGGAGACACTGAGTAGCTCTGGTGATTTGCAGAAGTTTGTAACTGCAGGAAAATTTAAGATTCAGAGAATGTATAATCATTTGAGACAGCAAGGGGAATCTGTGGGGTGGAAGAGAATTGTTTGCAACAGTCATGCTAGCCCTAAAAGTGTCTTTATTGTGTGGCTGACCCTGGAGGATAGACTTGCAACTAAAGAAAGACTGAGAAGATGGAATGTTATAGCAGATAGTGTGTGTTGCCTTTGTCACAACTCAAATGAAAGTAGGGATCACCTTTTCTTTGCCTGCAGTTTTTCTGCTGACATTTGGAATCAGGTCCTGCAGAGAAGTGGCATACATAGAACTGTTGGATCTTGGAATGATGAAGTGCAGTGGGTGGAGAAAGCAAGCAGGAGTACTAGAAGTAAAGCTAGAATGTGTAATAGTTTGTTTTGTGAAACTGTGTACTCTATCTGGCTAGCTATGAACTCTAAAGTCTTTTCTAACCAGTTAGACAGTAGCTTAAGTATTGTAAACAGAATTCTGTTTAGGGTAGCTTGTAATAGCTAGTTGCTGCTTGGCCTGTTGTGGCTGTGGTTTGGTTGTACTGATGGTAGGGTATTTTGCCCTCTTGGTAATTAATAAAATCTTATTACTTGCCAAAAAAAAAGTAACACTTTCAATAAACAAAGGTAACATCCTAATAAATACATATGTAAATTAGGTAATCTAATGAATTATTGAAATATATATTAAATATAACATAAAATATAACACTAATTGTTAATAAATTGTTAGATTCAAATTGCTCTCATTGATACTTGCAACAATGAAGCATAGTAAACACACCACAATCATTGGTGTAGACTTTAGTAGTCCAAGGAAATTGAATAATCCTGATTTCGAAATCAATCAACTTTGAACCTTCAGAATGTCCCTTTGAATCCAAATACATTCCCATATATTTTCTCTGAAAATAGAATAGGAAACAATAAGTGGTTACCAAACAAAGTAACACATTAAAGCCAAAAAATAAAACAAAATTAAAGGAAACTACTTTAACTAATAATGTAACATAAAAAACAATAAACAGTAACACGTGAATCAATAAAAAGTAACAGCCCCATAACAAACATAGTAACAGCTAATTATTCTAACTTATCATGAGTCAGAAAAGAACCAGTAATTATAAACAAAAAAAATACATAAGTAACGTCATCAATACAACAAAGGAAACTTTTAATATGCATTTGAAGTAACACTTTCATAAATAAAAAGTAACATGTATATGAAGTAACACTTTCAAAATAACAAAGGTAAAGTGTAACATAAATCTGAGGAAAAACTTAAATAGAACAAAGGTATTAAGTAACAGCTCCAAAACAGACAAAGTAACAGCTAATTATTCTAACTTAACATGTAGCAATCAAAAAATATGCAGTAACTATAACAAAAAAAAAATACAACTATAAGGAATAGGGAAACTAACCAACAAACACACTATTTGAAAGAATTCATTGCCTTCATCAAAAGATGGATAAACTCGGTTATCTAAATAGTCAATTGTCAGTGCTTGAAAATTAATAGCCACACATGAAAAATGAAGATCATAGAGAATTGGAACAAACACCTGAAAAAAAAAAGGTAACACTAGTAAATAAGCATTCAAAAATAAAAGAAGAATTAAAATCATATTTGAAATAATGACTTACTAAACCACAATCGTGGATATTTGGGGAACGATACTGTGCTGATATCCATAAATCCCAAGAATCAAAAATTTCTTTTATTGCTTCATCAATTTATTTTATTTTACTTTTCACAAGTTTAACTATAACTTCCTACATAAACATCAAATAAATTAGTAACTAAAAACACAAGTTTGTATATAAATTTTTATAAGGCAGAAAGATTACCATGTAAGACAAGCCAAAGAAGAATCTGGGATCCCCTTTAATACCTTCTAGAATTGAACAAGGTATTCAGAATTATTTAACACCATAAAGTAACAGTCCAAAATACGATTTGCTATCATTTTATTGGGTTGCAATGTCAGCTTATCTTCTCTATTCACAAAGTATTCAAGAGTATACCAAACAAGAATTTCTCTGTTCCAAAAATGTAACAAGAAGTTCGATCTATTAAAAAACGTTAAAAAGTAACTAAAAAGTAACTACAATATAACTGAAGTAATCAGAAATACTAAAAAAAGTAACTTTATTAGTGTAAATAAAGTAATGATCAATACAAAAAAAAAAGTAACTCATTAGTGTAACTGAAGTAATCAAAAATATAAAAAAAAAGTAACTTCATTAATGAAACCAAAGTAACTACAAATACAAAAAGAAAGTAACTTCATTACTGTAACTGAAGTAGTGACAAATACCAAAAAAAAGTAACTTCAACTATAGAATATAAACAAAAATTAATAAAGAAATTTGTATGTAGACAAGTAACAACATTATCAATACAAAATAAAACATAAAGGATAATATCATTACTGCAATAACTAACACAATTAACTAAGAAAAAGTAACATCATTAACATTAAAGAAGTAACATTAACAATATGTAATAAGTAACATAAAAGTAAAAAAATGACAGTAATTTAACTTAAAAAGTAACATCATGAAATAAATATATCACGAAAATACAAAAATTAACATAAAAAAATAGTATAAATTAAAACTTACGAATGGTCATATTTTTAACTCAGATCTACCATAGCAAAATCAGTAACATCGAGCCTTAGTTTCTGCATTCCACTTGTTAATTTTTAGTTGCTCCGTAAAAATTTTGAGATGAGCTGTACATCACAGTAATTATTTCCACAATCAATGTTGCATCCCAGATGTAAATCTTCAATGTTCATGTCATTCAAGTGATCACCCCTGTCGTTGAACGATAGGGCATTTGTTGAAAACTTTAATTTCATTAAATTCTCAGATTCTTCTACAGAATGACCACAAATAAAGAAATTCATCTTTTCTCTTCCCCTTCGCTTGGTTGCAACCTTGCTGATAACCTTTCCTATAATTGCAGTTGGCTTTGAAACAGGCACAGGAGCAGAGAAAGCTGGCTTAGCTATAACCACAGGAGAAGATTGGGAGCTAACAAGGATTACTGCAGCAACTTCATCAGAATTTTCAATATTTTTCTTCAACCTATTCAGAATATTCCTTGATCTTTCAGATGTACGTTTGACTTGAATAATTTTGTCAAGCACTTCAACGTTCTTTTCAGCAGGAGTTGCGGCACTAACTAACTTCTCTCTCACAGAAGGAACTTCAACAGTAACAACCTTCCCAGGAGAAAGAACCATCTGAACAGGAGCTTCAGCAGTGACAATCTTCTCAAGAGATTCGGTTGTAACAACCTTCTTAGTGGCTTCAGCAAGGATAATGTTCTCAAGAGATTCAGCATTGACAATCATTTCAGGAGATTCAGCAGTAACAACCTTCTGAACAAGTGGTATAAGTATATCAATCATGTTTCTAAAGTAACAACTTAATACAGCAAAGATATTATGCATATGATGTAACAACTTCATAAACAAAGGTATCATGTAACATAGAGGTACATGTAACAAGAATCAGAGGTAACACTAAAATTAAACAAGGTAACATGTAACATCTATATGAGGTAACACTAAAATAAACCAAAGGTAACATGTAAGACATTAAGCATAAATCATATGAAGTAACTGCTTCATTAAACAAAAAAAAACATGATGAATAAATCACATGTAACATCATCTATAAGGTAAAGGTAACTTTATAAACAAAGGTACAGGTAACATAAAGGTACATGTAACGTGAATCAGAGGTAACACTAAAGTAAATGAAAGGTAACATGTAACATCTATATGAAGTAACACTAAAATAAAACAAAGTTAACATGTAAGGCATTAAACATAAATCATATGATGTAACTATTTCAAAAAAAAAAAAATTTGATGAATAAATCACAGGTAACATCATCTATACAATAAAGGTAACTTGAAATATGCATATGAAGTAACAGTTCATTAAACAAATGTAACATGTTACATAAATATGAAGTAACACTTTCAAAATAACAGTGTAAAATGAAAATATGAGGTAACACTAAAATAGAACAAAGGTAACATGTAACATCCATATGAAGTAACACTAAAAGAAAAAAAAATGTAACATGTAAAACATTTAGCATGAATAATATGAGGTATTCGTTTCACTAAACAAGAAACATGAAGCAAAAATCAAAAGTAACATCATTAGCAGTAATAACCTTCTATATAGGTGCTTCAACAGTAACAACATTCTGTACAGGTGCATCACCACTATTAACCTTTTGAACATGAGGTTCAGCAGTAAAATCCAATAGACTAGGTTCAGGGTTCAACGACGTAATATCCAAATCCCTTTGAAATATTTGAGAAACCGATATATTTCCACCTAAGCTCTCTAACTGCCCAGAACAAACAGCCTTGACACCTAAATAATATAACAAAGAAAAGTAATCAATGACATATCAAATTAGTAACTTATTAAATCTATAAAATAATCCAACATATACATGAAAAGTAAATATGAACTACAAATACCTTCTAAATTCAACAGATCCCCAATCTCTATGTTATCATTCAATTCAATTTCATGCAATTGGGAATTAGCAAATATTTCAAATGAAGGCATAGCTTCCGTAAGCTCCTTCGTTAAATAGAACTGTGCAATAGCCTTATCAACAAAAGCTTGCACAACAGGAATCAGAAAAGAATATATCTGATTCAGAAAGATCAGGAGACATATCATGTCTTACAAAAATATTTATATTAAGTAATATCAATAATACTAATAAGATAACTACTAACATGCATATAAAGTAACACCAACATTAGGAATAAGGTAACTATTAAGGATTTTAGAAATAACGTAAGTACTACAAATAAAAACTATCAAGTAACATATAATTACTTGAAGGAAATAATGTCCTTGGTCCAAGTATGCATTCAATGCTAAGTCTAATAAATGCGGTTTAGTATTAATTAAACAAGTTAATAACTCAGTGAGATCAAGTGAGCTGAATGCCTAGCTAGAGGCCGCTTCAGTTCAAGTGTAATTAATAATATTAATCCAAACCTTACTCTTGACAGAACCCGTAGGGTCACACAAATAGTACGTGAACGGATCAGGTATTTAAGTGAATATATTATTCATTAAGTATTGTATTTATGAACATTCGGAAACTACGGATCTCGGTTCAAGTGGGAGCTGAAATCGTCAAAAGGAAAAATATAGAATGCTCCGGAAATGATGATATTGCCAGAAACGAAAATATGGATAATGACACAAATATAAATATTATCCAAGTCGTAGATGTTGCCAGAAACGGAAACATGGTTCGTATCGGAAAATATTATCGGAAATAGAAATATTGCCGGAATCGGAAATATTGCCGAAAATGGAAATATTACCGAATCGGAATTATTGTCGGAAAAGGAAATTATTTCCAGAATCGGAAATATTAACGAAAACGTAAATATTTGTTCGAATGGGAAATGAATTCCGGAATCGGAAAACGAATCGAAAGCGCGACGTGTGAACGCTCGACGAACGAGCTTGCGAGACGCAAGGCCCAGCGCAAGCGCCAGGCCCAGCACAAGTGGGTCGCGTGATGCTTGCTGCCAACGCCCAGCGCGCATGGGCCAAGAAAAGGAGCAGCGCCCACTCGTGGGTTGCGGGTTACGGGCTGCGTGCTACACAACCAAAGCAACGTGGGCTCAAGGCCACACGTGCAAAGCCTTGGCCCGCTAGGATTGCTTGCTTGTCAAGTAATCGTGTTTTCCTAATTCTACTGAAATTAGATGTTTTAGTTAAATCTGAAATACTTAGTATTTGATTAAACCTAAAATTCTACTATTATTAATTAACTAGATTCCTAATATATTTACTTAAACGATTCCTAGTAGAATTCAAACTCCTCTTTTTCCACCCTATAAATATGTGGTTCATGATCACAATTTATAATGCAATTCAATATACCATTCTAACTTATTAGATTCAAGAGAGAATTTAATACTTGCCTAATATTATTGTGAGTTTTCCGAGTGCACATAAAACCTTAGAGAATATTCTAGTTGGTTAAAGCTAAGGCAGATCCGAACGTGTTGTGGGCTATCTACGGAGGGGCGACATTTGGAGTCTTATACTTGTTCTTGTTCGGTTCGGGAGCAGCTAGGGAAGGCACGCATCACATTGTATATATGCTAATTGACTATGTGGCAATTAATTTGGATTCCCGGCTTTATGGTTTTTCCGCATGAATTATATTGTTTATATTATTCATAACCCTACAGTGGTATCACGAGCCTTTAATTAATTCCATAATCAATTATAGTTAACATGGATTAAATTTTACAAATTTGCAATGAATTAATGGGGTGATTAATTTCGTGTAGGTAATTAATTTCAAATTCGTGCAATGATTTAATTATATGTTCGCAGGATATTTCTGCAGTTTTGTCAATAATAGTCAGAATCTTATGTTTTTATAGTGAATTTCGCATGTAAACGACGTTTTAAAATTTTGACAAAAATCAAAGATTTGATTCGCCGAACCCAGAATTCCCAAATTCAAAGCCTAACGATGATTTTTTGGAGGTTTTAGTTTTTCGAATGTAAAATTTGTAATCTTTATGATGTTAAATTAAATATTTGCGAATCTTGTTTGTAATCTTTAATCTATGATTGACCTACTGTATATGTTTAACAATTTTAAGGCCGAATCTTGTTAATTATACAACCTAATTTGTAATTGTAATTAATTTGTTGAATTTTAAATAATTTAGAATTTGTTTTGAATTTCATAATTAATTGAAAATTTAATTAGGATCCTATGATTAAAAACCACCATAAAATTTGTTAAAATTGAAAAGTTTTAAAATTTTATAACCTAGATTTTAATCCCTAAAAATAAATGTAATCGGAAATTAATTTGAATAATAAATGTTCAATTTTTCGCCCAAATTTAGTAAAATTAATATGATTTATTAATTTTTCGTTAAATTTAAAATATAAAACATTATAATATTTATAAAACCGGTCACCAATCTTGCACGCACAATGCAATGGAAGCTAAGTGTTATCCTTAAGGGGTGTTGCATAGTGCGGGCATGCGACGACGAGCAAGGGAGCTCGTCGCCCATGCTGTACGAAGCAATGAGCAAAAAAGGCATGTGCGGCAGGCTAGGCCCTGTGCCGTGTGTGTTGTGCGGGTGGTCGAGAAAATTGGGCGACGGTGCATGGTAGCGCAAGGCGCGAGGCAAGGCAGCAAAAAACGAGAAAGGGAGCTCGCGTGTCGCTGCGCATGGCACTGCCCAGCGCCCAGCCAGCGAGCAGGAGGCAGCAGGCACAACACGAAGCTGATGCACTGATGTGGTGCATAACTCGGCCAACAGCAATGCAGGCCCTGGGCGCTGCCTTGTGCACGCGGCCCATGGGCGCTTCGGCGTTGGTGCTTGGGCGAGGCATGGGCTTCGGCCTATGGCCTTGCCTTGGCACGTTTGGGCCGTTTTGTTTATGTTTCGGTTGAAAACGATTTTAATTAAATTTAATTTCGTAATTTTATTATTTTCTCGGAATTTAATTTTGATTAATTTAATTATTATAAATAATTTTATACTAATTATTTTACTAAAATTAAAACCTTGATAAAATTTAAATTAATTAATTTTAATCAACTGAAAATAAAATTAAGGGACTTAAATATTATTTTATAATCTTTAAATTTTAATTAAATTTGTAAGTTTCCGGTTGGACTAGGAAATACAATTTTATGTTTAAAATTTGTAAAGCATGTAATTTTCTTGGTTTTAGTGGGATCTTTTAGTCATTAAACTCTTGATTAGGTCTACATTCCTTTAAGGTTAAAACAACTCGATTAGAACTAATAAGGTTGAATAATTTGTAGATTGTTGAAATATTTGATTAGTTGCTGCAAATGTTTATGTGATGCATGATTTGTTCTACTAACTTGCTATGTGGGCCATTCATTGATAAATGAATGGATGAATGGTATATTGTAAATGTACTGTTTTGCAGGTTATGGAAAGTGACTAGTATGGCCCAAATAGGATAGAAAATATGGTATGCGTACCTTTAATTTGAATGTAAAATTGGTCTAATGCACTAAAGTTTTTATTTTAATATGGTCTACGTAACATCAAATAGTTGTAATTAGTTTTAATTGTATCATATCCTATTTGAAGAAAATGGCGCCTCCCATGGTGAAATTCAAGACGGAGTTTCCAATCAATTTTCAAAGACGGAGTTTGAAGCTGAACCTTCAAGATGAATTCCGGCCATACTAGATCACATTTAAATCTTATGCATGCTTTAAGTTATTTATTTCTTTAAATATGTCTTAATTATGCATGAGATTATGGCTTGATTATATATGTTTCATGATTAAGGATTTTAGTTCACTTAAAATCTAACCAACATAGTAAGAGCCTTAAGTTCCCAACTTTAAAAATTGAATTAAAAGGTGCCATGCCAAAATAACACTTACTTGGATAACCTTTACATCAATCTAAGTAATAGTTTTCCTCCATAGCGAGGTGTTACTTGTTGATCCTAAAGGGGTAAGGTACACAAATAATTAATTGTGAGTACATGTTAGTTTTGGTGAAACTCAATGATATAAGTAAGGAGTCCTTTTATGTCGTGGGAAATGAGATAGGTTTACCTAATAAGTTCTTAGACGTACCTATCAACCAAGAGTAGTTTCTAGACTATTAGCAAAGGATTTGCTTACCTAAAATATTTTAGAATTGAGTCTAAATACATAATGTACTTAATTCATCAATGATTTAAAGATCTTGGATTCATTTTATTCACACCTGACGGAACACAAAAACTCGAATAAAATGCCAATAACTTGTTTAAATTGCATGATTGCATTAATTTTCAAGTTATTGCTCATGATAAATGTTTTGACTAGGCATGCTTCAATCTATGTTTTAATTATTGTTTATAATTAAATATCTTTTACTGCAATAAATCCTTTTTAAAGGGTAACAGTAAATTTCCTCGATTGGTAGTGAATCCTAGAAAGATTCACGAAAATGAGAGAAAGTGAGCAATTTATAATGTACGTTTCTTTAGCGACTTTTATGGTTGTTTTCGAGTATCAAAGTCGAATGGCAAACCGGCTGGTGCTTGCGAATTCAAAATACAATGTAGTTTTGAGATCATAAAGCATTGAGTTTAAACGCTCAGCCTTACCAATGTTTAACAACCTAATATCATTGTCCATTTAATTCTCGAATGAGTCTAGTCCCTAGACAGTCGAATAGATCGATGCTTAGAGAACTTTAGAAGCTTCTGGTGAGATCATCTAGTTGAAACAGAATATTCAACATAAATGAAATTGTAAGAACTTTGTTGGAGTGACATTGGACATGTCTAAACAAAGTATAAAAGTCAACACTAGAGAAGTCAATTCTTAAGACTATAAGAAAAGGTACAAGAAATAGGAAAACAAGGAACAAGTGAAAGGAATTTACAATTCCGTTTCTACCTAAAAGTTTATGTTTAAAGAGAAGTGACCTAGCAATCAAACTTTCTTGGTATCATATACCGCTTGAGGTTCTTACTTCGATAATAACTAAAACAATGGAAGCTAGGCTGCACTAATGACCTACAAGTGGGAAATTAAGCATGGCATTGTTACATTAGTTGTAGGGTCATCTAGTTTGTTTTAAGTCCTTTCAAAGGCTGGAACTTAATGGCTATTTTGTTCCATAATCAGCATACCTAAATTTCTGTTTCCAAACACAGAAAGACTCACATTCAAGAAAGACAAATACAATGTTTGTTTGTTATTTGAAAAAAATGGTCATTTGGGTTGAGGCAATATGCTTGATTAAAACAAACAACTCTTTACCAATAAAGAACTTTACTAGGTTCAAATCAATCTCTTGATTTGAGTTCCACAAATCTTTGGCATTGTTACTCAGACCATGTCAACAAGTTAACATTCTAAAGCTCTATTTTGATGGACTTTTGAAAGTTGATTGATTTCTAGATCATTCAAGACAGGCCAGTCTTACTTGGTTAAAATAACAAAAGATATGAACTTTCGTTAGAACACCTAGACAATAGAGTTCAAAGCTAAAGTCATATTTTATAAATTTATTATTTCACGTGGTTTTGAATGAATATGGATTTATTTACTCAAAGTGATATAAGTTTGAATCTGTTTGACTAGTTCAAAGATTCATAGAAAAGTATAAAAATGTCCACTTGGCAAGAAATCATAAAGATCTAGGTTAGATCATGTTGATGATTACTTATACCAAGAATGATCATCAATGATTGTGTGTTGAAATTTCATAATCTATCTCCATAAGATATGGTTTATCTAAATTGGAATGATCGAAGTCAAATAGTACTTGATTCGATCAATGATGAATCATAAAGAATTTTCCTATAATTTCTAAACAAAATGCTCAAACTGCCACCAAACTAAACCAATTAAATTCGTCAAAGCTATTTGAAAAGTAATTTTAGAATAATATATATATATATATATATATATATATATATATATATATATATATATATATATATATATATATATATATCTAAAGAGTTGCTAAACTCAGTGGGAGCTTAGTGTTTGTTATTAGACAAACTAAGGCCCAAGTATAGATATATGTTTTACTGTGATTTATTCAAATGAGACACAAGGGTATTGTTTCTACCACGAATTTTTGAGAACATAATGTTTGTTTGCTCAAAATAATGTCCTTTTGGAGATTCGTTTCCAAAATGACAAGTGGGAGAAAATAGACCTCGGAAGTCTTCGAGGCGAACAACAAACATAAATGGACATTCCAGAGAATTTTAGAAGTTCTTAAGAAAATCTGAATGGTTATTCTTTAAGGACTTTAGAAGTGGCTTTAAATAATAGACATCTCTTAGAAGACTTTACAAGTGCTTCAACAAAGGAGTTTCATGTGGCTATTGATATTCTATTGTTTGAAGTTCTAAACTCATGTAGGCATAGACTTCAGGTCACTGAAACTATGAGATTCTTCTATTAGATAGTGAAGAAACCTACAACTTGCGGTCAAACTATTATCATGAAGATAAATGGGTTTGTGACTTGTAAAAACCTATGACGAAACCTAGATTCCCTAAAATGGTTAGAGGCTATATATAGACTCAAATGTTTTAGACGGTTAAAGGCCAAAAAACATAGTCAATGTTTTGATGACAAAATTGAAATTTTTTTTATTTGCAAGAATAGATTAACACCTATTGGTTGCAAATTGTTTTTAAGGATGAAAACTATCAAACATGGAAGTGTGTCTTCACACAAAGCTATATTAGTTGCTAAAGGTATTAAGCAAATTCACGGCGTGGACTTTGTTGAAACCTCATGCAAAATCGTAATGCTCCAGTCTATAGAGCAAGCAATGATTGCATATTGGTACATATGGCAATTGGATGACAAAAAATCTTCCTCAATCAAATGTTGGAAGAAACTATGTCCATAGCATGTCAAAGGATTTGTAGATCCAAATAAATACTTGAAAAGGAAAGCTAGCTAGCTTATGAAATCTAAGTACAGATTTAAGCAAGCAATTGGGAATTGGAACTGTATTTTAGTGAAGCTAATAAGTATTTAAGTTTCATAAAATGTACTTGATTCTTATAGATATATAAGAAGTTTAGTGGGAGTACGTAAAACTTAATTGGTCATATGTGTATCACACACATATCTCTCTATTGTGAAATAACATTCAAATGCTAATGACTTAGATTTGAAATTATTCATCAATGATGGACCAAGGCGAAACTTAGTACATATTGGGTATTAAGTTCTATTTACAAAGATATTATAATATTGTTTTATATTAAGTAATGGCATTTACTGAATCAAACACGGAAGACTCCATTGGAGATATTCGACCCATATGAATAAATCTAAGTAATAAATGTTTGAACTATGTATAAGAATTTACTAAGTTAAACATCAAAGAATATAGATGAGATTCTTCACCTATATTATATATTAAAGAACTTAGCTGGATTCAGTATCTACTGAAACTGAATGAGCTAAAGTTACATGAATAGAATTAAATTGGGAATTATTCTGCAAAAGAATTTATCATGTATAATATAATATGAGGATCTATAAAAACGTATCGTATGGCTTTAGGCATAACGAACATATACCAATCTCTATTGGTCTAAGTAAAAGATCAACTAGATTGAGGTCAAGAAAAACTTATGGTACTAGAAAAGGTACATAGGATTAGTTCTTGATTCAAGGAAATAAAGATATGCTAAGTATTGATGCTACACGCATGAACACTGGCAAAGGATCAAGGAAGGTCCCTTTGGAGTTAACCATTGGCAAGGACGAGCTATAGAGAATCGTGTTTTGAAATGGCAACATGGATTAAAGACCATAAGTTGTTGCATGGGAAATTAAACATTAATTTCTATGTTGAAAGATACAGATGGAAAGTCTTCCACATATCTGTGAACTGCTTGGATAAATAAATCCAAAGAAACCATCACTAGCAACCTCTGCAGTTAAAGTAAAAGTACTTGTTTCCAAAGAAGCGATAAAACAGAGTTGTTTACGTTAAAGAGTTCTTCACTGCACTTGGGTGAATCACATGTCTCCTGACTTGATGGTTCTGCATTGCAAAATGCGTAGAACCACTAATGAAGAAAGAAAAGACTAGATCACATGATAAACGTACTCAAAATATATTATCATCCTATCTCGAAAGGCATTCGATAAAAAGGATATTAAGATCGGAAAAGCATGATAACTAAACCTACGCAACAAGTGAAATACAACACTCACATTGTGGCACTGGAAGTCAAACATAGTTTTGAATTCCATAAATTGTTTTAAAGATGGGCTTGAGGCCCATGGTTGTAAAACATTGGGGTTGAACATTTATCATATATGAAATATATTTTCATATTCCATTTAATCTTGGTTTAGTATTAAATGATGAATCCTTTCAATTTCACAATATATTCAAGATAGACTGTCAGGACCAGGCCTGTGACTATGAAATGTCTATCAAGTGAACTTGAATGTCAAAAGGTGGAAAAGGTCCCTGGTTCGAAGTTTCCTATAAGGGTGGACGCATAGAAAACGCTAGACGACTAGAGTGCAAGATGACTAGTAGTTATGTTTCTTGAACTATGTGGACATGGGAATGTCGCAATCATTTGCATAGATACTTACTTGAGAAGATTAGTATCGGACAGACCTATGAAACTTTACTGTAAGAGATGAAAATCTATCATAAGTAAATTTCATTACATTATTAGACACTAATCCTCAATACCTAAGTGATTTGAGATTACTTGTTTGAGAACTGGTTATTTTGACGTTGTCAAGCTTCGCACCATAAAAGGAAACTATAACGGCAACACTCCGGTAATCACCTATCAAACGAAGTCTAACATCAAGATCACAAGATTGGAATTGTCCTCCCATAAATCGGGATGAGATGCTGAAAGTTGTACAAGGCCACTCGGAGAGCTAGAAACGGAAAAATGCATGGCCGTGCTCAGATGAATCATAGGCTATGATTATCTGTTTATTTGATAAGTTGAACTCTGAAACCGAGAAATACCTCTGGACATAATAAGGATGACTACTCTTACCTTATGTTCATGAGCAGGCATCGACCGACAAAGGAATTAGGCAATGCACACTTGTCCCTAAGGACAAGTGGGAGACTGAAGGAAATAATTCCCTTGGTCCAAGTATGCGTTCAATGCTAAGTCTAATAAATGCGGTTCAGTATTAATTAAACAAGTTAATAATTTAGTGAGATCAAGTGAGCTGAATGCCTAACTATAGGCCGCATCAGTTCAAGTGGAATTAATAATATTAATCCACAACTTACTCTTGACTGAACCCGTAGGGTCACACAAATAATACGTGAACGGATCAAGTATTTAAGTGAATATATTATTCATTAAGTACTCTATTTAAGAACATTCGGAAACGACGGATCTCGGTTCCAATGGGAGCTGAAATCGTCAAAAGGCAAAATATAGAATGCTCCGGAAATGATGATATTGCCAGAAACGGAAATATGGATCATGACGGAAATATATATATTATCCAAGTCTTAGAAGTTTCCGAAAACGGAAACATGGTTCGTATCGGAAAATATTATCGGAAATAGAAATATTGCCGGAATCGGAAATATTGCTGGAAACGGAAATATTACCGGAATCGGAAATATTGTCGGAAACGGAAATTATTTCAAGAATCGAAAATATTAACGAAAACGTATATATATGTTCGAATCGGAAATGAATTCCGGAATCGGAAAACAAATCGGAAGCGCGACGTGCGAACGCTCGACGAACTAGCTTGCGAGACGCAAGGCCCAGCGCAAGTGCCAGGCCCAGCGCCAAGCAAGCCCGCGCAGAGAGCAACAAGCAAAGGGCCGAGCAGCAGCACCCAACAAGTGGGCCGCGTGCTGCTTGCTGCCAACGCCCAGCGCGCATGGGCCGAGCAAAGCAGCAGCACCCACTCGTGGGCTGCGGGCTACGGGCTGCGTGCTACACAACCAAAGCAACGTGGGCTCAAGGCCACACGTGCAATTCCTTGGCCGGCTAAGATTGATTTCTTGTCAAGTAATCGTTTTTTCCTAATTCTACTAAAATTAAATGATTTAGTTAAATCTGAAATACTTATTATTTGATTAAACATAAAATTCTAATGTTATTAATTAACTATAATCCTAATGGATTTAGTTAATCGATTCCTAATAGAATTCAAACTCCTCTATTTCCACCCTATAAATATTTGGTTCATGATTGCAATTTATAATGCAATTCAATATACCATTCTAACTTATTAGATTCAAGAGAGAATTTAATACTTGCCTAATATTATTGTGAGTTTCCCGAGTGCACATAAAACCCTAGAGAATATTCTAGTTGGTTGAATCTAAGGCGGATCTGAACGTGATGTGGATTATCTACGGAGGGGCGACATTTGGAGTCCTATACTTGTTCTTGTTCGGTTCGGGAGCAGCTAAGAAAGACACGCATCACATTGCATGTATACTAATTATGCTAATTGACTATGTGGCAATTAATTTGGATTCCCAGCTTTATGGCTTTTCAGCATGAATTATATTGTTTATATTATTCATAACCCTACATTACTAACCAGACTCCTGTTTTTCTGCAACACCAGCAGATTTCACTTCTTTGGATGAAAATTTCATCAAACCAACATGGTTATCAAACTAATATGAAAGGAGTTGCATATCTCTCTTCATCAACATATATCGCTCTTGTGTAGCCTAAAATATCAAAGTAAAAATGAAAGGAAATAAACACATGCTATAAAAAAAGTTATATTACTGATAAGGTAACTAGTAAAATACATATAAAGTAAACATAAATAAAAATAAAACATGATAAAAAAAAGAATATGTAAAAACATACAAAGTAACACCAAACTGAAAATAAGGTAACTAGTAATATGGTTAAAAAGTAACAACAAATATACACCAGCAAAAAGTAACAACTCAACTAATGTAACCAATAAAAGTTCAATAAAAGTTCAAGAAGTAACATATAAGAAACTTACATCCTTAGCCAAATCAGAAATTCCATCATTTGACATGATATGAGGAGGTAAATAATAAACAACACGACGTTCAGAACTATCATCAACATGTTTGAATGAAGGAATAAGAATGTTGACTTTTGGTTGAAGAATTAGAATCTTGACTTCAGCATCAACTTTAACATCATCTTCAACATCTCTAGCATCGGCAACATTCTCTATCTCTTCCACAACATATCCTTCTTGTAAAAGAACTGGTTTTTTACTAATTGGATACACCTTTTTTTCCAAAAGCCCAAGTCTATATGATCCACCTTCGAGATCAAGCCTCTCACGAAGCAATGCTTAACCAGAGGTAGAGAAGTAGGCTGGGATTCACCTCTAAACTCCAGCCTATGAAAGTACATAAGCTGAAGTAACAGTATACATCCACCAACATATAACCGAGTATCATCATAGTTAGCCAAAGAACTTGCCAGACAATCTAGCACATACCCACACCAATTATATTGGGAAATCTACTGAACATTTTCAACGGTCTTGAACAGAGCAAACTTCAGAGTTGTGCTTGGATTAGGGGCTAAGAAAGAAGCTAATGCATATACGACAAAAAGTCTTTTAAACAATTCATCATAATGAAAAAAGAATTCAGTGAATACATTAAACTAAAGTAACATTAAAAATATGTAATCCAACTAGATACAACAATTAACATATGTGAAACTATAAGTAACACAAACTAACATGAAAAGTAACACTTGAAGTTATAAAAATTAACTGATTTAAAAGTAAAAGATAACCAATATGTATAAAGAAATAGTTGAATAAAAAAAGGCATATGAAGTAACTCATTCAAAACACAAATGTAACATGTAGCATGCATCTAAAATAACATCTTCAATACAGCTAAGGTAACTTCTAACATGCATATAAAGTAACAATTTAATAAAATAAAGGTAACATGTAGCATATATCAGAAGTAACATCTCCTATACAGAAAAAAGGTAACATGTGACATAAATATAAAGTAACTATTACCATATGTGAACTATAAGTAACACAAACTGATATGAAATGTAATAATTGATGTAACTAAAAGTAAAAGATAACCAATATATATAAATAAAGATTGAGAAAACAAAATTATTACCAAGAACTGGCAAAGTTGTAAGTTGCCTTTCCAACATTGCCAAAGTAATTTCCTTATCGACAGCAAAATAATTCCTCCAAGTTTCTTTAATACCACTGTCATCTTTAGCATTATAACTGGGAACAGAAAAAGGCCCAAAAGGTAATAAAAACATGTCATGGACATCTTTTTCAATGACCTGAAATTCCTTCCCAGAAGATATACGCGACAACCTGGCATTTCATACAAATCTCTTGCATAACCAGCGAGCCATATTCCATGGCATCTCAGACATTTTGATTTCCATTAACCCACCAAACCCAAGTTCTTGGACAGCATCCTTCTTATCATTAGACATTGTTTTGAACAAGCTAACAAGACCTCGTGGCCTACAACGCAATACAACATCTTGCCTGCAATTGAAAACAAAACTCAGGACTAATATAGTAACAGTAGAATGCAGAAGAAGGAAAAACATAAATTTAGATACAGTAATCACATAATAATGAAAAAGTAACACAATATTTAATAAATAGTAACATAACTATTCAGCAACAGTACTATCAAAAAGCACAAAAAGTAACACCATAAATATGAAGTGATAACAACATAATTCATAAGAAGTAACCACATAATGTATAAGAGGTAACAAAAAAAATTAAGAACAGTAACAAATGATTATTAACAAGTAACAACATCATTTAAATTTATTATTAACCATATTGGAAATAAATATATAATAATAAGGAAAACATAACCATAACTCAATAATAAAAACAGTACAACGAATATAAATAATATCACATAGATATTTAAATTATATCAGTCTAATAAAAAAAATTAATATAGAAAAACATACTTCTTTATTGGAACAACCTTCTCAATAACTGTTAAATCTTTAAAAGGTTCACCCTTCACAACTTGAATACTCTTACTCCCCTTTTTCTTCGAAACTGTATTTTAGTGAAGCTAATAAGTATTTTAGTTTCATAAAATTTACATGATTCTTATAAATATATAAGAAGTTTAGTAGGAGTACGTAAAACTTAATTGGTCCTATGTGTATCTCACGCATATCTCTCTATTGTGAAATAACATTCAAATGCTAATGACTTAGATTTGAAATTATTCATCAATGATGGACCAAGGCAAAACTTAGTACATACATGGTATTAAGATCTATTTACAAAGATCTTATAATATTGTTTTAGATTAAGTAATGGCATTTACTAAATCAAACACGAAAGACTCCATTGGAGATATTCGACCCATATGAATAAATCTAAATAAAGAATGTTTGAACTATGTAAAAGCATTTATTAAGTTAAACATCAAAGGATCTAAGTGAGATTCTTAACCTATATTATATGTCAAACAATTCAGCTGGATTTAGTATCTACTAAAACTAGATGAGCTAAAGTTACATGAATAGAATTCAATTGGGAATTATTCTGCAAAAGAATTTATCATGTATACTATAATATGAGGATTGCGAAATTGTACAAGGCCACTCGGAGAGCTAGAAACTGAAGAAAATGCATGGCCGTGCTCAGATGAATCATAGTGTGAGGGGGTCGAAAATCAAGTGTAATTGGATTTCCTGTGAGTATACACCCAATTGACTAGTAATATAGGAGTCGCCATTCAGTTTTTAACGACAACGAGAAAAACTGACAAAACCCGGTTATCGTGACATAAAGGGAGTGCAATTATGTTTGACCACGACGGCCGTAGGTTCCCTTGTGATCCCTGGTGTGGGGATCTCTCAATATACACCCGCAAGGTAGAGATTGAGGGTTCGGGGGACTGTAACTACCGAGAGGAGTAATTCGCTCGTCGATAACTCCAGAGGCAGGATATCCTTACTAGCTCAGCATAAATAATTGAAGGGACATGCGTTAACTATTAAACTAATCTGAGTTGATTTTAGCAATATGCAACATATAATACTAATTCGATCGTGATTATCTGACTTAAATAACATTAAGGGACCTAGCATGATAATCCGATTTCCCAAAAATATTATATTTGTTAGGCGTGATAGAACAATCATATTAGGTTAGTTTAACAGTTCATAAAAAGGGCGAGGAAAGCAGTTAAATCATCGAAAAGGGACACATTACGACGCACCCTTGAGAGGTGCGTCACGGTTCTCAGAAAACTAACCACTTTGACTTTGCTATTTCTCCTTTTTATTTAACGAATCTCGATTATGGGACAGGATACGTTCTGTTCGATTTATGGATCGATTGCGACAGAACGCGTTAACAGTTTCGCAGCGAGAGGCTTAGGCTAAGGGGTTTAGAGTCAATACTCAGAATATATTATGTGTTGTTGTGTGTTGTTTCACGTTGAAACTAGGGGCCTATTTATAGGGAAGAGTCCGTGGAAAGATAGAATTGCAGAGTTCTAATCCGCAAAGAATTAGGAAAAGAAACGTACCCAGGTATTTTCAGCGCCCAGGCCTGGGCGCCGAAGATTTCGGCGCCCAGAGCCAGGCGTTAAAAATAGGGTCTGGGCAGTTTTTGTTTAGTCAGATTCGGATTCTAAAATCCGTAGAGTTTGAGATTAATTTGAGTCTTTTAGCGCGTATCAATTTGTGACGGAATGCGTCTGGGCCCGTTACGAACTCTAGGCTCGTTAGGATTTTAATTAATACGTAACTCTTATTTCCGAATCCTATTAGGAATAGGATTCTCGCAGTTTTCTATCTCATTTAGGATTTATGTTGGAATGCAACACCTAATTCTGACAGGTTTCTATCTTTTATGATTTGCCACTTTTAGAAGCTACCTTTTACGACAATTACTATTTTTAGAAGGTTTCCATAAATAGCAGGTTTCGGGTGAAATGAAATGGGGAATCGAGATTCGTTTATTTTATAGGAGATGCGTTGTCAAGTGGAGTTTTTATGCTTTCATCATCGAACCTTTCCCTTGCGGGAATGGGGACAAAAGTAGGTGTCTACAGTTAGCCCCCACTTTGACTGAGTCTTGGAGTAAGATGATGGTCAAAGTATTAGACGGAGTGCGTCATACAAGTCACAGTGTATTGTGACCTGTTTTGCGAGGGTTTCACGAGCCCCCGAGTGATAACATTTGACTTAAGGGTCATCACTTGAAGTGTCGACATATCCCTCACGTGTCATTGGGATTTGTCAACTGATAGTATAGAAACTTCCTCACTTTGTCATTGGAAGGATCTAAAGATGCGTAGAAACTCCCTCACTTTGTCATTGGGAGTAACTACAGATGTTTTCGAAATTAAAGTTGTAAAGTGTAATTGGGCCTGGCCAAGCCCAATCACGAGGTAAAACGTTTTTAAAGATTCTCATTTTCAGGGCTAGCTAAACGAGAAAACCCCCTTGTTTTTATAGGATGTAAAACGAAGGAAAATCCAACAAACCATTCCTTTAATTTTTGGAAAAAGGGAAAACCAATAAAAATTATCGCTGCAGCGACTAAGGACCTGCGCTGTTAGTGACGCAGACCCCGCCCGCTGAAGGTGGGCGAGCCTGTCCTCTGAGGGGGACCCCCCGTCCGATAGAAGTGGACGAATCTGTTTAATGTTTTTGAAAATAAGGACCTACGCGGTTTGTGACGTAGACCCCGCCCGCTGAAGGTGGCGAACCTTGTCCGCTGAGGGTGGACACCCCGTCCGATAGAAGTGGACGAATCTGTTTTGAAATTTTTGAAAATAAGGATCTACGCGGTTTGTGACGTAGACCCCGCCTGCTGAAGGTGGCGAACCTTGTCCTCTGAGGGTGGACACCCCGTCCGATAGAAGTGGACGAATCTGTTTTGAAATTTTATTTTGTTTATTTTTTTTTTTGAAAATAAGGACCTACGTGGTTTTCGCCGTAGACCCCGCCGGCTGAAGATGGCGAGCCTATTTTAAATTTTATTTTTCGAAAACTGAGGACCTGCGCGGCTAGTGACGCAGACCCTGCCCGCTGAGGGTGGGCGAGCCCATTTTGAATTTTCTTATTTTGCCTATGTAGAAGAGCTTTTGGTGATTACAACCTGTTGGTGGGTCGTAATATTTCCTGATTAGATGTGTCCTATAAGTGGGTCCACATTGTGTATTTTTGTTTAACAATATTTTTTGAGATATCCAAACATGTTATGGTGCGTGGCACAGTCTGGGAATGTGATTGGCGCTCCCTGTTAGAGTCTACTTTTCGGGAGCCCCCAAGTGTTGGGGCTCGTCGGTTGTTTTTCGCGTCTTGTAATCATGTTTGGGGTCACGCTCGTATGTGCGAGCGACCTCCTATAGTAGTGTGCTATTTTTAGTGAAGTCGTGGAGTGTGACTTTAGCTTTCAGGCGACATCCGGTTTTGGCTTGGCCCGGATTATCCCTTTGACAGACAGACATTTTCTATTTGGAAAACCAATGACTTGACGACACATATTTTTGGTGTCTCGAAGAATGACCATGATATTTAACTTGCTTCTTTTTTTTTGAAAAGTGTACATGAGCGTTTTCTGAGATGAGTCTAAGTTTCGACCAAGTTTCACTGTTATTATTTTTTTTTGCTTATTTGGGAGCTAAAGGTGCTTTGGGCTTGATCTTACTTGTAATAGGGCCTCGTGTTTTAACAACACGGTCTTAAGTCCTTTCCTATTCCGTGTTTTTGTGAAATCTAGGCCTTGGGCTGCATTTTCAGCGCCCCAGCTCAGGCGTTAAAAATTCCGGCTCCCAGAGGTGGGCGCTGAAAGTTCTTTCCTGGTAATATTTGATTTTCGGATTTCCAAACACGTTTCTGAATGGGATCAGGATGTTTATTGGGTGCGTTCAGCTATATATAGGGGCTAGGTACGTCCTTATTCCCACCACTCTCAAATTCTTTCTCTCTTTTTTGCTGTGCTCTAATTATTTACTGCTTTTGCCATGTCGATCCCTACTTTCTCACTCCAACGGACTGTTAGGCGTTGGCTACGAGCCCTTACTCTCATAGAAAAAGTTTTGTTAAAAGAATACCACTTAAAGGCACTTTTAGGCTTACAACAAATTAATATTGATTATAATTTCCTGCATGCTGCCCTAAACTTTTGGGACTCCGATAATCATGTTTTTTCCTTTCGGGGCAATGAAATATGTCCTTTGCCTGATGAATTTGCTGCGATCCTTGGTTATCCTACTAATGCTACTCCTGTTACCCCTGGCACTATTGAAGAGGGTAAAACAACCATAAGGGCTTTCCTAGGGCTAGATGATAACATGTTTGCTAAACTTGTTGTAGACGATAAGGTTAACTTGGCAAAACTTGTAAAACATCATTTTAGGCCTAGTAAGAATATGACCCAACAAAAATTGAACATTCGAGCCCTTGTATTTTGCTTGTTGAATCATTATTTGTTGTCGAATAATAATGGTGAGTTCGGTGACATAAGGCTGATCCCCTTGATTAGCCAGATGGAAAGTTGCTATTCTATTATGCCGTTGGTTGTTGCTGAGACTTTGCTTAGTGCGGATGAGCTGAAGAAGGATGCCAAATCCGAAATTTTTAAGGGAAGCCCCCTATTACTGCAGGTAATCTATTTTTTTCTTTGCGCACACATACGCCACTTTTATATATTTCTTTTTGCCTGGGGCTGAGTTTCAGCGCCCAGGGCTGGGCGCTGGAATATTCGGCGCCTGGTCCTGGGCGTTGAAACTGCGCCCCAGGAACCCTTTTTTCTTTCTTTTCATTCTTTTGATTCGATCGTACCTGTTTTTGCAGATTTGGCTTGCGGAACGGCTTAGACTTTTGGAAGCTCCTGCCGATCCTAAACATTATCGCCCTATAGCTTTGGGTAACCGAAAATACTTGCACCAAGGCCAGGACGAGGCCGAATGGACCTCCTTTTTTACTTATGGCATTTGTTCTATTAAGTGGGTGGTACCATGGTGGGGTTTGACTACTATGACAGGGGGGTCTGATGTATCGGTTTATATTTCTTTGTTGGGGCTATCTTGTCCCATTTATATTTTCCCTTACCGAGTCATTCGTCAATATGGTTTAAGGCAGACTATCCTCTTTTCTGATACGGTACCACCTAAGGTAGCGACCTTTGCACAAACACGGGTCTTAGCGTGGGCTAGGTATTATGATGGTCTCCCGCGTTGGGCTGTAGCTACAAATGGGTTTGTGGGTCTTTCTGAAAACTATAAGTTGTGGATGAGTTCCGATGATAAGGATGTGAGGACCGAGGCTCCTAATGGGGAGCCGGCTGAGCTTTTGATACCTCGTATTCGTGTTAAGTATGAGGGTCCTGATTCTACCAGACCTCGTACCTATAGTTTTAAGACTGTGAAAGCTCTTCCTGATCGAAAGCGAAAGGAAGTTCTTCCCCGTTCCAGTGTCAGGCCTAAAAAGATGCCTAACATGAAGGGGCCTGCTGTTGTTAAAAGAAATGCAAGCTCTCGCGGAGATCGTCGCCGGAACAATGTATGGGTTAGGAAGGCTCAGCCGCCTGTAGAAACAGTGGCTAGTCCAGTTGATGATCGTAATCCTTCTCCCACCACTGTTTGTGCCCTTGAGGCTGAGCGGGCTATAACTGAGAATTTTTCTAAAGCTTTGGCATCTTTGGAAGTTAGTGTCCAGGAGCCAGTTCTTATGGAGATTGATATTGGGGCAGCGCAGAAGACTATGTGGGTGGATCCTGCGAACATTGCTCTCTTCAAGACTTTATTTGATGATCCGGAAGAACTAGAGTAGTGTAGTTCTTTGCTAGGGTGTAGGTGCCCTCTATTTATTTCAGTTGTGTTTGTTTTTATTCCTAGCACTTTGTTTTCCTTCTTATTATATTTTAATAAAGGCGTATTTTTAGTTCCCATTCAATTTTGTTTATATGTCTAACACTTTTTTACACAAAGAATATAATTTTTTATTATTATTTGGACCGAATCCTTGGTAAGGATTGCCTACGTATCTTGTCAGAATCAGGTCGCGCTTAGTTCTTAGCTTTAGAATAAGTTCTAGTATGCCGGATTTCTGTAGATATGTCCTGAAGTGGAAACATATTACTTAATCGGTCAAATGAGTGAAGTATTTGCCATTATTTTCATCTGCCGTTTTCCATAGGTTGCGTAAAATTCGACCAATTTGTTGGTAAACCTATTTGGATACGTACTGTACCCCCCAAGTGTTCGTTATTTTTCCGTTGTGTGCGGATAAAATGACGAGCAATTTTCGAAAAAAGGAAAACTTTTGGTAGGCAGAGAGTTTCAACGCCCAGGCTGGGGCGTCAGAAATTTCGGCGCCCAGCCCTGGGCGCTGAAAATAACTTGGGCGGTCAATTTTGACGTTTTTGCTTCACATGTTCTTGCGTTTATTTCTATTTCGTTTTTTGTGCCTTGACATTTTGCTTCGTAGTTAAAGTTAATTTTGAGGCTGTTTTGGAGGCTTTTTTGACTGTTAGCGTGAAACGCATTTTTGTCCAGATTAATTTTTTCTATTGGTAACTCAAAACAGTTTTGAAAATGGAGTTTGGGTGCGGAACTTATGAAGATCTTTGTGGAGGGTATGATGGAATCTATGTGAAAGCTGTTGGTGGATTCTACGTTTTATGAATTTATTTTTTTGGTAAGATTTGCATTTGTTTTAAATTTTTGATTTCTTTTTGATTTTGGGTTGCATGGATTGGCTCTTATGATGACATTGGTTGGCTTTTTGGGTTTTGAGGATGGGATAGTGTGGTTTATTTTGTGGGTTTCGGGAACTGGTTCACATGGCATTATTTCAAAACCGAGTGGGCTTTGTTTGTTGGGCCTATAGTGGGCCGCTTCTTTATTATTTTTTTTTTTTTGCAAGTACGTTTGGTGTTTATTTAGTGTTAGAATAAAAATTTTAGGAGAAATATTACGCCTTTATTGATTCGGAAAGTAAGGAAAACACACTGAAATAAAACTGACCCATATTCTAAAGGGCCTTAGGACCATCTAAAGTCTCTATTATTCTTTTCTATCAATCTAAAGAACTACTAGGCGCTTTTTACTAATGGTGCTCTATGTGGCTCAAGCCTGGGGTTTAGTCTCATAAAACTTTGGTCCTTCACCGGTACTCATCTTGAATTCCATTCCTTTTGCGTTGACCCACTGATATGTCTTCACCCATCCGTTCCCGACCTCTTCTAGTGTTGATGCAGGAGAGATTAACCGGGTTGGATCGAAACCTTCATCTTGTAAAGCTAGGGTAGTCATTACAGTCTCGTTCTCCATAGGCCTTGATTCGTTAAACAATGTCCATAGAGCCTGGTTGTCCAATATTTCAGCTGTTTTAGTCTTGGTGAGGTGGGGTGCCTCATCCAAGGTGTGGCAGTCATGGAAAATTTCAAATCCGGGTTTTAGCAAGCCATCCTGAACGAAGGGTTCAGGGAAATCACAACATGGGTGTTCTTCTCCTTCCCGAACAAACATCCCGTTAAGGGTCCTTTGATATGAGGGAAGGAGGGTGGTTTGTTTGGTTTTGTTAAGGCGTAGCCTAGTTAGGCGGTCAGCAATATCTTCCTCCGTTGGTTCATAACCTAAGCCAAAGGGAGTAGATTTGTCGGGAAAAGGATGGAATGTGCATTCCTTCTTCCTTATGCCCAATGGGGTTCCTGGGAAATAACCTTGAGCTGACAGCATTCTAGGGATGACTCGGGATGCATGCGGGTCTAGGAATGCTGGGTCATAATCTTCGATGAACTGGATTGTTTCTTCCATTTGAAACCCATAAAGGTCATCTGCAGTTTCGGCCGTTCCAACCATAGTACAACTGACATCGAGAGGAGGGGCGCGGATTTCTAGTATTACCCCGTTATGGTTAAGTTTAACCATTTGGTGCAAGGTAGAAGCCACACCTCCTAAGTCATGGAGCCAAGGTCGCCCCAAGAGGAGGTTGAAAGTGGGCTTGATGTCGATTATTTGAAACTCCGTGGTGCGTGCCACAGGCCCGGTTTGTATGGTAAGGTTGATTTTTCCCAATACAGGCCTTCGGGAGTTATCATAAGCTCGTATCCCTTGCGTGGAGGTTTGGAAGTAGTCGTTCCCAGCCCCAAGCAATGGGCGGTTCGCAATGGGCAGACATTAACCGCCGAACCATTATCTACGAGCGCTAGGGGGATGTTTTGTCCTTTGCATCCAACCACTAAGTAAAGGGCTTTATTGTGAGCACCCCCCTTTTTGGGTAAGTCTTTATCAGTGAAAACTATGGCCTTTTCTCCGGCATCTCTCGTGACATGGCTAACCAATGAGTCAGGTGTGATATCTGTGGGTACTGAGATGAGGTCAAGTGAGCGAATAAGCTTTTCGCGATGTTCCATTGAAGTACACATAAGATCCCAGATGGTAATCTCAGCCTTGGTTCTTTTCAGTTGTTTCAGGAGGGGATTTTCAATGACTTCCGCGACGGTGGCGTGCCGCCCGTTCTCAGGAGTTTGCCTAACCGGGATGTCGTCCATAGGAGGTGGGTGAATATCCGGTTGGTATATCCTTCCGGATCGGGTGAGGTTGTCGACTTCGGGCTCCTGAGGGGTTGTGTCAATGAGAGCATACCCGGGCCAAGTTTCAGTGAAGAGGTCCTGGCCCAAGACTTGAGATAGGTAAATATCTTCAGCATCATCGTTCCACACACCGCACACTTACCCCTCGATTCGATCCATAGGTACCACAGCGAGTGGTGCACCTTGAGGTGTAATATACACCGTGGGGTCGAAATTCTCTGGTTGGTCGAGAGAGATGTGACAAGAGCCGAGTGGGCTCTTGTTGTTGTTGGGGTTTGCCAACGTTAGGGAGAGGTATTACTTCATCCTCTATCATGTCCTGGATCGTATGTTTTAGATGCCAGCAGTTTTCAGTGTCATGCCCATTTCCTTGATGGAATTTGCAGTAAGTACCTTCGACCCAATATTTGTTTTTGACAGGAGGATCACGGGTGGGGCTATAGGTCTCAACTTTCCTTTATTGGTTAGTCTTTCAAAGGCTGGTACCAAAGTTGACCCGAGTGGGGCAAACTTCCGGTCTCGGACCCATCTTACAGGGTATCTTCGGGCGGGAGCCTCTTCTACAGCATGGACTTCTTGGGCTTGGGGTGTGTTACCCCGATTATAGGTGTTGGTCTTATATGCAGGTTTGCTCTGTATGGTTTTGGCGAGGTCGTCCTCTATTTTTATTCCCACATCGTAAACCCTTTTGAAAGTGTCGAGTCCCAGGTACCTAAGGTGTTGTCTGTAAGCCGGGTCCAAGTTGTCAATGAATTTTTGGACCAATTCTGTTTCGGGAGGCCTATTGATTAGCTGGGCCGCCTGGTCCCTCCATCTAGCAAAGTAGGTTGTGAAACCCTCATTTTTCTTTTGGAAGAGAACTTCCAGCTCGCGCATGGTGACTTGAAAGTCCATGTTCGACGAGTATTGCTTGATGAAGACATTGACAAAGTCTTCCCAAGTGGGGAAGAGCTTAGGGTCCTGGTGATAGTACCATTTGAGCGGCACAGGTTCCAAGGACAAAGGAAAGGCAGGTAGGTACATGAACTTGTCCACGCCTTTCAAGTTCATGGTATTCACAAAGCTCAGTAGATGATCACGGGGGTTGTCCGTGGCCTTGAACTTTGGTAAGTCAGATGAACTGAACTTTTCTGGTAATTTGCCAGAAAAAGGTTCAGGCTCGAGGGAGAAGTATTTGCTCCCCATGGTTTGCTGTAGGACCATTTTTTCGATCCTCTTCTCGTTTTCGAGGTCATTTTTGGCTTGCGCAGCCGCTAAAGCTTCATTTTCCATTTTCAGTTGGCCCATGAGTTGGGTCATTTGGACCATCTGGTCTCGCAAATCTTCGATGGACATGTTTGGAGGTGCGAATCGAGGTCGGGGAAGCGGAGATCCTTGAAATGAGGGACGACGGACGGAGCTCGGAGTTGCTAGACCTGGTGATGTATCTTCGAGACGCACTAGCCGTTGATTCCCTGATCGGCACCAAGTGGCAGGACCGGTCCTAGGCGTAAGATAAGCTAAAGTTTAGGTTCCCAAAGTTTCAAGCATTACTTAGTCTAGACTTCGACTCTCTAAATTGGTTTTTCACTTTTTCGCTCTTTCTTCTGTCGCTACACTTTTTGGTGGTTTTTTTTATTTTGTTCATTCTTTGGATTTTCGAAACACTTGCCTGTGTGACATTCATAGTTGTTAGCATGTTCGGTTTTGGTGCCGAGCATTGCCGTCGTAGGAGGCCTAACGACGACACAAAGAGTTATTAATTTTTCGCGAGTCGCCTTTTGAAATCGAGTGCTTTTCTCACGCCCTCGTAGCAATTCTTTTGATGAACATTTTTTGTGCTACGTACTTTCTTTTTGCTTGGGCACCGAGGCCGTTGCGCCTGACCAGAAAGTCAAGCAGCAACTTCAGCGCCCAGCAGTGGGCGTGAGAAATTTTGGCGCCCAGCCAGGGGCGTTGAAAATGCGTCCCTGGCTGGTTCTCGTTTTCTGTTTTCTGTTTATGCGACTTCGATTTGCGTGTTTCCCTGATAACGTCCTTCACGCGTAACAGAGTTTGTGGGATTCGTTATAGGCCATCCCGAGTGTCGCTTATTTTGTGGCGATCATTCGGGTTTGCGGAACACGTTCTTCGGTATAACTCTTTGGCAAATTAGTCTATGAATGTTTGGGCAATTTTTAAGGTCATTGGTTTTCTAGGATAGTTTGTCACACACAATCACATATTTCGCTACACATAACTACAATATAAACATGGATTTGAAAATTAAATATGCCACGTAGTTTATGATAGGCTTCTATGGGTAGTCTTTGCGCCTGGCTTGGTACCGCTTCTATCGTAGATCCAACACATGCCCCGGTCGAGGTAGTGTCTTCAACAGACGAATTTCGCTCAGGAGGCCATCTCGCAAGTGCAAGCCAAGGGGGCAGGCAGGCGAGAGGGACCTAATGGGCGAGCGATTGGGTTCGGGATAGGTGTACTACCTGCACAAGTACAGAGTGGGAAACATGCGCGGCGTATGCACCCCCCTATTGGCGAAAAAAGGTATCCTTAGTCCCAACTCCCGAGGGAGCCGAGATTCGTTATGCGGTTCTGCCCGTTCACATTAATATGATGATTTTCAGGTCGTCCCAACTTGATGGGGAAATAAACGCGGGGTAGGATCGTTTCACCCTTCGGCTATTTTGATTACCTACAAGCACGAGTATTTCCTTCACTTTCCCCAGTGGAGTCGCCATTGTGAGGGGGTCGAAAAAGCGCGAGGCTAATGCGTGACCTGTCCCTCGTGGGTGTGACGATTCTTTTTATTCAATCAAGTTTAATTGGATTTCCTGTGAGTATACACCCAAT
Source organism: Spinacia oleracea (assembly GCF_020520425.1). Lineage (NCBI taxonomy): Eukaryota > Viridiplantae > Streptophyta > Magnoliopsida > Caryophyllales > Amaranthaceae > Spinacia > Spinacia oleracea. The sequence goes on from NC_079490.1 coordinate 97,648,480, forward strand.
TGACTAGTAATATAGGAGTCGCCATTCAGTTTTTAACGACAATGAGAAAAACTGACAAAACCCGGTTATCGTGACATAAAGGGAGTGCAATTATGTTTGACCACGACGGCCGTAGGTTCCCTTGTGATCCCTGGTGTGGGGATCTCTCAATATACACCCGCAAGGTAGAGATTGAGGGTTCGGGGGACTGTAACTACCGAGAGGAGTAATTCGCTCGTCGATAACTCCAGAGGCAGGATATCCTTACTAGCTCAGCATAAATAGTTGAAGGGACATGCGTTAACTATTAAACTAATCTGAGTTGATTTTAGCAATATGCAACATATAATACTAATTCGATCGTGATTATCTGACTTAAATAACATTAAGGGACCTAGCACGATAATCCGATTTCCCAAAAATATTATATTTGTTAGGCGTGATAGAACAATCATATTAGGTTAGTTTAACAGTTCATAAAAAGGGCGAGGAAAGCAGTTAAATCATCGAAAAGGGACACATTACGACGCACCCTTGAGAGGTGCGTCACGGTTCTCAGAAAACTAACCACTTTGACTTTGCTATTTCTCCTTTTTATTTAACGAATCTCGATTATGGGACAGGATACGTTCTGTTCGATTTATGGATCGATTGCGACAGAACGCGTGAACAGTTTCGCAGCGAGAGGCTTAGGCTAAGGGGTTTAGAGTCAATACTCAGAATATATTATGTGTTGTTGTGTGTTGTTTTACGTCGAAACTAGGGGCCTATTTATAGGGAAGAGTTCGTGGAAAGATAGAATTGCAGAGTTATAATCCGCAAAGAATTAGGAAAAGAAACGTACCCAGGTATTTTCAGTGCCCAGGCCTGGGCGCCGAAGATTTCGGCGCCCAGAGCCAGGCGTTGAAAATAGGGTCTGGGCAGTCTTTGTTTAGTCAGATTCGGATTCTAAAATCCGTAGAGTTTGAGATTAATTTAAGTCTTTTAGCGCGTATCAATTTGTGACGGAATGCGTCTGGGCCCGTTACGAACTTTAGGCTCGTTAGGATTTTAATTAATACGTAACTCTTATTTCCGAATCCTATTAGGAATAAGATTCTCGCAGTTTTCTATCTCATTTAGGATTTATGTTGGAATGCAACACCTAATTCTGACAGGTTTCTATCTTTTATGATTTTCCACTTTTAGAAGCTACCTTTTACGGCAATTACTATTTTTAGCAGGTTTCCATAAATAGCAGGTTTCGGGTGAAATGAAATGGGGAATCGAGATTCGTTTATTTTATAGGAGATGCGTTGTCAAGTGGAGTTTTTATGCTTTCATCATCGAACCTTTCCCTTGCGGGAATGGGGACAAAAGTAGGTGTCTACACATAGGCTATGATTATCTGTTTATTTGATCAGTTGAACTCTGAAACCGAGAAATACCACTGGACATAATAAGGATGACTACTCTTACCTTATGTTCATGAGCAGGCATCAAGCGACAAAATTAAAGAATTAGGCAATGCACACTTGTCCCTAAGGACAAGTGGGAGACTGAAGGAAATAATGCCCTTGGTCCAAGTATGCATTCAATGTTAAGTCCAATAAATGCGGTTCAGTATTAATTGATTAAAACAAGTTAATAATTCAGTGAGATCAAGTGAGCTGAATGCCTAGCTAGAGGTCGCTTCAATTCAAGTGGAATAAATAATATTAATCCACAGCTTACTCTTAACTAAACCCGTAGGGTCACACAAATAGTACGTGAACGGATCAAGTATTTAAGTGAATATACTATTTATTAAATACTCTTTTTATAAACATTCGGAAACGACGGATCTCGGTTCCAGTGGGAGCTGAAATCGTTAAAAGGCAAAATATAGAATGCTCCGGAAATTATGATATTGCCGGAAACGGAAATATGGATCATGACGAAAATATAAATATTATCCAAGTCGTAGATGTTGCCGGAAACGGAAACGCGGTACGTATCGGAAATAGAAATATTGCCGGAATCGGAAATATTGTCAGAATCGGAAATAAATTCCATAATCGGAAATATTAAATATTTGTTCGAATCGGAAATAAATTCCGGAATCGGAAATATTAAATATTTGTTCGAACCGGAAACGAATTCCGGAAACGGAAAACAAATCGGAAGGGCGACGTGCGAACGATCGACGAACGAGCTTGCGAGACGCAAGGCCCAGCGCAAGCGCCAGGCCCAGCGCCTAGCAAGCCCGCGCGCCAAAGCAGCGAGGAAACCAGGCCGAGCAAAGCAAGCCAAGCAGCAGCAGCGCCCAAGTGGGTCGCGTGCATGCTGCCAGCGCCCTTGGGCTTGCGAGCAATGTATGGGTTAGGAAGGCTCAGCCGCCTGTAGAAACAGTGGCTAGTCCAGTTGATGATAGTAATCCTTCTCCCACCACTGTTTGTGCCCTTGAGGCTGAGCGGGCTATAACTGAGAATTTTTCTAAAGCTTTGGCATCTTTGGAAGTTAGTGTCCAGGAGCCAGTTCTTATGGAGATTGATATTGGGGCAGCGCAGAAGACTATGGGGGTGGATCCTGCGAACATTGCTCTCTTCAAGACTTTATTTGATGATCCGGAAGAACTAGAGTAGTGTAGTTCTTTGCTAGGGTGTAGGTGCCCTCTATTTATTTCAGTTGTGTTTGTTTTTATTCCTAGCACTTTGTTTTCCTTCTTATTATATTTTAATAAAGGCGTATTTTTAGTTCCCATTCAATTTTGTTTATATGTCTAACACTTTTTTACACAAAGAATATAATTTTTTATTATTATTTGGACCGAATCCTTGGTAAGGATTGCATACGTATCTTGTCAGAATCAGGTCGCGCTTAGTTCTTAGCTTTAGAATAAGTTCTAGTATGCCGGATTTCTGTAGATATGTCCTGAAGTGGAAACATATTACTTAATCGGTCAAATGAGTGAAGTATTTGCCATTATTTTCATCTGCCGTTTTCCATAGGTTGCGTAAAATTCGACCAATTTGTTGGTAAACCTATTTGGATACGTACTGTACCCCCCAAGTGTTCGTTATTTTTCCGTTGTGTGCGGATAAAATGACGAGCAATTTTCGAAAAAAGGAAAACTTTTGGCAGGCAGAGAGTTTCAACGCCCAGGCTGGGGCGTCAGAAATTTCGGCGCCCAGCCCTGGGCGCTGAAAATAACTTGGGCGGTCAATTTTGACGTTTTTGCTTCACATGTTCTTGCGTTTATTTCTATTTCGTTTTTTGTGCCTTGACATTTTGCTTCGTAGTTAAAGTTAAATTTGAGGCTGTTTTGGAGGCTTTTTTGACTGTTAGCGTGAAACGCATTTTTGTCCAGATTAATTTTTTCTATTGGTAACTCAAAACAGTTTTGAAAATGGAGTTTGGGTGCGAAACTTATGAAGATCTTTGTGGAGGGTATGATGGAATCTATGTGAAAGCTGTTGGTGGATTCTACGTTTTATGAATTTATTTTTTTGGTAACATTTGCATTTGTTTTAAATTTTTGATTTCTTTTTGATTTTGGGTTGCATGGATTGGCTCTTATGATGACATTGGTTGGCTTTTGAGGATGGGATAGTGTGGTTTATTTTGTGGGTTTCGGGAACTGGTTCACATGGCATTATTTCAAAACCGAGTGGGCTTTGTTTGTTGGGCCTATAGTGGGCCGCTTCTTTATTATTTTTTACAATTGAGTATGCCTAATTCTTTCTGTGAAAAGCTTTTTTTATTTTGCAAGTACATTTGGTGTTTATTTAGTGTTAGAATAAAAATTTTAGGAGAAATATTACGCCTTTATTGATTCAAAAAGTAAGGAAAACACACTGAAATAAAACTGACCCATATTCTAAAGGGCCTTAGGACCATCTAAAGTCTCTATTATTCTTTTCTATCAATCTAAAGAACTACTAGGCGCTTTTTACTAATGGTGCTCTATGTGGCTCAAGCCTGGGGTTTAGTCTCATAAAACTTTGGTCCTTCACCAGTACTCATCTTGAATTCCATTCCTTTTGCGTTGACCCACTGATATGTCTTCACCCATCCGTTCCCGACCTCTTCTAGTGTTGATGCAGGAGAGATTAACCGGGTTGGATCGAAACCTTCATCTTGTAAAGCTAGGGTAGTCATTACAGTCTCGTTCTCCATAGGCCTTGATTCGTTAAACAATGTCCATAGAGCCTGGTTGTCCAATATTTCAGCTGTTTTAGTCTTGGTGAGGTGGGGTGCCTCATCCAAGGTGTGGCAGTCATGGAAAATTTCAAATCCGGGTTTTAGCAAGCCATCCTGAACGAAGGGTTCAGGGAAATCACAACATGGGTGTTCTTCTCCTTCCCGAACAAACATCCCGTTAAGGGTCCTTTGATATGAGGGAAGGAGGGTGGTTTGTTTGGTTTTGTTAAGGCGTAGCCTAGTTAGGCGGTCAGCAATATCTTCCTCCGTTGGTTCATAACCTAAGCCAAAGGGAGTAGATTTGTCGGGAAAAGGATGGAATGTGCATTCCTTCTTCCTTATGCCCAATGGGGTTCCTGGGAAATAACCTTGAGCTGACAGCATTCTAGGGATGACTCGGGATGCATGCGGGTCTAGGAATGCTGGGTCATAATCTTCGATGAACTGGATTGTTTCTTCCATTTGAAACCCATAAAGGTCATCTGCAGTTTCGGCCGTTCCAACCATAGTACAACTGACGTCGAGAGGAGGGGCGCGGATTTCTAGTATTACCCCGTTATGGTTAAGTTTAACCATTTGGTGCAAGGTAGAAGCCACACCTCCTAAGTCATGGAGCCAAGGTCGCCCCAAGAGGAGGTTGAAAGTGGGCTTGATGTCGATTATTTGAAACTCCGTGGTGCGTGCCACAGGCCCGGTTTGTATGGTAAGGTTGATTTTTCCCAATACAGGCCTTCGGGAGTTATCATAAGCTCGTACCCCTTGCGTGGAGGTTTGGAAGTAGTCGTTTCCCAGCCCCAAGCAATGGGCGGTTCGCAATGGGCAGACATTAACCGCCGAACCATTATCTACGAGCGCTAGGGGGACGTTTTGTCCTTTGCATCCAACCACTAAGTAAAGGGCTTTATTGTGAGCACCCCCCTCTTTGGGTAAGTCTTTATCAGTGAAAACTATGGCCTTTTCTCCGGCATCTCTCGTGACATGGCTAACCAATGAGTCAGGTGTGATATCTGTGGGTACTGAGATGAGGTCAAGTGAGCGAATAAGATTTTCGCGATGTTCCATTGAAGTACACATAAGATCCCAGATGGTAATCTCAGCCTTGGTTCTTTTCAGTTGTTTCAGGAGGGGATTTTCAATGACTTCCGCGACGGTGGCGTGCCGCCCGTTCTCAGGAGTTTGCCTAACCGGGATGTCGTCCATAGGAGGTGGGTGAATATCCGGTTGGTATATCCTTCCGGATCGGGTGAGGTTGTCGACTTCGGGCTCCTGAGGGGTGGTGTCAATGAGAGCATACCCGGGCCAAGTTTCAGTGAAGAGGTCCTGGCCCAAGACTTGAGATAGGTAAATATCTTCAGCATCATCGTTCCACACACCGCGCACTTACCCCTCGATTCGATCCATAGGTACCACAGCGAGTGGTGCACCTTGAGGTGTAATATACACCGTGGGGTCGAAATTCTCTGGTTGGTCGAGAGAGATGTGACAAGAGCCGAGTGGGCTCTTGTTGTTGTTGGGGTTTGCCAACGTTAGGGAGAGGTATTACTTCATCCTCTATCATGTCCTGGATCGTATGTTTTAGATGCCAGCAGTTTTCAGTGTCATGCCCATTTCCTTGATGGAATTTGCAGTAAGTACCTTCGACCCAATATTTGTTTTTGACAGGAGGATCACGGGTGGGGCCTATAGGTCTCAACTTTCCTTTATTGGTTAGTCTTTCAAAGGCTGGTACCAAAGTTGACCCGAGTGGGGCAAACTTCCGGTCTCGGACCCATCTTACAGGGTATCTTCGGGCGGGAGCCTCTTCTACAGCATGGACTTCTTGGGCTTGGGGTGTGTTACCCCGATTATAGGTGTTGGTCTTATATGCAGGTTTGCTCTGTATGGTTTTGGCGAGGTCGTCCTCGATTTTTATTCCCACATCATAAACCCTTTTGAAAGTGTCGAGTCCCAGGTACCTAAGGTGTTGTCTGTAAGCCGGGTCCAAGTTGTCAATAAATTTTTGGACCAATTCTGTTTCGGGAGGCCTATTGATTAGCTGGGCCGCCTGGTCCCTCCATCTAGCAAAGTAGGTTGTGAAACCCTCATTTTTCTTTTGGAAGAGAACTTCCAGCTCGCGCATGGTGACTTGAAAGTCCATGTTCGACGAGTATTGCTTGATGAAGACATTGACAAAGTCTTCCCAAGTGGGGAAGAGCTTAGGGTCCTGGTGATAGTACCATTTGAGCGGCACAGGTTCCAAGGACAAAGGAAAGGCAGGTAGGTACATGGACTTGTCCACGCCTTTCAAGTTCATGGTATTCACAAAGCTTAGTAGATGATCACGGGGGTTGTCCGTGGCCTTGAACTTTGGTAAGTCAGATGAACTGAACTTTTCTGGTAATTTGCCAGAAAAAGGTTCAGGCTCGAGGGAGAAGTATTTGCTCCCCATGGTTTGCTGTAGGACCATTTTTTCGATCCTCTTCTCGTTTTCGAGGTCATTTTTGGCTTGCGCAGCCGCTAAAGCTTCATTTTCCATTTTCAGTTGGCCCATGAGTTGGGTCATTTGGACTATCTGGTCTCGCAAATCTTCGATGGACATGTTTGGAGGTGCGAATCGAGGTCGGGGAAGCGGAGATCCTTGAAATGAGGGACGACGGACGGAGCTCGGAGTTGCTAGACCTGGTGATGTATCTTCGAGACGCACTAGCCGTTGATTCCCTGATCGGCACCAAGTGGCAGGACCGGTCCTAGGCGTAAGATAAGCTAAAGTTTAGGTTCCCAAAGTTTCAAGCATTACTTAGTCTAGACTTCGACTCTCTAAATTGGTTTTTCACTTTTTCGCTCTTTCTTCTGTCGCTACACTTTTTGGTGGTTTTTTTTATTTTGTTCATTCTTTGGATTTTCGAAACACTTGCCTGTGTGACATTCATAGTTGTTAGCATGTTCGGTTTTGGTGCCGAGCATTGCCGTCGTAGGAGGCCTAACGACGACACAAAGAGTTATTAATTTTTCGCGAGTCGCCTTTTGAAATCGAGTGCTTTTCTCACGCCCTCGTAGCAATTCTTTTGATAAACATTTTTTGTGCTACGTACTTTCTTTTTGCTTGGGCACCGAGGCCATTGCGCTTGACCAGAAAGTCAAGCAGCAACTTCAGCGCCCAGCAGTGGGCGTGAGAAATTTTGGCGCCCAGCCAGGGGCGTTGAAAATGCGTCCCTGGCTGGTTCTCGTTTTCTGTTTTCTGTTTATGCGACTTCGATTTGCGTGTTTGCCTGATAACGTCCTTCACGCGTAACAGAGTTTGTGGGATTCGTTATAGGCCATCCCGAGTGTCGCTTATTTTGTGGCGATCATTCGGGTTTGCGGAACACGTTCTTCGGTATAACTCTTTGGCAAATTAGTCTATGAATGTTTGGGCAATTTTTAAGGTCATTGGTTTTCTAGGATAGTTTGTCACACACAATCACATATTTCGCTACACATAACTACAATATAAACATGGATTTGAAAATTAAATATGCCACGTAGTTTATGATAGGCTTCTATGGGTAGTCTTTGCGCCTGACTTGGTACCGCTTCTATCGTAGATCCAACACATGCCCCGGTCGAGGTAGTGTCTTCAACAGACGAATTTCGCTCAGGAGGCCATCTCGCAAGTGCAAGCCAAGGGGGCAGGCAGGCGAGAGGGACCTAATGGGCGAGCGATTGGGTTCGGGATAGGTGTACTACCTGCACAAGTACCGAGTGGGAAACATGCGCGGCGTATGCACCCCCCTATTGGCGAAAAAAGGTATCCTTAGTCCCAACTCCCGAGGGAGCCGAGATTCGTTATGCGGTTCTGCCCGTTCACATTAATATGATGATTTTCAGGTCGTCCCAACTTGATGGGGAAATAAACGCGGGGTAGGATCGTTTCACCCTTCGGCTATTTTGATTACCTACAAGCACGAGTATTTCCTTCACTTTCCCCAGTGGAGTCGCCATTGTGAGGCGGTCGAAAAAGCGCGAGGCTAATGCGTGACCTGTCCCTCGTGGGTGTGACGATTCTTTTTATTCAATCAAGTTTAATTGGATTTCCTGTGAGTATACACCCAATTGACTAGTAATATAGGAGTCGCCATTCAGTTTTTAACGACAATGAGAAAAACTGACAAAACCCGGTTATCGTGACATAAAGGGAGTGCAATTATGTTTGACCACGACGGCCGTAGGTTCCCTTGTGATCCCTGGTGTGGGGATCTCTCAATATACACCCGCAAGGTAGAGATTGAGGGTTCGGGGGACTGTAACTACCGAGAGGAGTAATTCGCTCGTCGATAACTCCAGAGGCAGGATATCCTTACTAGTTCAGTGTTAGGTTATGATACATATGACATTACATAGATCATGCGGAAACAACCATTAACCCAGGACAACATATTATTTACACATAATCATATAGCATAATTTAGATGCATACTCTTTGTTGCGTGCCCTCCCTAGCTGCGCCCGAACCGAACAAGAACAAGTCTCTAGGACTCCAAGTGTCGTCCCTCCGTAGATAGTCCACAGCACGTCCGGATCCGCCTTAAGATTGACCAACTAGAATCGCCCTTAAGGTACTAGAAAATTTCGGCACTTTTATGAGCAAGATGTGTGTTTTAATTTTCTCTCAAAAAACTCACTTTTGAATACTTTGAAACTTGTTATAAATTGTGAGCCCTAGCCTCATATTTATAGGGGTATGGAAAGGGAAACGAAATCCTATTCAGATACAAATTAATTAAACCTAGAATCCTACAAGAACTCTAATTTAATTAATTTATCAAATAGAATTAGGAATTTAATCATTAACCGAACTCTGCATGTTTTAGGAAACGTGCACGAACACAAACACTTGCACACACACACACGGCAGCCACGATGGGCCGCCCATGCGTGCGCGCGAGCAGCAGCCCACGCAGCTCTCGCGCGCGCTGCGTGCGCTGTGCGCGCTGTGCGCGCTGCGCGGCCTGCTGGGCCTGGCCTTGCGCTGGGCCTGGCGAGCTGTTTGTGCGGCGCGCTTGGCTTGCTGGGCGATGGCCTGGCTTCGTGCTGGGCCTCGTCCGGCAGGCCTCGTCCGATGCTTATTCGTACGATGCGCTTCCGATTAAATTTCCGATTCCGGAATTCATTTCCGATACGAACAATATTTAACATTTCCGATTCCGGAATTAATTTCCGTTTCGAACAAATATTTAATATTTCCGTTTCCGGAATTATTTTCCGATTCCGGTAATATTTCCGATTCTGACAATATTTCCGTTTCCGGCAATATTTCCGATTCTGGCAATATTTCCATTTCCGATAATATTTTCCGATACGTACCATGTTTCCGTTTCCGGCAACATCTACGACTTGGATAATATTTATATTTCCGATACGATCCATATTTCCGTTTCCGGCAATATCATCGTTTCCGGAGTATTCATTTCTTGCCTGTGACGATCTCAGCTCCCACTGAAACCAAGATCCGTCGATTCCGAATATTCATAGATGGAGTATTTAATGCCATTAAATACTTGATCCGTTTACGTACTATTTGTGTGACCCTACGGGTTCAGTCAAGAGTAAGCTGTGGATTAATATCATTAATTCCACTTGAACTGAAGCGACCTCTAGCTAGGCATTCAGCTCACTTGATCTCACTGAATTATTAACTTGTTAATTAATACTGAACCGCATTCATTAGACTTAACATAGAATGCATACTTGGACCAAGGGCATTATTTCCTTCAGTCTCCCACTTGTCCTTAGGGACAAGTGTGCATTTCCTAATTCCTTTGTCGCTCGATGCTTGCTCTTGAACATAAGGTAAGAGTTGTCATCCTTATTATGTCCAGAGGTGTTCCTCGGTTTCAGAGTTCAACTGATCAAATAAACAGATAATCATAGCCTATGATTCATCCGAGCACGGCCATGCATTTCACAGTTTCTAGCTCTCCGAGTGGCCTTGTACAACTTTTAAGCATCTCATCCCGATTTATGGGAGGACAATCCCAATCTTGCGATCTTGAGATTAGACTTCGTTTGATAGGTGATTACCTGAGCGTTGCCTTTATAGCCTCCTTTTACGGTGCGACGGTTGGTCAACGTCAAAGCAACCAGTTCTCAAACAAGTAATCTCAAATCACTCAGGTATTGAGGATTTAGTGTCTAATAATTTAATGAAATTTACTTATGACAGACTTTCATCTCTTACAGTAAAGTTTCATAGGTCTTGTCCGATACTTGTCTTCCCAAAGTAAGTATCTATGCAAATGATTATGACATTGCCATGTCCACATAGTTCAAGAAACAGAACTACTAGTCATCTTGCATTCTAATCGTCTAACGTTTTCTATGCGTCCAATTTTATAGAAAACTCCGATTAGGGACCATTTTCAACCTTTGACATTCAAGTTCACTTGATAGACATTTCTTAGTCACAGGACTGGTCCTGACAGTCTATCTTGAATATATCGTCAAATTGAAGGGACTCATCATTTAATAAACCACAAATTAAATGGAAAAATGAATTCATTTCATTTATTGTGAATGATTAACCAATAATGTTTTACAAAGATTTAAACTCTAAAACTTTAAAACATTAAACAGAGACATCAAAGCCATTCACCAATATGCTTGATTCCCATAGCTGCAGTGTGCGAGTTGTGCTTCGCCTGCGGCAGAGGTTTAGTTAATGGATCTGATATGTTGTCATCAGTTCTAATTTTGCTTATCTCGACTTCTTTTCTTTCAACGAACTCTCGTAGAAGGTGAAATCTACGAAGTACATGCTTGACTCTCTGGTGGTGTCTAGGCTCTTTTGCCTGTGCAATAGCTCCGTTATTATCACAATACAGGGCTATTGGTCCTTTAATGGAGGGGACTACACCAAGTTCACCTATGAACTTCCTTAGCCATATAGATTCCTTTGCTGCTTCATGTGCAGCAATGTACTCCGCTTCAGTTGTAGAATCCGCAATGGTGCTTTGCTTAGCACTTTTCCAGCTTACTGCTCCTCCGTTGAGGCAGAAGACAAACCCAGACTGTGATCTAAAATCATCTTTGTCGGTTTGGAAACTTGCTTCCGTATAGCCTTTAACAATTAATTCATCATCTCCACCATAGACCAGGAAGTCATCTTTGTGCCTTTTCAGGTACTTCAGAATATTCTTGGCAGCAGTCCAATGCGCCTCTCCTGGGTCTGACTGGTATCTGCTCGTAGCACTGAGTGCGTACGCAACATCCGGGCGTGTATATATCATAGCATACATTATTGAACCAATCAATGATGCATATGGAATCCCATTCATTCGTCTACGCTCATCAAGTGTTTTTGGGCACTGAGTCTTGCTTAGAGTCATTCCATGAGACATGGGTAGGTAGCCTCGCTTGGAGTCCGCCATCTTGAACCTATCAAGCACCTTATTGATATAAGTGCTTTGACTAAGTCCAATCATCCTTTTAGATCTATCTCTGTAAATCTTGATGCCCAATATGTACTGTGCTTCTCCTAGATCCTTCATCGAAAAACATTTCCCAAGCCAAATCTTGACAGAGTTCAACATAGGAATGTCATTTCCGATAAGCAATATGTCGTCGACATATAATACTAGGAAAGCAATTTTGCTCCCACTGACCTTCTTGTATACACAAGATTCGTCTGCGTTCTTGATGAAACCAAAGTCACTGACTGCTTCATCAAAACGTATATTCCAGCTCCTGGATGCCTGCTTCAATCCGTAGATTGACTTCTTTAGCTTGCATACCTTTTTAGCATTCTTTGGATCCTCAAAACCTTCAGGCTGTGTCATAAACACAGTTTCTGTTAAAACGCCGTTTAAGAAAGCAGTTTTGACATCCATCTGCCATATTTCGTAATCGTAATATGCAGCGATTGCTAACATTATTCGAATAGACTTTAGCATTGCAACTGGTGAAAAGGTTTCATCGTAATCCACACCATGGACTTGCCTGTAACCTTTTGCAACCAATCTAGCTTTGAAAACTTCAACTTTCCCATCCTTGTCCTTTTTCAGTTTGAAAACCCATTTGCTTCCAATGGCTTGGTAGCCATCTGGCAAATCGACCAAATCCCATACTTGGTTTTCAGACATGGATTCTAATTCAGATTGCATGGCTTCTTGCCATTGCTTGGAGCTAGGGCTCGTCATAGCTTGTTTGTAAGTCGCAGGTTCATCACTTTCAAGTAATAGAACGTCATAGCTCTCGTTCGTCAAAATACCTAAGTACCTTTCCGGTTGAGATCTATATCTTTGCGATCTACGCGGGGTAATATTTCTAGATTGACCATGATTCTCACCAGATTCTTCTAAAGATCTCTGAGTTTCATCCTGAATGTCATCTTGAGCATTCTCTAGAGTTTGTTGTTCGACTCGAATTTCTTTGAGGTCTACTTTTCTCCCACTTGTCATTTTGGAAATGTGATCCTTCTCCAAAAAGACACCATCTCGAGCAACAAACACTTTGTTCTCAGATGTATTGTAGAAGTAATACCCCTTTGTTTCCTTTGGATAGCCCACAAGGATACATTTGTCAGATTTTGGATGAAGTTTGTCTGAAATTAATCGTTTGACGTATACTTCACATCCCCAAATCTTAAGAAAAGACACATTTGGAGGCTTTCCAAACCATAATTCGTATGGAGTCTTTTCGACAGCTTTAGACGGAGCTCTATTTATAGTGAGTGCAGCTGTATTTAGTGCATGTCCCCAAAATTCTAATGGAAGTTCGGCCTGACCCATCATTGACCTGACCATGTCTAGCAAGGTTCTGTTCCTCCGTTCTGACACACCGTTCCATTGTGGTGTTCCAGGAGGAGTCAATTCTGATAGAATTCCACATTCTTTCAGATGGTCATCAAATTCATAGCTCAGATATTCACCGCCTCTATCAGACCGCAGTGCCTTAATCTTCTTGCCTAATTGATTCTCTACTTCACTCTGAAATTCCTTGAATTTGTCAAAGGATTCAGACTTATGCTTCATTAGGTAGACATAACCATACCTACTGAAGTCATCAGTGAAAGTGATAAAGTAGCTGAAACCACCTCTAGCATTTGTACTCATTGGTCCATATACATCTGTATGGATTAAACCCAATAGTTCATTTGCTCTTTCTCCAACTTTAGAGAAAGGCTGCTTTGTCATTTTGCCAAGTAAACATGATTCGCATTTACCATAATCCTCTAAGTCAAATGGTTCTAGAATTCCTTCCCTTTGAAGTCTTTCTAAGCGTTTCAAGTTTATATGGCCTAATCGACAATGTCACAGATAGGTGAGATCTGAATCATCCTTTTTGGCCTTTTTGGTATTTATGTTATATACTTGTTTGTCGTGATCTAATAAATAAAGTCCATTGACTAATCTAGCAGATCCATAAAACATCTCTTTAAAATAAAACGAACAACTATTGTCTTTTATTAAAAAGGAAAATCCCTTAGCATCTAAGCAAGAAACTGAAATGATGTTTTTAGTAAGACTTGGAACATGGAAACATTCTTCCAGTTCCAAAACTAGCCCGGAGGACAACGACAAATAGTAAGTTCCTACGGCTAATGCAGCAATCCGTGCTCCATTTCCCACTCGTAGGTCGACTTCACCCTTGCTTAACTTTCTACTTCTTCTTAGTCCCTGTGGATTGGAACATAAGTGTGAGCCACAACCTGTATCTAATACCCAAGAAGTTGAATTAGCAAGTATACAGTCTATAATGAAAATACCTGAAGATGGAACGACTGTTCCGTTCTTCTGATCTTCCTTTAGCTTTGGACATTCTCTTTTGTAATGGCCTATTCCATCACAATAAAGACAGCTTGATGTGGACTTGTCCTGCTTTGATTTAGCATTGCCCTTGGACTTTCCACCTTTCTTGAACGGTCTCCTTCTAGCCTTGAGTAAATCTTTGGCTTCACAGTCCAGTATTATTTCAGCCTTTCTGACAAGGTGAACAAATTCTGCAACTGTTTCTTCTCTTGGTTCACTTAGGTATAGTTGCTTGAAGCGACCAAACCCACTGTGTAGTGAATTGAGCAAGATAGAGACTGCCATCCTTTCGCTTATTGGTGTTCCTAGTAGACTTAGGCGATCAAAGTATGAACGCATAAGATCCACATGGAACCTCAGTGGGACGCCTACCCTCTGTTTAGTGCGAAGGAGCTGAACATGTGTTTCTTGGACTTCCATCCTATAACACCTATTGGGAGAACTAACCTTTAGACCAGACATTGATTCAATCAACTCATGGACGTTCAGGTCCCTGTCCTCCGTGCTTCCACGACAGATATCCCTCAGATTCTTGATGAGCGTAAAAGGTTCATGGCTACAAACCTTTTAGCCCAATCATCAGGGATATTGTTCAGCATGAGACTCATAACCTTTTTGAGATCCGCATCCCAGGCGTAAAATCTCTCAGGGGTCATGTCTCTGGCATAGTAGCTTGGCATGGGATGAGACAGTACATACTCAAGTCGATTGAGTTTGACTATTTCAACTAGCTTAGCTTCCCATTCAAGAAAATTTGCCAGGTTCAGCTTGACCATAAGCTCAGAACCCATGATGATGTTTTGATTGTTGTTTGCCATATTAAAACTACAATTGAAAAGAATAAACAAATAAATAACCATTCACAGTTTCTCTTAATAAACTTAAATTCTAGCATACATGCATAATTCAATGTTTATTAAGCATTTTATTCAAGTTATGTGTTCCGGCAGGTGTGAATAAAATGATTCCAAGATCCTAAAATCATTGAAGAACTAAGCACAGTTTGTCGACTTAATCCTAGAACATCTTAGGTAAGCAAAAGCCTTTTGCTAATAGTCTAGAAACTATTCTTGGTTGATAGCTACGTCTAAGAACTTATTAGGTAAACCTATCGAATTTGCCACGACATAAAAGGACTCCTTACTTATATCGTTGAGTTTCACCAAAACTAACATGTACTCACAATTATTTGTGTACCTTGCCCCTTTAGGACCAATAAGTAACACCTCGCTGAGCGAAAACTATTACTAGATTGATGTAAAGGATATCCAAGCAAGTGTATATTTTGGCATGGCACCTTTTAACTCAATTTTTAAGTTTGGAACTTAAGGCTCTTACTATGTTGGTTAGATTTTAAGTGAACTAAAATCCTTAATCATGCAACATAATCAAGCTTTTGATCTCATGCATTTTAAGACATATTTAAAACAATAAATAACTTAAAACATGCATAAGATAAATGTGATCTAGTATGGCCCGACTTCATCTTGAAGCTTTGACTTCAAAGTCCGTCTTGAAAATCTCCGTGGGAGGCACCATTTTCTTCAAATAGGATAAGTTATAACTAATTACAACTATTTGATGGTACGCAGACCATATTTGAATTGAAAAATAACTTTGGTACTTTAGACCAATTACATTCAAATTAATGGTACGCAGACCATATTTTCTATCCTATTTGGGCCATACTAGTCACTTCATAACCTGCAAAACAGTACATATACAATATATACCATTCACCCATTCATTATCATGAATGGCCCACATAGCTGGTTAGTAAAACACATTATGCATCACGTAAACATTTGCAGCAATTAATCAAGGGCACCAATAATCTACCAATTATTCAGTCCTTATTAATTCTAATCAAGTTGTTTTAACCTTAAGGATTTGTAGACCTAATCAAGAGTTTATGACTAAAAAGCGCTCCCACTTAAACCAATAAATTTATATGCTTTACTAATTTTAAACATAAAAATGTATTTCTAGTCCAACCGGAAACATACAAATTTAATTTAAAGCTCATATAAATTTACAATTGAATCCAAAAAGTTTAATTTAATTTCAGTCGTATTTAAATTAATTCATGATTTTAATTTTAGTAAAATAATTAGAATAAATAACATTTATTATAATTACAATATTCAAAATTAAAATCCAAGAAATTAATTTAAATTATTAATTTTAAAATTAATTAAAATTACGTGAACTGAAATTTTCAAATTAAACATTCAAAACGATCTAATCGTAACGCAAACACCCTACGCGTTGCACGCCCATGGGCCGCACGCACACAGCCATTGCTGGCCATGTGCGCGCAGCCCATGCGCTCGTCGCATAGCTGCTGCATCCCCATCGCAAGCCTCCGCACGCATTTGTGCTCGCTGCGCGCGCCAGCGCTCATCGCACGCGAGCTATCGCTCGCAGTGCGCGCGCGACATCGCTCGCTGGGCGCGCGACATCGCTCGCTGGGCGGGCGACATCGCTCGCTGTGCGCGCAAGCAATGCTGGCTGTGCGCGCGAGCAATGCTGGGCGCAGCGCTCGTGGCACGCGAGCTTGCGCTCGCTGCGCGCGAGGCTGCGCGCTCTTGTGCGAGGCAGCGCGCGTTGTGGCGCAGCTCGCTTGCTGCCCACACGCGACTGCCTTGGCTCGCCCTTCGCCCATGCCCATTCGTCCATTGCTCGTGGCACACGACACAAGGCAGGGCTGCTGCCTTGTGCTCGTGCACTACGCCCTTGCTCATTGCATTCGTGCCGCACGGGCGACGAGCTCCCTTGCTCGTCGTCGCATGCCCGCATTATACAACACCCCTTAAGGGTAACACGAAGCGTCCATTGCTTCGTGCGTGCAAGTTTTATGAACGAATCGCATAAAAATTTAAAATTTATATTTAAAATTAATGACAAATTAATAAATAATATTAATTTCATAATTTTAGGGCGAAAAATCGAAAATTTATTATCCAATTGATTTCCGATTGTTATGGATTCAAGTCTAGGTCATAAAAATTTAAAATTTATCATAAATTTACAATTTTTATGGTGGTTTTTAATCATAGGTTTCTAATTAAATTACAATTAATTATGAAAATCAAATTAATTCTAAATTATTCTAATTTTCAACAAATTAATCATAATTACAAATTAGATTGCATAATTAACAAGACTAGGCATTCAAACTTGTTAAACATATGCAGTAGGTCAATAAAAAATTCAAGATTTATCAACAAGAATCGCAAATATTTAATTTAACATCTTAAATTTACGAAATTTTGCATTCAAAAAACTAAAACCTTCGAAAAGTCATAGTTAGGCTTCGAATTTGAGAATTCTGGGTTCGGCAGAAAAAGACTATTTTTGTCAAAATTTTAGAATGCCTTTTAAATGCGGAATTGATACAAAAATCACTCAATTCGGATGAGTAACGAAGAAACTGCCGAAAAACTGCGTACGTATAATTAAATAAACGCAATTTGCAATTAATTAACAATTACGAAAATTAATCACCCCTTTTAATTCTTGCAAATTTGTAATATTTAACCATGTTTATGCAATTTAGATTATGAAAATAATAAGGGGCTCGTGATACCACTGTTAGGTTATGATACATATGACATTACATAGATCATGCGGAAACAACCATTAACCCAGGACAACATATTATTTACACATAATCATATAACATAATTTAGATGCATACTCTTTGTTGCGTGCCCTCCCTAGCTGCGCCCGAACCGAACAAGAACAAGTCTTTAGGACTCCAAGTGTCGTCCCTCCGTAGATAGTCCACAGCACGTCCGGATCCGCCTTAAGATTGACCAACTAGAATCGCCCTTAAGGTACTAGAAAATTTCGGCACTTTTATGAGCAAGATGTGTGTTTTAATTTTCTCTCAAAAAACTCACTTTTGAATACTTTGAAACTTGTTATAAATTGTGAGCCCTAGCCTCATATTTATAGGGGTATGGAAAGGGAATCGAAATCCTATTCAGATACAAATTAATTAAACCTAGAATCCTACAAGAACTCTAATTTAATTAATTTATCAAATAGAATTAGGAATTTAATCATTAACCGAACTCTGCATGTTTTAGGAAACGTGCACGAACACAAACACTTGCACACACACACACGGCAGCCACGATGGGCCGCCCATGCGTGCGCGCGAGCAGCAGCCCACGCAGCGAGGCCTGCGCGAGCTGCAAGCCCACGCAGCTCTCGCGCGCGCTGCGTGCGCTGTGCGCGCTGTGCGCGCTGCGCGGCCTGCTGGGCCTGGCCTTGCGCTGGGCCTGGCGAGCTGTTTGTGCGGCGCGCTTGGCTTGCTGGGCGATGGCCTGGCTTCGTGCTGGGCCTCGTCCGGCAGGCCTCGTCCGATGCTTATTCGTACGATGCGCTTTCGATTAAATTTCCGATTCCGGAATTCATTTCCGATACGAACAATATTTAACATTTCCGATTCCGGAATTAATTTCCGTTTCGAACAAATATTTAATATTTCCGTTTCCGGAATTATTTTCCGATTCCGGTAATATTTCCGATTCTGACAATATTTCCGTTTCCGGCAATATTTCCGATTCTGGCAATATTTCCATTTCCGATAATATTTTCCGATACGTACCATGTTTCCGTTTCCGGCAACATCTACGACTTGGATAATATTTATATTTCCGATACGATCCATATTTCCGTTTCCGGCAATATCATCGTTTCCGGAGTATTCATTTCTTGCCTGTGACGATCTCAGCTCCCACTGAAACCAAGATCCGTCGATTCCGAATATTCATAGATGGAGTATTTAATGCCATTAAATACTTGATCCGTTTACGTACTATTTGTGTGACCCTACGGGTTCAGTCAAGAGTAAGCTGTGGATTAATATCATTAATTCCACTTGAACTGAAGCGGCCTCTAGCTAGGCATTCAGCTCACTTGATCTCACTGAATTATTAACTTGTTAATTAATACTGAACCGCATTTATTAGACTTAACATAGAATGCATACTTGGACCAAGGGCATTATTTCCTTCACTCAGCATAAATAGTTGAAGGGACATGCGTTAACTATTAAACTAATCTGAGTTGATTTTAGCAATATGCAACATATAATACTAATTCGATCGTGATTATCTGACTTAAATAACATTAAGGGACCTAGCATGATAATCCGATTTCCCAAAAATATTATATTTGTTAGGCGTGATAGAACAATCATATTAGGTTAGTTTAACAGTTCATAAAAAGGGCGAGGAAAGCAGTTAAATCATCGAAAAGGGACACATTACGACGCACCCTTGAGAGGTGCGTCACGGTTCTCAGAAAACTAACCACTTTGACTTTGCTATTTCTCCTTTTTATTTAACGAATCTCGATTATGGGACAGGATACGTTCTGTTCGATTTATGGATCGATTGCGACAGAACGCGTGAATAGTTTCGCAGCGAGAGGCTTAGGCTAAGGGGTTTAGAGTCAATACTCAGAATATATATGTGTTGTTGTGTGTTGTTTTACGTCGAAACTAGGGGCCTATTTATAGGGAAGAGTTCGTGGAAAGATAGAATTGCAGAGTTCTAATCCGCAAAGAATTAGGAAAAGAAACGTACCCAGGTATTTTCAGCGCCCAGGCCTGGGCGCCGAAGATTTCGACGCCCAGAGCCAGGCGTTGAAAATAGGGTCTGGGCAGTCTTTGTTTAGTCAGATTCGGATTCTAAAATCCGTAGAGTTTGAGATTAATTTAAGTCTTTTAGCGCGTATCAATTTGTGACGGAATGCGTCTGGGCCCGTTACGAACTTTAGGCTCGTTAGGATTTTAATTAATACGTAACTCTTATTTCCGAATCCTATTAGGAATAGGATTCTCGCAGTTTTCTATCTCATTTAGGATTTATGTTGGAATGCAACACCTAATTCTGACAGGTTTCTATCTTTTATGATTTTCCACTTTTAGAAGCTACCTTTTACGGCAATTACTATTTTTAGCAGGTTTCCATAAATAGCAGGTTTCGGGTGAAATGAAATGGGGAATCGAGATTCGTTTATTTTATAGGAGATGCGTTGTCAAGTGGAGTTTTTATGCTTTCATCATCGAACCTTTCCCTTGCGGGAATGGGGACAAAAGTAGGTGTCTACACATAGGCTATGATTATCTGTTTATTTGATCAGTTGAACTCTGAAACCGAGAAATACCACTGGACATAATAAGGATGACTACTCTTACCTTATGTTCATGAGCTGGCATCAAGCGACAAAATTAAAGAATTAGGCAATGCACACTTGTCCCTAAGGACAAGTGGGAGACTGAAGGAAATAATGCCCTTGGTCCAAGTATGCATTCAATGTTAAGTCCAAAAAATGCGGTTCAGTATTAATTGATTAAAACAAGTTAATAATTCAGTGAGATCAAGTGAGCTGAATGCCTAGCTAGAGGTCGCTTCAATTCAAGTGGAATAAATAATATTAATCCACAGCTTACTCTTGACTAAACTCGTAGGGTCACACAAATAGTACGTGAACGGATCAAGTATTTAAGTGAATATACTATTTATTAAATACTCTTTTTATAAACATTCGGAAACGACGGATCTCGGTTCCAGTGGGAGCTGAAATCGTTAAAAGGCAAAATATAGAATGCTCCGGAAATTATGATATTGCCGGAAACGGAAATATGGATCATGACGGAAATATAAACATTATCCAAGTCGTAGATGTTGCCGGAAACAGAAACGCGGTACGTATCGGAAATAGAAATATTGCCGGAATCGGAAATATTGTCAGAATCGGAAATAAATTCCATAATCGGAAATATTAAATATTTGTTCGAATCGGAAATAAATTCCGGAATCGGAAATATTAAATATTTGTTCGAACCGGAAACGAATTCCGGAAACGGAAAACAAATCGGAAGGGCGACGTGCGAACGATCGACGAACGAGCTTGCGAGACGCAAGGCCCAGCGCAAGCACCAGGCCCAGCGCCTAGCAAGCCCGCGCGCCAAAGCAGCGAGGAAACCAGGCCGAGCAAAGCAAGCCAAGCAGCAGCAGCGCCCAAGTGGGTCGCGTGCATGCTGCCAGCGCCCTTGGGCTTGCGAGCAAGCAGCAACGCCACTTGTGGGCCTGCGTGCTGCGGGCTGTGCGTGCTACACGACCATTACCTTGGCCGGTTAGGATTACTTCGTTGTTATCGCGTTTTCCTTATTCTACTCAAATTGGATATTTTGTTAAATCTGAAATACTTAGGTATTTGATTAAACATAAAATTCTAATGATATTATTTAACTAGAATTCTAATGAATTTAGTTATTCGATTCCTAGTAGAGTTCAAACTCCGTTATTCCACCCTATAAATATGTGGTTCATGATCACAATTGATAATGCAATTCATAAGTATTCCAATACATTAAGTTCAAGAGAAGAATTTAATATTTGCCTAACTTTATTGTGAGTTTTCCGAGTGCACATAATACCTTAGAGAATATTCTAGTTGGTTGAATCTAAGGCGGATCAGAATGTGTTGTGGACTATCTACGGAGGGGCGATATTTGGAGTCCCAAACTTGTTCTTGTTCGGCTCAGGAGCATCTAGGGAAGGCACGCATCACATTGTATGTATCCTAATTATGCTAATTGACTATGTGGCAATTAATTTGGATTTATGGCTTTATGGTTTTTCCGCATGAATTATATAGTTTATATTATTCATAACCTAACACCACTTTGTCAAACAATATTTATAGAATCCTAAACAAACAAACTATATTAGCTATAGTGGCAAGTATAGGGATCGTCCCAAGAGAACGGATTTGAATTGAGCTTAACGAACAAAAACACAAGCTAGTTTAGAACGAGAGAGAAATATAGTTCACTAACAAGCTATAAACTATGGAATGAAAGATCAATAAGAAAATAACTATGGGATTTGAGATCGACATGGTTTCATAGGGATAAGGCGAAGGATTCACAAACTCATAATTGCAAGGACATGAATAAATCGGAGCAATCCACAAATATAGCCTTCAGCACCTCTCGGATAGAATGCATTAGTCATCTAATCTCAATGGCATGCTTTCGCATCACCTCAAAACTAGAGAGACTCATAAAATCAACAAGTTGGCCCATATACTTTCAATAATTCTCAATTTCTTGATAAACTAGAAACAAGCACTCCAATCAACTAACTATCCTAGCATTTATAACTACTAATCAAGCTAGACATGGAAACACAAATCAACACATCACAATTTAATCACAGCATTGGAATGAATTCCCTTCTAATTCCCCAATTACCACCCAAGCTTCACCCCTACCCCTAGCAATAAATTACTCTAAAGCCATGGAAGTCGAAAGCAAGCTATGTATTGAAATTAAACAATGAATCCTGCTAATTAATCAAAACGAAATTAGAATCAACAAAATCATACAAATATTTTTTTGGGGTTTTCTTTGTATGGAGGAAATCAACAACAACAACAAAGTGAACAAAATTGAAGAGCAATATTGAAAGAACAATAATGAAAGAACAAGATTTAAGGAGAAAGAAATTTACTAGAACCTTCAAATTGATCTACACTTGGAATGGATTCTTCAAAGCAATAAGCCAAAGGCTAAGTGTTTCTCTCTCTAAATTCTAAAGGAAATCTGAAAATCATAACAATAATAGAATCCCCCAAAAATTTGGGAAAAATGAGTATTTTTATTCTTTCCTAAAAAGGACAACAGAAACTAAGAAATGAAATAAATCGGACGTCGGTGGGGGCGCACAACGGGGGTGCGGGCGCACCAATATGGGTATGCAAGGGCGCACACATTAGTGAGAGAAAACTCGAAGAACCAAATCTCGATAAAGATGCAGGCGCACCAAATAGGGTGCGCGCGCATGCCTCCGAGGCGTTGATGCGTTTGATGGCGCATATGAGACAATTGTGATTCAGCTATGGAGGCCGGTGTGGGCGCACCATGTTGGAAAGCTTTAAATGGCCATTTACAAATAACTTCTGAAAATAAATCTATAGAGGGGTCTTCCGCACCGAAACGGGTGCAGGCACACCACTCTGCAACCTTGCACTACTACAAAAGTCGAAATAAGTAACGCTGGATAGAGTACGGTTAAATGTGTTAAGCGTTTCATAGGATAATATAGAACGGGTTTCACTAATAACAGTTCTACGGGAGAAAGTGTAAGGGAATACAGTTAAACACACATAACATGTGCAGAATAATCCCCAAAGCTAGGAAACATGTATAAAGCACAGATTAAGCAAACTTACATTCGAAACGTGTTTTCCCAAGTAATTTGTCAACGAACACGAACGAAGAACTCTACTTATCGTTCCTCTACTTGGTTCACCGACACGTTCTGATCCGCCTTGATTATTGTAGCTTAGACAAAGTACAAGGTTTTGGCTTTTTGGGATGAACAGTTTTCACAGAGAGAAAACTGAAGAACGTGATTTTAGAATTAGGTTTAGGTTATTGCAAAACTACTGTGTGCTGTAGTGTGTGGAGAAATATAATAACCTAAATTATATTAGTGTAACCGGCTAAGACCAAGGGGCCTTGACCGGCCAGACCACACACACGGACACTCCCCACACACAGCCCACACTGCAGGCCGAAGCCCACAGCGCGCAGCCGAGCAACATGGGCCATGGGCCTCGCTGGCTCGCTGATGTGATGCTGTGCGTTAGCGCGCGCGCGCTGCCACGCCCCGCGGGCTGGCTTTCTCGCTTGCTCGCGAGCTCGCTGGCTCGTTGGGCCTTGCACGCTTGCGTGCTCGGCTCAACGGGCCGGCAGCTCCGATTCTCTTCGTATTCGCGACTAATACCTTACGGCTATTATTTATCGTATCTTATACGACGAATCACCGTCGCACGATACGATTATTCGTTTCGCCCAGCTTACGAATATTCGCGATACGATATACGATTCCGATGCAAGGTCGTATCGTATAATACGTTTTCCAAAACTAATTCCGGAAAAGCTGTTAAATGATTTTCCGATTCATTTAATCCGGTGATCTGTTACATGCCATTGGTGTGACCTTGTAGGTTTAGTCAAGAGTAAGTTGTGAGCTTAATATCCATTAGAACTCACTGATCCGAAGCATTGCTCCAGCTAGCTGTTCCGATCACTTGATCTCACTGAATTAATTGTTCGCAATTAATCTGAACCTTGGTATTAGACTTAATGCACCTTGGATGAAGGACATATTTCGTTTAGAAAGAATAGAGAACGGTTAATTTACGTCCTCCGAAAAGACGACAGGAGCAGTTCGAGGCCGAGTCCGTACTATCAAACACGGGATCCACCCCATTCATGGAAGACCGTCATTTATATCCCGCCATCTGAGGACAGAATCAAATGACCTCTCCTTGAGTTGGCTTACGCCACGGAATAGCCTCGAGCCATCGAGAGCACACATATCACATTCAGCAGGGGTTAAACAACTTGACACTGAACACTAGATGAAAAAACATCATAAGTTGCCCTTTAAATAGGCTAATAAGTTGCCCTTTATAAGGGCAACATATGGCTGGGTCACTTTTGGAAATTATCAAAAGTTTCCCTTAACAAGGGCAACTTATAAGGTTCACATAAGTTGCTCTTGTTTGCAACAAGGGAAACTTATAAGCTTCACATAAGTTGCTCTTGTTGCAAACAAGGGCAACTTTTGAGTTTTTTTTTAAAAAAAAAAATTCTGCAATATAATTCCTGATTCTGCAATATAAAATTCTGCATTATAATTTATAGAATATTGTTTCACCAAACATCAGCTTGACATTCCTCAAAAATGATATAAATTTCAAATTTCCAATAATATTACGGAATTAATTCAAATGTAATTAATTAAGTGTAAGAGTAGTTCACAATCCTGCTCTTTTTACACTAACGGTAGTTTACAATCGTTGAAGTAAGTAGCCCACTTGTCTCGAACTTCATCCAACTCCTCTTTGGTAAATGGCCCCTCCCTTGTAGTTTTGAAAACCTATAAAAGAACAACGTACATGCAAACCAATAAATTAAATTAAGTTTCATATGCGAAAACATAAATTATATTGGTAGCGAAAACAACTTTCTGAGTTTACTAAGATTCATTTCAAGTTCTTTATGCACATCCAAGGCTCATTTGGCTCGATATATATCATATTTGGTCAAATATGGCATTTTCGATCCCAAATATCAACAAATGAACCTAAGGACACTTTCTAAATATTTTTCATGATTCATATGATTAGTTATATGTTTATAAGACTCATTTCAAGTTCGTTACGCAAGCCCATGGGTCATTTGGGTCGATATAGGTCATTTATGGCCAAAAATGGCATTTTCAATGCGAACTACAAACAAACGGACCAATTTCCATATTCTAAACGTTTTTCATGATTCATATGATTAGTTATATTATTATAAGACTCATTTCAAGTTTGTTATGCATGCCTATGGGTCATTTGGGTCGATGTACGTCATTTATGGCCAAAAAAGGCATTTTCGATCCCAACTACCAACAAACGAACCTATTTCCACATTCTAACCCTTTTTCATGATTCATATGATTAGTTATATGTTTATGAAACTCATTTCAAATTCGTTATGCACGCCTATGGTTCATTTGGGTCAATATAGGCCATTTATGGCCAAAAATGGCATATTCGATCCCAACTATCAACAAACGAACCATTTGGGATGGTCATTTATGGCCAAACTTATATGATTAGTTGTATGTTTATAAGACTCATTTCAAGTTCGTTATGCACGCCTATGGGTCATTTGGGTCGATATAGGTCATTTATGGCCAAAAATGGCATTTTCGATCCCAACTACCAACAAAGGAACCTATTTCCACATTCTAAACCTTTCTAATGATTCATATAATTAGTTATATGTTTATAAGACTCATTTCAAGTTCTTTATGCACGCCTATGGTTCATTTGGGTCGATATAGGCCATTTATGGCAAAAATGGCATTTTCGATCCTAGATATCAACAAACGAACTTATATTCAAATTCTAAACCTTTTTCATGATTCATATGATTAGTTATATGTTTTTTTGGACTTATTTCAAGTTCGTTATGCACGCCTATGGGTCCTTTGGGTCTATATAGTTCATTTATGGCAAAAATGGCATTTTCGATCCTAGATATCAACAAACGAACTTATATTCAAATTCTAAACCTTTTTCATAATTCATATAATTAGTTATATGTTTATAAGACTCATTTCAAGTTCTTTATGCACGCCTATGGTTCATTTGGGTCGATATAGGCCATTTATGGCAAAAATGGCATTTTCGATCCTAGATATCAACAAACGAACTTATATTCAAATTCTAAACCTTTTTCATAATTCATATGATTAGTTATATGTTTATAAGACTCATTTCAAGTCCGTTATGCATGCTATGGGACATTTGGGTCGATATAGGTCATTTATGGCCAAAAATGGCATTTTTGATCTCAACTACCAACAAACGAACTTATATTCAATTTCTAAACCTTTTTAATGATTCATATGATTAGTTATATGTTTATAAGAATAATTTCAAGTTCGTTATGCACGCCTATGGTTCATTTGGGTCGATATAGGTCATTTATGGCCAAAAATGGCATTTTCGATCTCAATTATCAACAAACGAACTTACATTCAAATTCTAAGCCTTTTTCATGATTCATATGATTAGTTATATTTTTATAAGAATCATTTCAAGTTCGTTATGCACGCCTATGGGTCATTTGGGTCAATATAGGTCATTTATGGCCAAAAATTGCATTTACGATCCCAACTACCAACAAACGGACATATATCCATATTCTAAACGTTTTTCATGATTCATATGATTAGTTATATGACTATAAGACTCATTTCAAGTTTGTTATGCATGCCTATGGGTCATTTGGGTCGATATAGGTCATTTATGGCCAAAAATGGCATTTTCGATCCCAACTACCAACAAACGAACCTCTTTCCACATTCTAACCCTTTTTCATGATTCATATGATTATTTATATGTTTATGAAACTCATTTCAAGTTCTTTATGCACGCCTATGGGTCATTTAAGTCTATATAGGTCATTTATGGCCAAAAATGGCATTTTCGATCCCAACTACCAACAAACAAAGCCAATTTCCACATTCTAAACCTTTTTAATGATTCATATGATTAGTTATATGATTATGAAACTCATTTCAAGTTCGTTATGCACGCCTATGGTTCATTTGGGTTGATATAGGCTATTTATGGCCAAAAATGATATTTTCTATCCCAACTATCAACAAATGAACTTATATTCAAATTCTAAACCTTTTTCATGATTCGTATGATTAGTTATATGTTTATAAGAATCATTTCAAGTTCGTTATGCACGCCTATGGTTCATTTGGGTCGATATAGGTCATTTATGGCCAAAAATGGCATTTTCGATCCCAACTATCAACAAACGAACTTATATTTAAATTCTAAACCTTTTGCATATTAGTTATATGTTTATAAGACTCATTTCAAGTTTGTTATGCACGCCTATGGGTCATTTGGGTCGATATAGGCCATTTATGGCCAAAAATGGCATTTTTTATCCCAACTACCAACAAACAAACCTATTTCCATATTCTAAACCTTTTATATGTTTCATATTCTTAGTTAGAGGTTTCTAAGATTCATTTCAAGTTATTTATGCACACATAAGGCTCATTTGGGACAATATAGGTCATATATTCCCCAAATTGGCATTTTCGTTCCCAAATGTCAACAAATGAACCTAAGGACACATTCTAAACCTTTTTTATGTTTCATATGCTTAGTTAGAGAATACTAAGATTCATTTCAAGTTCTTTATGCACATGTAAGGCTTATTTGTCACGATATAGGTCATATTTTGCCCAAAATGGAATTTTCGATCCCAAATATCAACAAATGAAACTCAGTGCAAATTCTAAACCTTTTTTATGTTTCATATGCTTAGTTAGAGATTTCTAAGATTCGTTTCAAGTTATTTATGCACACATAAGGCTCATTTGGGACAATATAGGTCATATAAGCCCCAAATTGGCATTTTCATTCCCAAATGTCAACAAATGAACTTAAGGACACATTCTAAACCTTTTTTATGTTTCATATGATTAGTTAGAGGTTTATAAGATTCATTTTAAGTTATTTTTTCAAACATAAGGCTCATTTGGGACGATATAGGTCATATATGCCCCAAATTGGCATTTTAGTTCCCAAATGTTAACATTGAACTTGAATACGGTTTGATGGTTCATGCCAATTATAGGCGAATATGTTGTTCCTAAGTTTTGGTTGATGACACACACATATTGCAAACTTCCTGATTTTGGTTGCTAAATGACTTTGGACAGGTAAATGCCCAAGTTTCTATTAGGATAAGAACTTGAATCAGATGGTGAAGTTCCTGATGTACACTTGGAACAGTCACTGGAGTTCCAGAGCTGGAAGTTGTATCTGTTCCAGTTTGAAGTCACAAGAGGAGCAACACAGTTACATATCAAGAGTTCCGAATAATCACAAGAACTATTACAGACTCATGGCCACGAGTTCCTTTGATAGACACAGAGGAACTCATCACTGTTCCTGAGCTGGAACGTCTGAAGCTTCTGAGTTGCAAGTTCCAGACAAAAGGAAGACATAAAAGTCTAGGTAGTCTACTGTACTTAGAATTTTATGTAAATATTAATTCTGCAAAAGATATATAGGGTACTCAAGGAACTTGTGATTTAATTAGGTCATTTATTTTACTGGAAGAAATTTTTATGAAAACATGTAATTAAATAAAAATAAGTTTTTATTATAAAATAGATTTACGTTTTATGTTATTTTATCAAAACTTATTTTCCTAAAAATTTGCCACAGTTTTTGTAAACAAATAAAATCTGTTGAAAAAAAATCTTTTAGGGTTTGATTGAGTCAAACCACTAACTGCCTTGTTGCTGAAACGTGGGAAGTGGTCTTCCCCTTGTTCCTCAAGTCAAGGGACGTGAAGAACAAAGCACTGGCAGTTGGCAGTTGAGGCTTTGAAGGGAACTAACCCTAGGGATAAACCTATAAAAGGGCAAGTATGTTTTCTGGAAAATTACACAAACATTCTAAGAGTTCTTGCTTTCCTAAAAACGTATTGTCAAAGATTTTCTAAAAAACAGTTTGTGTCCTAGTTAATTCAAAGTTCCTAAGTGCCCTATATCCACACAAAAGCATCATTAATATCTAGAGTTATCCAAACACGAATTGTATTTTGTATTAGTGAGGATAGAGTTATCCTGTTTAGACTTAGAGTTTAAGTCTGAGAGAGAGAAGTAAAAGAGTTGTAATCAGAGTAGATTACTGTGAGGAACACAAGTTTGAGAGGAACTTGTGTTTGAGAGATTATCGTAATCGAGGTATTACTATAACAAAAGGAATTCTCTTCTTGATTAGTGTCAAGAAGTTTTCACAATTATTATTATTGTCTTTTCTATTCTCAGTTCCTTAATTGTTTCTAAGTTCCGCAAGAAACTTTACCAAAGTTCCAATTACAATTCACCCCCCCCCCTCTTGTGCGTGTTCCTACTGGAATAACAGTTGGTATCAGAGCCAGTACTCACTAAAAACACAGGAAACCCTGTTTGAGTCAAGTTCCTGAAAGTATGAACTCACAAGAGAAACTGGAAGAAGGTTACTCGACACAAAGGCCACCTATGTTCAATGGCAAGTTCTACTCATACTGGAAGAACAGAATGGAGATATTCATC
This sequence comes from Spinacia oleracea, assembly GCF_020520425.1. NCBI lineage: Eukaryota > Viridiplantae > Streptophyta > Magnoliopsida > Caryophyllales > Amaranthaceae > Spinacia > Spinacia oleracea. Next base: position 97,678,115 of record NC_079490.1, read on the forward strand.
AAAGCTGAAAATTACCAAGTTTGGCGTGTAATTGAAGTTGGAGACTTCGAGGTAACAAAGACCAATGCTGAAAACGAGGTAGTTCCTAAACCAATGTCTGAATTTTCTAAAGAAGACTTTGATAAATATGAGATGAATGCCATGGCTGTCAAAATCTTGCATTGTGGGCTTGGACCTCATGAACACAACAGAGTCATGGGGTGCAAGAACGCAAAACAGATTTGGGAATTACTACAAGTAACCCAGGAAGGAACTAATGAAGTTAAGCGTTCCAAAATTGACCTTTTGATGTCTAAATATGAAAGATTTGAAATGCTTCCAAAAGAAACTATTCAAGAAATGTTCACTAGATTTACTAACATAACCAATGAATTAGTTTCTCTTGGTAGAATCATTCCCACAGATGAACAGGTAAGAAAAATACTAAGAAGCATGCCACAAGATGATCGTTGGAGAACAAAGGTCACTGCATTGTTTGAGACCAAGGACTTTACCAAGTTCAAAATTGAACAACTTGCTGGTTCCTTGATGACACACGAATTGCATCTTGGAGCTGCTGTTCCTGAGAGCTCTAGAAATCGAGGACTTGCTCTAAAGGCTGAGGAACTCGACGAATCTGAACCAGATGAAGAAGAGGTTGCCATGCTGGTTAGAAGAATGAGAAAGCTCTACAGGAACTTCAAACCAGGAAACCAGAAAGGAAGGAACTTTGCTAAGAAAATCACTAGTTCCAAAACTGAGCAAGGTTGCTTCAAATGTGGAGAAACTGATCATCAAATTCGTGAATTCCCTCTGTGGGAGAACGACAAAACCAGAGGAAAAGGGAAGGAACAGGTCAAGGATCGCTTTAACAAGTCTACCTTGAACAGGCCAAACTTCAAGAAGGCCATGATAGCTGCATGGGGCGAAGCAACAGACTCAGAAGACGATGAGGAACAACCAAATGAAGAAACTGCAAATCTCTGCCTTATGGCTAGAACAGAAGGAACTGATCAAGTTCCATCAGAAGAAGTAAGTTCCTCCACTCTTCAGTGCCTTTCAAAGTCAAAACTAATTGAACTGTTGCTAGAAACTCTAGATGATTACAAAAAGCTAAGTATGTTAAAAGCACAAAGTGATAGAGCCTTGGAACTCAGTAAAGACCATATAAATTATCTGAACAATATTAGATTTGATGTTCAAGGCAGGTTCTTTGAATTACTAGATAGAAATACCTCTATTAATGAGTCATTCGAGAAAATTAGAAATGAAAACATCCTTCTACAAGTACAACTCAGTCAATATAAGATGTTTAATCTAAGTTTAGATCCTACAAAATCCTTGGAGATCAACATGGGAGTTTTTAACATCGACTTAGAAAATTTAAACAAAGATCTGATCACCACAAAGGAACAGAAAGAGAAACTAGAAAGGGAACTAGCCATGGCCAGGGCACAGAGACAACCACCTAAAGTTCCTCCCAAATGGATTGAGAATGCTCAATCTAAGAGAACAGAAGGATTGGGCTTTAATCATAAAACTAGTCATAAGAAAAAGTATGTGGATCTTCCTAGTGTAAAAGTCTGTTTCTCATGTGGAAGTGGAATTCATGTAAGTACTGAGTGTTCCAAGATGAAAGAACAGGATCAAAGAAACATAAATTATGTAAAGCAAAAATGGGTCAAGAAGTCAGAAGTTGTAGTTGAAAAGGAACTCGAGGAAACCCGAGTTCCTGTAACTAACCTTTGATCTCTTTACAGATTCTAGTGAAGGGGAACAGCTCGTGGTATCTCGACAGCGGGTGTTCCAAACACATGACAGGAGACAAATCTAAATTCCTCTCACTAGAAGCCTACAATGGAGGAACTGTGACCTTTGGAGACAACATGAAAGGAGAAATTGTTGGAATTGGAAAAGTTGGAAGGTCAAGTTCCTATGCCATTGAAAATGTATTTTTAGTCGAGGGTTTAATGCACAGTCTACTAAGCATTTCTCAATTTTGTGACAAAGGAAACTCTGTAAGTTTTACTTCTGAAAATTGTCAAATCATCAATAATAACACTGGGAAGGTTATTTTGGAAGGAACTCGTAAAGGGAACACATATTCTGTGGATCTCAATACAGTTCCCAGGAACAATTTAACCTGCCTCAGTGCCTTTGAAAAAGATTCCCTACTATGGCACAGGAGGTTTGGACATGCTAGTTTCTCCCTGCTTGACAAACTAAGATCAAAGGAACTGGTTCGAGGACTCCCCTCAATCAAGTTCCTAACTAATAAAGTGTGTGATGCATGTGCAAAAGGCAAGCATGTCCGAAGTTCCTTTAAGTCTAAGAAATTGGTAAGTACCAAAAAACCATTGGAACTCATCCATATGGACTTATGTGGCCCAATGAGAATTCAAAACAGAAGTGGGAAAAAATATGTATTAGTTATTGTTGATGATTACTCTCGCTTTACTTGGGTCATTTTTCTAACAAGCAAGGATGAAACGTTTGATGAGTTTGTTGCATTTTCAAAGAAAATTCAGAAAACCACAGGTCATCAACTGATCCATATAAGATCTGATCATGGAACAGAATTTGAAAATTACAAATTCGATGAATACTGCAAGGAACAAGGTATAGATCACAATTTTTCAGCTCCCAGAACTCCACAGCAAAATGGAGTTGTTGAGAGGAAAAATAGAACCTTAGAGGACATGGCAAGAACCATGTTAATAGCCAGTTCCCTGCCTAGGAACTTCTGGGCTGAAGTAGTCAATACAGCTTGTTATATTATAAATAGAGTTATGATTCGAGCAATCCTAAACAAAACCCCCTATGAGCTACTAAAATGTATAAAACCCAACATCTCTTACTTTAGAGCCTTTGGTAGCAAATGTTTTGTCCACAACAATGGAAAAAGGAACTTGGGGAAGTTTGATGAAAGAAGTGATGAGGCAGTGTTCCTAGGATATGCCTTAAATAGCAAAGCTTACAGAGTTTACAACAAAAGGTCTATGTGTGTTGAGGAAAGTGTACATATAATATTTGATGAATCTAACAAAACTGATATAGTACAGGAACAAGAACATTTCGAGATTGGTTTATCTCGTGTTGCAGAAAATGATGAGGAGTTCCAACCAAGCAAACACACAGCCAGAGGAACTGCTCAACAAAATCAAGAAGTTCCCGTACTAGTGGAACAAGAAGAAATCCAAGAAGATCTAGAAACAACACCAGAACTAGAGGAACCCCACAATGACCAACAGGGAACTCAGGTCATAGAAGGAACTGACGAAAATGCTACAACACCAGTAGCTCAGTTTCAACCTAAACCTTGGAAGCATCAAAAGTCTCACCCAATGGAACTCATTATGAGTGACATCAGAAAAGGAACTCAGACAAGGTCACAACTAAGGAACTTTTGTGCATTACACGCGTTCCTCTCCATATTTGAGCCAAGAAATCACATTGAGGCTCTAGAGGACGCTGACTGGATCATAGCCATGCAAGAAGAATTAAATGAATTCAAAAGAAACAAGGTATGGCACTTGGAACCCAAACCAAAGCACCAGAAGGTGATAGGGCTGAAATGGGTGTTCCGGAACAAGAAAGATGAACATGCAACAATCATAAGAAACAAAGCAAGGTTAGTGGTCAAAGGTTATAACCAACAGGAAGGTATTGACTTTGAAGAAACATTTGCACCTGTTGCTAGATTAGAAGCCATTAGAATCTTAATTGCTTTTGCTGCTTTCATGGGTTTTAAACTTTATCAAATGGATGTTAAATGTGCTTTCTTAAACGGTTTCTTAGAGGAAGATGTTTATGTGGAACAGCCCCCTGGATTTGAAAATCCCGAATTTCCAAATCATATTTACAAATTAGATAAGGCTCTCTATGGACTAAAACAAGCCCCTAGATCTTGGTACGAGAGATTATCAAAGTTCCTCCTTCAAAACGATTTTAAAAGAGGGAGAATAGACAAAACTTTATTCTTAAAATCTAGAGGAACTGACTTGTTAGTAGTTCAAATTTATGTTGATGATATATTATTTGGAGCAACTAATGAGAATTTGTGCAAGGATTTTGCAAACTTGATGAGCAGTGAATTTGAAATGAGCATGATGGGGGAACTCAACTTCTTCCTTGGTTTACAAATCAAGCAAACCGAGGAAGGAATCATGATACACCAACAAAAGTATGTGAAGGAACTCCTAAAGAAATATGAGCTAGAATCAGCCAAAGTAAAGCACACTCCCATGGGAACAGCTACCAGATTAGACACTGATCCAAATGGGAAAAGTGTGAATCAAACGAAATACAGAGGTATGATTGGATCACTATTATATTTAACAGCCAGTAAACCTGACATTTCGTTTAGTGTAGGACTATGTGCAAGATTTCAATCCAATCCAACAGAGTCCCATCTAACTGTTGTGAAAAGAATACTAAGATATCTCAAAGGAACTGATGACCTATGCCTATACTATCCAAGAAGTGGATCATTCGAGCTAAACGGATATGCTGATGCTGATTATGCAGGTGACTTAGTGAATAGAAAAAGCACATCAGGTATGGTACAGTTCCTAGGTCCATGCATGGTTTCTTGGGGTTCCAAGAAACAGAACACTGTTGCTCTATCCACAGCTGAAGCTGAGTATGTAGCTGCTGCAGCTTGTTGCTCACAAATTCTATGGATAAAACAACAGTTAAGAGATTTTGGTATTATCTATGATTGTGTTCCTATCTATTGTGATAACACTAGTGCTATTTGTATTTCAAAAGATCCGGTTCATCATTCCCGGGTCAAACACATCCACATTAGACACCATTTCCTTAAAGATAATGTTGAGAAAGGTTTGATCAAATTAGATTTTTGCCAAATTGATCACCAAATTGCTGATATTTTAACTAAGCCTTTGAATAGGGAGAAACATGAGAAAATGAGAATGGAACTCGGAATGATCAAGCTAAGGTAATTGCTGAATTGAAGTTCCTCTAAGGCAAAAGCAAAAATTATAGTACATATAGACTATTACAAACACAAAATCTTGTGTGCAAACATAGTTGAAGCTTACCATCGTGGCAAATACACTCACACTCCAAATGTGCAAGGTAAGAAGTTCCTTTCAAACTAGTTAATTCAGAGATGCAAAATTAAGCAAGTCAATACCAAGTCAAACACAGTTTTAATTTAATCTATTTCTATATTTTTCTTTTAATTTTTTTAAAAATTCAAAAATCGAATACCCATATTCAAAGAATGTTTGAAACGGTTCCATTGGCAATAAATAGGAGAAACTCTTCACTTTCTACATTCAATCCATGCAACCCCCTTTCTCTCTCTCACACACGCCTTCTCCACTGACACCACCTCTCCTTCCACCTATAAAATCCTTCACCATGGTTCTCACAAGCAACAACACTGATCTCACTTCCCTCAAACGAAAAAGAAATCCATCATCCCCAGTTCCCATGGATACCTCACCCATTCAATCGCCAATTCCTCTTCGATCCCACAATCCAATACTCGCAATCACTCAGGGGGAACCAATCGACACTGACATCGAAATGAAATCCCCAATTTCAAACCCTAGATCCTCCATAAGAAAATCCAAAAAACGTCGAGTGGAAGCTTCTGGAGAAAAAATTGAGGAAACAGAGGAGAATGCTCAAACTCAGGGGGAAGCAAAAGGGTCCATGAAACTCACTGCAAAGGAAAACAACCTGGTCGAGGGGTTTGCAATCAACTCAACATGGTGTGAAGCCACGAAATTTAAAGAGTTGATGGAAATCCTTGAACAACAAAAATGGGTAAGTCTGTTGAGTACCTATGCCAAATCACCCTTAATTCCTGAAGCTATGAAAGAATTCTGCAAGAACTTTGCATGTGTTGATAATGTATGTTCAAGTAAAGTGAATGGAACTCGCATCGAATTTGATGCCTCTTATCTGGAACAGCTGTTTGGTACACCCAATAGGGGTTTTGATATGTGGCTCAAAGGTCAAATCACAGTGACCATTGATAATGTAGATGAGAAAGATATAGTTGGTTCCATTGGAGGAGATTCCAAAGTATCCACCTCCACCTCACACAACTGCTTTTCACCACTTCAAAAATTACTGTTTAATATTGTGTGGAGAGGTGTAGTTCCTCGAACTCAGAAAAGGAACATAGCCAGTCTGTTTGATGCATGTCTCATGTATTGTCTTGAAAGGAAAATTCCCATAAACTTTCCTGCAATCATGATCAAAAACCTATCCACCTGTATCCCCAAATTCAAAATTCCATACTCCTCCCTTCTCACAGAAATCTTCAAAAGCTTCTCAGTTGACCTTAGCCCATACTTTGTGATTCCCTTAAAATCAACCCAAATCCTTCAACTTGAAATGCTCAATCTGTTAAATCTTAAAGTGGTTCAGGGCAAAGTCATTAGGGCTGGAAAGGAAGAGAAACAAGATGAGGAAGATCAGGAGGGAACTGTAGTTAAAGAAGAAATGGAGGAGGAACTCGAACACTTGGAGGACACTGTGTCTCGAGTTCCAAAAGGGAAACAGAAGAGTGTAGGATCTCAAGGAAAAAGAAAGAGCATGAGGGTGGCAATGAAGGAAAACAAGAAAATAGGACCTATTTTTATGGAAATAAATGAAGAAGGGGAAGTCAAGGAGATGCCCATAGAGGAGGATGCTGTTCCACTCAATCAAGAGGAACTGCCTGAAACTGTTGTGCCAAGGACCAGGACACCCAGATCCTCCAAAAAGTCCAAAGCTCGTTGTGTTCCATCTGAACAGGAACATGTTCAAGATCATGGGGGTGCCTGGAACACAAAGGATGATCAGATATTGGAGCTGAAGGCAACAGTTGCTTGTCTGGTGGAACTGCAGGAGGGAACAGATCACAGGATCAGCTCAATGCAGGCTCACATAGGCGCATTGGTTACCAGTGTCAAGACTCTCCAAACCACTCTTCACCACTACTCAGAACAAGCCAATGCAACTCGTGCCACAATTCTCACCAAGATCAATAATCTGGAATCTTTTGAGGAGACTGTGATAGAAGAAACTGCTGGTTCTGGTTCCCCATCTCAAGCTTAATCACCCTATCCCATGTTTCAATTATCTTTTGCCATGGAACAATCTTTTTAATTTGCTTTTGGTCTGTATAATTTTCAAACTTGGGTATTTGTTCCATCTTATTTTGACTTGCTTGGTTACATATCTCTGTGTTTTCTAGTTTTGATCATTACTGCTTGCTTTTACTTTATTGTGTGAGTTGGTTTAATACTTTGAGGCTAGCTTAACTTGCCAAACGTTGATCGTGGGGCACTGTGTTTGGAATGGCTATATTTCGTGCTATGCTTTTTGTTGATGTCAACAGGGGGAAGTCAAGGTGCAAACTTCCAAGGTACACTCAATCCCGGTTCCTGCATCAATCTCTTGTGTGTACTCTCTCTGTAAGTTTTTCTTCTTTCTCTTTTGTTTTTCAATTTTTGTGTTCTGTTTCACAATAGTCTGTATAAGTTCCTGTTTGTGCTTACTCTCTTTGTAAAAAGTTTGCAAGTGTTGTCATCACCAAAAAGGGGGAATATTGTTGTTCCTAAGTTTTGGTTGATGACACACACATATTGCAAACTTCCTGATTATGGTTGCTAAATGACTTTGGACAGGTAAATGCCCAAGTTTCTATTAGGATAGGAACTTGAATCAGATGGTGAAGTTCCTGATGTACACTTGGAACAGTCACTGGAGTTCCAGAGCTGGAAGTTGTATCTGTTCCAGTTTGAAGTCACAAGAGGAGCAACACAGTTACATATCAAGAGTTCCGAATACTCACAAGAACTATTACAGACTCATGGCCACGAGTTCCTTTGATAGACACAGAGGAACTCATCACTGTTCCTGAGCTGGAACGTCTGAAGCTTCTGAGTTGCAAGTTCCAGACAAAAGGAAGACATAAAAGTCTAGGTAGTCTACTGTACTTAGAATTTTATGTAAATATTAATTCTGCAAAAGATATATAGGGTACTCAAGGAACTTGTGATTTAATTAGGTCATTTATTTTACTGGAAGAAATTTTTATGAAAACATGTAATTAAATAAAAATAATTTTTTATTATAAAATAGATTTACGTTTTATGTTATTTTATCAAAACTTATTTTCCTAAAAATTTGCCACAGTTTTTGTAAACAAATAAAATCTGTTGAAAAAAAATCTTTTAGGGTTTGATTGAGTCAAACCACTAACTGCCTTGTTGCTGAAACGTGGGAAGTGGTCTTCCCCTTGTTCCTCAAGTCAAGGGACGTGAAGAACAAAGCACTGGCAGTTGGCAGTTAAGGCTTTGAAGGGAACTAACCCTAGGGATAAACCTATAAAAGGGCAAGTATGTTTTCTGGAAAATTACACAAACATTCTAAGAGTTCTTGCTTTCCTAAAAACGTATTGTCAAAGATTTTCTAAAAAACAGTTTGTGTCCTAGTTAATTCAAAGTTCCTAAGTGCCCTATATCCACACGAAAGCATCATTAATATCTAGAGTTATCCAAACACGAATTGTATTTTGTATTAGTGAGGATAGAGTTATCCTGTTTAGACTTAGAGTTTAAGTCTGAGAGAGAGAAGTAAAAGATTTGTAATCAGAGTAGATTACTGTGAGGAACACAAGTTTGAGAGGAACTTGTGTTTGAGAGATTATTGTAATCGAGGTATTATTATAACAAAAGGAATTCTCTTCTTGATTAGTGTCAAGAAGTTTTCACAATTATTGTTATTGTCTTTTCTATTCTCAGTTCCTTAATTGTTTCTAAGTTCCGCAAGAAACTTTACCAAAGTTCCAATTACAATTCACCCCCCCCCCCCCTCTTGTGCGTGTTCCTACTGGAATAACAGAATAGTTCTTTTTAACTAATTTCTAGCCTAAAAAGACATTATAAGTATACTATATTATTAGTGATATGAGTCCCATAGATCTATTTTCGATAATTAGACCTCTCGTTACATAAACTAAATTCCTTTCCAATTATTGATATGAGTCATCAATGCTTCACCCTAATACATAATGATAATAAAATACATGGAATATTTTTTTTGAAAGGAAATACATGGAATATGAATGAAGATAATGCAACGAGAACGGGTGTTAGTGTCCAGTCAATATACTTTAGTGCCTATCCATCTTTTCATAATCAAAATCCCCTGAAGATTTATTTAGTCACTTTATAATGTTACTAAATGTACAAAAAAAGATACCTTTGATTCAACCGTAGGTCAATGTCCTTGGAAAGCGTATCTATTAAAGGGTAGTAACCTTGCGTCATTAGTCCATGACCACTAGAAATAACTTGCTCCTGCCCATGACGAACATGTAACAACACATGACAGAAAGTGAACATCCATACAAGAACAACAGCTAAGCAATTAATAGTCCTACACAGGCTAGATACTAATGAACACATCAAAGTGGGATGAGTGGACTCAAGTTGAGTGAGCTAGTCCCGTATATTTATTCTTTACAACAAAATATTTAGTATAAGAAATTAAAAGAAAAAGAGAAGAAAATACTACTCTGTAGTACAAATAAATGCAAAGTTATTAAACTTAAACTTCTATGCCACATAACAAAGTGAATGGTTCTTCGGTTCTTCCCCTACTTCGCAGTTATACAGAGGACTACATGCTCCCATTTCGAAAAAATAGATTACCTGATCCCAAGTTTTCAAGGATATCATATATGCATCAGCAGCAAACAAAGCTTCTAATCTACACAAGAACCACTGAAGTACTTCATGAGCTAGCCCTTTTTGTCTGCAAAAGCAAATTACGCATATATGAACAAGATGCTAACATGGTAGGGTTTTTCCATTTTAATTAGTTTCTTCTTTTAATACCTCAAGTGTGGATGGGCATCCAGCACAATTGAAATGGCTTGAAGAACTGACATGTCATCACTGTGGGCATCCCTAATTTTCTCAGTCCAGAGATGCAAGTACAACATTTAATTAATGTCTCGCAAACAATAAAAATAAAGAGAAACGAATGAAAAAAATTGAATTTAACCACCGTGAAACCAACCTCCTTGAGGATACTTTTAAATGTTTCGCCAAATTCAATGACCAAATGCTGCGGAATATGTTGCCCATCTTTAGTGAAGAGGCTACAGCTGAAAAGAGAAGTTCACATCCTCAAGAAATTTTGACAGGTAGAAATGTAGAATAGACGAGAAAATGTAATGAAATTCAAGGGTCAAATAAATTCTTGCAGCAGTATTCTGTACATCAGCTTTATAGTTGGCAGTGATGACATGTGAATGTAGTTAACTTCAGTACAAATACACTTTAAAAAAATCCTTTGCATATGTAAGCAATCCATATGTACAGATACAACTTGACTATCAGTACAGACAAGCCTTTGCATATGTAAGCAATCCATAGAGTGTGATTGACACAAACACTTCAAATTATAGTTGACTTTAGTACAGATACACACATATGTTATTCATGCACTTCTACAAGCCTTACATGATCCCATATTTAGTTCAATTCCCAAAAATCACGAACTATACAAAATAAAGTTCAAACAGCTGGTGCACAATATCAGATTCCAATCACAAACAGCCGGTCAACAGTTCACCCCCCCCCCCCCCCCCAAACCCCAACCTCACTTTACACTCTCCCATTCTCCATCCTCCAAATTGATCAAGTCGAGAGTAATTCACTAAAACACCAAGATTTTAAAATATATAACACAACTCAGCTGATTAGAGAATTCCAAAATGAACATACTTCAAGTTGGCAGTGATGACATCTGAATCTCGTCCTCGAATAAATTCTCTGAAGGTTCTAAAACATGATTAGAATCTCGCCTCGAACGTTCGAAAGAACTTGCTTCTTATATCCATGTAAGAAGTGTAGACATTAAATAACAGTTTAAAGACAACAAAAGCATGACACCCTTTTCTTTCAAAATCAAGCTAGATGATCATTATTCCGCAGATAAGTATCTATTCATATTTGTATATTCCCCAAAAACGACGATGGAAGTTACAAAGGTCCTCACCTTGACAAAGGCTTGTTTCCATTAGAAAAATAACACCCCCCCCCCCCCAACATGCACACGCATAGAAGGGGAGAAAAGGGGAAATTCTCAAAAGTGTTATATTGCACCTAAAGTGATAAATTTCTAATAGTTTCAGGTTGAAGCATCTTAACTGCATAGAGATTTAGCACTTGATAGCAAGGAAAACAACAGAACAATATAATCATGATAATGACATTTGGTGGCAGTAAAGACACGCGTTGTGATTAAACTATTGATCTATGTGACTCACGTCATTTTACCTAAAGAAACCGTTCATTCTCTCTGTGAACCAAAATCATTGAAACTTATAATAAAAACCCGAGTTTGTCACTTGGACAAATATTTATGTCTACTATGAGTTCCAGAGTCCAATTGACATAGTTATTGAGAAGAAATGAACACTAAGGATGTAGCAAACCAAAAAATCGAGCATGGAACAACCAGAAAGACATGAATAGGAACAAAAACAGCAGCAAGGGATACAACAGGTGAAGAAAACAAAATAAGAATGTGGTAAAGTGATAACATGAGCTAATCATATGAAAACTGAACTCTTATCTTGGTAATTCATTAATTCTACTTCAAATCAAAGTTCTCAATGCATTCCGTTTCTACTCCAACCCTAGTTTCAACTCTACTCCAATAAAAGAACATGAATCTGCTTCACTAGATCATTTATATGGTTTTAATATCAATGTAATTCAATTATCAAATAATCAAAGGATAAAATTCACATAGGACATTAAATTAACCAAATAACAAGGAAAACGTAGAATTACCTATTCTGAAATCAACCAAAAGAAATAATTTTTAAAATAAACAAGAACATTGAGATAAACCCTAACCTTGTGACAGGGGCAGAACTAGGCGGAAGGGGATGAAAAATTTCGTCGCAGGTGGAGGAGGTGCACACTGGTGGTAGTAGTGGTAGAGAATTGAACTTCGCAAACGGGGGTGGGGTGAGCAGAAGCAGCCCGCATAATTGGTGGGGTGAGCAGAAGCAGCACGCAGAATGGGTGGCGGCGGTGGTGGTGGTGATCATAAGCAGGAGCGCGCACTTGTGATGGTGGTTGCGGTGGTGGTATGTCGCCGGTCGGTGGGGTTTGGGGGATAATCGTGAGTGGGAGAAAAGGGGGGAGCAGCATGAACAAGGGGGAAGCAGCAGGAAGTAACTCAAAAGATGTGCTTCCCTTAAACGTGGAGGGAAAACTTTCTTTTTGTTTTTTTATTTTATGTTTTTTTCAATTAAAGGATGCCCTTATTAAACAAAGGCCACCTTTAAGGAATTTTCTACTACTGGAGGCACATGAATACCCCTTTTTGTGAAGCCATAATGAATACCCCAAAGGAGTATAAAGTGAAGACTCCCATCACAGAAACCTATGATGGCACCACTGACCCCGAAATGCACCTAGTCGCGTACCGCCACCATATGATTGTACAAGGAACCAGCGAAGCCACCTGGTGCAAGTACTTTCCTGCCACACTCAAAGATGTAGCATCCAGGTGGTTTGAAAGGCTACCTGCAGACTCCATTCCCTCCTTTGCCGACCTAGAAGCCCTATTCTCCACAAGGTTCATGGCTTCCAAAGTGGAAAGAAAGACGAGTATGCACCTAGGGCGAATTTAACAAGGGAAGGACAAGTCTTTAAGAAGCTATGTAAAGCGCTTTAATTTGGAGGTAGGTCATATCCTTGACTTTCTAGATGAAGTATCTTTTGACAAATTCATCAGAGGGATGAAAAAGGGTTCCTTCAAGTTTGACTTGGTAAAGAAAAGTATGCGCACTATGGCTGAAGTATTGGATGAAGCTGAAGCATTCATACAAGCAACTGAGATATTCAATGTGTCCAAAGACAGAAAAGGAGGCTAAGCTGTTGAGTCCTTTAGGAAGAAAGACAAAACAGATCGAAAGACCAATAGAACTAATGGCACCTGGGCTATATCAAAAGAGCAAGTCCTCGCGTTTGCAGGGCCTAGCAAAAGAGGGGACGCTCCATAGAAAAAGAGTTATTTGAGTCGAGTACAAACTTTCACACAATCCTCGTCAATGTGGGGACCAGGTTTTACTTGGAACGTCCGTATCCGATAAAGTCCCCCGTTGAGAGTCGAGACCCGAAGATATACTGTCAATTCCACGAAGATATAGGTCATGACACCAAAGATTTTAGGAGCCTGAAAAGGGCCTTGGACCGATTGCCATCTAAGGGGCATCTAAAGAATCACTTGCTGAACAATACCCATGGTCCTGGAAAGAACCATTACAAAAAGAACAAATCACCCACCTCAGCTGGAGGCGGCAATCAAACTGTTGGAGGGCATGTAGCATTCATATGAGGAGGGCCTGCTTCTGGGGGCCTACCATGAGAGGACAAAGAGACTATGCTAGAAGGATGGGGCAGGTGATGCTCTCAGGGAAATCACCAATGGTGTAATACCTCGTAGTTTTCGTAATTTATAAATATATTTTATTATATATTTATAGGAACTTTTATGAATTTAATTGCATTTAATGAGAATTAAATGTGTTTTTTATTTTAATTAATTTAATTATTAATTACTTAGGAAAACCGTACTTTTATTAAATTAATTCAACGAATTTATTTAATCGGGATTTGTTGGATCGTATTTTGAAAACGAATTTAATTAAATCAAAGCCCAGTTAAATTTCATGATCAAACCCAACAAGGCTTGCAAGGAGTTAATATTAAACAAGCCCGTAAGCAAGCCCAACCTTAAACCCTAAAACCTAGCCCATGAAGGGATGAGAACCTATAAATACCCTTCCCCTTCATGAGATCCCCAACCTTAATTTCTGAATTTTCTCTCTCCTCTCTCTCTCCTCTTTCGTCTGCCCTTTGCTTCAGCCCCAAGGCACGGGCTCGTGCTCGTGTGCCTTGTGCTCGTGAGGCCAGCCCGCGCCTCACGCGCACCCTCGCTGCTCTCTCGCTCGCCTCACCCGCACACCCTCGCTGCCTCTCTTGCCCTTATCCTCGTAGCCAGCGCCCAGCACTCGTGCTCGTTGCTGCCGCTGTGTCGCTGCCTCCCGCCCAGCTCCCTCGCCCACTCGCCCTCGCAGCGCTGTTGTTGCTGCTATGTTGTGCGCTGCTGTGCGGCATGCCGTACCCGTGTGTGTGTTGCCTCACCGTAGTTCTCATAACGAGTTTTCCACGTGTCCATTCTCATTCCTTTCATAAAATCTTTGAACAACTATTTGTCAAGAAATGTAAGATAGTGTAGCAAAACTAACAGGAAGCCTAAGGAGATAACTGAAGTAGCTAGGTGAAACGTACCTTGATTTAAAGGGATATTGTTGGACAGTGTCAGCCAAGGCAACATCAATTTTGTCATGAGGGTATCCATCAAAGATGTCCTCAAGCCTCCTTTCCCAGCTATCCAACACAGCTGAGTCCGTGGGATATGAATTTGGACCATCCACTAGCTCATCAATCCTCTGTGTCCAAGTTGTCAACCAGGGCAACATAGTATTATCAGCAAAATTTTGTTACTAGACCAGGGTAGCTTCAGTTGAAAGGAATTAGATTTAGGGAGAGTGGGAGAGGGGAGAGTGGGAGATTGCGCCACATATAGCCCATATTGCTTTGTTCCTTTCTCCAGCCAACAACAAACTTCATGTACCAAGAATAAAAATAAAAAGGCATGAAGTAAGTTACAGGCCTGGAGCCGAGTACTAAGAATCATAAGAAGTAGAATGGAACACGATAGGTAAAATACCTAGATAATAGCTTGTAGAATTTCGAGCACATATTTGTTAGCACCTGTTATAGGCCTCTCTAAGAAGGGTAGGATCTAAATGGGTCTATTTTCTAGGAATCACACCCTTAAACTATCTCTCAATGACTTGTTAGACTTGTAGTTCAGCAAGGGGAGCAATGCCCTTATTGGATAGAACAAGAAAGCTTATCGATTTTCTCCTATATAAGTCAAGTTTAGGAGCTTTATTGACCTTAACTTTTGCATTAACGAAGTCTTACCATTTTTGGGTGTAGTACCTGTAGTCTGTAGATACAGAAACTTTATGACCCAGGTTGAAGAGGTTGAAGATGCCTGGAAAAAAACAATATACACGCCTTAGAAACCTGTTTTCCTAGTCACACATATGTTCTCTTCTTCCTACAATCAAGTTAATAAGAGATGTTAACCATCATTTTTTCTACACCGATCCTCAATAAGAGATCGAGGGGATTAAAGGCAATGGGTGAAAGGTTAAATAGGAAACTAATTGATTGTACTTCATAAAGTAGACACCTCAGATATGAACTTAACAACTTTACAGCTAAGAAGCAAGAAAAAAATGTTAGGTTATGATACATATAAATGAATATAAATCATGCGGAAAAACCATTAAAGCCAGGAATCCAAATTAATTGCCACATAACAATTGGCATAATTAGGATGCATACTCGTTGTAGCGTGCCCTCCCTTGCTGCGCCCGAACTAAACAAGAACAAGTCTTTAGGACTCCAAGTGTCGTCCCTCCGTAGAAAGTCCACAGCATGTTCGGATCCGCCTTAGGTTTGACTAACTAGAATCACACTTAAGGTACTATAATTTTCGGCTAATGTGAGGCAAATAAGTGACTGAATTTTTGCTTAAAAATTCTCTCTTTTTGAATACTTGAAACTCATTATAAATTGTGAGCATTAATCACATATTTATAGGGTATGGAAAAGGTATTGGAATCCTACTAGGAAACGAATTAATTTACTAGAATTTAATTAAAACTCTATTAATTAATTTATCCATTACGAAAAGGAATTTAATCATTAAACCAATCCTACACGATTTCGGTTTCGTACGGAAGTACAAACACTCACACGAGCATGACCCCCATGCGCGCAGGCCATGCCCGGGCAAAGCCCACGCGAGCTGCGAAGCCCACGCGAGCTACAAAGCCCACGAAGCTGCTGCAGCCTAGGCGCGCGTTGGGCCTGCCTTGCGGTGGGCCTACCGTAGCCTTGGGCTGTTTGTGTGGCGTGATGCTTGCTGGACGTGGGCCTAGCTTCGCGCTGGGCCTTCGTCTAGCAAGCTCGTCCGATGCTAATTCGTACGACGCGCTTCCGATTAATTTCCCGATTCCGGAATTCATTTCCGATACGAACAATATTTAACATTTCCGATTCCGGAATTAATTTCCGTTTCGAACGAATATTTAATATTTCCGTTTCCGGAATTATTTTCCGATTCCGACAATATTTCCGTTTCCGGCAATATTTCAGATTCCGGCAATATTTCCATTTCCGATAATATTTTCCGATACGTACCATGTTTCCGTTTCCGGCAACATCTACGACTTGGATAATATTTATATTTCCGATACGATCCATATTTCCGTTTCCGGCAATATCATCGTTTCCGGAGTATTCATTTATTTTCCTTTGACGATCTCAGCTCCCACTGAAACCAAGATCCGTCGATTCCGAATATCCATAGATGGAATATTTAATGCCATTAAATACTTGATCCGTTTACGTACTATTTGTGTGACCCTACGGGTCCAGTCAAGGGTAAGTTGTGGATTAATATCATTAATCCACTTGAACTGAAGCGGCCTCTAGCTAGCTAGCTAGGCATACAGTTCACTTGATCTCACTGAATTATTAACTTGTATAATTAATACTGAACCGCATTTATTAGACTTACCATTAAATGCATACTTGGAACAAGGGCATTATTTCCTTCAGTCTCCCACTTGTCCTTAGGGACAAGTGTGCATTTCCTAACTCCTTTGTCGCTCGATGCTTGCTCTTGAACATAAGGTAAGAGTTGTCATCCTTATTATGTCCAGTGGGTGTTTCTCGGTTTCAGAGTTCAACTGATCAAATAAACAGATAACCATAGCCTATAATTCATCTGAGCACGTCCATGCATTTTACAGTTTCTAGCTCTCCGAGTGGCCTTGTACAACTTTCAGCATCTCATCCCGATTTATGGGAGGACAATCCCAATCTTGCGATCTTGAGATTAGACTTCGTTTGATAGCCTCCTTTTACGGTGCGACGGTTGACAACGTCAAAGTAAGCAGTTCTCAAACAAGTAATCTCAAATCACTCAGGTATTGAGGATTAGTGTGTAATAAATTTAATGAAATTTACTTATGACATATTTTCATCTCTTACAGTAAAGTTTCATAGGTCTGTCCGATACTAGTCTTCACAAAGTAAGTATCTATGCAAATGATTGCGACATTGCCATGTCCACAAAGTTCAAGAAACAGAACTACTAGTCATCTTGCATTCTAGTTGTCTAACGTTTTCTATGCGTCCATCTTTATAGAAAACTCCGACCAGGGACCATTTTCAACTTTTGACATTGAAGTTCACTTGATAGACATTTCTTAGTCACATGACTGGTCCTGACAGTCTATCTTGAATATATCGTCAAATTGAAGGGACTCATCATTTAATAAACCACGAATTAAATGGAAAAATGAATTCTATTCATTAATGTGAATGGTTAACCAATAATGTTTTACAAAGTATTAAACTCTAAAACTTTAAAACATTAAATAAGGACATCAAAGCCATTCTCCAACATGCTTGATTCCCATAGCTGCAGTGTGCGAGTTGTGCTTCGCCTGCAGCAGAGGTTTAGTCAATGGATCTGAGATGTTGTCATCAGTTCCAATCTTGCTTATCTCGACTTCTTTTCTTTTGACGAACTCTCGTAGAAGGTGAAATCTAAGAAGTACATGCTTGACTCTCTGGTGGTGTCTAGGCTCCTTTGCCTGTGCAAATCCCAAACTTGGTTTTCAGACATGGAGTCTAATTCAGATTGCATGGCTTCTTGCCATTGCTTAGAGCTAGGGCTCGTCAAAGCTTGTTTGTAAGTCGCAGGTTCATCACTTTCAAGTAATAGAACTTCATAGCTCTCGTTCGTCAAAATACCTAAGTATTTTTCCGGTTGAGATCTATATCTCTGTGATCTACACGGGGTTACATTTCTAGATGGTCCTTGATTCTCACCAGATACTTCTAAAGATCTCTAAGTTTCATCCTGAATGTCATCTTGAGCATTCTCTAGAGTTTGTTGTTCGACTCGAATTTCTTCGAGGTCTACTTTTTTCCCACTTGTCATTTCGGAAATGTGATCTCTTTCCAAAAAGATACCATCTCGAGCAACAAACACCTTGTTCTCAGATGTATTGTAGAAGTAATACCCTTTAGTTTCCTTTGGATAGCCCACAAGGATACATTTGTCAGATTTTAAATGAAGTTTGTCTGAAATTAATCGTTTGACGTATACTTCACATCCCCAAATCTTAAGAAAAGACACTTTTGGAGGCTTTCCAAACCATAACTCATATGGAGTCTTTTCAACAGCTTTAGACGGAGCTCTATTTATAGTGAGTGCAGCTGTATTTAGTGCATGTCCCCAAAATTCTATTGGAAGTTCGGCCTGACCCATCATTGATCTAACCATGTCTAGCAAGGTTCTATTCCTCCGTTCCGACACACCGTTCCATTGAGGTGTTCCAGGAGGAGTCAATTCTGATAGAATTCCACATTCTTTCAAATGGTCGTCAAATTCATAGCTCAGATATTCACCGCCTCTGTCAGACCGCAGTGTTTTAATCTTCTTGCCTAATTGATTCTCTACTTCACTCTGAAATTCCTTGAATTTGTCAAAGGATTCAGACTTATGCTTCAATAGGTAGACATAACCATATCTACTGAAGTCATCAGTGAAAGTGATAAAGTACCTGAAACCACCTCTAGCATTTGTACTCATTGGTCCACATACATCTGTATGGATTAAACCCAATAGTTCAGTTGCTCTTTCTCTAACTTTAGAGAAAGGTTGCTTTTTCATTTTGCAAGAAAACATGATTCGCACTTACCATAATCCTCTAAGTCAAATGGTTCTAGAATTCCTTCCTTTTGAAGTCTTTCTATGCGTTTCAAGTTAATATTGCCTAATCGACAATGACACAGATAAGTGAGATCTGAATCATTCTTTTTGGCCTTTTTGGTATTTATGTTATAAACGTGTTTGTCGTGATCTAATAAATAAAGTCCACTGACTAATCTAGCAGATCCATAAAACATCTCTTTAAAATAAAACGAACAACTATTGTCTTTTATTAAAAAGGAAAATCCCTTAGCATCTAAGCAAGAAACAGAAATGATGTTTTTAGTAAGACTTGGAACATGGAAACAATCTTCCAGTTCCAAACCTAGCCCAGAGGGCAACGACAAATAATAAGTTCCTACAGCTAATGCAGCAATCCGTGCTCCATTTCCCACTCGTAGGTCGACTTCACCCTTGCTTAACCTTCTACTTCTTCTTAGTCCCTACGAATTAGAACATAAGTGTGAGCCACAACCTGTATCTAATACCCAAGAAGTTGAATTAGCAAGTATACAGAATATAACGAAAATACCTGAAGATGGAACGACTGTTCCGTTCTTCTGATCTTCCTTAAGCTTCAAGAAATCTCTCTTCCAATGCCCCTTCTTCTTGCAGTAGAAGCATTCAGATTCAGAAGTGGGTTGGCTCACCTTCTTCTTTTCAGATTTGGTGCCGCCTGGTTGCTTAGTCTGGCTGGCCTTGTTGCCACCTTTCTTAGCATTCCTCTTCTTGCCAGATTTCTTGAACTTGCCCCCACGCACCATAAGCACATCTTGCTTATCACTTTTGAGCGTCTTTTCAACGGTCTTCAGCATACCGTGAAGCTCAGTAAGCGTTTTGTCCAGACTATTCATATTGTAGTTTAGTTTGAACTGATCATACCCGCTATGAAGAGAATGGATGATGGTGTCTACAGCCATTTCCTGAGAGAATTGCTGATCCAGCCGACTCATATTCTCAATGAGTCCAATCATTTTGAAAACATGTGGCCTTACGGGCTCGCCTTTCTTAAGCTTGGTCTCAAGAATTTGCCTATGAGTCTCGAATCTTTCGACTCGAGCCAGATCTTGGAACATGTTCTTTAACTCACTGATGATCGTGAAAGCATCTGAGTTGATGAACGTTTTCTGTAGATCTGCACTCATGGTTGCAAGCATTAGACAATTCACATCCTTGTTGGCATCAATCCAACGATTGAGGGCTGCCTGAGTGACCCCTTCGCCCGCGGCTTCGGGCATCGCCTCTTCCAGGACATACTCCTTTTCTTTCTGCATAAGAACTATTTGCAAGTTCCTTTGCCAGTCAAGGAAGTTTTTCCCGTTCAACTTCTCCTTTTCGAGAATTGATCGGATGTTGAATGAATTGTTATTTGCCATAGTTAAAACTACAATTGAAAAAGAATAAACAAATAAATAACCATTCATAGTTTCTCTTAATAAACTTTAAATTTTAGCATACATGCATAATTTATTATTTATTAAGCATTTTATTCAAGTTATGTGTTCCGGAAGGTGTGAATAAAATGATTCCAAGATCCTTAAATCATTGAAGAATTAAGCACATTATGTATTTAGACTTAATTCTAAAATATTTTAGGTAAGAAAAGCCTTTGCTAATAGTCTAGAAACCACTCTTGGTTGATAGGTACGTCTAAGAACTTATTAGGTAAACCTATCACATTTGCCACGACATAAAAGGACTCCTTACTTATATCGTTGAGTTTCACCAAAACTAACTTGAACTCACAATTATTTGTGTACCTTACCCCTTTAGAATCAATAAGTAACACCTCGCTATGGCGGAAAACTATTACTAAGATTGATGTAAAGGTTATCCAAGTAAGTGTTATTTTGGCATGGAACCTTTTAACTCAATTTTAAAGTTTGGAACTTAAGGCTCTTACTATGTTGGTTAGATTTTAAGTGAACTAAAATCCTTAATCATGCAACATAATCAAGCCATAATCTCATGCATAATTAAGACATATTTAAAACAATAAATAACTTAAAACATGCATAAGATATAAATGTGATCTAGTATGGCCCAACTTCATCTTGAAGCTTCAACTTCAAAGTCCGTCTTGAAAATGGATTGGAAACTTCGTCTTGAATTTCACCAAGGGAGGCGCCATTTTCTTCAAATAGGATAAGCTATAATTAAACTAATTAAAACTATTTGATGGTACGCAGACCATATTTAAAAAACTTTGGTGCATTAGACCAATTTTACATTCAAATTAATGGTACGCATACCATATTTTCTATCCTATTTGGGCCATACTAGTCACTTTTCAATAACCTGCAAAACAGTACATATGCAATATATACCATTCACCCATTCATTATCATGAATGGCCCACATAGCTGGTTAGTAGAACATATTATGCATCACATAAACAATTGCAGCAATTAATCAAGGCTTCCAATAATCTACCAATTATTCAATCCTTATTAATTCTAATCAAGTTGTTTTAACCTTAAAGGAATGTAGACCTAATCAAGAGTTTATGACTAAACGCTCCACCTTAAACCAATAAATTTACATGCTTTACTAATTTTAAACATAAAAATGTATTTCCTAGTCTAACCGGAAACATACGAATTTAATTAAAATTTAAAGCTCATATAAATTTATAATTGAATCCTTTTAACTTATTTTCAGTTGAATTAATTGAATAAATTTAAGTTAATTCAAGGTTTTAATTTTAGTAAAATAATTCGTATAAATTAAAATTTATAATAATTAGATTATTCAAAATTAAATTCCGAGAAAACAATTTAAATTATGAATTTTATAATTAATTAAAATCGTTTCCGAACTGAAAATTCAAAATTAAATTCAAAACGCATCAATCGTAACACGACGAGGCATTTGGGCTTGCGCCCAAGCCCCATCGAGTCATGAGGCATGCGCACCCCATCGACTGATTGCTAGGCACGTACGGGCAGGCCACACGCATCGCAGCCATGCGAGGCCACTCTGCGCACAGCCATGCGATGCACAACGCCTCTGCCTTGCTCGCAGGGCGAAGCAGCGCGCGCTGTGGCGCAGCTCGCTCGCTGCCCACACGCGACTGCTCGCCTGGCTCTCGCATTGCCCTTCGCCCCATCGCCCTTAGAGCCACACACGCCCAGCTCCCTTGCTTCGCGCGCGCGTCTCTTGCTTGTTGCTCGTTGCATTCGTACCGCACGGGCGACGAGGTCCCTTGCTCGGAGTCGCGTGCCCGCACTATACAACACCCCTTAAGGGTAACACATAGCGTCCTTTGCTTTGTGCGTGCAACAATCATGAGCGAATTTCATAAAAATTAAAAAAAAACTAATTCAAAATTAATGACAAATTATTTAATATTAATTTCATAATTTTAGGGAGTGAAATCGAAAATTTATTAATCAATTAATTTTCGATTATCATTGATTCAAATCTAGGTTATAAAAATTTAAAATTTATCATAAATTAACAATTTTTATGGTGGTTTTTAATCATGGATACCTAATTAAATCGTTAATTAATTATGAAAATCAAATCAATTCTAAATTATTCGAATTTCAACAAATTAATTACAATTACAAATTAGGTTTGTATAATTAACAAGCTTAGGCATTCAAATTTGTTAAACATATACAGTCGGTCAATCAAAAATTCAAGATTTAACAACAAGAATCCCAAATATTTAAATTTAACATCTTAAAATTACAAACTTTGCATTTGAAAAACTAAAACCTCTGAAAAGTCATAGTTAGGCTTCGAATTTGGGAATTATGGGTTCGGCCGAAAAATAGTGTTTTTGTCAAAATTTTAGAATGCTTTTTACATGCGGAATTGACACAAAAATCACTCGATTTCGTTGAGTAACGAAGAAACTGCCGAAAACCTGCGTACATATAATTAAATAAACGCAAATTTGCAATTAATTACAATTACGAAAATTAATCACCCCTTTTAATTCCTTGCAAATTTATAAAATTTAACCATGTTAAGCAATTATTATAGAATTAATTAGAGGCTCGTGATACCTCTGTTAGGTTATGATACATATAAATGAATATAAATCATGCGGAAAAACCATTAAAGCCAGGAATCCAAATTAATTGCCACATAACAATTAGCATAATTAGGATGCATACTCTTTGAAGCGTGCCCTCCCTTGCTGCGCCCGAACTGAAAAAGAACAAGTCTTTAGGACTCCAAGTGTCGTCCCTGCGTAGACAGTCCACAGCATGTCCGGATCCACCTTAGGTTTGACTAACTAGAATCGCCTTTAAGGTACTATAATTTTCGGCTAATGTGAGGCAAATAAGTGACTGGATTTTTGCTTAAAAATTCTCTCTTTTTAAATACGTGAAACTCGTTATAAATTGTGAGCATTAATCAAATATTTATATGGTATGGAAAAGGTATTGGAATCCTACTAGGAAACGAATTAATTAACTAGAATTTAATTAAAACTCTATTAATTAATTTATCCATTAGGAATAGGAATTTAATCATTAAACGAATCCTACACGATTTAGGTTTCGTACGGAAGTACAAACACTCACACGAGCATGACCCGCATGCGCGCAGGCCATGCCCGCGCAAATCCCATGGAGCTACGAAGCCCACGAAGCTGTTGCAGCCTTGGCGCGCGCTGGGCCTGCCTTGCGGTGGGCCTGGCGTAGCCTTGGGCTGCTTGTGTGGAGCGCCGTGCTTGCTGGACGTGGGCCTGGCTTCGCGCTGCGCCTTCATCTAGCAAGCTCGTCCGATGCTAATTCGTACGACGCGCTTCTGATAGGGTATTTTCCGTCGTTGATAGAAAACAACCTATGCAAACAATATTTATAAAACCACTCAACTACCGGCTAGCGGTAAGCAAAGGGATCGTCCCAAAGAAACGGTGGTTATTGAGTTTGAAAGTCAATCTAGTTCGAACAAGGATTTGGTTTTGAATTGTCACTTTTAAGAATCTAAAAACTAAGAATTATGCTAAATTGAATCAAGAAAGGGAAACGTTAGGGAGTCGGGGATAGGCTAGGGAAACCGGGGGAAATGAATTCAACTATCTAGCAATGGTGATCATGCAACGAAATGGTGATTAGGCAAATGGCATCTAAAGACGAACCCGCCACCTCTCGAATAGGGAACGCTAAGCGTCTAATCCACGGAAGAGCTTTCGCCTAATCCTAGATTAAACTAACTAGCATATAATAGGCATCGCCATTTGATCACACAAGATAGGCCCACAATCTCTCGCCAAACCTATCCTATGGTTCCAATGTGAATCTAATCGAATAGTATTTGCGACTACCACTCAACTAGCATGGATATCCTATCATCAAATCATATTTAATCACATGAATCAACCAACAATTAATCAACAATTTCCCCTAATTAAGCCCCTAGATTCTCCCCTTACCCTAACCTAATTCTACTCACTAGTCATTCTAGAAATCAAGCAATCCATTAATTCTAAGCTAGCAAGCATGAAATTGAAGGAGTAGGAGAAGAGAATTAAGAGTTCAATTACACAATCAAATCACAAATTGAAAATCAAAGTAACGTCAATCAATGAAATCAAGAATTCAAGAAATTAAGGAATTGAAGAACAATCAACAACAAAGCAAGAGCAAGAATTGAGAAACTAAGAATTAAATTGCAAGAAAAAGAGAAGAGTTGAAGGAATTACAGAATTGAAGCTTGAAATCAATGAGTTTCTCTCTCTAGAACACTAGCTTGAAGAGCAAAATATCTAAAAACCTCCTAAAACCTATTTCTGAAAATTGATTGTTAATGAAAATAAAGAAAATTCTATTTATACTAATCCCCAAAAATAGGAGATTTAAACTCGAAAACTGAATCCCGCGCAGCCGTGCGAACGGGCATACCCAGCTGCGATCGCACCTGTGCGATCGTGCTGTGATCCATGCGAACGAGCTCAGCGACGATTCTCCTCCTTTGTGCCGTGCGATCGTGCTCAGCAACCGTGCGATCGCACGGTTCTGACTTGGCCAAATCTTCGTAAATCCTCATGTGCTCGCACAGGAATTCAGTGCGGGCCCACCGAAATTCCGTGCGAGCGGGCTCCTCTGTGGTGCGATCGCACAAAATCACTCATAGTTCCTGCATCGATTTTCCAGATTCGTGCGAACGAGCTCCTCTATGGTGCGATCGCACAAATTTCCATATAGTTCCTGCATCGATTTTCCGAATTTGTGCGAACACACACTCCTGGGGCACGAGCACACGAACCTGCTTGACTTTGGAGGCAACTTTGCTGACCCGTGCGAACGCACATAAATTTCGTGCGATCGCACGGGCCCTGTTCGAGCAATTCTCATCTATTTTCCATCATTTTCAACATTTTTACCTGAAAAGTACAAAGATGGAATAAGGGGATAAAAATGCAACAAAACTACGCAAAACTATCAAAAAGCTTAATAAAATTCTATAAAATCCTAGGCTTAGAGCGACATAAATGCCGCTCATCAAACTCCCCCAAGCTAAGCGTTTGCTAGTCTCTAGCAAACAAAACTCAACTAGGGAAGAATGAGCAAGTAATCAAATTCTAAAAATTTACCAAAATCAAAATCTAGCAAATCTAATCAAGGCAAGACTAAAATGGAAAACACAAACCAAGAAAAGAAGAAGAAAAGAAAAGAGAAGAAAAGAAATTAAACTACAAAATCCAAGATGGGGCCTTATTATGGAACAAGTATAGAAGAACACTAATATTACTAATCAAATAAATGAGTACACGCTAACTAATGTCCTAAATCGAGTGAAAGATTCTAGCATCAAGCAAAGCGAACTAAGGGCAAGCACTAGTCAATCCCCCTACATCCGGGCATACCACGTCAAATCTCTAGATCTTATCCACCCTTGAGAGTAGCGTCTCAAGACACCGCGAAGGCGCCAGAAAATCAATATTAGGCTACCCGACATCTTAGCATGACAACCTTGTTCCTTAAGCTTGACCAAATCCTCCCTCCAGCGACAATGACTCAACTCTAAAGGGTCAAGAGGGCTTTTAGGGCGTAACGTAGGCTAGGGGTAAGGTGCGGAACAAATTTGGCCATTTGGTGCTCATACCTAAAGTGAATGGCAATGATAGAACTAAACTCAAGCATTTTGAACCAAACACAAACTCGTACCACTTATTTGGGGTACCCCCAAGCTTATTAAACAACAATTCTAAACTACAACTCTTTTTGCATTTTTTTTCTTGATTTGATTTTCCTCTTTTTTTGTGTTTCAAATGAAACTTTTCATGCCTTGTTTTTCTCTATTTTTTTGGCTTTTTTTCACAACTTAACTCTCTTTTTGCTTTTGCATCAATTATTCACTATATACAACATTCTTCCAAAACTTTGCCATTCATACCAAACAACATTCATTCCTCAACTTTGCATAATCAATCCAAAACAACAAGCATCATAGCTCTAAGCTTCACTATCACTTCTAAGGGTGAAAACAAAACAAAGGCTATTAGGCTTGTAATGTGCTCATAAGAAATGAAGGGTCAAGGCTCAAATGGCTAGCAAAGGGGGAAAATGCAAACAAAAACATATGAGAAAAATAGAAAATAAAGTCCTAAACTAAAAAGAAAAATATTCACCGAAAGAAATGCCTCTATCGTCCCCTAAAGTAGTTCGGTCGCGGTCTCGGGAAGGAAATGGTCAAACTCGGGAGACAAGAAAGTCAATTCCAAGGATCCATGCCACTCAATATATGAAAATGTGTTTGGGCTTATTTGAACATGAACCTTACAAGGGAGCAAATACCATTCTCTCCGGCTTCAAATCACTAGAAAAATCGACACCATCTTACCACAAGCCAAGAGTTCATGACGCATGCTACCCATAGTTCAACCAACTTTCTTGACAAAACATCCTAGACTCGACCCAAGACATTAAGAACCGTGTAAAAATCTACCAATTAGGAATAAAAGCATTCTAATCTACAAGTTCCAATTTTATATGCCCCAATCAAGAATATTGCCTGAGAAAACCTAGAAAAACTTGCCTTGACGAAAAGGAAATCAAAACAAAAGAAAAAGGAAGAAAATAAGAACACACACCAAAAAGGGAAACAAAAAGAAATAAATAAAAAGAAAAGAAACTAGAATCAAACTAAATCAAACTAAAAACAAAGAAACAAGCACATAATAGTATGATTCATAGCAATGAGCATCAACAAGTAGGCAACCACACAACCACACAACAAAACTCCCCCCAAGCTAGAATTAGGCCATGTCCCCAAGGCCTAAAACCAAGCAAGGAGGGGCACAGCTACCCATCCAACCAAATGCCCTAAAATGATGTATGCCCGACCCCTAAAGTATGCAATAGAGTTAGAAGGATGTTACCGGAATTGTCGTGGGAGCAAGTCCCACAAAGAGCCGTTAAAACCCGAACAAACTCACCAAACTAAAGACGGACGAGGCATAAGGTGGAAAGTGTGAACCTGTAGACACCTACTTTTGTCCCCATTCCCGAAAGGGAAGGTTCGATGATGAGAACATAAATCTCCACTTGGCAACGCATCTCCTATAAAATAATGAATCTCAATCACCTTTTCATTTCAACCGAACCTGCTATTTATAGAAACCTGCTAAAAATAATAACTGCCATAATAGGTAGTTGTTAAAAGTGGCAAGTCATAAAAGATAGAAACCTGTCAGAATTAGGTGTTGCACTCCAACATAAATCCTAAAAGAGATAGAATTTGCAAGAGGAATCCTATTCCTATTATAATTCAAAAATAAGAGTTACGTATTGATTAAAATCCTAACGAACCTAGAGTTTGTAACGGGCCCAGACGCATTCCGTCATAAAGTTAATACGCACTAAAAAACTCGGATAAGTCTCAAACACTCCGGATTCTAAGAGTCCAAATCTGATAAAGAACTCGGCCCAAACATCATTTTCAACGCCCAGACCTGGGCGCTGAAATTGCCTGGATCCTATTATCTACGCCCAGAGCTGGGCACCGAAATCTTTGACGCCCAGCCCTGGGCGCTGAAAATACCTGGGTACGTGTTTTCTCCTAATTCTTCTTGGATTAGAGCTCTACAATTCTATCTTTCCACGAACTCTTCCCTATAAATATAGCCCCAAATTCGACGTGAACACACACACAATGATTATTCTGAGTATTGACTCCAACCCCTAAGCCTAAGCCTCCCGCTGTGAAATTGATCGCGCGTTCTGTCGCAATCGATCCAAAAATCGAACAGAACGTATCCTGTCCCGTATCTTGAGATTCGTTAAATAAAAGGAGAAATAGCAAAGTCAAAGTGGTTAGTTTTCTGAGAACCGTGACGCGCCTCTCAAGGGTGCGTCGTAATGTGTCCCTTTTCCATGATTTAATTGCTTTCCTCGCCCTTTTATGAACTGTTAAATTAATTAAATCTGATTGTTCTATCACGCCTAATAAAGATATTATTTTGGGAAATTGGATTATCATGCTAGGTCCCTTAAAACAATCTAAATCAGATAATCGCGTTCGATCTGGTATTATATGTTGCATATTGTTATAATCAACTCAGATTAGTTTAATAGTTAACGCATGTCCCTTCAATTATTTATGCTGAGCTAGTAAGGATATCTTGCCTCTGGAGTTATCGACGAGCGAGTACTCCTCTCGGTAGTTATAGTCCCCCGAACCCTCAATCTCTACCTTGCGGGTGTATGTTGAGAGATCCCCACACCAGGGATCACAAGGGAACCTATGGCCGTCGTGGTCAAACATAATTGCACTCCCTTTATGTCACGATAACCGGGTTTTGTTAGTTTTTCTCATTGTCGTTAAAAACTGAATGGCGACTCCTATACTACTAGTCAATTGGGTGTAAACTCACAGGAAATCCAATTACACTTGATTTAACAAAAAGAAACGTCACACCCACGAGGGACGAGGTCACGCATTAGCCTCGTGCTTTTTCGACCCCCTCACAGTGGCGACTCCACTGGGGATAGTGAAGGAAATACTCGTGCTTGTAGGTAATCAAAATAGCCGAAGGGTGAAACGATCCTACCCCGCGTTTATTTCCCCATCAAGTTGGGACGACCTGAAAATCAGCATATTAATGTGAACGGGCAGAACCGCATAACGAATCTTGGCTCCCTTGGATGTTTCATCTCGGGAGTTGGGACTAAGGATACCCATCGCCAACCGGGGGGTGCATACGCTTCGAATGTTGTCCACTCGGCACTTTCGCTAGTAGTACACCCGTCCCAAACCCAATCGCTCGCCCACTAGGTCCCTCTCATTGGTGCATGCCCCCTTGGCTTACATCGTGATTGGCCTCTTGAGCGAAATTCGTCTGTTGAAGGCACTACCTCGACCGGGGCATGTGTTGGATCTGCGATAGAAGCGGTACCAAGCCAGGCGCAAATACTACCCATAGAAGCCTATTATAAACTACATGACATATTATTATCTTGCCTCATGATGTAATGTTAGTTATGTGTATCGAAATACGTGATTGTGTGTGACAAATAATGCTAGAAAACCAACGACCTTAAAAATTGCCCAAACATTCATGAACCAATTGGCCAAAGAGTTATACCAAAATACGTGTTCCGCAAACCCGATTGATCGCCACAAAAATAAGCGACGCTCGGGATGGCCCGTAACGAATCCCACAAACGCTGCACAACGCGTAAAGGACGTTATTAGGCAAGCACGCAAAATCAAGGTCGCGTAAACAAAAAGTAGACGCAAACAGAAAACGAGAACCAGCCAGGGACGCATTTTCAACGCCCCTGGCTGGGCGCCAATATTTCTCGCGCCCTACGCTGGGCGCTAAAGTTGCTGCCTGGCCTTTTGGTCAGGCGCAGCAGCCTCGGTGCCCGCGCATAAAATATATACGTAGCAAAAAAAAAACTTTTCGTAAGAATTGCTGCGAGGGCGTACGAAAAGGCACTCGATCCTAAAAGCGACTAAAAAAAATATAATAAAAATAAATAGCTCTTTGTGTAGTTGTTAGGCCTCCTACGACGAAAATGTTCGGCACCAAAACCGAGCATGCTAATAACCTTGGATGTCACATAGGCAAAGTATTCAAAAAATGATGTTCGAATAAAGTTTTCAAAGAAAAAAAATAATGTTCAAATGAAAAATAAGTAAATCCGAGTCTAGACTAGGCTATGCCAAAGTACAATCTAAATCCTAAGTCTTATTTGTCTTATCCATAGAATCGGTCCTAATGCTTGGTGTCGTTCTGCAAGTTAAAAGGTTAAACCATATTGAGTCTCCCTTCCTAACATTTAAATCAATAAGCACCCATATGTAATTGTCATCCCTTGCTAAGAATCTACGGTCTCAATACTCTCTCTCACCAACAAGAAGAATATATTATAGTATTTGCGAAGTGGAAACAGTCATATTCTGAAAAACATTCCTCCATAGTCGCACAACCCCCAAAGTGAACCTAAGGTGTCAATACCATTGGCAAAAATTAATGGCCTCAAGGCTTATGATCACATTGGGTCACGACTATCATAGTCCTCTCGAGCCACTAGCCCCTTGAAGTATTCCTAAGTACGGACTAAAAGATTTTCCATGAATGCAACATGACAAACTATGAAAATACCCAAATCGGCATGCCATAAGGCTACCATTGAGGTAAAGCAATACACACTAAGAGAGAAGCCGCACTAATGATTCTAGTCTTGCAAAAATAAAAATTCGATCTCCCCAATTAACTACCTTGCCAACATTAAGCAAAATGGCACATGACAAATGAACACCCAAGGGTTAAAATCTAAAGTGTCAACCAACGAAAGTTATGGTCCAATTAGCCTAAGTCTGAGAGTCGCTTGGTCAAGTGTTATAGGCTTACGCCACGTCATTATTTTGAGTCTAGGCCACCTCCTTGTATTCATACACGGGTTATAATCAGAAAGATTAATGAAAGTTCGAGTCTAAATCACAACTTCCAGTTAAATCCGAGAAACTGGAATCTGAAAAAGAAGCAAAAAATTATTTTTCGATGTAATTCTTTCGTTAAATTTCAATAAGGTAAAAACAACATTTTGAATCTACGCTATTTGCACATTTTAATAAACGACTAAATACGCTTGCAAAGTAAGACAATTTAAAAGGTCCACCCTAGGCCTACTAAGCTAAAGGTCCACCCTAGGCCTACTAAAGTTAAAGGTCCACTATATGCCTACCAAACGAGGCTCACTCAGTCTCGCCTCGTGACTCAAAGACCACAACCATCTACCTTCTAGCCCAATTAAAAAAAATTTGAAGGATTTATGTTGGGGAGAAATCCCAAGCAAAAAGAAAAAATAGAAAGAGAAAAGGGAGAGCGAAAAGAGCGAGCCATGAAATACTTAGCCCGTACCTCCCAAAGTGCGAAATTTACCAAAAGAAGAGCCAAAAGTGTACCAACAAAAGTGAGAATAGAAAACCAATAGAAAGAGTCAGAAGTCTAGACTAAGTAATGAAATACTTAGCCCGTACCTCCCAAAGCGTGAAATTTACACGAGTAAAGCAAAGGAAAAGAATTGAGTCAACCAATCCAAATCATGCCACAAAGACTACATAAAGTTCTACGATGTCTACCCTTTCCAATCCTTATGTTCTTAGACGCCTTCGCTCTAGGGCCCCTGTTCAGCTCGTTTAACCCATCCATGTTCTCATTTCTATAACCCAAGAAGCCATTACCTCGTCTCTTGTTCTTGAACTTGTTATCAAATGCAAACCACGTACGGCCATTGACACGTGCGTCATACCCATTATTTCCAAAACCTGCTCTTACATCACCATTAGCATAATGACCATATAACTTGTTTGAATACATCCTGTTGATATACCCTTGAGCCGTCCCCATGCTACTCATTGGCCTTGGTTGATGTAAACTCATGACACTAGTTTGAGACTGCAAATTGTGAGTCCTAGCAGATGTAATCCTCATGCTTGACTAAATACCTATACAAATTATCCTATCTCATTCAACCCATATTTCAAGACGTCTTGAGTCACGAATAAAAAAGAAGACAAATGAAAAGTACAAAAAAAATAATGAATAATAAAAAAGCAAACTTTGCAAAGCGCGTTTAAAAGTTCGTCTAAAAAGAAAAAGAAGCATTTAGCGCACCAAAAAAGATCCGCCCAGAAAACATTTCCAGCTCCCACACCTGGGCGCCGAAAACTTTGACGCCCTAGCCTGGGCGTTGAAACTCTCTGCCTGCCAAGTTTTGTTCAGAAGTGCTCGTCATTTTATCCGCACATACACGGAAAAATAACGAACACTTGGAGGGGTACAACACGTATTCAGATATACGTACCAAAAAATACATGTACTCAAAAATTATGTACTCAAAAAATATATAAAACAAATTTACGGCTTACGGCAAAGCAGCAGATTAAAATAAATTTCACCCTATTTCAAACACTACGATTCCACTTGAACGTACTTGTTTAAAATCGGCATTCTAAGAAACCATTTTCTGGCTAAGAACTATGCAAGAATTGATTCCAAATTAAATCTATTTAAGGCGGATACGTAGGCATTCCATGATTCGTTCCAACCAATTTGCAAAAATGTTAAAGCCTACAGAATAACAAGAATAAAAAATAGAGTCCTTTATTGAAATTTAATTACTTGCAATCCAAGTCGAAAGAAAATTTTAAGTCAAAGGAAAAATCCAAGTCATCAAGATGCCAAAATTAATGAGCACACATCGAAAAATAATAAGGGCACGTACCTTTGCCAGAAGGAACACCCACACTCCTAGGCACTTAGCCAAGACTCAAAAGATCGTTTTGCCTCAATTGAATGGGGGCTAGCGCAAGCGTCCATGACCTCTAAAGTACTCGACTTGACCCTCCCTAAAGCGAACTAACTCACTTAAAGACCTTCTTTCACCACTAGACACAATCATAATCGCCAACAAGTAGTAAAGGCAGTAAGCTTGCAATAAAGAGGATTGTTCTACGGCATCGCCCCATCGTTCCTTCGAACTCAGGGTATCCGTTCGTGGTAATTCAAATGCTTGCGAATCTCCTTTGAAAAAAAAATCAGACATTGTCAATAGGACTTGGCACTTAACCAAGGCTCACCCTACTCAGACATATGACACGGGCATCTAAAATCGAAATCTAAAAGCATCATTAATGGGAAGACATAATAGCAACTGGGGGCTAAAAAATTGAAATGAAAGAGCTAGGGAAAAGAACTAAGTATACCTTGACCTTTTATACAGACATACACCAAGTAAATCTAAGTCAATTTGAAAACGGTTTATATTCCCGCAATTCTGGAAAGATAGCCCTAAAAGCCCAACGCATGTGCCACACGGGCAAAAGTAATATCTTGACGCCTGCACCTTGGCTTCTAGCAAATCCTTAGACAGCATTCCAAAAATCGTAACAGTATTTTGATTCACTCATGTAATCCTGTACGAACCCTTTTATAAGTCAACTTACTTAGGACACCTCGGATTGTACACAGTAGGACTCGGATTTCAAATAATTTTCAAAGACTTCTTCGAACATAATAAAGTGTCGTTGGTTTAAGATAAGTATGCGTTTATCTCGATGTTGCAAGTGAGTCAAAAAGATTTCTAAATATGATTATGGGTAAAGAAAGGCACCTAGCTTTTGGTCAAGGCACACTTCAACATGTGACTACCTTGACCATAGGCAATGTCGCACAATACGACATTTACAAGAGAAGTAGCAAATCACTACTCAAACGTACCTCGCACTAAACGAGTCTGGTTCAAACTATTCATGATCCATGTCACCATGAATGCATAAAAACGTATGCAAAGCATTATAGCACCAAGCCAATCCCGTAGCTACAGTTGGAGGCTTGAGAAAAACACTCTAAAAATGCTCGAAATGATCATTTTATCGCAAATTCTCGACGCTAATGCTATACACACGTCATAGGGGCACAATCCTAAGGTCAATCGTGTAAAACGAACCTTAGAATGGCTACAACCCCTCCCAAATTGTAAAGCACCACTTAGAATATATAAAGTCACCCCACTAACAAGGGTAACTGAAAATCGCGAGTCACCAAAACTCCGGTCAAACTACTGCACATAACGCTCGCCCTATAAGCGCCCGTTACACAGTCTACGTGGTTCCAAAGCAAAAACGAAAGTCCTGCCTGGGGCGCACTTTCAACGCCCAGGACCAGGCGCCAGAGATTCCGACGCCCAGCTCTGGGCGCTGAAAATCAACTTCAGGCAAAGGCTGTCGAGGATAAACAAAAAAGGAACATCTATGAATCCTCGCATCGAACGAAGTAATAAGCCGTGCACACCCACGCAAAAGGTGCTACACTTGTTCGAGGACCTGAACGAGGCGTGAGGGAATACTCCAATGCAAAAAAAAAAAAAAAAAAATAATGATATCCCAACACTTGGAGGAATGTTCTAAGACACGCTGTTAGGCCACACAAGCCTGCGTCGCACCATAAGTTCAACCATCCCACGGTACAAGTCTAAAAAAAAAAGAGTAAGGCATATTGCACTAATGTAGGCACGACCAAGAGCACGTGTAAAAGAGGCAAAGACTACTTATCACCCAAATTCAAAATGCAAGCCACACGACTTCTACATTAAGGATTAAAGGTAGCAAAATATTATCTACCACGGAAGGGATAGCTCGCACCTACACGAGCGGAACCCCAAGGCATCTTTCTCGAAAGAACCTACAAAAATCGTACGCCAAAAGGAAGCATCCCAACATGCATACTTGGGGGCTCCAAGCTACGAAACAACCATAGCAAAATAAAAAATCTCGAAGCAAATGTTTGAACAATCGAAAGGGCACGATGTTTGAGCCCACTTCATGAATGGGCCTGAACCCTATCAAGCTTCTAAGCAAACTATTCAAAATCAGTCATTGCTCAAAAAAAATGATTCAAGCAAACTGAATAATGGACCGCACACAACGGCCATTCTATGAACGCTCGTTCGCACATACATATCATCTTTTCTAAGTATCGAACATTTACGAACGCGTTCAAAAGAAGAAGAAAAAAAACGAACGAACAAGAGGCCAACTGTGTCATCAAGAAACCTCGCCAGAAATTATTATCAGCGCCCAGCGCTGGGCGTCGAAATCTTTAACGCCCAGGCATGGGCGCCGAAAATGATCCCAGACCCAAAAAAACAGCTCTGACTTCTATAGGGCCCTGCCATATTCATTCGACTTGAAAATTGTCGATTTCTTTACTGAAAGTCGCACCTCACGGCTTTGTTAAGAGTAGCACACCACTACAAAGATCGCTCGCACTTACGAGCACAATCCCAAACACGATCAAGGACATTACAGAATGCGTATCCCCAAGGAACCTCTTTGACAAGAAATGACCGTCAAGCACGAGTGCTTGGGGGCTCGAAGGAAAATATATATTATGCAAAGTTAAAACAATATTCCCATACTACGCTGTACGAAGTCCCATGTTTGGATGTCTCAAAAAAAATAAAACTGGTTTACGACCTCAAGACAAAGGTCGCCGTGATACTTATACATAGTCCCCTAATCAAGGACCCAAGTAGTGGCAAAATTGAGCCGTAAAAACTAGCTCAAAACCATGAAAGATCATGACCACGAGACAATGGTCCGTCTAACCACGTTGTCAACCCACATTCAGGTTGCAACTAAATCCGAGCATCCCTCGAAAGAAAATAAATTCTTCAAAAAACAAAAACAGGCTCGCCCACCTTCAGCGGGCGGGTGCGTCACTAACCGCGCAGGTCCTCAGTTTTCGAAAAATAAAATCTTCAAATTTAAAATAGGCTCGCCATCTTTAGCCGGCGGGGTCTACGTCACAAACCGCGTAGGTCCTTATTTTCAGAAAAAAAAAACGAACAAACTTCAAAACAGATTCGTCCACTTTTTTCGGACGGGGCGTCCACCCTTAGCGGACAGGCTCGCCATCTTTAGCCGGCGAGGTCTGCGCCACTAACCGCGCAGGTCCTTAGTCGCTGTAGCGATAACTTTTTCTGGTTTTCCGTTTTTCCAAAAAAGAACGATGTGAGTAGTTTTCCCTTTTTTCAAAAATTAAAGGATTGGTTTTCCGTTTTTTCCAAAAAAAAAGCGATGTGAGTAGCTTTCCCTTTTTTTAAAAGGATTGGTTTTCCGTTTTTCCAAAAAAAGCGATGTGAGTAGCTTTCCCTTTTTTTAAAGGATTGGTTTTCTGTTTTTTCCAAAAAAAAGCGATGTGAGTAGCTTTCCCTTTTTTTAAAAGATTGGTTTTCCGTTTTTCCAAAAAGAACGATGTGAGTAGTTTTCCTTTTTTCCAAAAATTAAAGGATTGGTTTTCCGCTTTTCCAAAAAAGAGCGATGTGAGTAGTTTTCCTTTTTTCCAAAAATTAAAGGATTGGTTTTCTGTTTTCTCCAAAAAAGAACGATGTGCTGGATTTTCCTTCGTTTTACGTCCCATAAAAACAAGGGGGTTTTCTCGTTTAGCTAACCCTGAAAATGAGAATCTTTAAAAACATTTTTACCTCGTGATTGGGCTTGGCCAGGCCCAATTACACTTTATAGCTATGATTTCGAAAACATCTGTAGCTACTCCCAATGACAAAGTGAGGGAGTTCCTACGCCTCTTTAGATACTTTCAATGACAAAGTGAGGGAGTTTCTATACTATCCGTTGACAAATCCCAATGACACGTGAGGGATATATCGACACTTCAAGTGATGACCCTTAAGTCAAATGTTATCACTCGGGGGCTCGTGGGACCCTCGCAAAACAAGTCACCTACACTATGGCTTGTGTGACGCACTCCGTCTAGTACTTTGACCATCGTCTCATCCCGAGACTCAGTCAAAGTGGGGGCTAACTGTAGACACCTACTTTTGTCCCCATTCCCGAAAGGGAAGGTTCGATGATGAGAACATAAATCTCCACTTGTCAACGCATCTCCTATAAAATAACGAATCTCAATCACCTTTTCATTTCACCCGAACCTGCTATTTATAGAAACCTACTAAAAATAGTAACTGCCATAATAGGTAGTTGTTAAAAGTGGCAAGTCATAAAAGATAGAAACCTGTCAGAATTAGGTGTTGCACTCCAACATAAATCCTAAAAGAGATAGAATTTGCAAGAGGAATCCTATTCCTATTATAATTCGAAAATAAGAGTTACGTATTGATTAAAATCCTAACGAACCTAGAGTTTGTAACGGGCCCAGAAGCATCTTTCATAAAGTTAATACGCACTAAAAAACTCGAATAAGTCTCAAACACTCCGAATTCTAAGAGTCCAAATCTGATAAAGAACTCGGCCCAAACATCATTTTCAACGCCCAGACCTGGGCGCTGAAATTGCCTGGATCCTATTATCAACGCCCAGAGCTGGGCGCCGAAATCTTTGACGCCCAGCCCTGGGCGCTGAAAATACCTAGGTACATGTTTTCTCCTAATTCTTCTTGGATTAGAGCTCTACCATTCTATCTTTCCACGAACTCTTCCCTATACATATAGCCCCAAATTCGACGTGAACACACACACAATGATTATTCTGAGTATTGACTCCAACCCCTAAGCCTAAGCCTCACGCTGCGAAATTGATCACGCGTTCTGTCACAATCGATCCAAAAATCGAACAGAACGTATCATGTCCCGTATCTTGAGATTCATTAAATAAAAGGAGAAATAGCAAAGTCAAAGTGGTTAGTTTTCTGAGAACCGTGACGCACCTCTCAAGGGTGCGTCGTAATGTGTCCCTTTTCCATGATGTAATTGCTTTCCTCGCCCCTTTATGAACTGTTAAATTAATTAAATCTGATTGTTCTATCACGCCTAATAAAGATAATATTTTGGGAAATTGGATTATCATGCTAGGTCCCTTAAAACAATCTAAATCAGATAATCGCGATCGATCTAGTATTATATGTTGCATATTGTTAAAATCAACTCAGATTAGTTTAATAGTTAACGCATGTCCCTTCAATTATTTATGCTGAGCTAGTAAGGATATCCTGCCTCTGGAGTTATCGACGAGCGAGTACTCCTCTCGGTAGTTACAGTCCCCCGAACCCTCAATCTCTACCTTGCGGGTGTATGTTGAGAGATCCCCACACCAGGGATCACAAGGGAACCTATGGCCGTCGTGGTCAAACATAATTGCACTCCCTTTATGTCACGATAACCGGGTTTTGTTAGTTTTTCTCATTGTCGTTAAAAACTGAATGGCGACTCCTATACTACTAGTCAATTGGGTGTAAACTCACAGGAAATCCAATTACACTTGATTTGACAAAAAGAAACGTCACACCCACGAGGGACGAGGTCACGCATTAGCCTCGTGCTTTTTCGACCCCCTCACAGTGGCCACTCCACTGGGGATAGTGAAGGAAATACTCGTGCTTGTAGGTAATCAAAATAGCCGAAGGGTGAAACGATCCTACCCCGCGTTTATTTCCCCATCAAGTTGGGACGACCTGAAAATCAGCATATTAATGTGAACGGGCAGAACCGCATAACGAATCTTGGCTCCCTTGGATGTTTCATCTCGGGAGTTGGGACTAAGGATACCCATCGCCAACCGGGGGGTGCATACGCTTCGAGGGTGTAAACTCACAGGAAATCCAATTACACTTGATTTGACAAAAAGAAACGTCACACCCACGAGGGACGAGGTCACGCATTAGCCTCGTGCTTTTTTGACCCCCTCACAGAACCCACCGCAATGAAACATACCAAAACAATGCTCAAAAGCAAGCAAGAAAAAATGTTAGTAGACAAGGGCCAAATGGCCAAAACACACCAAAAGTACCATCATAAACTCATCATCATCATATGTACAACCACACGAAGTGGCAAGAAGACCAACAACACCAACAAGCTTCAAAAGATCCCTAAGAAAACCCCCACTCCGCATTTCTCCCCCAAGCTAATCGCAAGCATACCATCACATCAAGATGGGGGAGAGATGGAGTGAATCCTAAGAAGAAGGACCTTGGGAATGCGCCTTACCCTTCGAATCATAAAGCCTCCAATAGTCATCCCGCTCAAGGCGATGAGCACGAGCCTCATCGGTGGTGAACGGGGTGAAATTGTAGGTGGGGTCCACATCGGGCCCCGAAGCATCGGTATATGGGAGAGTTGCCAAGCATCATAAAATAACCAGTCACCCAACCATATTCGGGCCGAAGGGGGTAATTGCCATGGGGTGGCTCTCCTCGGGGACCATCCCAACCTCCCGTGTACCCCCTAGGCCACCCGGTGAAATCCTCGGGCCAACCATCTGGCCGATCTACCGGTGGTGAAGTGGGATACATGGGATCACCGCGGTAGTCACTCCCGCCCATCATGGTATAATCATAAGGCGGAAAAGAGGGAGGAGTGACACCGGGTTGGGATGGGCCCGTCCAATACGGCTAAGTGGGTGTACGCTCCTCATTCCAAATAGGGATGGGCCCTTGTTGGGGAGGGTGATAAGGATAGTTGACATAGGGGGCAAAGTCCCTTTGTCAACATGGAAGTCGTACACCCGCCTACCGTAGTAGGACGAGTCATAATCGGGATAAGAATCCCCCGTGCGGCTCCCTCGAGGAGCAAGAGAAGCCAAGGTATTAGCTTGGTTCTCTTGCCCTTGCAAGATAGCCGCAAGGGTAGATAGCAAGCCATGGAAGTTAAAAGGAGAGGAGGAAGAGGACGTACCACCCTCATTAGGGGAAGGCTCCGAGATAGGAGGAGGACCACGGGGAGGAGACTCCGGAGCGGGTTGAGGAGGAGGAAACCGTTGTGCTTGGGCAATGAATTGAGGATCGCGGGGAAGCAAATACCGGACATCGGGAGTCCAAGAAGTGATGGTAGGATTGGGGAGGATGCACCAATCTCGTTGCTTCATCGTCCAAATATACTTATCAT
This sequence comes from Spinacia oleracea, assembly GCF_020520425.1. Classification (NCBI taxonomy): domain Eukaryota; kingdom Viridiplantae; phylum Streptophyta; class Magnoliopsida; order Caryophyllales; family Amaranthaceae; genus Spinacia; species Spinacia oleracea. Next base: position 97,717,861 of record NC_079490.1, read on the forward strand.
TATTGGTGGCCTTGATCCACTTGGCATTGGAGAGCGTCCTCAAGTCAAGGAATTCCCCTCCGGGAACCTCATCCAACTCAGCTAGGGTGTGCTCATAAGGATCACCGGGGAGTGCCCTCAAGAGAAGAGTGAGCATCCCACCTAATAGAATATCCCCAGTAGTTGGTTGCCCGTCCCGATGCTCAATTATCCGGGTGATCAAAATCTGCCCAAAATCCAAGATCCCTTCATCCTTTTCAGTAGCTAGCCATAGTGCCCTAAGTTCCGGACTTGACAAGGATCCGGTGGCCCCTTTTGCAAAGACCGCATATAGGAGCATGCGGTTCAAGTAACGGATGGCGGGGTGATGAAAAGAAGATGACTTCGCCGAGGAGGAAATGAACTCCTCTCCTCTCCCGTGAGCTCTCCCCACCAAATATTCTCATCATAAGAAGCCGCACACTCAGCCACCGGGTTAACGATAAGACCCCGATTTGGGTAGATAGTGAAGAAATCATTGATCTCTTCGTCGGTGAGCACATGTTAATTATTAAATGCTTGAAAATGAAGCTCGACCGACTCTTTTCCATTCTCATGAACTCGGCGCCTCCTAGCCGAGGCAAGAAACTCGAGAGTGACTCTCCTATATGTCTTGGCACTCATTCCCACAAACTCCTCGAGATCGAGCCCCTCAATCAAAGTGTTAAGCTCCTTCTCAAACCCCAAAGTTTGAACGGCCTTCTTGTCATAGAATTTTGTCGGGCGGATGTTCCGCTTAGACAACTCCTCAAAGTAAGTCCAAGACCGTTGCTCTGGAAATGAAATTCCGTAAGTATCGAAGGCCGGAGGGGTGATAGCCTTGCGCTTGTTCGGTTGGGAGTTAGGTCCCTTCTTTGATCGTTTTGTCATCATGATGAGGCTTAGGGAGCAAAAATCTACACACAAGCAAGAAAAGAAACACAATCCAAAGCAAAAGGAAAAACTAAGTTAGTAAAAAAAAAAAATACAATCTACTATTAAAACTATCACAAACAAGTACCAATTCTCCACTCAAGTTCAAAGCGAACAAGAGTACTTCAAACAATCCTCATCAACCAAAAACAACAACCCAACTACAATTCCACCAACATTTCACCAAAAATCTACCAATAGACTAGTCTTTACAAATATTAACAATGAAACATGCATAGCAAGTCTAGACTATCAAGGAATAAACACAAAAACAAACATGCAAATCCAAACAATCAAAATCAAAAATTTCAGAATTTCACCCAAATAATATGAACAATGAGCCTAAATGTAAAGAAAAATGGAGAAAGAAGGGAAAGAAATCGTCACCACAAGTAAGGGAAGAAGACAAGATCACCCAAAAGCAAACTCCAAAGCTCCAATTGCAACAAGGAATCACAAAATCAAAGTTCACACAAACCCTAGAAATTGGGGGTTTTTGAGAAGAAATCTGAAATTATTGGTTTTGAAGTGAGGGAAGAAGATGAATTTGTGAATGTGAGTGATTTAGAGTGAAATGTGTGAGTGGGATTGAGTAGGAAATGGAATTTGAGGAGTTTGAGTAGAGAGAAAAGTGGAGAGATGGTGAAGAAATGAAAAATGAAAGTAAGAAATGAAAGAGAAAGGGTCGTGTTTCCTGATAAACACGATCGCAGAACCGGGTTGCCCGACCCGTGCGAGCGCACAAAATATCCGTGCGATGGCACGGCTCGAGCTCGATCGCACAGAACACGAGCCCGATCGCACGAAACTGCTGGGAACTACTGTCTCAAATTTCCAGTTTTGTGCGACCGCGCGAATCATCTGTGCGATCGCACAGAACTGGAATAATGCCTTTTGGCCTTGCTCGACTAATGCACCCTCATCGCATCATATTTATTTATTAAAAAAAATATATATATGAAAACAAAAATTTAAGAACAAAAACAAATTAGGAGAAGAGTTAGACAACCGGGTTGCCCCCCGGGTAGCGCTCGTTTAACGTCATTAGCTTGACGAATCCCCCCAAAGATCATGGGGGGACAAGAATGAGATCAATACACGGGTTGCCTCCCGGTAGCGCTCGTTTATCATTATTAGCTTGACGGACCCCCCAAAAAAGGTGAAGGGGGTCGAACACAACCAACCTAGGGTCAACACTAGTCAACATGCATTTCTCTGCCCCTTTGAACACAAAGATCTTACCGACATCACCATTCAAGAGGCGGAAACCAAATAATCCACCAACATGCCCCTCCTCGGGACTCGATGGACTCTTAGCTTTCTTGGACTGCTTGGCTTTCTTAGCCGATCCATGAAACACCTTGGAGGGTTTAGCTCCATTATCATCATCAACATGCATTTCAAATATCTCGGGGATGGTTATAACATCATCAAGCTCATCCCCAAGCGCCTTTGGGATTCCATGGACATTCTTGTCATCAAGAGAGGACCTAGAAAGCTCATTAGCACACTTAGAAACATGAAAATTGTTAGAAGAATTACCACAAGAGTGGTTGTTCTCAACACAAGCAAGAGTGTCAATTTTCATGCAACTTTTCATTTTAGAGCAACAATGTTCATCAATTGCAAGCTTGAAACTAGCCTTGGCGTCTCCCACTTTCAAAGTGATTAGTCCTTCTTGCACATCGATAAGAGCACCCGCGGTGGCCAAAAATGGCCTCCCCAAGATAATGGGGGTATGGGCATCCTCATCAATGTCCAAGACGACGAAATCCACAAGGAAAGTAAGCTCGCCAACAACTAGGGGAACATCCTCAACCTTGCCAATAGGATACTTGACCGAACGATCGGCAAGTTGCAAGGTGATGTTGGTTGGGACAAGATCTCCAACGTCAAGCTTGGCAAACACCGAATAAGGTAGTATACTACCGCTAGCACCCAAATCACACAAGGCATTGCTTATTTCAAGCTCCTTAATAGCACAAGGGATAGAAAAACTTCCCGGGTCTTTGAGTTTGGGTGGCGTTTTGTTAAGAATGATAGCACTATAATTTTTGGTGAGGTTCACCGTCTCCTTTAAGTCAAGATCTCGCTTCCCACTCAACATTTCCTTAAGATCTCGCTTCCCACTCAAGATTCCTTGAGAAATCTCGTATAAGAAGGCATTTGTTTCAAAGCATCCGTAAATGGGATAGTGACATACAATTGTCGAAGAATCACAAGAAATTTTGCGAATTGCACATCCAATTTGTGTCTATGGGGATAGGGGGAAAAAGGAGTTGGGAGAGGAGGAAGAGGAGTCTCCTTCGACTTATCACCATCACTCATGTCGTCAACATGAGACTTCTCTTCCGCATCATCACGGTCCGAGGACTCATTTCCCATAGAACTCTCACCCCTAGAGTTAGGAGCTTCAACATGCGTAGCACTATCATCTAAGGTCTTCCCACTCCTTGTCACAATGGCATACAATTGCTTAGGAGGTTGACCTTGGGGTGGGAGACTTGTATGCACTTGTTGCTCTTTGATAGTGCTAGCTAGTTGAGAAAGTTGGGTCTCAATCATCTTCAAGTGAGTGTTGGATTGTTTGAATCCATCCTCAAACTCGACATTCTTCTTGGCTTGCGCCCCCACAAACGACTCCATGAGAGCCTCAAGATTAGACTTAAGAGGCGGGAGTGGTGGAGGTGCAACGCCATACCACTAAGGGTTGCTTGATATTGGTTGCCAAAGGTCCTCGGTCCATTGAATCCGGGAGGTGGCAATTGAGATGCACCATAAGGACCTCCCGAGTTCAAAGGATAACCCCCACTTGAGGCACCCCTAAATTTCCCATAAGAGTAGTTATAACCCCCTCCACCTTGATGGTTGGGATTATAACTCCCTTGGTTGTATTGGCCTTGATTGCCAAAACCTTGAGATTGACCATAGGGCGCTTGGCTTTGATAGCCTTGTGCTCTATGGCCACCTCGATTTTGGCTATCATACCCACTTCCTTAGCCATAGCCTTAGTGGGGACCATACATGGAGGGCCCTCTAGGTTGCCTAGCAAAATTAGGATTGTTAGGGTTATCATTCCTAGACCTCTCATTGATGGCATTAGCATACTCTACATCAAACTCTCCTTCATACGAAGGGCCATAATCCACAAATGACAAGTTATGAACTAAGGGGCATGCATCGGGGGAATGACTATAGTCTTGGCAATTTTCGCAAAAGAAGGTGCCCGGAGGCATTGAGCCATAAGAACTAACCTTGCCCTTCCCCTTAGAGAGAAGAGTGGCCGAGGGAGGAGGGATTGTAGACGGTGATGGCGGTTGGCTCGGTGTGTTTTCGAGCTTCTCCAAGCGTGAGGTAAGCTTCTCTATCAACCGTGCTTGCTCTATGGCGTACACCGAACCCTTACCATCTTCACTCCTACCTTTCCCATCATAATTCCTTGTGCCTACATGCCAAGATTGGTAGTTTTGAACTACATCCTCAATGATTTCCTCTATTTAATCCTCAGTTTTATTCATAATGGGGCCTCCCGCACCCGCATCAAGACTTGTCTTCGAACTCGGACTCAACCCCAAGTAAAATGTTTGGAGCAACAACCATTTAGGAATCCCATGGTGAGGGCATTCCCGTTGGTACACCTTAAAACGATCCCATGCTTCGAAGAGCGACTCATCTCGCTTTTGCTCAAAGGATTGAATCTTGTGGCGACACTCCGCCGTCTTCCCATGCGAATAGAACTTGTTTAAGAATTCACTTGTCACGTCGGTCCAAGTGCGAAGTGAGTTGGGCTTGACCTCCTTGTCAAGCCAATCACTTGCTCACCCAAGTAGAGAGAACCGAAACAATGTCAACCTCACATAATCCGATGTGACACCATTGTGCTTGATTGTGTCACAATAGTGCTCGAACTGTTTGAGATGTTCGTGAGGTGATTCATTACTCTTCCCACAAAAGGGGTGGCTTTGCACCAAATTGATCAAGGCGGGCTTGATATCAAAGTTGTTGGCACCCGTTGTTGGGGTTTGAATACCACATGTAGCTTCGAATGCCCCCGTTATTCCCAAGTTCTTAACCGGGAGCGCCATGTTCTAAAAAACTTTCTCACTCTCTTGTTGTTCCTCACCAACACTCAACGATGCGAATCTGTTATTGCTTGATGAGCTAGACCGTACACGCCTTTGTCTCCTAAGTGTCCCCTCCAATTCAAGGTCAAGAGGATGGAGGGTCCTTTGACGAGCACGCCCCCTAACAAGCATACAAACTCAAGAAAAACCGTGAGCAATGCCAAGGAAAAAGAAAGCTAAGCGAAATTGCAATGTTTTTGTATTTTCTAATGATGAACTAGTCTCAACTAAAACTCAAAAACAACAACTGTTCCCCAGCAACGGCGCCATTTTGATAGGGTATTTTTCGTTGTTGATAGAAAACAACCTATGCAAATAATATTTATAAAACCACTCAACTACCGGCTAGCGGTAAGCAAAGGGATCGTCCCAAAGAAACGGTGGTTATTGAGTTTGAAAGTCAATCTAGTTCGAACAAGGATTTGGTTTTGAATTGTGACTTTTAAGAATCTAAAAACTAAGAATTATGCTAAACTGAATCAAGAAAGGGAAACGTTAGGGAGTCAGGGATAGGCTAGGGAAACCGGGGGAAATGAATTCAACTATCTAGCAATGGTGATCATGCAACGAAATGGTGATTAGGCAAATGGCATCTAAAGACGAACCCACCACCTCTCGGATAGGGAACGCTAAGCGTCTAATCCACGGAAGAGCTTTCGCCTAATCCTAGATTAAACTAACTAGCATATAATAGGCACCGCCATTTGATCACACAAGATAGGCCCACAATCTCTCGTCAAACCTATCCTATGGTTCCAATGTGAATCTAATCGAATAGTATTTGCAACTACCACTCAACTAGCATGGATATCCTATCATCAAATCATATTTAATCACATGAATCAACCAACAATCAATCAACAATTTCCCCTAATTAAGCCCCTAGATTCTCCCCTTACCCTAACCTAATTCTACTCACTAGTCATTCTAGAAATCAAGCAATCCATTAATTCTAAGCTAGCAAGCATGAAATTGAAGGAGAAGGAGAAGAGAATTAAGAGTTCAATTGCACAATCAAATCATAAATTGAAAATCAAAGTAACTTCAATCAATGAAATCAAGAATTCAAGAAATTAAGGAATTGAAGAACAATCAACAACAAAGCAAGAGCCAGAATTGAGAAACTAAGAATTAAATTGCAAGAAAAAGAGAAGAGTTGAAGGAATTACAGAATTGAAGCTTGAAATCAATGAGTTTCTCTCTCGAGAACACTAGCTTGAAGAGCAAAATATCTAAAGACCTCCTAAAACCTATTTCTGAAAATTGATTGTTAATGAAAATAAAGAAAATTCTATTTATACTTATCCCCAAAAATAGGAGATTTAAACTCGAAAACTGAATCCCGTGCAGCCGTGCGAACGGGCATACCCAGCTGCGATCGCACCTGTGCGATCGTGCTGTGATCCACGCGAACGAGCTCAGCGACGATTCTCCTCCTTCGTGTCGTGCGATCGTACTCAGCAACCGTGCGATCACACGGTTCTGACTTGGCCAAATCTTCATAAATCCTCATGTGCTTGCACAGGAATTCAGTGCGAGCCCACCGAAATTCCGTGCGAGCGGGCTCCTCTGTGGTGCGATCGCACAAATTCCCATATAGTTCCTGCATCTATTTTCCAAATTTGTGCGAACACACACTCCTGGGGCACGAGCACACGAACCTGCTAGACTTTGGAGGCAACTTTGCTTACCCGTGCGAACGCACATAAATTCCGTGCGATCGCACGGGCCTTGTTCGAGCAATTCTCAGCTATTTTCCATCATTTTCAACATTTTTACCTGAAAAGTACAAAGATGGAATAAGGGGATAAAAATGCAACAAAACTACGCAAAACTATCAAAAATCTTAATAAAATTCTATAAAATCCTAGGCTTAGAGCGACATAAATGCCGCTCATCAGCTTCCGATTAATTTCCCGATTCCGGAATTCATTTCCGATACGAACAATATTTAACATTTTCGATTTCGGAATTAATTTCCGTTTCGAACAAATATTTAATATTTTCGTTTCCGGAATTATTTTCCGATTCCGACAATATTTACGTTTCCGGCAATATTTCAGATTCCGACAATATTTCCATTTCCGATAATATTTTCCGATACATACCATGTTTCCGTTTTCGGCAACATCTACGACTTGGATAATATTTATATTTCTGATATGATCCATATTTCCGTTTCCGGCAATATCATCGTTTCCGGAGTATTCTTTATTTGCCTTTGACGATCTCAGCTCCCACTGAAACCAAGATCCGTCGATTCCGAATATCCATAGATGGAGTATTTAATGCCATTAAATACTTGATCCATTTACGTACTATTTGTGTGACCCTACGGGTTTAGTCAAGAGTAAGCTGTGGATTAATATCATTAATCCACTTGAACTGAAGCGGCCTCTAGCTAGGCATACAGTTCACTTGATCTCACTGAATTATTAACTTGTATAATTAGTACTGAACCTCATTTATTAGACTTACCATTAAATGCATACTTGGACCAAGGGAATTATTTCCTTCAAAAAAACCTACATAAAGCACCGGATTTCCAGATACACTATCGCTTTGGATCATAAAACAAAAGCCAGGAATGCAAAACGCGGAAAATATTGGAGTGAATAGCACAATATACTCATATGAAAAGTAAGAATAGACACTGGACATATTACTTATCATGTACATTGGATTGAAGGTTACATAACTAATATTTTTTCCTTTCTGTGAGAGCCCTATTTCACATTACACAAATATAACCTGCAGAGTTGCTAGCTACAATATCAAATCCATTTACACAAATCGCTCCATATCAACAGAACCAAGCTAGCCCTGTAATTACCTAATATCCCAGGCACCCTGAATCGATGCTCTAGCACATATGAAGAAGAAAACATAAACCAATATATGGGTCATCGCATGTCAGCTAAAGTAAAATAAAATCGAAGATAACGCATTTCCCATTCCCGAACAATTCGAATTACTTAATCGAAACTGCTGGGAAGACCTTCTAGTTACAATTTGCACACCTAGTTGCTCTTACAACACAAATTTGGGAAACAAGGGGGGACCTTTGTTAATTAATAAACAATCAATCAAGTAAACCCCAATTAGGCAGATACTCATCGCTAAATAGTTTCAATGAAGATATTCGATTACTCCGCAATTTTGAACACATACATCAAAACATTTCCTGTACAACCTAGTAACACATATTCCACGACTAAAATCATACAACATATCAACATACATTCCACAGGTTTCTCTAATCTGAATTCGGCAAATCTTCGCTAAAACCCTAAATCTTTCACTTTCATAACAAATCGGAAACCCTAAATCAAAAAAGTAAAGCAGAAAACAGAAAATAAGATTAGAAGAAAGCAAAAGGAAACCTGAAATCTTAAAGTTTGGCGGAGGATTTCTTCTCGACACCGAGAACGACGGTGTCGGTAGCTCGTACTCCGACGGGAGCGTTGCCCTTACGGACTGCTTCAAGTGTGTATTCGACTTGAAAGAGATGGGCGACAAGTGAAAATGCTGTAATTGATCTGTCTTATCTCGCCATTTCTCCCTCTTATTCGTCTCCTTCAACTATATATCATTGTTCTCTCTCTCCAGGGATAGAAAACGATGGAGTCAAGTTAATCAATTATCATCTAAACTCAAGACAGCAAAATACTTGAATTCTTTAAACTTCAAGAAGCCATAAGTTGCGAAAATCAAATTCATCTTTGAAATAAAGTGAACCCATTGAAATTGCAAAGAGCTGGCATGTTAAACCCCATCAATTCAAATCATCAAAATCCTAAATAACTAAAACTATTACAAAGCAATTCAAAAAATTGGGCCAAAAATTAAATCGAAATAACAAACCTTGCTAGAGTTTTTGAATCTATTGTATGGGACTACAGTTTGTCGTCCTCTGGCTTCATCGTGCAGTGGTGGTGTAATTTGAATCCATTGAAGAGTTTTGGAGTTTTCTTCAGAGAATTTGCGGATCTAATTGCTAGACCTTGCGAGAAATTGCTCAGAACTAATTGCGAATTGCAAACCTAAATTGTCGAACTAAACCCTAACATTGAAAATCTCCCTATTTCTTCTCACTATCTGTCCTCTCCATTTATGAATTTCTCAGTCTCTCTCCTCTCCTTAGAATAATTAGGGTTTGTGTTTTTTAGTTTCTGTTGCTTTTTTTCTTTTGGGTAACAACTCCAGCGCCGTTTGAAAATTTTGGGAACAATCATCCAAGCGCGGGGTTTAAAATTTTGTAAATAATGGGAGGGAATACAGTGAAAATTTTAAGCACATTAATATTTATGGGAGGGAATAAAGTAAATTGGCACACCCGTTGCATTAGCCTAATATGCGTCGCATTTGACCCTCTAATGCAACGGCTTTAGACACACCGTCGCATTAGCCCAGATTTCTGAAATGTTATACAAGATACCGTTACATTAGCCTTCTCTATTGCAACGATTCTCGGTAAGGTGTCGCATTAGCCTTTTCTTGACCGTTGCATCTGATAAAAAATGTAGTAGTGGTATTTGACTTTCACGGTTTCAATTTCCTCATTGTTGTAGCCTGAAAATGAAAATAGTAAGTAATTTGATATGATGATCACAACTAATTTAAATATGAACATTTACTGATTTGAAAATGATGAGCATACAAAGAAAATAAATAGGTTTAAAAGATGCTCAGTAATAGAACAAGGAAGAAGAAAGAATACAAAAAGTACGAACAAATAAAACAAAAAGTACGAACAATTTCATTATGAACATTAACCAGCTGATTATTACGAACAAACAAATAAACAAAAAAAAAACAATTCAACAAAAGAACAAACAATATAAAAAATAACATTAAAATTCCAAAAGAAAGAACAAATAATACAACAATTATGAACAATTTTATGAAAGATAAAGCAGTACAACAAGAAAGAACAAACAATACAAAAAAAAGAACAAACAATACATGCGCTTGTAAAAACATAAAAGATCAATGAAGAGCTTAATTTCAATTTGAACATTAACCAGATGATTATTCTGAACAAACAAATAAACAAATAATTCAACAAAAAAGAACAAACAATATAAAAAGAACATAAAAATCCAAAATGAAAGAACAAACAATATAACAATTATGAACAATTTTATGATGAATTTAAAAAGGAAAAAATTGAAATAAATAATCCCAACTCTCCTCTTTCCGCGCTCTCCGACCACCGGACGTCGGCTTTTCGTAAGGGGTGGTCTAGGCCGGCGGAGGGGCTGGGGAGGAGGCAGTGATCTGGTTATGTTTAGAAAATTAAATGTAGTTACGTTAATTATTAAATCTAAGTAGGTTTTAATTAGCTATAATCAATAAGTAAATATTACTCCCTCCGTATTTATTTAAGAGATACACTTGACCGGGCACGGATATTAAGAAAAATAATTGAATGAAATAAAGTAATAAAACAAGTGAGGTTGGGTAAATATTTAATAAGTAAAATAAGTGGGGACCATGTCATTCTTAGGTGATGGGGGTGGGGGTGGGTTGTAGATAGATTATTTAATTAGATGGTGGGGTTGATAAGTTACTAAAAATGACAAGTGTATCTCTTAAATAAATACGGCCGGAAAAGACAAGTGTATCCCTTAAATAAATACAGATGGAGTATTTCAATCTTTTTCTGAAAATAATTTACACATTATTTACATTTTACCATTTAACAAATTAAAGTAAGAAAAGCAAAAAATAATAATTAAAAAAAAACATGGACCACAAAATTGTACTTCATCTGTTCATAAATACTCGCAATATTTTTGGTATTTTGAAACTATTCACATGTTTCACTTTGACTATAAATGGGCGATTTGTATGTCACATAAAACATAGTCATGTGGTATCTTGTTGGATTCGTCTCAATACGTATTTTTAAAATATCAACTTTTTATAATATTTTTTAAAAAAGAATTTAAGATATTTATGGACATTGATATACGTGAAAGTGATAAATATTGCGAGTATTTATGAACGGAGAAAGTACTAATTAAAACCTGCCACATATAATTTTACAGGGATCCTCAATAGGAGGATCACCTTAGACATGTCCAAATTGATTCAAAGAAGCTAAGAGAAAGAGCGGAAACAATCAAACTAAATATAAATTTGCAAGTTGGCCTGGAAATGGACATGTTATCCTACCGAAATATGACAATATCAATTTATAACCTTTCATTTTCTTTTGAAAGAAAATTCAAAGGGACATTTTATCTTTTTATATTGAGAGATTACAATATTCTTATAAGCCAGCAAATAGACGCATACATTGGCAAGGGACAACTCTAGTTCTTAGTACACCGCCCAAATTTCCTAATTTTCCTATCATGCATCTTAATTATTGTTTTGAGACTTAATAAGTTTATATTGATGTATATTGCATTCTTAGCTATCAATAAGGTATTAGTCAAATGGTAAAGATTAACGTTACGGGTTTGAATCTCGTTCCCATATTTTTAATTTTTAATGTTCTTATGATTCATTTACAACCAACAAAAATTGTGTGCATGTTAGCTAGAATACTTGGAGTACAGTCATTGAGGGAGACAAACATAATATTTAAAGGAATTATGATCCAAACATGAAAATCATATCAAACTTGTAATTAAGGGGCTCAGACTAAATCAAAATATAAAGTATATAAAAATCCGAGAAGGAAATGACAACTTGGAGCTGGTAAGCAGCAGAGCAAGCATGTGTAATACGTTCATATTACAACCCAAAACTTCCAATTATATACATTAATAAACAAGATTTGGAGGACCTCACTCTAAAATGAAACATAGATCGAACCAGTTTGGACACTTTGATCATCATAATCAGATCGTTTACATTATCTTCGTATCATTAATGTCATTCTCCGTAATTACGCAACTTTCATGTACTCGTTCCCGGTTTCTTTACTTTTTGAGTGATTTAATTTACTTTTACTATTTTTTCATTTATTTTTAAAATCAGGCGAGTGAAAATCAGTGGCGGATTTAGGGGTACAAGGGGTACCTTTGCTCCCCATTCCCTAGGTCCGCGGAAAATATATAATAGTAACATGTTTTTATGTATATATTTGAAATTCCATGTATCACATAACTGAGTTTGTCTCAGTTGGTTGAGTATTTAGCCTCATTATCTTGGAGCCTAATTTTTCACCACTTTTTTTTGCCATTTATTTAGCTCCTTAATGTTTTACTTTCTCATTGTTTAGCACTTTATAGTTTTTCCACCGTTCAACTATTTATTGATTTTAGTCTTCCCTTTTTTTCAACTCTTTAATGATTTTAGCTATATCATTTGTGAGTTTCTTTTTGACTCGTTTAATTTCAATTACATAAATATATCATTTTTTTGAATTTCACTTTGTACCTACCTAAAATTAGTTGCATGGGTTATATAATTTTAAAAAATAAAATTTGTGAACAAAATGCTAGATGTCATATACATAGTGAAGAATAATATTTTCAATTCTATTGAAATTTAATATGATTTCAATTTCATTAATGATTTTTATATACACAGTTCACTACTCCCTTTATTTTTCTAATTGGTTTATTGAATATATTGAAAGACTAGTAAATCGTTGATAATATAAGTGACGTGAACGGCTGGTTTAGATTTTAATTATTTGGACTAAAATATTACAAGGAATGTAATTAATTTTGACCCCTTTTTTTTAATACCATAAGTAGACCCTTTTTTTGGATCTTTTTTATAACGGTCGATTTTTTTTTCCGTTGGTAGACTATACGAATTTATATCCGTACCTCCATTTCTCAAATCCTGAATCCGCCACTGATGAAAACTTGTTTAAATTACAAAAATGTCATTAGTGGCACAAGAATAAAGTAAGCCGTCAAAGATTGATGATATATGGGCAAAAAACAGTCCATTGTTCTCATTTTAAATTTGTCTCAACTCATTGGAAGTTGGTTCTGTATATACGTATACCTGTTACCTAAATAAATAATTGGAACAACTTAGCTGGATAATGCGTATGTACGAATTGAACACTTTGTCGCGCCGTGGCCGAACCATTGCTCTAAAAAACAATTACGCGCTACCTCCAATGCAGTAGAACACTTGCGGTTGCCCTCTAGGGTTAACACGACACCAAGGTTTGTGTGCACTCACAAGCCTCGGTTGGAGACCAGAAAACTTACCCAGAAAGAACAAAAGAGTGTTTATTTGAGAGAGAACGTAGATCATCGTTTTCTGTGAATGTGTGTTTATGGGAAACAGAAGGGACGTATTTATAGTAGAGTTGCAACAGTCATAAACGGCTAATAATGGAGTAGTGGGTGGTTACCACGTTTAATGGGTAATTAAGGGGCTGTCAAAACAACATTTAGTGGGGATTAATGGGACAATTACGAGATTAGTGGTTGATTAATTCTTTATGCCCGTTAGAATTAATTAAACCCACTTCTGACCAAAAGAATAACACGGCCCAAAAAAACCCACCCTACGCTCGGGAACCGCATTCGCCAAGTACCAAGTACCAAGGCCCATGGCCCAGCCGGCGCGCGCGCGTGTGTGTTATGTGTCCACCCATGCCACTCTCATGCCTTCTTAAACAAATGTTTCCCTCAAGTCCCCAAATATAAACATTGAAAGTAGTTGGTGTTTTTCTCATGTGGGACTTTTCACATTCCCACTTTTCCCCACTCATTTTCTTTTGTATTCTCACTAGGACTTCCAACAATACCTACCGCAAATCAAGGAAGTTTTGGCTAATTGTTAAACTAAGGGTTTGTGCCTGATAGGCCGTGGTTCGAAATCTCATCCCTGATTATTTGTGTTGCCCTTGTGACTCGTTCGCACCCAAAAAAAGTATATACCTAATGCATAATCCATACATTCATACAATTCAAACAAAATAAATTCTATTACAATCAAAATAAATTCAAGTAGACATACAAATATGTTGTAGGTGGAAATAATTTCAGATAATACTACTTCCTCGTTTATTGAATATTATCTCTTTTGAAATCTATCACAATCCAATATAAATATATTGTCATATGAAACTCAATACTTCATATAATCTAATTCATGCAGATAGGAGAGAGAAATAATAAAGGAGTTTAATGGGATAAGGGTTTACTTGAGAGTAAACAAGTGGATGATTTTGATATTTATAAGGGTATAAATGGGATAAATGGTGGACAAATAAGAAAAATTTCAAAAGATATTAACAACAAAAAACAACTCAATACAAAAAGTGGAAGGGTGATGATAAAGGTCGCAAGTTACAACAACATTTAGTTGTCGCAATCTTATGTGTCGGAGTTTAATTGGTACATATATGCGCCACGTAGGCTATGCGTCATCAGAATATTTTTACTATCAATGCAATATTTTTACTATGAAAATATGTAAATAATGTAGTCGATATAAAGAAGGAAATAAATTAGAATATTAAGATTTTCTTACCTTTTCTTAAAACATGTATAATGGGTTATATAAGTTAAATATTTTAGCTTCCAATTTAAATTATGACACATAAGCATGTCATGTTATCATTGTGACACGGCTTAAAGGTCGCATGTTGCGACCTTCATCATTTTCGAAAGTGGAATAAAAATCAAGAACAACGGGAGTACTATAAGTCTAGATCATATAAGTTTAGGTAAATATTTCCTCAATTAGTGGTTGTTTAACCGTTTTTTAAAGTTTCTGATTTTTGTTAGGGATTAGGGTTCTTAGTTTCCTCTAGGGTTAGATTAAGTGTGGTATGGAAAAGTGAAATGTGTATATTATTAGAAATAACCTAGGGAGTATATGAGACCAACTGGCCAAAGACACAAGGCCTTGTGAACGGCCAGCCTTACGAGCAAGCCCACACGCGCACAACACCGAGGCGTTAGGCCATGGGCCGCGGCTTCTAGTGCTCCGTGTGCGCACACAACCACAAGGTCTTGGGTCTGTGCGCTGTTGTGTTGCCGATGCCAGCATGTTGTTGCATGCGCCCATGGGCTTGAATTGGCGCTTGCTTGCTGACCTCGTGGGCCAGCAACTTACTAGTTACCCTTTAATATGCGTCTAATGTCTTACGGCTATTATTTATCTTATAGTACTTGACAATCCAATGTCGTACGATACGATCAATCGTCTGGCTCCGGCCGACGATATATATATGTAATATGATTATACGATTACGATCCAACACTTTATCTGTAACACCCTAATAATCCCTTACTAAAAATAAACTCAATTCCAACTTAATAATAAGGAACTACTAAAGTATTACTGCCACCGTAGAAACGGTTATGGCTATTTACCAAAGTTATGCAGTGGAATAGATAGACTAGGTATAGTCGTATAAATTAACATATTCATTTAGAAGAGGCCAACTATATATATGTATATGATTATTAATGGTGAACATTTAAAAAACCATCTTATATAAACAAACATCAATTGCAATACTTGGCCAAACATTTGAAGAAAAAAACAAAGAAAAATGAGGAAAGTTACATTAGTTCTTACAATCTTCCTCCTTGAGTTAGTATTACAACAACAGGAAGCTCTTGCGTCTAATGGGGGATGTGTTGCAACATCATCATGCTCCTCCACCGATTCTCAACCTCAACAGGTTTATTTTTATCTCCTCAATCTTTTTCTACATTACATTATTGAAAATCTGGGTTTCATTTTCCCCATTTTACAAAAAAGTGAGATCTTTGCATACGATCCCGGTCCCTTATTATTGTACAGAGTATGATCTTGCAAATGGTTATTAAATAATGTTAGATTTAATTATGATCAGCATTGTTTGGGTTGCTAGCTAGTACGGAGTACTCTGTAGTAGTATGTTGGTGTGATATTGCCGAAAGCGTAAGAACAAATTCATCAAAGTAATTTGTCATTTATACATGTTTTTTTTATACTTCTTTAATTACGGAGTTCGATAGTTTTCTGCAAATTAACTTATTGATTTGATAAATTTTCAATATGATTAACGTTATTTATCTCAATACCGCTAAATAAAATGTGGTTAGAACTCTCAATACCGCTAAATAAAATGTGTATTCATCCTTACCCTTGTTATCAATTTGATAGAATCTTCGATCTCTCAAGTCTCAACTTAGCACAATAATCATCATTTTCAAAATCATGATAATTAAATAAAGGAATTATATATAAACTTTGTTGAATCATTGTGTTTTTAACTTATATTCAATCATATTACAAAAAGACAAATCCTCACATTAAAAAAGAAAAAAATCGTAAAGCCAATTAGCCAACTTACAATAATGAATATAGTAGTGTTTTTTAGTAGTACTTTCAGATCTAGCAATTTAGTAAATGTCCAATATATGTTGGAAGTATTTGTCAACGATGCTCTACGTCATTAGGAGTCTTAATTTTTATTAATTAACCTTTGATCCCAACTAGGTACTCCCTCCGTCCCAGATTTAGTTGTTACACTTTCCTTTTTCGTCCTTCCCAAATTAGTTATTACACTTCTAAATTAGGAATGGCCCCACAATTATTATATTGTCTCTCTTCCCACTAATTTTTTTTGTCCCCACACCCCTCTCATTCAATTAAAAAAAAATACCTCACTAACTCCTATCACATCTACTTTTTCAATAAAATAACAATTGATAATCAAACAACCACTTATCACCTAAAACTTTGTGCAAAGGTAAGTATAACAACTAATTTGGGACGGAAGGAGTATTAGGTAAATACATCAACCCTATATTAATTTGAAATTTAGAAAAAGTAAAATAAAATAAGTATAGTACCAAAAGTGTATTCCATAATAAGAAAGTGCATAATATGTTTTTTTTTACACTATCAATAGTAGCTAACTCTTAGCCCACTCTTAAGGAGAGAGAACTTTTAAGAACTCTTAAAAATTACTCCCTCCGCCCCATATTAGTTGTTACACTTACTTTTGCACAAAGTTTTAGGTGATAAGTGGTTGATTGGTTATCAATTGTTATTTTATTGAAAAAGTAGATGTGATATGAGTTAGTGGGGTATTTTTTTTAATTGAATGAGAGAGGGTGTGAGGACAAAAAAGAATTTAGTGGTAAGAGAGACAATATAATAATTGTGGGGTCAATCCTAATTTAAAAGTGTAACAACTAATCTGAAACGGACGAAAAAGGAAAGTGTAATAACTAATCTGGGACGGAGGAAGTTACTGTTTTTTCAGTTCCATGTTAGAAGTTCCTTGTACAGACTGATGTTACCTTATTTTTATGCTGGTGTACTTTTAGGTTCTGTTAACCAACGCACTAGGCTTTAAACGCACTGGGCTTATTTATAATTGTGTACACGCCACACCATCAAGTTGATGGGGTGGTTGGTTGCATATAAGATTTGAGGGAGGTGGAATATTAATTGGTATTATGTTTGCCTTTTGGCATTTTTGTTACAAAAATAAAATAAACAATATGAAAAAGTGCATTTCTTGGGTTTTTGCCTTTTTGATATCTTAATCTGGCTAAGAGGTGGTGATGAGGTAGACGAGGATAGTGATTAAGAGGAGGCAAATAAGAGTAAAGCCTACTATTAATGCATGCTCTAAAGAAATTATCTCTATTGTGCTTTTATAAGCCAATTTTCAAGGAGTCTTGTGTTTACTTAAAATGCCCTTGTTTTTATGAAATCTCTAAAAATAATTGGCGTCCATATTCGTTTCAGCTTTAAGGTTGTATCATGTACATTTAAATACAGTATAATTATGATGCCAAGGTAAGACAATTAGTTAAAAGTGTGATGAGCTTTTGACTACTCCACATTGTAAGGGACAAATTGAAAAGTAAGTATGAAGAATGAGGGACAAATTTAAACTATCAGGAAAGCTGGCTTTTCTTGGCGTCATAACTGGAGTTAATTGATTATTAATATTTTATTAATATAAGAAATGCAAATGGAGTAATTAAGCCAAAAGAATATAAGAAAATGGTCAATAAATGGCCAGTTGGGCATTGCTGCGTATGATTAAGGGCCACACGAGTATGTACTCAAAAATTTTATACCTATTCACCTTATTGTATTGCATCTAATGGATTCACATGCATCTACACCTACTCAATCAATCAAAGAGATTGGTTTGAATTTTCAAAGAAAATAGGTTTTGATCTAGGTGGAATCATTTATAGTTTTAGTTGAATAGTGGAAAGTTTAATTTCATATCCTAATCTATTTTAAACAAAAATAATTTATTTCCTCACCAAAAAAAAAACAAAAAAAATTCATCCGAAAATTAGGCCGGTATTTAGTATTGGGTTGAAATGAGTTTTTGATTGGTTTTCAAGATCGATTGTTGGTTTAAAGTACGTTGTTTTTCATTCTCCGATTATGTTGATAATTTTGTAAAACCAAATCCTGTAAATGATTCTCCGATTTGTGAGAAATTTTGTAACTGATGAACATGCCACATGTATATCATTAGTCTTGTTGAGTCACACATGCTTGGTGCACAAAACGTACATGCTCGGATACACGCCTCACCCACGGCTAGATCTGTCAAGATGGTTACACGGGTAGGGTCACCTCGAATCTCGGTTCGTGTCAGGTCACTTTATCACCCGGATATATGTCGGGTTCTCTAGGTTCATGATCAGGTCGGGTTATGTCGGTTTATTTTTTCATTTCGGGTACAGGTCAGATTGGGGTCGAGTCATGTTCAGGTCGGTTCAATTTCGGGTTCGGGTCTTATCTAGTCGGGTTTAAGTAGATTTTGTAACAGGTAATTTTCGGGGGTTCAAGTCAAGTTTGGATCATATAATTATCGGGTTGATCATAATTCAGGTCGGGGTCAATCCCGTACACGGGTTCAAGATCTTGTCTGATAACTACCGGGTCTGGTCAAGGGTCTAACCTATAAATATTTTTATCTTTTGTTTTTAAAAATAGTGTTTAATTTATTTCAAATTTGAGTTCTATTCAAATCAGGTTATCGTGTGCTCTTGTCAAGTCAATACAAAAATATTTTCAAAAAAAAAAAACTGTCAATACAAAATAAAGTTAATTTGGATTTCAAGTCAATAACTGATTTGGTCATTTCAAAATATTCAAGCATAAAATACCCTATATGTCAGGTCGTTAACAAGTTATGCCGGGTAATAATCGGGTTAAGGTCATTTTCGTGTTGGGTATGGAATCGGGGTTTCGGGTCATTGTCCGGTCGGGTTAGTTTGATTATCGGTTATCTTTCGGTCGGGTATCAGGTTCTGGTCATGCAACATCGGGTTAAAAGTCGGTTATTGGTTTTTTCAGGTCGAGTACAAGTCGACTTACAAGTTACATGTTTTACCAAAATTTCGGGCCATGGTCGGTTAAGGGTTCGATCGGTTCAGGCTAGGTCTTCGGGTCGGGTCAGTTTTTGACAGCTTAACACATAACACATGTTGTGAACACACCCCGCTCGGAGCATATACTAGATCATACTTACTCCGTCCCTAAAAGATTACCCCAACGGCTCGTTTGGTATGAGAAGGGGATATGGATAAGGATATAAATAGGGATAGGGATAGAGATAGGGATAGGGAATTTATGATAGGGAATTTATTAATTTTATTCCCTATCCCTTGTTTGGCAGGGTAGAGGATAAGGATAAATATTAAATAATAAATTTACTATATTACCCCTTTTAAAATGGTAGGCTAAAATCATATCAACATCTTTTCTTTACATATTAGCCTTTTAATGAAGGATAAAATAGTCTTTTAATATAAAAAGGAGAAATCCTCCATTCTATACCTCCTCCTACCCTGGTACAGAATAATGGGTATAAAGGCTTTATTAGTCCCTATCCCTATCCGCAAATAACTTAGAATTCCTTGTAAACAAACAAGGGATAAGAGTATAAAGGGATAAAATATTCTTATCCCCACCCGTGATCCCTCATACCAAACGAGCCGCAAGAGTCTTTGTTCAATTTTTTAAGAATTGGATATACTCGAAAGTAAATTGGTAGATAAATTTATTTTTTAGTTAGACTAAATCATTTTTTATAAAGGAAATACTATGAGAACCATAACCCAAATAAAGTATGGAACAAATGAATATGAACATTCATTACTAATATACTTCGTATATGGAATCTTTTAGAAATTGGGGAATAAATATATTTTTATGCATTTTGGATCGCATCGGGGTGGTCCGGGTGGATAAGGGACTAGAAAGTACGAAATTGTGCTCTTGAGACCACACTGATTCACTGAACCTACTCCCTTGGATCATGTTAGTTGGGCTAAACTAGTTATCCCGATAAAATTAAATACTCTATCGTTTTTAATTTTGAGTTCTAAAATATTGTGTTTATTTTAATCATTTGATTTCCCCTTTAGAAAATGAATAAGGGAAGTCTCTTAGATGATTCTTAAGGAGAGATAAAAAATAAGAGTTAGTGTGTGTAATGGGAGTCTCTAATTTGGAGATTGTAAGAGAAATTTCTGAAATAAGAGCTAGCTCTTATAAATAAGAGCTAGTGCCACATCATTGCTTTTGTATAAAAATAAAATAAAAAAAGAGGGTGAGAGAGTATAAGAGCTAGTATTAAGAGTTGGTCCATTTCCACAATTTTTCGGGAGGGGCTCTTATTTAGATTTGAAGCTTATGTGGACATAGGAGAGACTAAGAGTCACCAAAATAAGAGTCTCCCCTTATTGATGCTCTAATATATTCT
Source organism: Spinacia oleracea (assembly GCF_020520425.1). Taxonomy (NCBI): domain Eukaryota; kingdom Viridiplantae; phylum Streptophyta; class Magnoliopsida; order Caryophyllales; family Amaranthaceae; genus Spinacia; species Spinacia oleracea. The sequence continues at coordinate 97,738,597 of NC_079490.1, forward strand.
AACAAACAATATAAATATACCAATTCTCCTACTTTTATCTGTAAAATGTGGGCCAATAACTAATGTCTGTACCATGAGAAATAAAATTGTTTTTTTAATTCCACAATGCTCCCTTTATCCTACCAGCGCGTCTCCTGTGAGACCAGTCACACCATCAACTTGATGGTGTGACGAGCGCGAAACCAATAGCGTACCTCCCCTAAAACTATAAAAAAAGTAACCGATCTAAACTATAGAAGTAACATACCTAAACTAAAAAAGTACCTCCTCTAAAATTATAAAAAAAAAGTAACATGTCTAAACTATAGAAGTAACATACCTAAACTAAAAATGTACCTCCCCTAAAACTATTCCGTATAAAAAAAAGTAACATGTCTAAACTATAGAAGTAACATACCTAAACTTAAAAAAGTAACTCATCTAAAATTAAAAAAAGGTAACATGTCTAAACTATAGAAGTAACATACCTAAACTAAGAAAGTATCTCTCCTAAAACTACTCCGTATAAAAAACGTAACATGTATAAACTATAGAAGTAACATACATAAACTAAAAAAAAGTACTTCCTCTAAAATTATATAAAAAAAAGTAACATGTCTAAACTATAGAAGTAACATACCTAAACTAAGAAGGTATCTCCCCTAAAACTACTCCTTATAAAAAAAAAGTAACATATATAAACTATAGAAGCAACATACCTAAACTAAAAAAAGTACCTCCTCTAAAATTATAAAAAAAAAAGTAACATGTCTAAACTATAGAAGTAACATACCTAAATTCGCAAGTGTGAACTGGTCTCACCATCAGTTGATGGTGAGGACAGTCTCATATAAAAATTTGGGTTATCCTACATACATTTATTGTCTTTTATCTTTTTTGTTTTTTAAAAAAAGTTAAATAAATTACGTATTTTTCTAGTAAAGTACAAAAATATTAATTGTTAATCATACCATTTTCCGAATTCTTTAATTCTCATAATAAATGTCAAACAGATACTATATTATGGGACGGGAAAAGTACTAATAGTGGATATAATATCCAACGACTTTTGCTAAAATGTCAAAAAGACGTTAAAATTTCCTTAATATACCAATTTTGATAAAATTTTCAAAATATTGACCGCGCCAGCATGAAAACGGTCTATTTTATGAGAAGCAGTGTATTTCGAACTTTTTGAGATATTTTACTCCCTCCGTATTTTAAAAAGAGATACACTTTGATCGGCACGTGATTTTAGGAGAGTGAGTTGAATTTATTAAAATAAGATAAAAGAGAGGTAGCGGGTGAATTATTTATATAGTAAAAAGATGATGTGAGTAAGTGTGAGGACCATAGGAAAGAGATAAAAATCTCTATCATATAAGTGAAGAGCTGAAAGTATTATAATAAAATTACTTTTGGTGTCCGTATTCGATTAGACTTATCTACCATCTACATAAAAAATATTAAAATCAATTACAAAAGGTTATTATTTATTGATTTAAAAGCAGAATAATTAATAATTTTCAAATAACAATAGAGCATAACTCTAGGCAGTACACAATGCCATGCCTGATGCCTCCATTGACCCATTGGCGGTGCTATGACAACAACAACCACCGAACGTGGGAAGGCTGCAGTCGCCAGAGGTTTCGTCCCCACTAGATTCAATTTTGCACCATTTCCCCCCAACCTTGAATAATTACAATGTACCAATTGCCTGTTGGCCTGGTAGTGGTGACTGAGGCTGAACTTGGTAGGAAGAACTCGTGTGCGATCCCCCACAACAACAATTGGGAGGGGACTAAAACCTATTCACCCAAAACTTTCCCCGAATTCGGATTAGCCCTAAGGGTGAATCGGATGTTAACACCAAAAAAAAATAAAAATTACAAGCCCTAATTTCAACCACCATTTGAATCCAACTTTCTTATTTGTCAATGATTATTGTACGTATATGGTGTTAATGTTTAAACTAACTAGCTTTGGAGCCCGTTCAAAGAACGGGTAATTATATACTCCCTCCATCCCAGATTAGTTGTTACTCTTTTTTTTTCGGCCGTTCCAGATTAGTTGTTACACTTCTAAATAAGAAATGACCCCACAATTACTATATTGTCTCTCTCTTCCCACTAAATTATTTTTTGTCCCCACACCTTCTCTCATTCAATTAAAAAAACGGATTTTTCATGAAATACCCCTCAATTTTCACGAAATTCACCAAATGCCCCTCGACTTTCAGAAATTCACCAAATGCCCCTCACCTTTAATATAATACCCAAACTACCCTTACTAATGACGCACCGTTAGTGCTCTGTTAGCCAACTTTTCAAATTCACCAAATACCCCTTTTATAATACTAATTTCACCAAATACCCCTTAGTTGAAAAATAATTCACCAAATACTTATATTTTTAAAGATCAATTATGATGCGCAATCATTTATGCCCAAGTTTCTCCTCCTATATGGTTTAGGCCCAAGTTCTAACTCTTTCTCTCCCAATTACCTATATCATTTTTTTTGTCTTGGACTAGAGAGTATTAGTGCCTTATATTGATGTGAATAACCAAGATCATTCAATTACAAACCAAATACACTAGATGTTAAAACAGAGTTTAAGTTACTTTATGATACACCCTCAATAGCACCTATGTAAATCCTATTGCCGGAAGGTTTAGGGAGGTCCAGATGTATAGCCCAGCAACCACAACATTTTCGCATGGATGTAGTAACCCCCCTCAACATCTCTCAAGCTGCTAAACTCCATATTCCATTTTTCTTTTAAGGTGTTGTCATGTTTTTAGTTGTTATAAAACCAATCACTGTAATGCTAGTGTGACTTTGATTAATGGAATAAAAGGAACAAATTATTAAATAAAAAAAAATTGTCAAGACCCATGAGTCAGGATCTTGATCAAAGTACCTACAGACTAAATAAAAATTCATTTATGCTCCTAAAACTAAATACACAACTAAAATCTTTCCGCTGCAAATTAAAGTACACCTGTAGATTCAATCCTATTTATCCATAGTTGCCTCGAGTTGTGCAAGGAACCAAAAGCCAAAAAATGGGAAGGTCTTAATTTACATGCTCCTAGTTCAAATGTTGTTCAGATTTGTGAAATAAGAAGTAAAAATTGGGATTCAGCAATTGTAAGATCGACCACCATCTCACCATTGTGAATAGGTAAGACCGGGAAATGGCCAACACTAAAGACCCAACAAATCCACCGCATCCGCCACCGTCGATAGGTAAGATCGGCCCATACACCGTCTTCCTCACTCCTCTTGTCACCCCTAAACCCATTTCTGAGCCTCCAACCGCAATTCCTGAAACCCCCAAGAAAATCGCCATGAATCATAAAATAATTTCTGAAGCAAATAGGGGGATTAAAGATGGGTTTTACAGAAGTTTGTTGTTGGATTTGGGTTTCAAATGAATTGATTTTGCTTTGAGGAATAATTGAAGACCGGACTGCCGAATTTATCAAAAATATTCAGAAGTTTTTGGGTGTTTTCCGGTGATTAATGGATGCAGATAAGGTTGATGAATGAGGAAGAACAAGGGGGAGAGAGAGAGGAGCAGTTGAGGATGCAGTTAATTAAGAGAGTAGCAGTCAGCAGTGGTAGGGAAAGGTTAAGGCTCCCAAAAGCAAAATAAGGGCAAATTAGTAAAGTCGTGCTAACGGAGACTTAACGTCCGTTAAGTGTAAGGGTAGTTAGGGTATTAAGTCATTTGTGAGGGGCATTTGGTGAATTTCTGAAAGTCGAGGGGCATTTGGTGAATTTCGTGAAAATTGAGGGGTATTTCATGAAAAATCCGATTAAAAAAATACCCCACTAACTCCTATCACATCTACTTTTTCAATAAAATAACAATTGATAACCAAACAATCACTTATCACCTAAAACTTTGTGCAAAGATAAGTGTAACAACTAATCTGGGACGGAGGGAGTAGTATTTGTTAAGCCGTTTTTTAAAGTATTAATTTTATTGAGGGCTTGTGATTTTAGTTAAAGTATATGATTATATAGAGGTGATCAAATTTATAAGTTTAAAAATATACTCCGTATAAATTATATGGTGAATTAATATTAAGTGTTAAAGAGGGAGATGAAGTAGTAGAGGTTGAATATGAATTCAATGATGAATTGATGTTGGATGAGGAAGATGAAGTGGAAAATGTGTTGAAGTTGTGAAATGCTTCGTATAACAAACAACAACATGAAAAATTGAAAAAAAAATAAAAAAAATAAAAATCCATGGATGAAAGAAGGAGGTGACACATGTTTTCTAAAAAAAAAAAGAAAATCCATGAGTGATAGAAGGAGGTGACACGTATCATCTAATCATGTAAGGTTATCCTTTTTAAATATTAGGTATAGATTCGCAATTTTGGTGAATATATGGAATTATAATGGTTCACAATTAACTTCACATATAATTCCACCAGCTACACTCTAAAAGCAGCTGAATTCGGTTTAGCATTTCCTTTTTTTGTTATAGTCATAGTATTTTGGGGTTTTCTATATTATACAATATATACTCATGTGTTCCATTGATTTTTACGTTTTGTCCAAGCCTTTAAAATTTTCCACATTGTAACCAGTTGTAATAGTCAATCAATTCTATCCAACCCAACATTAAAAAGTCCAGTTAAATTTTTTTATAAAATGCATAGGGTACAACGTAGAATTTAAAGAAACTATGGGTATACCGTAGAAAAACCAGCATTTGAATTGTTAATATTAATAATAATTATAACGTTCATCATATTAATTAATAATAATAACAACAATATACAGAAAATAGTATTATTAATAATAGTAATATCATATACGGTATAGCATTATTAATGATAATATTAACAGTGCTACTCTAATTATTTGTTATAGCCAGAGGAGTGAGTGCCCAGATTGTATCTCGGCTTCCCACTAATTATTTGTAAATTGTTTGACTTTGTTAGCATTTGATTTTATAATAATAGTAATAATAATAATAGTAATAATAATAATAATAAAAATAATAATAATAATAATAATAATAAATAATAATAATAATCTTAATTTTAATATTAAGTATATATATATATATATATATATATATATATATATATTTAATAATACAGAGTATTATTATTAATAATAATATTAATAAAAATATAGTAATAATATTAATGAGCAGTAAGCGTTTAACACGTCACCTTTTAATTTGAAAATATATTCTCTTATGCTAGCTATTTACTTTGACTAATCGTATATTTCATATAAATATATTCTCTTATGCTAGCTATTTACTTTGACTAATCGTATATTTCATATAAATATATTCTCTTATGTTATTTAATTTTTTTTTGAGGGGTTAATTTGACTAAAGTATAGTAATTTTTTTACAACTAAGAGAATATATTCTAACATGATAATCTTTTTTAAAGGTAACAAGATAATGTTTTTGATAAGAGCGTCAAGGGTCTTTTAGTGCATGCTATTTGAAACATAGGTCCCTTGAATTAGTTTTGGGTCTTGACTAAAGAGAGTTATCGAATCAGGTAATGTGGGTATGGTCATATCGTATTATAGATTAGATATTTTTAGTAAGGAAATTTTGATTATGTAAGTTGATGAAATAATATTAATAAGGTTATAATAATATCTATTTTTTTTTTAATAATAATACTATTGATAAAATATTTTGTGTAGCTTTATATTTTGTAATGGATGAAAACGAACGTTAGTTATGTTCTACAAATCCATTGGACGGAGGAATGCATGTTGTTAGGCAAATAATTGCGAGCGAAAAAAAGAAGTAAAACACGCTATTTAATATGTTCATTTTTTTCATCATGTAAGACCACGAGTCCATTTTGTCACTATTTAGATGTTTTAAATAGAGAAGATGTGTTATTTTTCTTTAAATTGACTGTGAATAATTTTTCTTGCCTATTATTTATTGTAATGAGTTGTGATAACATAATTTTTAGTTTTTATAGAAATTCGCACGCATCGTGTGCATATAAGGACTTGTTAATTAAATTGGAAGGGGGACCATTATATGTCAAAAAAAGAAAATGCATAAAGTAGAGTTGTTTAACAAAAAATGATCTCATTAAAAAATAGAGAGAGAGTATCATTTTTTATAAATGGGTGAATAATGTGTGGAAAATGAATAACAAGTTAGAAGATTAAAATGTATTTAAAAAAAGTTAGGAGTAATAATGATATATGCGCGGCGTGTTAAATAATTATGATGATAAAGAGTTGGTCCATATGAAAATGTAGGTACATATCTCATTGGCAGGACAAGGATACATGAGAATATCATGGATAACAAGTTACAAAATGGCAACATCTGTGGTGGAATTCGGTAGCAAGTCTGGAAGCTACAACGAATATATTGTTGGTGATAGTTTTAGCTACCATTACTATTCTTATGTCTCCGGTAAAATCCACTATGTTACAATTGGACCTTTGACGCCTGACACTACCTATTACTACCGTTGCGGTGGATCCGGTTCCGAATACTCATTCCGCACTGCTCCTGCCGCCTTCCCCGCTGAATTTGTCCTTGTCGGTACGTAAGTTTGAAATACTTAACGTACTATTAGTCCTTTCCTTTGATTATATGCTAATATGGTATGAGCTAAAACAGGTGGAGTTGGACAAACACATAGGACCAAGGCAACACTAGAGCGCATTAGTCAAAGATGCTACGATGCAGTAATTGTAGCCGGAGGGCTTGCATACGCAGACGGTCACCAGTCACTTTGGGACTCCTTTGGCCAATTAATCGAGCCATATGCTAGCCAAAAACCATGGATGGTCACATCTAGCAAACATGAGGTTGAGGGTGTTTGTACTGTTTCTAAAGGACCACAACCCTTTAAAGCCTTTAATGCAAGATGGCTCATGCCTTACCACGAGAGTGGTTCAGCCTCTAACCTTTACTACTCCTTTGATGTCGCTGGAGCTCACTACATCATGCTTGGGTCGTATGCTGACTTTGACACTAGCTCTGCTCAATACGAATGGCTTAAGGCTGACTTGACTAGCATCAACAGGTCTAAGACTCCATGGGTGTTTGTCGTCGTTAACACACCATGGTACACTTCTAGCGTTGCTTATAAAGGAGAAGGCGAATCAATGAGGAAGGCCATGGAGAATCTTCTCTACACGTTTAGAGTTGATGTGGTTTTCTCCTCTCGTGTCAATGCTTATGAACGTTTCGTAAGTTACTCCATCTTATCATTATATTCTTCTTTCTTTTAATTTTTGGCTTAAAACATATATAGACTTTTATAATACATCATCATTTGCATATTTTTCTTCTTAACATGCATTAAAACAGGGGACCTACTTAGATATTAAAACATTTTCTTGTATAACGTACTTTTGATAACAGCCTAGGATTTATGACAACAAACAAGATGCTTGCGCACCGGTCTACATTACCCTTGGAGATGCAGGCTTCAAACCAAACTTCGAGTATGTACACTACATTTTCGTATTTCAGTAATTGATAACAATTCATCTAGCTAGCTAATAGCATGAATACATAATACTTGGTACTAGCAAATGTTTTATGGATAAATGACTTATGAGTTTCTAAATATATGCAACACAAATTATAGGTTTGAGCACGGTGCTCCATCAACCTCATTGCACAGAGAGCTAACATTCGGGCACGGGCGTTTGAGAATATATGACAACAACAAGGCTCATTTTACATGGTTTCGAACTGAAGATGACTCTGATTATGGCAACCCTAGTGATCAAGTTTGGCTTACAAATCTAATGTCCTCGGATAAATGTGCAGACCTATGTGCCTGCAAGAAATTCTCATGCATCAAAACCCACAACGATGAACTTTGAGTTTTTTTTTTACTGGGAAGAACAATTTCATTAATAATCAGCCATACGACTTTCATAATGATAAACTTTGAGTCTTTGATATGCTTTTTGTATCAGCTTTGGAGATTTTAGGACTCGTGTCCATATCAAAGAAATGAAAACAGGCAATGTAATAAGATTTGGGTTTTTTTTTTTTTTCTATTTTTTTTATGTGAACAAACAAAATTACTTCCCCACTTTTTTTATGTGGCATTTGTATGTCAAAAACTAAGTCCGCTAAAGGCGGTATTATTGTATAGCTTCCACACTCGAGGTCAAAGCCCACACTATATGTTGTGGAATTTTTTCTAAGAGTTGATGATGAGGAGGTATTCGGTTTCACGTAGAGTCTTGTCTAACATGTCGCCAGTCACGTTACCTGAAAACAAGAATATTCACGTAGAAATATTCTCCCTGATGCTTAAGTAAGATTAAGGACTTTTAGAGAGAGAAAGAAGTAAAAAGTTTAGAGAGAAGAGAGAGCAATCCATACCATGAATAGTGATATATCCAATGTATCGAAAATACAACCCATTTTCCTTAGAAATAGGGGTATTCATATTGTTTATACCTTAGGGATGTAGGGGAATACAGTTAAATACATATAACATGTGCGGAAGATCCCCAAAGCCAGGAAAAATGTATAAAGCAGAGATTAAGCATACTTACATTTGAAGCGTGTTTTCCCGAGTTTAGTATCAACGAACACGAACAAAGAACTCCAATTGCCGTTCCTCTATTTGGTTCACCGACACGTTCAGATCCGTCTTGATAATCGTAGCTTAGACAATATTCAAGAGTACGTGTTTGCTTTTTCGGGAAGAACAGTTTTGTGTAGAGATCAAAACTGAAACTACGTAATTTTCAGAATTAGGTTTAGGGTTGGAAAAACTGATTAGTGAATGTGGATTATAACCCTAAGGTTATATTTGTGTAACCGTCCAAGACACAAGGCCTTGACCGGCCACACACATGCACACACTCACACGCAAGCCCACCGCAGGCCGAAGCCCACAGCAGCCGAGCAACAACAATGGTCTGCGGGCCTTTGCTCGCTGTGCTTGCTGCCTGCTGCCCCTTGTGCGCGCACATTGTGTCGTGGGCTGGATTTCTTGCTGCGCGCAAGCTTGCTGGCTCGTTGGGCCTTGCGCGCATGCGCGCTTGGTTCGGCGGGTCGGCAGCTTCGTTGCGGCTCGTATTCGCGACTAACGCCTTACGGCTATTATTTATCATATCGCACAAGTCGAATCACCGTCGTAAGATACGATTATTCGTTTCGCCCAACTTACGAATATTCGCGATACGATATACGATTCAGATGCAAGGTCGTATCGTATATTTTGTTTTGCCGAACTAATTTCCGAAAAGTTATTAAATGAATTTCCGATTCATTTAATCCTGTGATCTGTTACATGCCATTGGTGTGATCTTATAGGTTCAGTCAAGAGTAAGCTGTGAGTCTAATATAGATCAGAACTCACTGATCGGAAGCATTGCTCCAGCTAGCTGTTCCGATCACTTGATCTCACCGAATTAATTGTTCGTAATTAATCTGAACCTTGGTATTCGACTTAATGCACCTTGGGTGAAGGACACATTTCCTTCAGTTTGCCACTTGTCATTCAGACTAGTGTGCATTCCGATTCCTTTGTCTCTTGGTGTTACTTACTGAACATAAGGTAAGATCCAAGCCATCCTTATTAGGTCCAGAAGTGTTTCTCGAATTACTGAGTTCAACTGTTAAACTTTTACAGAAGGTTAAGCCTTAATCATTCTGAGCACGGCCATGCATTTTCACAGTATCTAACTCTTCGAGAGGCCTTGTACAACAACAACACCATATCCTATCAAAGATAGGAGGACAATCCCTTCTTGTAACTTACGAACAATTTACTTTGATTCATAGTACGCCTAATAACTGCTTTTATAGCCTCCTTTTACGGTGCGACGTTTAGCGAGCATTTAAGCGAACTAATTTTTAAACAAGCAGCCATAACTACTCAGGTTCTGAGGAATAGGTTCCAATCACCATTAATGAGAACTACTTATGACATGACTTTAATCTCTTAAAGTGTTCTCATGGTCATTCCGATACAAGATCCAATAAGTATCTATGCAAATGATTTATGACATCCAGTCCATCTAGTTCAAGAAACATAACTATAAATCAACTTGCAATCTAATCTTCATTAGTCATTGGTCGTCCAACCTTTCAATGACCTGGATTAGGGATCCTTTTGTGATTTCAATATTCAAGTTCACTTATGGGTGTTTCTTTGTCAAAGAATCCATCTTGACATCCCATTTGAATGTTTAGAATCACTTGCACTTCATCATTAAATACTAAACCAAGATTAAATGATATATGAAATATGATTTCATAAATGATAAATGTTTAAACCAAATGCTTACCAATTGGTGGGCCTCTAACCCAAAATCAAGCATTTAATGTTTTATAGATATAGGCCTTTCACTCAATACTTAAAACATTCATGGAACTCAAACTTGATTCCATTTCTGCATTTGAGTGTTGTATCTCATTCGATATAAAGGTTTAGTTTATCATACTTTGCTATTCTTAGCATCCTTTCTATCGAAAGCCTTTCGATGTAAGATGAAAAGATCTTTGAATATGTTTATAGAATGATCTAGTCTTTTATTGCTGTTAGAATGATTCTCATATTCAAAATAGAAAATTATCCAGATAGCAGACTTGTGACCAACCTGAGTTCATTGAAGAACTCCCACTAGAAACAATTCCCTTTCATGGCTTCTTAGGCAATAATGAATTCATTTCAATTTTTTAGAATTGCAAATGATGCTATCCTTTTGGAATACTCCGACCAGTTCAAAGAGATGTGGGAGATACATATTTCAACCGAGAACTTGGAAACTAATCATTGATTCTGTTTCCCATGCATCATATATGGTTTATAACCTATGTTATCACCTTTTAATCACGACGCCTAATTGCCAGTGTATGTTTGTGGTTTGCCTAACAACAAGATTCAACTTTTGCTTAGGCAAATGCATGTAGCATCAAAACTTTAGTTCATCTTCACTTCCTCTTATCAAGTTCTCATCCTACATGTCCAAATGTATTGGATGTTCTTGATATTGATCTAATGATCTTTGATCTAGATCAATAGATATTGATATAAACTCGTGACGATCCAATGTTCACGAGTTATCTTGGCGATCTATATATCACAACATACATGATTGATTGTAATGCAAAAACCATTCGCATTTTAAAATCTATCCATGTAACTTTTAGCTTTATTCTGTTTCAAGAGATACTGAATCTTGCTAAAACCTTGGCATGGCCATGTGATATAAGGTGAAGGCACCTCTTCAAGGTCCTTCATGCTTAACTTTAGTAATAACAGCCTAGCTTTATACTTAGTTAAAGCATTTATTACTTAGACTTACTCATATGGGTTGAGAGTCTCTTTTGAGTCTCTCAATTGTGTTTGATTTTGTAATTAATTTTACAGAATCCAAACAACGCTTTAAATCCTATCCAATAGATCTTTAACCCATTATGTTCTAAGTTTCGCCATGGTTCTAATATTGACAAATACTTTCAAATCTAACCATTTAGAATTTGAATGTCATTTTCAATAGAGAGATATGTATCTCATATGTAGAACCAATAAACATGACCTAGCTCCCACTAAACTCCTTATCTACAAGATGATCCATATTTTCATGAAACTATGATTGCTCAATAGCCTTGTTGAAAGATATGGTCCAATTCCTACTTGCATGCTTTAATCTACGAATAGATTTCTTAAACTTGCTCTTTTATCTAGCATCCAAAACTTTTACATTGTGTGATGTACACAATTCCTTTCTACAAGTCCAATTGAGGAAGGTGTTTTGTTTTCCAATTGCCACATTGTCATATCAAATGATTGCTAGATTTATCCAAAACAGTTCAAGCATTCTGACTTGGTGAAAAAGATTTCAACATTTTCAACGCCGTGAAGTTGTTTATAATCTTTAACCACCAATCTAGATTTACTTTTGTATGTGTATACAATATAATCTTTGTATCTTTTGAAAACCTGTTTGCAACCAATGGGAGTGAACCCTTTATGGAAATCAACGTTGTATGTTTGGAAAACATGTTTGCAACTAATGGGAGTAAACCATTTATGCAAATCAACCAAATCATAGATTTGATTCTTTAAGATGAAGATACTTTGGATAAAATGTCCTCAAACCATTTTATATGGCCTCGAACCATAATTATGTTTCTGATGGCCTCAAACCATACTTGGGAATTTTAATTCGTCGTAGCTAACCTGTAACTCGTATGTTCTTGAAGCACTTCTAAAGTCTTCATAGTTTTCATTCCTCAAGATATCTATGTATCTATCTTGGTTGAACTCTATTCCTTATACGATTTACCTAGGTATTGAACATCAAACTTTACTGTCTATAAAGATGTTAGGTTATGACAAATATAAAACATATATTTCATGCGGAGAAACCATACAGCCAGGAATCCAAATTAATGGCCACATAGTCAATTAGAATAATTTAGGATACATACATGTGATGCGTGCCTTTCCTAGATGATCTCGAACCGAACAAGAACAAGTTTAGGACTCCAAATGTCGCCTCTCCGTAGATAGTCCACAACACGTTCAGATCCGCCTTAGATTCAACCAACTAGGATATTCCCTAAGGTATTATGTTTATTCGAAAGCTTAATTATATATTTCAGGCGATTTATTAAATTCGTACGTACTTGAACTTAAACTATATGAATACTTATTGAATTGTTGTGTATAAATTGTGATTATGAACCACGTATTTATAGGGTGGAAATAACGGACTTAGATTTCTACTAGGATTCAAATAACTAAATCTATTAGATTCTAGTTAAATTAATCCTTTAGAATTTAATGTTTTAATCAAACACAAAAACATTTAATCCGTGTAGAATTAGGAAAACGATTTAATCAAGCAATCCTAAACGACCAAGGAATCGGTCGTATGTAGCATTGCACACACACACACGCAGCCCACATGGGCGTTGGTGCGCGGCTCGGCCCAAGGCAGGCGCTGGCAGCATGCGGCCCATCGTGGGCGCTGCTGCTGGGCCTAACCTTGCTCGCTTGCGGCTGGCTGGGCTTTGCCTTGCTCGCTGCTCGCGGGCTTTTCTGGCCTATCTGCTCGCTGCGCGCGGGCTTAGCTAGGCGCGGGCCTGGCTTCGTGCTGGGCCTTGCGTCTAGCAAGCTCGTCCGACGATCGTTTGGTACGTCGCGCTTTCGATTCGTTTTCCGATTCCGAAATTCATTTCCGATTCGAACAATATTTAATATTTCCGATTCCGGAATTTATTTCCGTTTCGAACAAATATTTAATATTTCCGATTCCGACAATATTTCCGTTTCCGGTAATATTTCCGTTTCCGACAATATTTCCGATTTCGGCAATATTTCTATTTCCGATAATATTATCCGATACGTACCATGTTTTCGTTTCTAGCAACATCTACGACTTGGATAATATTTATATTCCCGATATGATCCATATTTCCGTTTCCGGCAATATCATCATTTCCGGAGTATTCATATTTTGCCTGTTGACGATTTCAGCTCCCACTGGAACCGAGATCCGTCGATTCCGAATTTTCATAAATAGAGTATTTAATTTACTTAAATACTTGATCCGTTCACGTACTATTTGTGTGACCCTACGAGTTCAGTCAAGAGTAAGCTGTCGATTAATATTATTAATTCCACTTAAATTGAAGCGGCCTCTAGCTAGGCATTCAGCTCACTTGATCTCACTGAATAATTAACTTGTTTAATTAATTAATACTGAACCGCATTTATTAGACTTAGCATTGAATGCATACTTGGACCAAGAGCATTATTTCCTTCAGTCTCCCACTTGTCCTTAGGGACAAGTGTGCATTGCCTAATTCCTTTGTCGCTTGATGCTTGATCATGAACATAAGGTAAGAGTAGTCATCCTTATTATGTCCAAAGGTATTTCTCGGTTTTAGAGTTCAACTGATCAAATAAAAAGATAATCATAGCCTATGATTCATCTGAGCACGACCATGCATTTTACAGTTTCTAGCTCTCCGAGTGGCCTAGTACAACTTTCAGCATCTCATCCCGATTTATGGGAGGACAATCCCAATCTTGCGATCTTGAGATTAGACTTCGTTTGATAGGTGATTACCCGAGCGTTGCCATTATGGCCTCCTTTTGCGGTGCGACGGTTGACAACGTCAAAGTAACTAGTTCTCAAACAAGTAATCTCAAATCACTCAGGTATTGAGGATTAGTGTCTAATAATGTAATGAAATTTACTTATGACATATTTTCATCTCTTACAGTAAAGTTTCTTAGGTCTGTCCGATACTAGTCTTCTCAAAGTAAGTATCTATGCAAATGATTACGACATTGCCATGTCCACATAGTTCAAGACAAAGAACTACTAGTCATCTTGCATTCTAGTCGTCTAGTGTTTTATATGCGCCCACCTTTATGTAAAACTTCCGACCAGGGACCATTTTCAACTTTTGACATTCAAGTTCACTTGATAGACTTTTCTTAGTCACAGGACTGGTCCTGATAGTCTATCTTGAATATATCATCAAATTGAAGGGACTCATCATTTAATAAACCACAAATTAAATGGAAAAATGAATTCTATTTCATGTATATGAATGGTTAACCAATAATGTTTTACAAAGTATTAAACTCTAAAACTTTAAAATATTAATTAAGGACATCAAAGCCATTCTCCCACATGCTTGATTCCCATAGCTGCAGTGTGCGAGTTGTGCTTCGCTTGCGGCAAAGGTTTATTTAATGGATCTGAGATATTGTCGTCAGTTCTAATCTTGCTTATCTCGACTTCTTTTCTTTCAACGAACTCTCGTAGAAGGTGAAATCTACGAAGTACATGCTTGACTCTCTGGTGGTGTCTAGGCTTATTTGCCTGTGCAATAGCTCCGTTATTGTCACAATATAGAGCTATTGGTCCTTTAATGGAGGGGACTACACCAAGTTCTCCCATGAACTTCCTTATCCAAATAGCTTCCTTTGCTGCTTCATGTGCAGCAATGTACTCCGCTTCAGTTGTAGAATCCGCAATGGTGCTCTGTTTAGCACTTTTCCAGCTTACTGCACCTCCGTTGAGGCAGAAGACAAACCCATACTGTGATCTGAAATCATCCTTGTCATTTTGGAAACTTGCGTCTGTATAGCCTTTAACAATTAATTCATCATCTCCACCATAGACCAGGAAATCATCTTTGTGCCTTTTCAGGTACTTCAGAATATTCTTGGCGGCAGTCCAATGCTCCACTCCTGGGTCTGACTGATATCTTCTCGTAGCACTGAGTGCGTACGCAACATCCGGGCGTGTACATATCATAGCATACATTATTGAACCAATCAATGATGCATATGGAATCCCACTTATTCGTCTACGCTCATCCAGTGTTTTTGGGCACTGAATCTTTCATAGAGTCATTCCATGAGACATGGGTAGATAGCCTCGCTTGGAGTCTGCCATCTTGAACCTTTCAAGCACCTTGTTGATATAAGTGCTTTGACTAAGTCCAATCATCTTTTTAGATCTATCTATGTAAATCTTGATGCCCAATATGTACTATGCTTCTCCTAGATCCTTCATCGAAAAACATTTCCCAAGCCAAATCTTGACAGAGTTCAACATAGGAATGTCATTTCCGATAAGTAATATGTCGTCGAAATATAGTACTAGGAAAGCAGTTTTGCTCCCACTGACCTTCTTGTATACATAAGATTCGTCTGCGTTCTTGACGAAGCCAAATTCACTGACTACTTCATCAAAACGTATATTCTAGCTCCTTGATGCTTGCTTCAATCCGTAAATGGATTTCTTAAGCTTGCATACCTTTTTAGCATTCTTTGGTTCCTCAAAACCCTCAGGCTGTGTCATAAACATAGTTTCTGATAAAACATCGTTTAAGAAAGCGGTTTTGACATCCATCTGCCATATTTGGTAATCGTAATATGCAGCAATTGCTATCATTATCCGAATAGACTTTAGCATTGCAACTGGTGAAAAGGTTTCATCGTAATCCACACCGTGGACTTGCCTGTAACCTTTTGCAACCAATCTAGCTTTGAAAACTTCTAGTTTCCCATCCTTGTCCTTTTTCAGTTTGAAAACCCATTTGCTTCCTATGGCTTGGTAGCCATCTGGCAAATCGACCAAATCCCAAACTTGGTTTTCACACATGGAGTCTAATTCAGATTGCATGGCTTCTTGCCATTGCTTGGAGCTAGGGCTCGTCATAGCTTGTTTGTAAGTCACAAGGATACATTTGTGAGATTTTGGTTGAAGTTTGTCTGAAAGTAATCGTTTGACGTATATTTCACAACCCCAAATCTTAAGAAAAGACACATTTGGAGGCTTTCCAAACCATAACTCATATGGAGTCTTTTCGACAGCTTTAGACGGGCTCTATTTAGTGTGACTGCAGCTGTGTTTAGTGCATGTCCCCAAATTTCTATTGGAAGTTCGGCCTGACCCATCATCGATCTAACCATGTCTAGCAAGGTCCCGTTCCTCTGTTTTGACACACCGTTCCATTGAGGTGTTCCGGGAGGAGTCAATTCTGATAGAATTCCACATTCTTTCAGATGGTCATCAAATTCATAGCTCAGATATTCACCGCCTCTATCAGACCACAGTGCTTTAATCTTCTTGCCTAACTGATTCTCTACTTCACTCTAACATTCCCTGAATTTGTCAAAGGATTCAGACATATGCTTCATTAGGTAGACATAACCATACCTACTGAAGTCATCTGTGAAAGTGATAAAGTAGCTGAAACCACCTCTAGCATTTGTACTCATTGGTCCACATACATCTGTATGGATTAAACCCAATAGTCCAGTTGCTCTTTCTCCAACTTTAGAGAAAGGTTGCTTTGTCATTTTGCCAAGTAAGCATGATTCGCACTTACCATAATCATCTAAGTCAAATGGTTATAGAATTCCTTCCTTTTGAAGTCTTTCTATGCGCTTCATGTTAATATGGCCTAATCGACAATGCCACAGATAGGCGAGATCTGAATCATTCTTTTTGGCCTTTTTGGTATTTATGTTATAAACTTATTTGTCGTGATCTAGCAAATAAAGTCCATTGACTAATCTAGCGGATCCATAAAACATCTCTTTACAATAAAACGAGCAACTATTGTCTTTTATTAAAAAGGAAAATCTCTTAGCATCTAAGCAAGAAACAGAAATGATGTTTTTAGTAAGACTTAGAACATGGAAACACTCTTCCAGTTCCAAAACTAGCCAAGAGGGCAACGACAAATAATAAATTCCTACAGCTAATGCAGCAATCCGTGGTCCATTTCCCACTCGTAGGTCGACTTCACCCTTGCTTAATCTTCTACTTCTTCTTAGTCCCTACGAATTGGGATATAAGTGTGAGCCACAACCTGTATCTAATACCGAAGAAGTTGAATTTGCAAGTATACAGTCTATAACGAAAATACCTGAAGATGGAACGACTGTTACGTTCTTCCTTAAGCTTCAAGCAATCTCTCTTCCAATGCCCCTTCTTCTTGGAGTAGAAATATTCAGATTCAGAAGTGGGTTGGCTCACCTTCTTCTTTTCAGACTTGGTGCTGCCAGCTTGCTTAGTTGGGTTGGCCTTCTTGCCACCTTTCTTAGCATTCCTCTTCTATCCAGATTTCTTGAACTGGCTCCACGCACCATAAGCACATCTTGCTTATCACTTTTGAGCGTCTTTTCAGCGGTCTTCAGCATACCGTGAAGCTCAGTGAGCGTTTTGTCCAGACTATTCATACTGTAGTTCAGCTTGAACTGATCATACCCGCTATGAAGAGAATGGAGGATGGTGTCTACAGCCATTTCCTGAGAGAACTGCTGATCCAGTCGACTCATATTCTCAATGAGTCCAATCATTTTGAGAACATGTGGACTTACGGGCTCGCCTTTCTTAAGCTTGGTCTCAAGAATTTGCCTATGAGTCTCAAATCTTTCGACTCGAGCCAGATCTTGGAACATGTTCTTTAACTCACTGATGATCGTGAAAGCATCTGAGTTGATGAACGTTTTCTGTAGATCTGCACTCATGGTTGTAAGAATTAGACATTTTACATCCTTGTTGGCATCAATCCAACAATTTAGGGCTGCCTGAGTGACCCTGTCGCCTGCGGCTTCGGGCATCGCCTCTTCCATGACATACTCCTTTTCTTCCTGCATAAGAACTATTTTCAAGTTCCTTTGCCAGTCAAGGAAGTTTTTCCCTTTCGAGAATTGAACGGATGTTGAATGAATTATTGTTTGCCATAGTTAAAACTACAATTTAAAAGAATAAACAATTAAATAACCATTCACAATTTCTCTTAATAAACTTAAATTATAGCATTCATGCATAATTCAATATTTATTAAGCATTTTATTCAAGTTATGTGTTCCGGCAGGTGTGAATAAAATGATTCCAAGATCCTAAAATCATCGAAGAATTAAGCACATTCTGTATTTAGACTCAATTCTAAAATATTTTAGGTAAGCAAATCCTTTGCTAATAGTCTAGAAACTACTCTTGGTTGATAGGTACGTCTAAGAACTTATTAGGTAAACCTATCTGTTTTGCCATGACATAAAAGGACTCCTTACTTATATCGTTGAGTTTCACCAAAACTAACATGTACTCACAATTATTTGTGGACCTTACCCCTTTAGGATCAATAAGTAACACCTCGCTATGGCGGAAAACTATTACTAAGATTGATGTAAAGGTTATCCACGTAAGTGTTATTTCGGCATGACACCTTTTAACTCAATTTTTAAAGTTTGGAACTTAAGGCTCTTACTACGTTGGTTAGATTTTAAGTGAACTAAAATCCTTAATCATGCAACATAATCAAGCCATAATCTCATGCATAATTAAGACATATTTAAAGCAATAAATAACTTAAAGCATGCATAAGATATAAATGTGATCTAGCACTAGTAGAAAAAACCTCAAGTGTTTGGGGGAAAATGCCCTCAAGTGCTGGTGATTATGCCCCCATCACTTGGAGGTGAAGCACTTGATAATATTAAGTGCTTGGGGTTTAAGAAACCCCAAGCACTTGACATGCCAAGTGCTTGGTTTATAAGAAAAACCCCAAGCACTTGACATGTCAAGTGCTTGGGTTATAAAGAAAACCCCAAGCACTTGATTTGTCAAGTGCTTGGGTTCTGATAAAAACCCCAAGCACTTGCGTCAAAGTTTTTATAAAAAAAAATATAATTTTCTCCGATTTTTTAAAACTAAATCGACACATAAAAATAAATCCAGATTCAAATAAAACTTAATATTACAATATAATAATAAAGACTAGAATATCGATCTTGAATAATAAAGTAAACTCAATTCAATTGTAATTCACAAAATATACAAGTAAAGAATTCAACATTTAATATTGTATAACACTATAAGTTAATGTAAAAACTAACACGAGAATTTTAACAAACTATATACAGAGAGACTATGTCATCCTTGCATTCCTTGCATTCCCCAGGCACAATCCTTGCATTCCAAGCCCTCATCACTCCCTTCTCCCATAATGCTTATGTCATCCTGTCAACAGATCAGCTTACCTGCAACAATGCATTTTACTGATTCTCTTTTTTAAACATTGGAAGTCACTATAGGACAGCTTGAAGTACGAGAACCGTTCTTTATAAGTTTCGCAGCAGTGAAGTTGCTGTCAAAGAGAACCCCGCAATCCAAGTGTCGAGAAAAAAAGAAGCAAAGTAGAAACAACAACATAGAAAGAAGAAGTTGAAGCAAAGCAGAAACAACAACATACAGAGTTGCAGCATAAGCAAATAGAGGAGGGTCACACAAAAAACACAGCCAAAACTCGAAAAGGAAAATCGAAAGAAAAATAAGCTTATTACAGTCTCAATACTAGTTCAATCTTCCCATTAACCAAAGACATGGCATCACCTAAATTAATTTACAGATGCATCACCTAAATCAGCTAACTTATACCCATTAACCAAACAGGAAAAGATTATGGCCATGATATTAATTTACTGAAAATACCGAGTATAAATGAAGAATAGAAGTTCTAACCTATTTCATGCTTGCCATTGTCAGGGATATAACTTCCATGAACCACATTCCTGCAAGTATTAAGTAGAATTCAGAATAGTGCATACTGCATAGCTAACAATGTCTGAGACCGCACCATGATTTTCCAACTTTAGACATCATGGAAATTTAGTGAAAAGCCTAAGAGACCAACCTCCCCGTTTGAACATCATGGACATTATTTATTTGTTAATGTTTCTTAATCAAGGCAAAGACATGGTTTGCAAGATGAAAAATCACTTGGAGCAACTGAACATAAGATATTCAAGTTGACTTCAGTAATGATAAACAAATAAAAGGGAGATAAGTAACAACTGGTTTTCCACATGCGTCTAATGAAGGAAATAATGCCCTTGGTCCAAGTATGCATTTAATGGTAAGTCTAATAAATGCGGTTCAGTATTAATTAACAAGTTAATAATTCAGTGAGATCAAGTGAACTGTATGCCTAGCTAGAGGCCGCTTCAGTTCAAGTGGAATTAATGATATTAATCCACAGCTTACTCTTGACTTAACCCGTAGGGTCACACAAATAGTACGTAAACGGATCAAGTATTTAATGGCATTAAATACTCCATCTATGGATATTCGGAATCGACGGATCTTGGTTTCAGTGGGAACTAAGATCGTCAAAGGCAAATAATGAATACACCGGAAACGATGATATTACCGGAAACGGAATATGGATCGTATCGGAAATATAAATATTGTCCAAGTCGTAGATGTTGCCGGAAACGGAAACATGGTACATATTGGAAAATATTATCGAAAATGGAAATATTGCCGGAAACGGAAATATTGTCGGAATCGGAAATATTATTGGAATCGGAAAATAATTCCGGAAACGGAAATATTAAATATTTGTTCGAAACGGAAATTAATTCCGGAATCGGAAATGTTAAATATTGTTCGTATCGGAAATGAATTCCGGAATCGGGAAATTAATCGGAAGCGCGTGGTACGAATTAGCATCGGACGAGACTTGCTAGACGAAGGCCCAGCACGAAGCCAGACCAGCGTCCAGCAAGCCAATGCGCCACACAAGACAACCAAGGCCACGCCAGGCCCAGCGCAAGGCCAGGCCCAGTAGGCCAAGGCTGCCTGTAGGGGAATACAGTTAAACATAATAACATGTGCGGAAACAATCCCTAAAGCCTGGAAGGATGTATAAAGCACAGATTAAGCAGACTTACGCTAGCAGCGTGTTTTCCACAAATTGTCAACGAACACGAACTTAGAACTCCAATTGTCGTTCCTCTACTTGGTTCACCGACACGATCAGATCCGTCTTGATTATCGTAGCTTAGACAATTGATAGGCGTATTTCCCGTCGTTGATAGAAAACAACCTATGCAAACAATATTTATAAAACCACTCAACTACCGGCTAGCGGTAAGCAAAGGGATCGTCCCAAAGAAACGGTGGTTATTGAGTTTGAAAGTGAATCTAGTTCGAACAAGGATTTGGTTTTGAATTGTCACTTTTAAGAATCTAAAACTAAGAATTATGCTAAATTGAATCAAGAAAGGGAAACGTTAGGGAGTCGGGGATAGGCTAGGGAAACCGGGGGAAATAAATACAACTATCTAGCAATGGTGATCATGCAACGAAATGGTGATTAGGCAAATGGCATCTAAAGACGAACCCGCCACCTCTCGGATAGGGAACGCTAAGCGTCTAATCCACGGAAGAGCTTTCGCCTAATCCTAGATTAAACTAACTAGCATATAATAGGCACCGCCATTTGATCACACAAGATAGGCCCACAATTTCTCGCCAAACCTATCCTATGGTTCCATGTGAATCTAATCGAATAGCATTTGCAACTACCACTCAACTAGCATGGATATCCTATCATCAAATATATTTAATCACATGAATCAACCAACAATCAATCAACAATTTCCCCTAATTAAGCCCCTAGATTCTCCCCTTTCCCTAACCTAATTCTACTCACTAGTCATTCTAGAAATCAAGCAATCCATTAATTCTAAGCTAGCAAGCATGAAATTGAAGGAGTAGGAGAAGAGAATTAAGAGTTCAATTGCACAATCAAATCACAAATTGAAAATAAGAGTAACTTCAATCAATGAAATCAAGAATTCAAGAAATTAAGGAATTGAAGAACAATCAACAACAAAGCAAGAGCAAGAATTAAGAAACTAAGAATTAAGTTGCAAGAAAAAGAGAAGAGTTGAAGGAATTACAGATTTGAAGTTTGAAATCAATGAGTTTCTCTCTCTAGAACACTAGCTTGAAGAGCAAAATATCTAAAACCTCCTAAAATCTATTTCTGAAATTAATTGTTAATGAAATTAAAGAAAATTCTATTTATACTAAACCCCGAAAATAAGAGATTTAAACTCGAAAATTGAATCCCGCGCAGCCGTGCGAACGGGCATACCCAGCTGCGATCGCACCTGTGCGATCGTGCTGTGATTCCATGCGAACGAGCTCACCGACGATTCTCCTCCTTCGATCCGTGCGATCGTGCTCAGCAACCGTGCGATCGCACGGTTCTGACTTGGCCAATTCTTCATAAATCCTCATGTGCTCGCACAGGAATTCAGTGCGAGCCCACCGAAATTCCGTGCGAGCGGGCTCCTCTGTGGTGCGATCGCACAAAATCACTCGTAATTCCTGCATCGATTTTCCAGATTCGTGCGAACGAGCTCTTCTTCTAATGCGGTCGCACAAATTCCCATATAGTTCCTGCATCGATTTTCCAAATTTGTGCGAACACACATTCCTGGGGGCACGAGAACACGAACCTGCTTGACTTTGGAGGCAACTTTGCTGACCTGTGCGAACGCACATAAATTCCGTGCGATCGCACGGAATTTATTCGAGCAATTCTCATCCATTTTCCATCATTTTCAACATTTTTACCTGAAAAGTACAAAGATGGAATAAGGGGATAAAAATGCAACAAAACTATGCAAAACTATCAAAAAGCATAATGAAATTCTATAAAATCCTAGGCCTAGAGCGACATAAATGCCGCTCATCAAACTCCCCCAAGCTAAGCGTTTGCTAGTCTCTAGCAAACAAAACTTAACTAGGGAAAGAATGAGCAACTAATAGAGTTCTAAAAATTTACCAAAAACAAAATCTAGCAAATCTAATCAAGGCAAGACTATAATGGAAAACAAAAACCAAGAAAAGAAAGAAAGAAAAGAAGAAGAAAAGAAAAGAGAAGAAAAGAAATTAAACTACAAAATCCAAGATGGGCCTTATTATGGAACAAGTATAGAAGAACACTAATATTACTAATAAAATAAATGAGTACACGCTAACTAATGTCCTAAATCGAGTGAAAGATTCGAGCATCAAGCAAAGCGAACTAAGGGCAAGCAGTAGTCAATCCCCTACATCCGGGCATACCACGTCAAATCTCTAGATCTTATCCACCCTTGAGAATAGCGTCTCAAGACACCGCGAAAGCGCCAGAAAATCAATATTAGGCTACCCGACATCTTAGCATGACAACCTTGTTCCTTAAGCTTGACCAAATCCTCCCTCCAACGACAATGACTCAACTCTAAAGGGTCAAGAGGGCTTTTAGGGCGTAACGTAGCCTAGGGGTAAGGTGCGGAACAAATTTGGCAATTTGGTGCTCATACCTAAAGTGAAGCGCAATGATAGAACTAAACTCAAGCATTTTGAACCAAACACAAACTCGTACCACTTATTTGGGGTACCCCCACGCTTATTCAACAACAATTCTAAACTACAACTCTTTTTGCATTTTTTTCCTGGATTTGATTTTCCTCTTTTTTTGTGTTTCAAATGAAACTTTTCATGCCTTGTTTTTCCTTATTTTTTTTTGGCTTTTCACAACTTAACTCTCTTTTTGCTTTTGCATCAATTATTCACTATATACAACATTCTTCCAAAACTTTGCCATTCATACCAAACAACATTCATTCCTCAACTTTGCATAATCAATCCAAAACAACAAGCATCATAACTCTAAGCTTCACTATCACTTCTAAGGGTGAAAACAAAACAAAGGCTATTAGGCTTGTAATGTGCTCATAAGAAATGAAGGGTCAAGGCTGTCGTATCGTATAATACGTTTTCCAACTAATTCCCGAAAAGCTATTAAATGAATTTCCGATTCATTTAATCCGGTGATCTGTTATGTGTCATTGGTGTGACCTTGTAGGTTCAGTCAAGAGTAAGCTGTGAGTTTAATATTCATTAGAACTCACTGATCGGAAGCATTGCTCCAGCTAGCTGTTCCGATCACTTGATCTCACTGAATTAATTGTTCGCAATTAATCTGAACCTTGGGTGAAGGACATATTTCTTTCACTGCCAGCATGGCTGCGCGCGCAATGGGCTGCGAGGCTCGCGTGGGCCGCAAGGCTTGCGTGGGCTGAGCGCCTGCAAGGGCTGTGCGCGGGCATGGCCTGCGGGCATGCGGGCCATGCTCGTGTGTGTGTGTTTGTGCTTCCACACAAATCCTAAGTCAAGTAGGATTCGATTAATGTTGATTTCCTAATCCTAATAGGATAAATTAGTTAAATAGAGTTTTAATTAAATTCTAATTAACTAATTAGAATTATAATAGGATTCCAATTTGTTTTCCATACCACTATAAATATCTGATCCTAGTTCACAATTTATACACAAGTTTCAAGTATTCAAAGTGAGTTTTGAGAGCAAAAATCCAGTCAAAAAATTGCCCCATAATAGCCGAAAATTCTAGTACCTTGAGGGATATTCTAGTTAGTCAATCTTAAGGCGGATCCGGACGTGCTGTGGACTATCTACGGAGGGACGACAATTGGAGTCTTAAACACTTGTTCTTGTTCGGTTCGGGCCCAGCAAGGGAGGGCACGCTACAAAGTGTATGCATCTAAATTATGCTAATTGTTATGTGCAATTAATTTGAATCCTGGCATATAGGTTTTTCCACATGATTATGTTGTTCATATGTATCATAACCTAACAGTGGTATCAGAGCCTCTAATCAATTACGTAATAATTGCTTAACATGGTTAAATTTTACAAATTTGCAAAGAATTAAAAGGGGTGATTAATTTTCGTAATTATGAATTAATTGCAAATTGCGTTTATTTAATTATATGTACGCAGTTTTTCGGCAGTTTCTTCGTTACTCAACGAAATCGAGTGATTTTTGTGTCAATTCCACATGTAAAAGGCATTCTAAAAGTTTGACAAAAATATAATTTTTTTTCGGCCAAACCCAGAATTCCCAAATTCGAAGCCTAACTATGACTTTTCGGAGGTTTTAGTTTTTCGAACGCAAAAGTTTGTAATTTTAAGATGTTAAATTGAATATTTGCTATTCTTATTGTTAAATCTTGAATTTTTGATTGACCTACTGTATATGTTTAACAAATTTGAATGCCTAAGCTTGTCAATTATACAACCTAATTTGTAATTGTAATTAATTTGTTGAAATTCGAATAATTTAGAATTGATTTGATTTTCATAATTAATTGACGATTTAATTAGGTATCCATGATTAAAAACCACCATAAAAATTGTTGATTTATGATAAATTTTAAATTTTTATGACCTAGATTTGAATCCATGATAATCGGAAATTAATTGATTAATAAATTTTCGATTTTTTGCCCAAAAATTATGAAATTAATATGATTTATTAATTTGTCATTAATTTTGAATTAAATTTTTTTTATGAAAAACGCTCATAAATGTTGCACGCACAAAGCAATGGACGCTACGTGTTACTCTTAAGGGGTGTTGTATAGTGCGGGTACGCGACGACGAGCAAGGGAGCTCGTCGCCCGTGCGGTACGAATGTAGCGAGCAACAAGCAAGGCGCCCGCGCAAGGCCCACCGCCTGTGCGTGTGTGCTGTGCGATGGGCGAGGGCGATGGCGCAAGGCACAAGCGAGCGAGCGAGACGCGTGTGGGTAGAGATGAGGCTGCGCCACAGCTCGCACTGGCTCGCTCAGCGAGCAAGACAGAACGCGCAAGCAGGAAGCGATCCCTCGCCCAACGCGCGCTGCCTTGTGCAGCAAGAAAACGCGACGAGCAATGGGGTTGCGCGCAGTGTGGCCTGCGATGGCTGCGTGTGCGTGAGGCGCTGCTGCTCGTGCCTTGAGCAGCGATCAGTCGTGCGGGGCAAGGCAGCCTCGTGGCTCGATGGGGCTTGGGCGCAAGCCCAAGTGCCTCGTCTTGCTACGATTGATACGTTTTGATTTTAATTTTAGATTTTCAGTTCGGAAATGATTTTAATTAACTTTAAAGTTAATAATTTAAATTGTTTTCTTGGATTTTAATTTTGATTATTATAATTATTATAAATTTTAATTTATACTAATTATTTACTAAAATTAAAAACTTGAATTAATTTAAATTTAATTGTTTAATTCAACTGAAAATAAATTAAAAGGGGATTCAATTATAATTTTATATGAGCTTTAAATTTTAATTAAACTTGTATGTTTCCGGTTAGACTAGAAATACATTTTTATGTTTAAAATTAGTAAAGCACATAAAGTTATTGGTTTAAGTGGGAGCCTTTAGTCATAAACTCTTGATTAGGTCTACAATCCTTTAAGTTTAAAACAACTTGATTAGAATTAATAAGGACTGAATAATTGGTAGATTATTGGTGCCCTTGATTAATTGCTGCAAATATTTATGTGATGCATAACATGTGTTTTACTAACTAGCTATGTGGGCCCTTCATGATAATGAATGGGTGAATGGTATATATTGTATTATGTACTGTTTTGCAAGTTAATGAAAGTGACTAGTATGGCCCAAATAGGATAGAAAATATGGTCTGCTACCATTAATTTGAATGTAATATTGGTCTAAAGTACCAAATTTTATTGCTTTTAAATATGGTCTGCGTACCATCAAATAGTTGTAATTAGTTTAATTATAGCTTATCCTATTTGAAGAAAATGGCGCCTCCCATGGTGAAATTCAAGACGGAGTTTCCAATCCATTTTCAAGACGGACTTTGAAGTTGAAGCTTCAAGATGAAGTCGGGCCATACTAGATCACATTTAAATCTTATGCATGTTTTAAGTTATTTATTGCTTTAAATATGTCTTAAATTATGCATGAGATTGTGGCTTGATTATGTTGCATGATTAAGGATTTTAGTTCACTTAAAATCTAACCAACATAGTAAGAGCCTTAAGTTCCAAACTTTAAAAATTGAGTTAAAAGGTGCCGTGCCAAAATAACACTTACTTGGATAACCTTTACATCAATCTAGTAATAGTTTTACGCTCAGCGAGGTGTTACTTATTGATTCTAAAGGGGTAAGGTACACAAAATAATTGTGAGTACATGTTAGTTTTGGTGAAACTCAACGATATAAGTAAGGAGTCCTTTTATGTCGTGGCAAAAATTGATAGGTTTACCTAATAAGTTCTTAGACGTACCTATTAACCAAGAGTAGTTTCTAGACTATTAGCAAAAGGCTTTTGCTTACCTAAAAGATTTTAGAATTGAGTCTAAATACATAATGTGCTTAATTCTTCAATGGTTTTAGGGTCTTGGAATCATTTTATTCACACCTGCCGGAACAATAAATTCAAATAAAATGCTAATGACTTGTTTAAATTGCATGATTGCTTTAATTTTCAAGTTATTACTCATGATAAATGTTTGACTTTGCATGCTTCAATGTATGTTTTAATTATTATTTATAATTAAATATCTCGCACTGCAGTAAATCCTTTTAGAAAGGTAACAGTAAATTTCCTCGATTGGTAAGTGAATCCAAGAACGATTGACGGAAATGAGAGAAAGTGAGCAATTTAAATGTACGTTTCTTATAGTGACTTTTATGGTTGTTTTCGAGTATCAAAGTCGAATAGAAAACCGATTGGTGCTTGTGAATTCAAAATACAATGTAGTTTTGAGATCATAAAGCATTGAGTTTAAACGCTCAACCTTACCAATGGTTAACAACCTAATATCTTTGTCCATTTAATTCTCGAATGAGTCTAGTCCCTAGACATTCGAATAGATTGATGCTTAGAGAACTTTAGAAGCTTCTGGTAAGATCATCTTGTTGAAGCAAAATATTCAACATAAATTAAATAAGAACTTTGTTGAATAACCTTGGAAATTTCTAACAAAGAATAAAAGTCAACACTAGAGAATTTAATTCTTAAGACTATAAGAAAGGGTACAAGAAATAGGAAAACAAGGAACAAGTGAAAGGAATTTACAATTCCGTTTCTACCTAAAAGTTAATGTTTAAAGAGAAGTGACCTAGCAATCAAACTTCCTTGGTATCATATACCGCTTGAGGTTCTTATTTCGGTAATAACTCAAACAATGGAAGCTAGGATACACTAATGACCAACAAGTGGGAATGAAGCATGGCAATGCTACATTAGTTGTAGGGTCATCTAGTTTGTTTTAAGTCCTTTCAAAGGCTGGAACTTAATGGCTATTTTATTCCATAATCAGCATACCTAAATTTCTGTTTTCAAACACAGAAAGACTCACATTCAAGAAAAACAAAAACAATGTTTGTTTGTTTATTTGAATGAAATGGTCATTTACGGGTTGAGTCAATATGCTTGATTAAAAGAAACAACTCTTTAACAATAAGAACTTCACTAGGTTCAAATCAACCCCTTGATTTGAGTTCCACTAATCTTTGGCATTGTTTCTTAGACCATATCAACAAGTTAGCGTTCTAAAGCTCTATTTTGATGTACTTTTGAAAGTTAATTGATTTCTAGATCAATTCAAGAAAGCTAGTATTACTTGTCGAAAGTAACAAAAGATATTAACTATTGTTAGAACGCCTAGACAATAGAGTTCAAAGCTAAAGAAAGATTTTATGACTTTATTATTTCACATGGATTTGAGTGAATATAGGTTTATTTACTCAATGGGATATAAATTTGAATCTGTTTGGCTAGTTCAAAGATTCAGAAGTATAAAATCGACTTGGCAAGAAATCATAAACATCTAGGTTAGATCATGTTGTTGATTACTTATACCAAGAATGGTCATCAATGAATGTGTGTTGTAATTTCACGATCTAGCTCCATAAGATATGGCATATCTACGTTGGAATGATCGAAGTCAATTAGTACTTGATTTGATCAATGATGAATCATAAAGACTTTTTCCTAAAATTTCAAAAAGAAATGCTCAATACCACCAAACTAAACCAAATTCGTTAAAGCTATTGAAAAGTAATTTCAGAATATCTTTTCATAATATATATATCTAAAGAGTTCCTAAACTCAGTGGGAGCTTAGTGTTTGTTATTCAACAAACTAAGGCCCAAGTATAGATATATGTTTCATTGTGATTTATTCAAATGAAACACAAGGGTATTGTTTCTACCACGAATGTTTGAGAACATAATGTTTGTTTGCTCGAAATAATGTCCTTTTGGAGATTCGTTTCCAAAATGACAAGTGGGAGAAAATAGACCTCGAAAGTCTTCGAGGCGAACAAAAAACATAAAACGGAGATTCCGGAGGCTTTTCGAAGTTCTTTAGAAAATCCGAACACTTATTCTTTAAGGACTTTAGAAGTGGCTTTAAAGAATGAACATCTCTTAGAAGACTTTACAAGTGCTTCAAGGAGAACGGAATATTCAAAGGACTTTCAAGTGGCTATTGATATTCTATTGTTTGATGTTCTATACCCAAGTAGGCATAGAGTTCAATTCACTGAAACTATGAGATTCTTCTATTAGATAGTGAAGAAACATGGAGTTCAGGTCACTGAAGCTATGAGATTCTTCTATTAGATAATGAAAAAACCTACAACTTGCAGTCAAACTATTATCATGTAGATTAATGAGTTTGTGACCTGTAAGAAAGCTATGACGAAACCCAGATTCCCTAAAATGGTTAGAGGCCATATATAGACTCAAATGTTTTAGATGGTTAAAGGCCATAAAACATAACCAATGTTTTGATGACAAAATTGAAAATTTGTTGATTTGCAAGAATAGGTTTACACCAATTGGTTGCAAATTGGTTTTAAGGATAAAAACCATCAAACATGGAATTGCGTTCACACACAAAGCTAGATTAGTTGCTAAAGGTTACAAGCAAATTCACGGCGTGGATTGTGTTGAAACCTCATGCAAAAGCGTAAGGCTCAAGTCTATAAATCAAGCAATGATTGCATATTGGTACATATGACAATTGGATGACAAAACGTATTCCTCAATCAAATGTTGGAATAAACTATGTACATGACATGTCATAGGATTTGTGGATCCAAGTAATGCTTGAAATGAATGCTAGCTTATGAAATCTAAGCATGGATTTAAGCAAGCATTTGGGAATTGGAACTGTATTTTAGTTAAGCTAATAAGTATTTTAGTTTCATAAAATGTACATAAATCTTATAGATGTATAAAAAGTTTAGTGGGAGTACATAAAACTTAATTGGTCCTATGTGTATCGCACACATATCTATCTATTGTGAAATAACATTCAAATGCTAATTTGAAATTATTATCAATGATGGACCAAGGCGATACTTAGTACATACTGGGTATTAAGATCTATTTACAAAGATCTTATAATATTGTTTTAGATTAAGTAATGGTATTTACTAAATCAAACACGAAATACTCCATTGGAGATACTCGACCCATGTGAATAAATCAAAGTAAAGAATGTTTGAACTATGTATAAGCATTTACTAAGTTAAACATCAAAGAATCTAATGAGATTCTTCACCTATATTATATGTCAAAGAATTTAGAAGGATTTAGTATCTACTGAAACTAGATGAGCTAAAAGTTACATGAATGGAATTCAATTGGGAATTATTCTGCGAAAGAATTTATCATGTATGATATAATATGAGGATTGCCAAAAATGTATCGTATGGCTTTAGGCATAACGGACATATACCAATCTTTATTGTTCTAAGTAAAGATCAAGTAGATTGAGATCAAGAAAGACTTATGGTACTTGAAAAGGTACATAAGAATAGTTCTTGATTCAAGGAAATAAAGATATTCTAAATATTGATGCTACACGCATAAACACTGGCAAAGGATCAAGCAAGATCCCTTTGGAGTTAACCATTGGCAAGGACGAGCTACATAGCATCGTGTTTTGAAATGGCAACATGGATTAGAGACCATGAGTTGTTGCGTAGGAAATTAAATACTAATTTCTACGTTCTAAGATACAGCTGGAAAGCCTTCCACATATCTATGAACTGCTTGGATAGGTAAATCCAAACAAAGCATCACTAGCAACCTATACAATTGAAGTGACAGTACTTATTGCCTAAGAAGCAACGAAACAAAGTTGTTTACATAAAGAGTTCTTAACTAAACTTGGGTAGATCACATGTCTGCTGAGTTAATGGTTCTTCATTGCAAAATGCGTAGAATCACTATTGAAGTAAGAAAGACTAGATCACATAATAAACAAACTCAGAAGATCTTGTCATCCTATCTCGAAAGACATTCGATGAAAGGATATTAAGACTAGCAAAGCATGATAACTAAACCTATGCAACAAGTGAGAAGCAACACTCACATTGTAGCACTGGAAATCAAGCATAGCTTTAAATTCCATGAACTGCTTTAAAGATGGGTTTGAGGCCCATGGTTGTAAAACATTAGGGTTGAACATTTATGATATATGAAATGTATTTTCATATTCCATTTAATCTTGGTTTAGTATTAAATGATGAGTCCCTTCAATTTGACGATATATTCAAGATAGACTGTCAGGACCAGTCATGTGACTAAGAAATGTCTATCAAGTGAACTCGAATGTCAAAAGTTGAAAATGGTCTCTGGTCGGAGTTTTCTATAAAGATGGACGCATAGAAAACGTTAGAATGCAAGATGACTAGTAGTTCTGTTTCTTGAACTATGTGGACATGGCAATGTCGTAATCATTTGCATAGATACTTACTTTGGGAAGACTAGTATCGGACAGACCTATGAAACTTTACTGTAAGAGATGAAAATATGTCATAAGTAAATTTCATTAAAATTATTAGACACTAATCCTCAATACCTGAGTGATTTGAGATTACTTGTTTGAGAACTGCTTACTTTGACGTTGTCAACCGTCGCACCGTAAAAGGAGGCTATAAAGGCAACGTCGGGTAATCACCTATTAAACGAAGTCTAATCTCAAGATCACAAGATTGGGATTGTCCTCCCATAAATTGGGATGAGATGCTGAAAAGTTGTACAAGGCTACTCGGAGAGCTAGAAACTGTAAAATGCATGGCCGTGCTCAGATGAATCATAGGCTATGATTATCTGTTTATTTGATCAGTTGAACTCTGAAACCGAGAAACACCTCTGGACATAATAAGGATGACAAATCTTACCTTATGTTCAAGAGCAAGCATTGAGTGACAAAGGAATTAGGAAATGCACACTTGTCCCTAAGGACAAGTGGGAGACTCAAGTATGCATTTAATGGTAAGTCTAATAAATGCGGTTCAGTATTAATTAACAAGTTAATAATTCAGTGAGATCAAGTGA
The DNA here is from genome assembly GCF_020520425.1 of Spinacia oleracea. NCBI lineage: Eukaryota > Viridiplantae > Streptophyta > Magnoliopsida > Caryophyllales > Amaranthaceae > Spinacia > Spinacia oleracea. Next base: position 97,771,094 of record NC_079490.1, read on the forward strand.
ACTGTATCCCTAGCTAGAGGCCGCTTCAGTTCAAGTGGAATTAATGATATTAATCCACAACTTACTCTTGACTGAACCCGTAGGGTCACACAAATAGTACGTAAACGGATCAAGTATTTAATGGCATTAAATACTCCATCTATGGATATTCGGAATCGACGGATCTTGGTTTCAGTGGGAGCTAAGATCGTCAAAGGCAAATAATGAATACACCGGAAACGATAATATTACCGGAAACGGAAATATGGATCGTATCGGAAATATAAATATTGTCCAAGTCGTAGATGTTGCCGGAAACGGAAACGGAAACATGGTACGTATCGGAAAATATTATCGGAAATGGAAATATTGTCGGAATCTGAAATATTCCCGGAAACGGAAATATTGTCGGAATCGGAAATATTATTGGAATCGGAAAATAATTCCGGAAACGGAAATATTAAATATTTGTTTGAAACGGAAATTAATTCCGGAATCGGAAATGTTAAATATTGTTCGTATCGGAAATGAATTCCGGAATCGGGAAATTAATCGGAAGCGCGTTGTACGAATTAGCATCGGACAAGACTTGCTAGACGAAGGCCCAGCACGAAGCCAGGCCAGCGTCCAGTAAGCCAGCGCGCCACACAAGACAACCAAGGCCACGCCAGGCCCAGCGCAAGGCTAGGCCCAGCAGGCCAAGGCTGCCAGCATGGCTGCACGCGCAATGGGCTGCGAGGCTCGCGTGGGCCGCAAGGCTTGCGTGGGCTGAGCGCCTACAAGGGCTGTGCGCGGGCATGGCCTACGCCCATGCGGGCCATGCTCGTGTGTGTGTGTTTGTGCTTCCACACAAATCCTAAGTCAAATAGGATTCGATTAATGATTGATTTCCTAATCCTAATAGGATAAATTAGTTAAATAGACTTTTAATTAAATTCTAATTAACTAATTAGAATTCTAATAGGATTCCAATTTTTTTTCCATACCCCTATGAATATGTAATCCTAGTTAACAATTTATACACAAGTTTCAAGTATTCAAAGTGAGTTTTGAGAGCAAAAATCCAGTCAAATAATTTCCCCATAATAGCCGAAAATTCTAGTACCTTGAGGGAGATTCTAGTTAGTCAATCTTAAGGCGGATCCGGACGTGCTATGGACTATCTACGGAGGGACGACAATTGGAGTCCTAAAGACTTGTTCTTGTTCGGTTCTGGCGCAGCAAGGGAGGGCACACTACAAAGTGTATGCACCTAAATTATGCTAATTGTTATGTGCAATTAATTTGAATCCTGGCATATATGTTTTTCCGCATGATTTATGTTGTTCATATGTATCATAACCTAACATCTAAGTGCTACGCAGATAACTTTGTAAGATAATGCAACCAACCCGAAAAAATAATATCGGGTACAAGACTCTTTGAAGTTACATGGGCTAGCATACCATATCTCCAATGTGTGCAAATGCATCATGATCAATCCTCTGACTGGTTAATGTAACATCCTACAAAATCAGCATAGCTACACAATTACTCATAACATACTTGCTAAAGATGTAATAGCTTTAGAGTTACAGATCAACTAACATAAAGGCGATGATTCAATTTCAGCAAACATCAACACTTAACTACCTTGTTCTGTAACCCCTGTTTTTCTACATTAAAATTTCTACAGCTCGAGTGTTATAAGTAATACTCTGATAGCAATTAAGGCAACTCCATGATATTACAATAGGTAAGTTGAAATTTCAGAACTGTCGGGACTAGGCATTGATCACCAATATTCTAACCATCTCATCCCAATTCCCAACAGACTAGTCTTTCCGACTACAAAGTTACAAAAATATTTGGAAAAGGACTGAAAGGAAATATGACCTTTTTCTCTTTATATAACGAACCTAAGCTAACGGAATTTCCTGGCAAACTAGAAAATTAACCAATTTAGCAACTACCCTTCAACTAACACAACTACCAACTAATACACTGTAGGGGAATACAGTTAAACATAATAACATGTGCGGAACAATCCCCAAAGCCAGGAAACATGTATAAAGCACAGATTAAGCAAACTTACATTCGAAGCGTGTTTTCCACAATAATCTGTCAACGAACACGAACAAAAAACTCCACTTGTCGTTCCTCTACTTGGTTCACCGACACGATCAGATCCGTCTTGATAATCGTAGCTTAGACAATTGATCAAGATACTTTGCTTTTGGGAAGAACTCACTTTGGAGGCACAGAGAGAATTAGGGTTCTCAGTGTCTCTAGGGTTTGAGTGTATGAATTGTATGTGTGTTGGAAACTAGGTTGTAAGGTTATATCATTAACCTTACTAACCGACCAAGCAAGAAGCAAGGCCGGCTAGCAAGCCGTGCGAGCCAAGCAACGGAGACACGCCCGCGTGCCCAACGACACACTGCAGGCCGAAGCGCACAGCGCGCACGCCGAGCAGCTGGGCCGTGGGCCTTGCTCGCTCGTCGCTGCTGTGCGCTCTTGCTTGCTGTTGCGTGCTCGCGCCCAATGGGCTTGCCTCGCTTGCTTTGGCTCGCGAGCTTGCTGGCTCGTTGGGCCTTGCACGCTTACGTGCTTGGCTCGACGGGCCGGCAACTCCGATGCCCTTCGTATTCGCGATTTAATATATTTCCGATATATTATTTATCGTTTCGTATACGATAAATCACCATCGTACGATACGATTTATTCGTGTCGCCCAGCTTACGAATATTCGCGATACGATATACGATTCCGACAAAGGTCGTATCGTATAATACGTTTCCAACTAATTCCCGAAAAGCTATTAAATGAATTTCCGATTCATTTAATCCGGCGATCTGTTACGTGTCATTGGTGTGACCTTGTAGGCTCAGTCAAGAGTAAGTTGTGAGTTCAATATCCATTAGAACTCACTGATCGGAAGCATTGCTCCAGCTAGCTGTTCCGATCACTTGATCTCACTGAATTAATTGTTCGCAATTAATCTGAACCTTGGTATTAGACTTAATGCACCTTGGGTGAAGGACATATTTCCTTCAATCTCCCACTTGTCATTCAGACAAGTGTGCATCCACATTCCTTTGTCACTTAGTGTTACTTACTGAACATAAGGTAAGATCCAAGCCATCCTTATTAGGTCCAGAAGTGTTTCTCGGATTACAGAGTTCAACTGTCAAACTTTTGCAGAAGGTTAAGCCTAACCATTCTGAGCACGGCCATGCATTTTACAGTATCTAACTCTTCGAGAGGCCTTGTTACACAACAACACCATATCCTATCAAAGATAGGAGGACAACCCATTCTTGCAATCTATGAACACTCACTTTGATTCATAGTACGCCCAATAACTGCTTTTATAGCCTCCTTTTACGGTGCAACGTTTAGCTAGTATCAAAGCGAACTAATTCTCAAACGAGCAGACATAATCGCTCATGTTCCGAGGAACGGTTTCTAATCACCATTAATGAGAACTACCTATGACATGACTTTAATCTCTTAAAGCGTTCTCATGGTCAATCCGATACAAGATCCAATAAGTATCTATGCAAAAGATTCTGACATCCAGTCACTCTAGTTCAAGAAACAGGATTAAGTAATCTACTTGCAATCTAATCTTCATTAGTCATTGGTCGTCCACCTTTCAATGACCTGGATTAGGGATCCTTTGTGACTTCAATATTCAAGTTCACTTATGGGTGTTTCTTTGTCAAAGAATCCATCTTGACATCCCATTTGAATGATTTGAATCACATGGACTTATCATTTCATTCTAAACCACAATTAAATGAATATGAAATAAATAAATTTCATAAATATGAAATGGTTAAACCAATTGTTTTAAACATAGATCTAACAGATGTTCTAAAACAATACTTAGAAAATCAAAGCCATTCTCCAACATGCTTGATTCCCATGGTATCTACATGTGCTTTGTGTTTCACTTGTGGCAACGGTTTAGTCAATGGATCCGCGACGTTGTCGCCAGTTCTAACCTTGCAAATCTCGATTTCCTTTCTTTCAACGATCTCTCGAAGTATGTGAAATCGCCGCAGTACGTGCTTGGACTTCTGGTGGCTCCTAGGCTCCTTTGCCTGGGCAATGGCTCCGCTATTGTCGCAATACAAAGCCACTGGTCCTTTAATGGAGGGGACAACACCAAGTTCTTCGACGAACTTCCGAATCCAAACAGCTTCCTTTGCTGCTTCTGAGGCAGCAATGTACTCGGCTTCAGTTGTAGAATCCGCAATAGTGCTTTGCTTAGCACTTTTCCAGCTTACTGCTCCGCCGTTGAGGCAGAACACAAACCCAGACTGTGATTTGAAATCATCTCTGTCGGTTTGAAAGCTTGCGTCCGTATAGCCCTTAACAATCAACTCATCTGTACCACCCTAAACCAGAAACTGATCCTTAGTCCTTTTCAGGCACTTTAGGATGTTCTTGGCAGCAGTCCAATGCGCCTCACCTGGTTCTGACTGGTACCTGCTCGTTGCACTGAGTGCGAACAAAACATCCAGCCTTATACAAATCATAGCATACATGATGGATCCAATAGCCGAAGCGTATGGAATTCCACTCATCTTTCTACGCTCATCAGATGTTTTGGGACACTGATTCTTGCTTAGATATACGCCATGTGACATTGGTAGATGGCCTCTCTTGGCTTCCATCATATTGAACCTAGCTAGCACTTTGTCAATGTTTGTGCTTTGTCTTAGTCCAATCATCCTCTTAGATCTATCCCTATAGATCTTGATGCCCAATATGTACTGTGCCTCTCCTAAGTCCTTCATTGAGAAACACTTCCCGAGCCAAGTCTTTACAGACTCCAACATAGGAATGTCGTTTCCAATAAGCAGTATGTCGTCAACATACAAGACTAGAAATGCAATTTTACTCCCACTAACCTTCTTGTATACACAAGATTCGTACTGATTCTTGATGAAGCCAAACTTATTGACTTCTTCATCAAATCGTTTATTCCAACTCCTTGATGCCTGCTTTAGTCCGTAGATGGACTTCTTAAGCTTGCATACCTTTCCTTGGTTCTTTTGATCAACAAAACCCTCCGGCTGTGTCATGAACACAGTCTCTTCAAGAACACCGTTCAAGAAGGCAGTTTTGACATCCATTTGCCATATTTCATAGTCATGAAAAGCGGCAATCGCAAGGATTATCCGAATAGACTTAAGCATCGCGACTGGAGAAAAGGTTTCATCGTAGTCAACGCCGTGAACTTGCCTGTAACCTTTTGCTACCAATCTAGCCTTGTATATGTATACAATTCCATCTTTGTCTTTCTTCAATTTGAAGACCCATTTGCATCCGATAGGTGTGAACCCATCCGACAAATCAACCAAATCCCAGACTTGATTTTCAGATATGGAGTCTATTTCAGATTGCATGGCCTCTAACCATTTAATGGAGCTTGGGCTCGTCATAGCTTGCTTGTAACTCAAAGGTTCATCACTATCCAATATGAGAACGTCTAAGTTTTCAGTCAAGAGGACGCCTGTCCATCTGTCCGGCTGAAAAATAGTTTTATTTGACCTACGAGGGGCAACAACGTTTTGAGGAACTACTCCCACTGGCTCTTCTAAAGACCTTGGAGGTTCATCAACTTGAACTGCTTCTAAAGAGTTCTGAGTTCGTTGTTCGTCTCGAATTTCTTCGAGGTCTATTATTCTCCCACTTGTCAATTTGGTAATATGATTTCTTTCCAAAAAGACACCGTCACGAGCAACGAATACCTTGTTGTCTGACTTGTTGTAGAAGTAATACCCCATAGTTTCTTTTGGATACCCAACGAAGAAACATTTGTCAGATTTAGGTTGTAGCTTGTCCGAAATTAATCGCTTGACATATGCTTCGCAACCCCAAATCTTCAGAAAAGACAACTTTGGAAGTTTCCCAGTCCATAATTCGTATGGAGTCTTTTCAACAGCTTTTGACGGAGCACGATTCAGTGTGAGTGCTGCAGTTTGCAACGCATGTCCCCATAACTGTAAAGGAAGTTCGGCCTGACCCATCATTGACCTAACCATATTGAGTAAGGTCCTATTTCTCCGTTCCGACACTCCATTCCATTGAGGTGTCCCCGGAGCAGTCAATTCAGAAAGAATACCGCATTCTTTTAGATGGTCATCAAACTCGTGGCTAAGATATTCACCTCCTCGATCCGATCTTAGAGCTTTGATTTTCTTGCCATCTTGATTCTCTACTTCATTTTGAAATTCTCTGAATTTCTCAAACGATTCAGACTTGTGCTTCATTAAGTAAATATAGCCATATCTACTGAAGTCGTCCGTAAACGTTATGAAATAGCTGAACTCACCTCTAGCTTTCGTACTCATAGGCCCACATACGTCCGTATGTATTAGCCCTAGTAGTTCGCTTGCTCTTTCTCCCACCTTTGAGAAAGGTTGCTTTGTCATTTTGCCAAGTAAACAAGATTCGCATTGATCAATCTTCTCTAAGTCGAATGATTCTAGAATTCCTTTCCGTTGAAGTAATTCCATGCGGTTTATGTTTATATGGCCTAATCGACAATGCCACAGAAATGTGAGATCCGAATCACCAGTTTTAGCCTTTTTGGTATTTATGTTATAAATGTGTTTGCTCGTATCTAGCACATAAAGACCGTTTTCTTGTTGTGCTGAACCATAAAACATTCCATTCAAAGAAAAAGAACAACTATTGTCTTTAAATTGAAAACTAAAACCTTTAGAATCCAAACTTGAAACGGAAATGATGTTTCTAGTGATACTAGGAACATAGTAACAGTTTTCTAGTTCCAAAACAAACCCACTAGGCAAAGAAATAAAATAAGATCCTACGGCTAATGCAGCAATCCGTGCTCCATTTCCCACGCGTAGATCCATCTCGCCTTTATCAAGCTTTCTACTTCTCCTTAGTTCGTGTGAATTGGAACGTAAGTGTGAGCCACAACCAGTATCTAATACCAAGAAGTAGAATTAGCAAGATTACAACGTATAACATACATACCCGAAGGAGAAGCAACGTTTCCGTCCTTCTTCTCTTCCTTTAGTTTGGGGCAATCTCGCTTGTAATGACCAATTTCATTACAATTGAAGAATTGCGATGTAGAAGGAGAATAATTCCTCTTCATGTTGCTCTTGGAAGGCGCCAGATGCCCTCCGGGAGTGGACGAAGATGCAGCCTTGCTTTTCTTCCCCTTGCCTACTTTCTTGAATTTAGTGCACCTCACATTCAAAGGGCCTTGATTGAACTTAAGGATTTTCTCGCATTTCATGAGTAATTCCACAAGTTCACAGAATGTGCTCTCTTTCTGATGAAAGAGATAGTGCATCTTAAAACCCTCATAATCCTTATGAAGAGAATTCAGCACTAGTGCAATAGCTACCGACTCTTTGATGGAACCACCAAGTCTCTCAATTGTGAAAAATAATACAGACATCATATCCACATGAGACCGAATTGATGTGTTTTTGTCCATCTTGACAGAGTAGATGCGCCTTTGTGCCTCCAGAAGTTCGATTTCTAGGCACGACTTGCGTGGGGTTATGAGCTTGAGATTGCTCATCGAATTAGCCAATTCGTCAACCCCATTGCCACCAGTTTGGCACAAGGGTCGAAAACCCGCACACTTATCCTCGAGGCTACTTAGGTGAGCTTGAGGTTCAAAAGTAATGAACCTCCCTCTCAAACTCTCAGGGATAGACTTAAGGATGAACTCCGTGACAAGGTACTTGTGAAGTGCCCAACTTCTGTACCTTTCAGGAGTCATGCCTCGCGCATCATAGCTAGGGAAAGGTTTTTTAATGACATAGTGTATGCCATTAACTTTCAAAACTTCGACAAGTTTCTCTTTCCATTCAAGAAAATTAGTCAAGTCTAACTCGACATCCAGAATTTCAGATGATATGATTGTCGTTATGTTTGCGACCATTTTGATTACTACAATCGAAAAGAATTTGCAATAAATAACCATTCATACAATTCAATAACTTTGAAATAAAAGCAAAAACATGCAATTATTAAAGCTATTAAAATATTTCATTCATGCAAAAAGAAAAAACATGGTCCAAAATTAATGAAACGATTCCAAGACCCCAAAAGTCCTAAATCCTTAAGCAGCTTTAGCATGTCTTAAGTAGTTTAAGATTTTAGGTAAGCAAAACCTATTGCTAGTAATCTGCAAATTACTCTTGGTTAATAAATTAATGTCATAATTTATCCCATTGCCACAACTTAATGCCATTGTTGTTTGAGTTGTAACCACAATCAACGTGCTCCTTTAGGACGGATTACCACCTAAGTCAACTAAAATAGCACCTCGCTTTAGCGTAAACCTACTATCTTAGATCCCTAGATTTTTGTAAGTGTTGATTTGGAAGGCAATTTTTAAAACTCAATATTACTTGGACCTAGTTATTTCTATGTTGGTTCGATTATTTAGTGAACTTAAAACTAATCGATTCATAGGAAACAACCTGTTCATGCAAAGCATACATACATTCATACATTCACGCATAATATATATATTAAATTGCATAAATTATTGGTGATCTAGTATGGCCCAAAACTTCTTGTCTTGAAGCATCCAATCTTCATCACCTCCTTGTTAGCTTGGCATCGTCTTGAATCTTCGTTCAAATGCTAACTTAAAGTTCTAAACTTAGAAATACTTGAAATAACAAAATTACATCAAAATTTCCATGGTACGCAGACCATATTTAAAACTTTACATTCAAAGATAGAACGGTGCGCAGACCGTATTTAACTATCCTAAATTGGCCATACTAGTCACTTGGAGTACCTGCATTGCATAAAATATATATTCTACGCATTCACCCATTCGTATGCTAAAACGAATGGCCCATGTAAATATGCAAGTATTTACGTGAATTAATTAAAATTCACGTTCACATAAACGCGTCCTAAAAGATTAATCAATTTCCAAATTATTAATCCTTAGACTTTATTCTAATTAAAATTGAATTTAATTAAAATAATGCGACCTACGAAATAATTAAAATAATTATTTCATTTTAATTTCATTTAGTGGCTCCCACTCAAACCAATAATTATTCCTGATAATTAATTATGAAATATTAAATTAAAACTCGCGGCCCGGCCCAAGCAAATAAAATATTAAATTAAATATCCCGTTAGCCCAAATTAATGCAAATATACGAAGCCCAACGAATTAAACGATTTTTTTAAAAAAAAGTCCAATTGCTTGATTGGGCTAGGCTTGCGCCCAGCCCCGCCTCGCGTGAGGCCCAAGAGCTCGCGCACCCCGCCCCACCGCTCGCGCGCGCGCGTCCCCGCAGCGATGCTGCCTTGCGCTGCGTGTTGTGAATCGTGAGTGCTCGATGTCGCAAGGCTTGCGCCTCGCTTCGTCGCAGCCCCGCAAGCTACCTCGCCTGCCCTTCCTCGCCCAGCGCGCACGAGGCACGCAGCATCGCTGCTGCTGCCCGTGTCGCATGGCTCGGTCGAGCACAATGGCCTCGTATGGCTCGACGAGCCATACTTCCACCATGCTCATGTTCGTGTTTTTGGTTCGTAAAACGGACCAACTTAATTAAAATTTAAATTTAATTCACGAACTTGCATTAATTTTATTTTTCAAAAAAGTTACGATTTAATTTTCGGAAAACAACGATTTTTAACGATTTAATATACTTTAACGACAATCCAATTTCGTAAAATTAATAAATCAAGGGATAACAATATTCAAAATTTCAAGAACGATCGAATCAACTTTAAAGTTTGAACTTTTAATTAATAAAATCCGAAACTTTATATCGTTCATAAACAATTAAATTTCAGATTATTAATATTTTGGTTTAAGTGCGATTAAAATTAACGAAACCATTCAAAATTTTAATCCAAAAATTTTTAAAATTAGCCACTGACCCATGAAATTATACCCCCTTCCCCAATTAACCGAATTATTAAACCAAAATTAATTAAAATTCAATTAGGGTTGCAAATTTTACGAATTGGGGAAAGGAAAATTAGGGTTTATACTTATTGGAAAAATCTGAAATTTTTACCATAGATCAAGCATGTACCCAGCAACATTTTGTAAAAATTTCAAGCAATTCCGAGTAGTTTAGGTTGACCTTTTAATTGAATTACTGTCCAACACTTTTAATTTTTAATGAAAAATTAACAAAAACGCCCAAAACACGATACTTCGAGGCCTGTTTTCGCAATTCTATTCTCATGAGTTAATCTTAGAAAATAGTTTCCATCAGATTAGGGTTTTAAAAATCGAAAAAGCGATGATTTTTGATTTCGGACCTGATTATACGCAAATTCATCCAATAATTCGTAAAAAAATTCCGAAAAATCAACAAAAAATCCAAAATTTCGACAGATGCAAAAACAATAATAATCATGCTAATTCATGCTTTGAACACATAAGGCTCTGATACCACTGTAGGGGAATACATTTAAACATAATAACATGTGCGGAACAATCCCCAAAGCCAGGAAACATGTATAAAGCACAGATTAAGCAAACTTACATTCGAAGCGTGTTTTCCACAATAATCTGTCAACGAACACGAACAAAAAACTCCACTTGTCGTTCCTCTACTTGGTTCACCGACACGATCAGATCCGTCTTGATAATCGTAGCTTAGACAATTGATCAAGATACTTTGCTTTTGGGAAGAACTCACTTTGGAGGCACAGAGAGAATTAGGGTTCTCAGTGTCTCTAGGGTTTGAGTGTATGAATTGTATGTGTGTTGGAAACTAGGTTGTAAGGTTATATCATTAACCTTACTAACCGACCAAGCAAGAAGCAAGGCCGGCTAGCAAGCCGTGCGAGCCAAGCAACGGACACACGCCCGCGTGCCCAGCGACACACTGCAGGCCGAAGCGCACAGCGCGCGCGCCGAGCAGCTGGGCCGTGGGCCTTGCTCGCTCGTCGCTGCTGTGCGCTCTTGCTTGCTGTTGCGTGCTCGCGCCCAATGGGCTTGCCTCGCTTGCTTTGGCTCGCGAGCTTGCTTGCTGGTTGGGCCTTGCACGCTTACGTGCTTGGCACGACGGGCCGGCAACTCCGATGCCCTTCGTATTCGCGATTTAAAATATTTCCGATATATTATTTATCGTTTCGTATACGACGAATCACCGTCGTACGATACGATTTATTCGTGTCGCCCAGCTTACGAATATTCGCGATACGATATACGATTCCGACAAAGGTCGTATCGTATAATACGTTTCCAACTAATTCCCGAAAAGCTATTAAATGAATTTCCGATTCATTTAATCCGGTGATCTGTTACGTGTCATTGGTGTGACCTTGTAGGTTCAGTCAAGAGTAAGTTGTGAGTTCAATATCCATTAGAACTCACTGATCGAAAGCATTGCTCCAGATAGCTGTTTTGATCACTTGATCTCACTGAATTAATTGTTCGCAATTAATCTGAACCTTGGTATTAGACTTAATGCACCTTGGGTGAAGGACATATTTCCTTCATACACTCCAACATCAGACATGTCATAGACAAAACCAGTTCCTACAAACTACAACCAATATAGTCAGGTTTCATCACACCAAACCACAATTCACAGAAATAAGTTCACTCAAGCAATTCATTAAGCACCTTAAGGGCACATAAACATGTACGACACAAAAAACAGCACCATAGGGAGAGTTTGAGCTGTAATCACCTAGTCACAAACATTTACAGCCCGATCAAGTTCATCCCCTAATGCATCTACATCTCTCAACAAAGTCTTTTTTAACTCAATCTTGAACTTCCGCGTTCCTGCAAATCCCCAGAAAGAACATAAAACAGAAGAACTAAAACCTGGTAAAATTATTACAGAACTTGAAAAAATTACAAGAGTTCAATTATTTTCATTACAGAAATTCAATTATACAAATCCAATGTGAATTAATTTGACAAATTAATATTTATCACAAAAATATTCTCCAATTCAAAATGGTTAATAATATAATTTGAATTGCAAAAATACATAATATGTAGAAAACCTTGAATACGAGAAGAGAATAGTGTAAGAACTAACCTCTTAGCGGTGTACAGAAGGAGGCAAGTCGGCGACGGTGGCGGTGCACATTATTCTTTGCCCAGGAGAGCAGGCGGTGGCGGTGCACGTTGGGCGTTGGTGGTGTTAAGTGGTAGCAAGTCGGTGTCGGTGATGTTAAGAAGTAGTAATTCGGCGTCGGTGGTGTTAAGAAGTAGCATGTCGGCGTCCTGACTGTTGGAGAGGAGACGAGATGGGACGCAGGAGAGGAGAGGGCAGCGACGACGACAGTGAGTTTGGTGTGGGTTGTCGTGGGAAAGAATGGAGGAGATGCAGAGGGGGAGAAGCCCGGGGTTTAGTTTCAAATTTCATCTCACCAAAAATCAAATTAACCTAAGAATAAGGTCCAAAGTGCTTGGGGTAAATACTAAAACCCAAGCCCTTATAAAATTTGCAATAAAGTGCTTGGGGTAAATACTAAAACCCAAGCCCTTATAAAATTTGAAATTAAGTGCTTGGGTGAATAGGTAAACCCAAGCATTTGGCTCAAAGCGCATAAGGTTTTTTCTACTAGTGTTGTATGGCCCGACTTCATCTTGAAGCTTCAACTTCAAACTCCGTCTTGAAAATGTATTGAAAACTCCGTCTTGAATTTCACCATGGGAGGCGCCATTTTCTTCAAATAGGATATGCTATAATTGAAACTAATTACAACTATGTGATGGTACACAGACCATATTTAAAATTAAAAACTTTGGTGCATTAGACCAATTTTACATTCAAATTAATGGTACGCAGACCATATTTGCTATCCTATTTTGGCTATACTAGTCACTTTCCATAACCTGCAAAACAGTACATTTACAATATGCCATTCACACATTCATTTATCAATGAATGTCCCACATAGCAAGTTAGTAGAACATATTATGCATCACATAAATATTTGCAACAATTAATCAAGGCTTCCAATAATCTACAAATTATTCAATCCTTATTAATTCTAGAATACCAAGAAACGTTTTAAGCGAGTTGTTTTAACCTTAAAGGAATGTAGACCTAATCAAGAGTTTAATGACTAAAGGCTCCCACTAAAACCAAGAAATTCATATGCTTTACAAATTTTAAACATAAAATTGTATTTCCTAGTCCAACCGGAAACTTACAAATTTAATTAAAATTTAAAGCTCATATAAAATAATATTTAAATCCTTTAATTTTATTTCCAGTTGATTAAAATTAATTAATTTAAATTTTATCAAGGTTTTAATTTTAGTAAAATAATTAGTATAAATAAATTTATAATCATTAAATTAATCAACATTAAATTCCGTGAAAAAAATTAAATTTCGAAACTAAACTTAATTAAAATTGTTTTCAACCGAAAAATTAAAAGGAACCAACGGGCTAAGACAAAGCCACAGGCTTGCGCCCATGCCTCGCCGAAGCCTTGTAGTAGCAGCGCCCATGGGCCTGCCACTGTGATGGTTGTAGCACAAGGGTCGAGCAAGCCACGCATAGCACGCAGCAAGCCGAGCAAGCCACGCACTACGCACAACAAGCATCCCTCGCTGGGGCGAGACATCGCTCGCTGGGCGAGCCAACGCTCACTGCCCGCGCGCGCGGCCTCGGATGCTTGTTGCCTTCGTCTCGTCTCTCGCTCACATGCATACAGCACACACCCATAGGAGCGTAGCCCCCGCGCGCGTGCCCGTGCCTTGCTCCCTGCCTAGTACCGCATGGGCGACGATCTCCCTTGCTCGTCGTCGCATGCCCGCACTATACAACACCCCTTAAGGGTAACACTTAGCGTCCATTGCTTCGTGCGTGCAAGATTCGTGAACGGATTTTATAAAAATCAAAACTTTATTATTTAAATTTATAGACGAATTAATAAATCATATTAATTTCTTAAATTTAGGGGGAAAAATCGAAAATTTATTATTCAAATTAATTTTCGATCAAGTTTATTTTCATGGATTCAAATCTAGGTCATAAATTTTTAAAATTTTCCAAATTTAACAAATTTCATGGTGGTTTTTAATCATGGATTCCTAATTAAATTGTCAATTAATTATGAAAATCAAATCAAATTCTAAATTATTCGAATTTCAACAAATTAATTACATTTGCAAATTATGTTGTATAATTAACAAGATTAGGCTTTAAAATTGTTAAACATATACAGTAGGTCAATCATAGATTCAAGATTTACATACAAGATTCGCAAATATTTAATTTAACATCATAAAAATTATAAATTTTGCGTTCGAAAAACTAAAACCTCCGAAAAGTCATAGTTAGGCTTCGAATTTGGGAATTCTGGATTCGGCGACAGATCTATGATTTTTGACAAAATTTTAAAACGTCGTTTACATGCGAAATTCACAATAAAATTATACGATTCCGACCATTATTGACAAAACTGCCGAAAAATCCTGCGAACATATAATCAAATAATCGCACGAATTTGCAATTAATTACATACAACAAAATTAATCACCCCTTTATTTCATTGCAAATTTATAAAATTTAACCATGTTTACTATAATTGATTATGGAATTTAATTAGAGGCTCGTGATACCATTGTTAGGTTATGACAAATATAAAACATATATTTCATTCGGAAAAACCATAAAGCCAGGAATCCAAATTAATTGCCACATAGTTAATTAGCATAATTTATCATACATGTGATGCGTGCCTTCCCTAGCTGCTCCCGAACCGAACAAGAACAAGTTTAGGACTCCAAATGTCACCCCTCCGTAGATAGTCCACAGCACGTTCGGATCCACCTTAGATTCAACCAACTAGGATATTCTCTAAGGTATTATGTTTATTTGAAAGCTTAATTATATATTTTAGGCGATTTATTAAATTCGTACTTGAACTTAAACTATATGATTACTTATTGAATTGTTGGGTATAAATTGTGATTATGAACGGGGTATTTATAGGGTGGAAATAATGGACTTAGATTTCTACTAGGATTCAAATAACTAAATCTATTAGAATTCTAGTTAAATTAATCCTTTAGAATTTAATGTTTTAATCAAACAGAAAAACATTTAATCCGTGTAGAATTAGGAAAACGATTTAATCAAGCAATCCTAAACGACAAAGGAATCGGTCATACGTAGCATTGCACACACAGACGCAGCCCACATAGGCGTTGGTGTGCGGCTCGGCCCAAGGCAAGCGCTGACAGCACGCGGCCCATCGTGGGCGCTGCTGCTGGGCCTAGCCTTGCTCGCTTGCGGCTGGCTGGGCTTTGCCTTGCTCGCTACTCGCGGGCTTCGCTGGCCTTGCTACTCGCTGCGCGCGGGCTTCGCTAGGCGCGGGCCTGGCTTCGTGCTGGGCCTTGCGTCTAGCAAGCTCGTCCGACGATCGTTTCGTACGTCGCGCTTCCGATTCGTTTTCCGATTCGAACAATATTTAATATTTCCGATTCCGGAATTTATTTCTGTTTCGTAAAAATATTTAATATTTCCGATTCCGGAATTTATTTCCGATTCCGACAATATTTTCGATTCCGGAAATATTTTCGTTTCCGGTAATATTTCAGATTCCGGCAACATTTCTATTTCCGATAATATTTTCCGATACGTACCATGTTTCCATTTCCGACAACATCTACGACTTGGATAATATTTTTATTTCCGATATGATCCATATTTTCGTTTCCGACAATATCATCATTTTCGGATTATATTCATATTTTGCCTTTTGACGATTTCAGGTCCTACTGGAACCGAGATCCGTCGATTCCGTATATTTGTAAATAGAGTATTTAATTTATTTAAATACTTGATCTGTTCACGTACTATTTGTGTGTCCCTACGGGTTCAGTCAAGAGTAAGTTGTTGATTAATATTATTAATTCCACTTGAACTGAAGCGACCTCTAGCTAGGCATTCAGCTCACTTGATCTCACTGAATTATTAACTTGTTTAATTAATTAAAACTGAACCGCATTTATTAGACTTAGCATTGAATGCATACTTGGACCAAGGGCATTATTTCCTTCAGTCTCCCACTTGTCCTTAGGGACAAGTGTGCATTGCCTAATTCCTTTGTCGCTTGATGCTTGATCATGAACATAAGGTAAGAGTAGTCATCCTTATTATGTCCAGAGGTATTTCTCGGTTTCAGAGTTCAACTGATCAAATAAACAGATAATCATAGCCTATGATTCATCTGAGCACGGCCATGCATTTTACAGTTTCTAGTTCTCCGAGTGGCCTAGTACAACTTTCAGTATCTCATCCCGATTTATGGGAGGACAATCCCAATCTTGTGATCTTGAGGATAGACTTCGTTTAATAGGTGATTACCTGAGCGTTGCCATTATGGTCTCCTTTTACGGTGCGACGGTTGACAACGTCAAAGTAACCAGTTCTCAAACAAGTAATCTCAAATCACTCAGGTATTGAAGATTAGTGTCTAATAATGTAATGAAATTTACTTATGACAGATTTTCATCTCTTACAGTAAAGTTTCATAGGTCTGTCCGATACTAGTCTTCTCAAAGTAAGTATCTATGCAAATGATTACGACATTGCCATGTCCACATGTTTGTTTATTAATCAATCATATGACTCAACCTGTAAATGACCATTTCATTCAAATAAACACTCAACGAATGTTTTTGTTTACTTTGAATGTGAGTCTTTCTGTTGTCCAAACAGAAATTGTTTATGATGATTAATGGAACATAATACCATTAAGTTCCAGCCTTTAGAAGGACTTGAAAACAAACATGATGACCCTACAATTAATGTAGCACAACTTTCCATCATTTCCCACTTGTAGGTCAATAACCAGACTTAGCTACCGGTATTCGAGTTCTTAACAAGAGTTAGAACCTCAAGGGGTAATCTAATACCTTAGGAGTTTATTTTCTAAGTCGTTTCTCTTTAACATAAACCTCAAGGTAGAAATAGAATATCTAAATTCATTTCTTTTGTTCCCCTTTCCCATCCTTTCGAGCACGTTTTCTTATAGTCCAAAAGATTTTACTCTTTTCTTGATCTTCTTACTTTGTTATGCTTACAAAGTCCCTTTATTTTATTCACTTTGAATGACAACATCCAATGAGTCTAGTTCATTTATCGAATCAAAAGAAAATTGGTTGTTAACCATTGGTTATACATGAGTCTTTAACTCAATACTTCATTATTCCAAAACTACCCAGTGTTCTGATATATGAGGTCCAATTGGTCTACCATTCAAATTTTAGTTTGAAAACAACCATGAAGATCACTATAAGAAAATAGCATTCAAGATACGCTCTCATTTCCTTTTCTTTGAGAATCGCTCTCAAAATTAGTAACTAATCGATCGAGGAAATATCGCAGTTCTGTTATCCGAACGCAATAAAGTTAAAGATTTACGATTCTACAAAATGAACTAGCAAAGAAAACATTTATCATACTTTAATAACTTGAAATAAAAGCATTCACGCAACCATCAAAGCTATTAAACATTTCATTCATGCAAAAAATAAAACATGGTCCATAACGAATGAAACGATTCCAAGACCCTAAAAGTCCTAAATCCTTAAGCAGCTTTGGCATGTCTTAAGTCTTTTAAGATTCTAGGTAAGCAAAACCTATTGCTACTAATCTCCAAATTACTCTTGGTTAATAAATTAATACCATAATTTATCCCATTGCCACAACATATGCCATTGTTGTTTGAGTTGCAACCACAATCAACGTGCTCCTTTGGGACGCCTTACCATCTAAGTCAACTAAAATAGCACCTCGCTTTGGCGGAAACCTACGTTGTTAGATCCTAAAATTTTTGTAAGTGCTTGATTTGGAAGGCAATTTTAAACTCAATATTACTTTGGACCTAGTTTTTTCTACGTTGGTTCGATTATTTAGTGAACTAAATCTAATCGAGCATACAAACAACATTCATGCATAATATATTCATACATTCACAATATATAGTGCATAAATTAAAATTGGTGAACTAGTATGACCCAAAACTCTTGTCTTGAAGCATCCAATCTTTTCGCCATCTTATTAGCTTGGCATCGTCTTGAATCTTCATTCAATGCTAACTTAAAGTTCTAAACTAGAAATACTTGAAATAATAAATTTACATCAAAAGTTCAATGGTACGCAGACCATATTTAAAACTTTACATTCAAAGATAAAACGGTTCGCAGACCGTATTTAACTATCTTAGATTGGCCATACTAGTAACTTGGAGTACCTGCATTACATAAAATATACACTCTATGCATTCATCCATTCGTATCCTAAAACGAATGGCCTAATTAAATTATGCAAGTATTATTTCACATAAACGCGTCCTAAAATATTAATTAATTCTGAATTAATAATCCTTAGAATTTATTCTAATCAAAATTTACTTTAATTAAAATAAAGCGCCCTACGAAAATAATTATTTCATTTTAATTCCATTAAGCGGCTCCCACTCAAACCAATATTTATTCCGGATTATTAAATATTTAAATATTAAATCAAAATCACGGCCCGGCCCAAGTTAAATAAAATAATTAATTAATTATCCCGTTAGCCATTTTTAATGCAAATATTACATTTAAAGCCCAACGAATGAAAACATGCCAAAAAATGTGCAATACGAGCTAGGCTTGCGCCCAGCCCAGCACTGCCATGTGCTGTGTGGCCTACGAGGCCACGAGCTCGTCGCCAATGCCCCGCAAGCCAACGCACACACTGCCGCGGCTCTCACTGTTTCGTGGCACGTTGTGCTCGTCGCTGTGCTTCCTGTCGCTGCGCATAAGGCAAGGCAGCCTTGCCCCTTGCTTGCTCACAACTCGCAAGCCAAGACCTGCCTTCCTTGCTCGCGCGGCACGCAACTTGCTTGTTGTTGCCCGCGTTGATGTGCCTGTGCTTCTGGGAGGCAACGCGCATGGCTATGCCGAGCCACACGCACCGCACACCCCTTTGTTCGTGCCTTTGGTTCGTGCCATACGAACCAACTAAATAAATAAAAAATAAAAAATTTCAATTTCACGAAACATATTTGCATTTAGTTATTTTTCACAAAATTAACAATTTTTGTTTTCGAAAAATACAAGTTTACGATTTAATTAATTTAACAACAATCCAATTTTGATATTAAATCTAAGCTAACAATATTCAAATTTTAATGAACGAACAATGTCAACAAAAAATGTGAACATTTTGATCGAATCTAAATTTTGGATCCTTCTAAACATTTAAATTTCAGATTTTTACCAACTTAATTTAAGTGTTGATTAAAATTAACGAATCTAATCAAAATTTTAATCCAATAATTTTTAAATACTGCCCCTTAATATGAAATTATATTCCCTTTCCCAGTTAACCAAATTTCAAGATCAAAATTATTTAAAAAATCAATTAGCGATATAAAATTTATGAATTTGGGGAAAGTGAAATTAGGGTTTATACTTAACATTTATGGCCGAAAATTTTACCGTAATTTTAAAATATACCCAAGAACAGTAGGGCAAACTTTCAATCAATTCTGAGTAGTTTAGGTCGACCAATTAATTGAAAAATTTCCGAATTTGTTAATTTTAATTCGTTAATTAACAAAAACGCCCAAAAACTCATACTTCGAGGCCTGTTTTTGCAATTCTTTTCTCATGAATTGATTTTAGAAAATCGTTTTCAATCAGATTAGGGTAAGAAAAATCGAAATTTTGACAATTTTCGAATTCAGAACTGTTTCCTGCGATCTATCCAATAATCCAGAAACATTCGAAAAAATCACGAAAAATATAAGAAAATTCGACAACATACAAAAACATATAATTGTGAGGGGGTCGAAAAAGCACGAGGCTAATGCGTGACCTCGTCCCTCGTGGGTGTGACGTTTCTTTTTGTCAAATCAAGTGTAATTGGATTTCCTGTGAGTTTACACCCAATTGACTAGTAATATAGGAGTCGCCATTCAGTTTTTAACGACAATGAGAAAAACTGACAAAACCCGGTTATCGTGACATAAAGGGAGTGCAATTATGTTTGACCACGACGACCATAGGTTCCCTTGTGATCCCTGGTGTGGGGATCTCTCAACATACACCCGCAAGGTAGAGATTGAGGGTTCGGGGGACTGTAACTACCGAGAGGAGTACTCGCTCGTCGATAACTCCAGAGGCAGGATATCCTTACTAGCTCAGCATAAATAATTGAAGGGACATGCGTTAACTATTAAACTAATCTGAGTTGATTTTAACAATATGCAACACATAATACTAGATCGATCGCGATTATCTGATTTAGATTGTTTTAAGGACCTAGCATGATAATCCAATTTCCCAAAATATTATCTTTATTAGGCGTGATAGAACAATCAGATTTAATTAGTTTAACAGTTTATAAAAGGGCGAGGAAAGCAATTAAATCATGCGAAGGGACACATTACGACGCACCCTCGAGAGGTGCGTCACGGTTCTCAGAAAACTAACCACTTTGACTTTGCTATTTCTCCTTTTATTTTGACGAATCTCAAGTTACGGGACAGGATATGTTCTGTTCGATTTTTGGATCGATTGCGACAGAACACGGGATCAATTTCGCAGCGTGAGGCTTAGGCTTAGGGGTTGGAGTCAATACTCATAATATGAATTGTGTGTGTCCTTTTCACGTCGAACTTGGGGCCATATTTATAGAAAAGAGTTCGTGGAAAGATAGAATTGTAGAACTCTAATCCACGAGGAATTAGGAAAGAACACTTCCCAGGTAATTTCAGCGCCCAGGGCTGGGCGCCGAAGATTTAGGCGCCCAGAGCCAGGCGTTGAAAATAGGGTCTGGGCCGTTTCTTTGTCAGATTCGGACTCTTAGAATCCGGAGTGTATAAGACTTAATCGAGTCTTTTAGTGCGTATTAATTTTATGACGGAATGCGTCTGGGTCCGTTACGAACTCTAGGCTCGTTAGGATTTCAATCAATACGTGACTCTTATTTTCGAATCGTATTAGGAATAGGATTCTCTCGCAATTTCTATCTCATTTAGGATTTATGTTGGAGTGCAACACCTAATTCTGACAGGTTTCTATCTTTTATGATTTGCCACTTTTAACAACTACCCATTACGGCAGTTACTATTTTTAGCAGGTTTACATAAATAGCAGGTTTACATAAATAGCAGGTTTCTATAAATAGCAGGTTTCGGGTGAAATGAAAAAGGGTGATTGAGATTCGTTATTTTATAGGAGATGCGTTGTCAAGTGGATATTTATGTTCTCATCATCGAACCTTCCCTTTCGGGAATGGGGACAAAAGTAGGTGTCTACAGTTAGCCCCCACATTGACTGAGTCTTGGAGTAAGACGATGGTCAAAGTATTAGACGGAGTGCGTCACACAAGTCATGGTGACCTGTTTTTTGCGAGGGTCTCACGAGCCCCCGAGTGATAAAATTTGAATTAAGGGTCATCACTTGAAGTATCGACATATCCCTCACGTGTCATTGGGATTTGTCAACGGATAGTATAGAAACTCCCTCACTTTGTCATTGGAAGTATCTAAAGAGGCGTAGAAACTCCCTCACTTTGTCATTGGGAGTAGCTACAGATGTTTTCGAAATCAAAGCTATAAAGTGTAATTGGGCCTGGCCAAGCCCAATCACGAGGTAAAAATGTTTTTGAAGATTCTCATTTTCAGGGTTAGCTAAACGAGAAAACCCCTTGTTTTTATGGGACGTAAAACGAAGGAAAATCCAGCACATCTTTCTTTTTTGGAAAAACGGAAAACCAATCCTTTAATTTTTGGAAAAAAGGAAAACTACTCACATCGTTCTTTTTTGGAAAAACGGAAAACTAGAAAAAGTTATCGCTGCAGCGACTAAGGACCTGCGCGGTTAGTGACGCAGACCCCGCCGACTAAAGATGGCGAGCCTGTCCGCTAAGGGTGGACACCCCGTCCGATAGAAGTGGACGAATCTGTTTTTGAAATTTGAAAATAAGGACCTACGCGGTTTGTGACGTAGACCCCGCCGGCTGAAGATGGCAAACCTGTCCGCTAAGGGTGGACACCTCGTCCGATAGAAGTGGACGAATCAATTTTGAAATTTGTTTGTGCTTTTTGAAAATAAGGACCTACGTGGTTTGCGCCGTAGACCCCGCCGGCTGAAGATGGCGAGCCTATTTCAATTTATTTATTTTTTTGAAGATTATTTTTTCGAAAACTGAGGACCTGCGTGGCTAGTGACGCAGACCCCGCCCGCTGAGGGTGGGCGAGCCCTGTCCGCTAAGGGTGGACGTCCCTGAATTCGTTTTTTTTTCGATTTGGAACTCGCGTGGTTCGTGACGCGATCTTGCCAACCAAAGATGGGCAAGTTCCTATTTTTTCCATCGTGATTTCTTTTGAGAATTTCTTTTGTTCATTCTTGCAAGGGCGAATTCTTTCGAGGGATGCTCGGACTTAGTTGTAACCTGAATGTGGGTTGACAACGGGTTTAGACGGACCTTTGTCTTGTGACCGTCTTCTTTTGTGGTTTTGAGCTAGTCTTTACGGCTCGATTTTTGCCACTACTTGGTCTTTGATCAGAGGACCATGTACAAGTGTCAACGGCGACCTTTCTCTGAGGCCAAAACCCGTTCTTTTGAGATTATCCAAACATGGGACTGCGTGTAGCGTAGTCCGGGAATATGATTTTGACTCCGTACACTCTTTGTTGGAGTATATATTTTTTTCGCGAGCCGCCAAGCACTTGGGCTCGTCGGTCATTTTTCGCCAAGGGAGGTATGTTTTTTATAACGTCTTTTAATCATGTTTCGGGTCGTGCTCGTATGTGCGAGCGACCTTTATAGTGGCGTGCTATTTTGGCGAAGTCATGGAGTGCGACTTCAGTTTCCGGGCGACAAAGTTCATTTTCCAATAATATCCGGTTTAGCTTGGCCCGGATTTAATCTTTTGACAAACAAACATTTTTTATTTTGAGAAACCAACGACTTAACAATATTTTTTGGTGTTTCGAAGAATGACCTTGATATTTATTTTTCTCATATTTGTTTTGAAAAGTGTACACATATATTCCTTGAGACGAGTCTAAGTTTCGACCAAGTTTTAACATTCATTTTTGCTATTTGGGTGCTAAAGGTGCCTTTGGGCTTGATCTTGATTGCAATAGGGCCTCGTGTCTAGCAACACGGTTTTAAGTCCTTTCCTGTTCCGCGTTTTGTGAAATCTGGGCCTTGGGCTGCATTTTCAGCGCCCAAGGCTAGGCGTTAATTATTTTGGCGCCCAGCCGTGGGCGCTAGAAGTCTTTTCCTGGCGATTTTTGGTTTTCGGATTTCTTAATGCGTTTCCGAATGGGATCAGGATGTCACTTGATGTCTTCAGCTATATATAGGGGCTAGATACGTCCCTATTTTCCATCACTCTTAATTTTCTTCTCTTGTAGTTGCTTAGCCTTAATTCCTCCTTGCTTTTGTCATGTCGATTCCTCCCTTCTCACTCCAACGAGCTGTTAGGCGTTGGCTACGAGCCCTTACTCCTACAGAAAAGGCTTTGTTGAAAGAATACCACTTAGAGGCACTTTTAGGCTTACAACAAATTAATATTAATTATAATTTTCTGCATGCAGCCCTAAGCTTTTGGGATTCCGATCATCATGTTTTTGTCTTTCGGGGCAACGAAATATGTCCTTTGCCAGATGAATTTGCCGCGATCCTTGGTTATCCTACTAATGCTACTCCTGCCACCCCTGGCACCATTGAAGAGGGTAAAACAACCATAGGGGCTTTCTTAGGACTAGATGCTAACATGCTTGCTGGGATAGTTGTAGGTGATGAGGTTAATTTGGCAAAGCTTGTAAAACATCACTTTAGGCCTAGTAAAAATATGACCGAACAGAAATTGAACATTCGAGCCCTTGTAATTTGCTTGTTGAATCATTATTTGTTGTTGAATAACAATGGTGAGTTCAGTGACATAAGGTTGATCCCCTTGATTAGCCAGATGGAAAGTTGCTATTCTATTATACCGTTGGTTGTTGCCGAGACTTTGCTGAGTGCGGATGAGCTGAAGAAGGATGCCAAATCTGAATATTTTAAGGGGAGCCCCCTATTGGTGCAGGCAATCGATCTTTTCCTTGCGCATGTAATTTTTTTTTTTTTGCATTCTTTTTTACTCGTCCTGCCTGGAGCTGAGTTTCAGCGCCCAGGGCCGGGCGTTAGAATTTTCGGCACCTGGTCCTGGGCGTTGAAACTGCGCCCCAGGCTTCGTTTGTTTATTTATTAATTTTTGATCTGATCGTACCCGTTTATGTTTCTTTGTTGGGGCTATCCCGGCCCATTTATATCTTTCCTTACCGAGTCATGCGTCAATACGGCTTAAGGCAGACTATCCCCTTTTCCGATACGGTACCAACTAAAGTAGCGGCTTTTTCACAAGCACGGGTTCAAGCGTGGGCTAAGTATTATGATGGTCTCTCGCGTTGGACCGTGGCTGCAAATGGCTTTGTGGGTCTTTCTGAAAACTACAAGTTGTGGATGAGCTCCGATGATAAAGCTGTGAGGACCGAGGCTCGAAATGGGGAGCCGGCTGAGCTTTTGATACCTCGTATTCGGGTTAGATATGAGGGCCGTGATTCTGCCAATCTTCGCACCCATGGTATTAAGACTGTGAAAACTCGTCCTGATCGAAAGCGAAAGGAAGTTCCTCCCCGTTCCAGTTCTAGGCCTAAGAAGATGCCTAACATGAAGGGGCCTGCCGTTGCTAAGAGAAATGCAAGTTCTCGCGGAGATCGTCGCCGGAACAATGTAAGGGTTAGAAAGGCTCATCCGCCTGTAGAAACAGTGACTAATCTAGTTGATGTTGATAATTCTTCTCCCACCATTGTCTGTGCCCTTGAGGCTGAGCGGGCTATAACTGAGAATGTTTCTGAAGTCTTGGCATCTTTGGAAGTTAGTGTCCAGGAGCCGGTTCTTATGGAGATTTATATAGGGGCAGCGCAGAAGACTGTGGGGGTGGATCCTACGAACATCGCCCTCTACAAGACTTTATTTGATGATCCGGAAGAACTAGAGTAGTGTAGTTCCTGCTAGGGTGTAGGTGCCCTTTTATTTATTTCAGTTGTGTTTGTTTTCATTCTTAGCACTTTTGTTTTCCTTCTTATCATTTTTAATAAAGGCGTATTTTATTTTTATTTTCATTTTTTGTCTAACACTTTTTGCACGATGTATATATGTTTTTTTGATTGGACCGAATCCATAAATAGGATTGCCTACGTATCTTTGTTAGAATCAGGTCGCGCGTAGTTCTAGCTAGAATAAATTCTAGGATGCCGGATTTTAATAGATATGCCCTGAGGTGGAAACATATTATTTAATCGGTCAAATGAGTGAAGTATCATCATTATTTTCGTCTGCTGTTTTTTTTTGCCGTAAGCCGCGTATAAAGATGAAATTCCATTGTTTTTTTTTTGTACGGCTATATTTTTTTTTTTTTTGGTACGCATATCTGGATACGTGCTGTACCCCCCAAGTGTTCGTTATTTTTCCGTTATGTGCAGATAAAATGACGAGCACTTCGGAAAAAAAAAAAAATTTAGGCAGGCAGAGAGTTTCAACGCCTAGGCTGGGGCGTCAAAGATTTCGGCGCCCAGCCCTGGGCGCTGAAAATGATTTCTAGGCGGTCGTTTTTGACGCTTTGCTTCACATGTTCTTGTATTTATTTCTTTTCTCTTTGGTTTGTGCTTTGCTTTTTTACTCGTATTAAAATCAATTTTGAGGCTATTTCGGAGGCTTTTTGACTGTTAACGTGAGACGCATTTTTGTCCGGATTAATTTTTCCTATTCGTGACTCGAAACAGTTTTGAGAATTGGGTTAGTGTGTGGAAGATATGAAGATCTTTGTTTAGGCTTTTGAGTGGGTTGAGGTGCGTGTTGATGCCGGGGGCGGCGTTTATTTTTATGAGTTTTTTTCTTGACCAACATTTGTATTGTTTTGAATTTGATTTCCTTTTTGATATTTTTTATTTTTTGGTTGCATGGGTTAGACCCTTATGTTGTGGCAATAGGATAGTGTGGTTCATTTCGATGTCACGATTCAAGACCGAGTGGGCCTTGTTTATTGGGCCTAGAGTGGGCTGCCTTTTTTTTGTTTTTGTATTTTCATGTACGTTTGGTGCTTATTTAGTGTTAAAAGTTTTTAGGAGAAATATTATGCCTTTATTAATTTGGAAAATAAGGAAAACACACTGAAATAAAATTAACCTATATTCTAAGGGGTCTTAGGATCATCTAAAGCCTTTATTATTTTTATTTTTTCTTCTAAGGTGCTCTATATGGCTCAAGCCTTGGGTTTAGTCTCGTAAAACATTGGTCCTTCACCGGTACTCATCTTGAATTCTATTCCTTTTGCGTTGACCCACTGAAATATCTTCACCCATCCGTTCTCGATCTCTTCTAGTGTTGATGCAGGAGAGATTAACCGGGTTGGATCGAAACCTTCATCTTGTATAGCTAGGGTAGTCATCACAGTCTCGTCCTCCATAGGCCTCGATTCGTTAAACAATGTCCATAGAGCCTGGTTGTCCAATATTTCAGCTGTTTTGGTCTTGGTGAGGTGGGGTGCCTCATCCAAGGTGTGGCGGTCATGGAAAATTTCAAATCCGGGTTTTAGCAAGCCATCCTGAACGAAGGGTCCAGGGAAATCACAGCATGGGTGTTCTTCTCCTTCCTGAACGAACATCCCGTTAAGGGTTCTTCGATACGGGGGAAGGAGGGTGGTTTGTTTGGCCTTGTTAAGGCGTAGCCTAGACAGGCGGTCATCAATATCTTCCTCCGTTGGTTCATAGCCTAAGCCAAAGGGAGTAGATTTGTTGGGTAAAGGATGGAGTGTGCATTCCTTCCTCCTTATGCCCAATGGGGTTCCTGGGAAATAACCTTGAGCTAACAGCATTCTAGGGACGACTCGGGATGCGCGCGGGTCTAGGAATGCTAGATCATAGTCTTCGATGAACTGGATTGCTTCATCCATTTAAAACCCATAAAGGTCGTCTGCAGTTTCGGCCGTTTCAACCATAGTACAACTGATGTCGAGAGGAGGGGCGCGGATTTTCAGTATTACCCCGTTATGGTTAAGTTTAACCATTTGGTGCAAGGTAGAAGCCACACCTCCTAAGTCATGGAGCCAAGGTCGCCCCAAGAGGAGGTTGAAAGTGGGCTTGATGTCGATTATTTGAAACTCCGTGGTGCGTGCCACAGGCCCGGTTTGTATGGTAAGGTTGATTTTTCCCAACACAGGCCTTCGAGAGTTATCATAAGCTCGTACCCCTTGCGTGGAGGTTTGGAAGTCATCGTTTCCTAGCCCCAAGCAATGGGCGGTTTGCAATGGGCAAACGTTAACCGCCGAACCGTTATCTACGAGCGCTAGGGGGATGTTTTGTCCTTTGCATCCAACCACTAGATAGAGGGCTTTATTGTGAGCACCCCCCTCTTTGGGCAAGTCTTTGTCAGTGAAAACTATGGCCTTTTCTCCAGCATCTCTCGTGACGTGGTTAACCAATGAGTCAGGTGTGATATCTGTAGGCACCGAGATGAGGTCAAGTGGCGAATAAGCTTTTCGCCATGTTCCTTTGAAGTACACATGAGATCCCAGATGGTAATCTCGGCCTTGGTTCTTTTTAGTTGCTTCAAGAGAGGATTTTCAATGACTTCCGCAACGGTGGTGTGCCGTCCATTCTCAGGAGTTTGTCTGACTGGGATATCGTCCATAGGAGGTGGGCGAATATCCGGTTGATATATCCTTCCGGATCGGGTGAGATTGTCGACTTCGAGTTCCTGAGGGGTGGTGTCAATGAGAGCATACCCGGGCCAAGTTTCAGTAAAGAGGTCCTGGCCCGATACTTGAGATAGGTAGATATCTTCAGCATCATCATCCCACACACCGCATACCTCTCTCTCGATTCGATCCATAGGGACCACAGCGAGTGGTGCACCTTGAGGTGTAATGCACACTGTAGGGTCGAAGTTCTCATTTTCCGGTTGGTCGAGAGAGATGTGACAAGAGCCGAGTGGGCTCTTGTTGTTGTTGGGTTTGCCAAAGTTAGGGAGAGGTATCACTTCATCCTCTATCATGTCCTGGATCGTATGTTTTAGATTCCAGCAGTTTTCAGTGTCATGCCCATTTCCTTGATGGAATTTGCAGTAAGTACCTTCGACCCAATATTTTCTCTTGACAGGAGGGTCAGGGGTGGGGCCTATAGGCCTCAACTTTCCTTGATTGGTTAGTCTTTCAAAGGCTTGTACCAAAGTCGACCCGAGTGGGGCAAACTTTCGGTCTCGGACCCATCTTCCAGGGCTTCTTTGGGCGGGAGTCTCCTCTACGGCATGGACTTCTTGGGCTTGGGATGTGTTACCCCTGTTGTAGGTGTTGCTTTTGTATGCGGGTTTACTTTGTATTGTTTTTGCGAGGTCATCCTCGATCTTTATTCCCACATCATAAACTCTTTTGAAATTGTCAAGTCCCAGGTACCTAAGGTGTTGTCTGTAAGCCGGGTCCAGGTTGTCAATGAATTTTTGGACCAATTCTGTTTCGGGAGGCCTATTGATTAGTTGGGCCGCCTGGTCCCTCCATCTAGCAAAGTAGGTTGTGAAACCTTCATTTTTCTTTTGGAAGAGAACTTCCAGCTCGCGCATGGTGACTTGAAAATCCATGTTCGACGAGTATTGCTTGATGAAGACATTGACAAAGTCTTCCCAAGTGGGGAAGAGCTTAGGGTCCTGGTGGTAGTACCATTTGAGCGGCACAGGTTCCAAGGACAAAGGAAAGGCAGGTAAATACATGGACTTGTCCACGCCTTTCAAGTTCATGGCATTCACAAAGCTCAATAGATGATCACGGGGATTGTCCGTGGCTTTAAACTTTGGTAAGTCAGATGAACTAAACTATTCTGGTAGTTTGCCAGGAAAAGGTTCCGGATCGAGGGAGAAGTACTTGCTCCCCATGGTTTGCTGTAGGACCATTTTTTCAATCCTCTTCTCCTTATCGAGGTCATTTTTGGCTTGTGCAGCCGCTAAGGCTTCGTTTTCCATTTTCAGTAAGCCCATGAGTTGGGTCATTTGGACCATCTGGTCTCGCAATTCTTCGATGGACATGTTTGAGGGTGTGAATCGAGGTTGGGGAAGCATAGATCCTTGAAATGAGGGATGACGGACGGAGCTTGGCGTCACTAAACCTGGTGTTGGCGATGTATCTTCGAGACGTACTAACCTTTGATTTCCCGATCGGCACCAAGTGGCAGGACCAGTCCTATGCATAAGATAAGCTAAAGTTTAGTCCCCAAAGTTTCAAGCATTACTTAGTCTAGACTTTGACTCTCTCTATTGGTGGTTTTCGCTCTTTCTTTTGTTGGTACACTTTTGGTTCTTTCTTTTGGTCATTCTTTGGATTTTCGAAACACTTGCCCATTGTGACATTCATAGTTATTGGCATTTTCGGTTTTGGTGCTGAGCATTGTCGTCGTAGGAGGCCTAACAACGACACAAAGAATTATTTATATATTTTTTAGTCGCTTTAAGAATCGAGTGCTTTTCATACGCCCTTGCAGCAATTTTTACGAATGGTTTTTTTTTTGCTACATATTTTTTGCGCGGGCACCGAGGCTGCTGCGCCTGACCAAAAGGCCAGGCAGCAACTTCAGCGCCCAGCGTAGGGCGTGAGAAATTTTGGCGCCCAGCCAGGTGCGTTGAAAATGCGTCCCTGGCTGGTTCTCGTTTTCAGTTTTCGTCTACTTTTGTTTTTGCGACTTTAAGTTTGCGTGCTTGCCTTATAACGTCCTTTACGCGTTGTGCAGCTTTTGTGGGATTCGTTACAGGCCATCCCGAGCGTCGCTTATTTTTGTGGCGATCGTTCGGGTTTGCGGAACACGTATCTTGGTATAACTCTTTGGCCAATTGGTTTATGAATGTTTGGGCAATTTTTTTAAAGGTCGTTGGTTTTCTAGGATGGTTTGTCACACACAATCATATATTTCGCTACACATAATTAACATTACATCATGAGGCAATATTAACATGTCATGTAGTTTTATGATAGGCTTCTATGGGTAGTATTTGCGCCTGGCTTGGTACCGCTTCTTTCGCAGATCCGACACATGCCCCGGTCGAGGTAGTGTCTTCAACAGACGAATTTCACCCAAGAGGCCAATCACGATGTAAGCCAAGGGGGCATGCACCAATGAGAGGGACCTAATGGGCGAGCGATTGGGTTTGGGACGGGTGTACTACTAGCGAAAGTGCCGAGTGGACAACATTCGAAGCGTATGCACCCCCCGGTTGGCGATGGGTATCCTTAGTCCCTCCCTGAGGGAGCCAAGATTCGTTATGCGGTTCTGTCCGTTCCCATTATTATGCTGATTTTCAGGTCGTCCCAACTTGATGGGGAAATAAACGCGGGGTAGGATCGTTTCACCCTTCGGCTATTTTGATTACCTACAAGCACGAGTATTTCCTTCACTATCCCCAGTGGAGTCGCCACTGTGAGGGGGTCGAAAAAGCACGAGGCTAATGCGTGACCTCGTCCCTCGTGGGTGTGACGTTTCTTTTTGTCAAATCAAGTGTAATTGGATATCCTGTGAGTTTACACCCAATTGACTAGTAATATAGGAGTCGCCATTCAGTTTTTAACGACAATGAGAAAAACTGACAAAACCCGGTTATCGTGACATAAAGGGAGTGCAATTATGTTTGACCACGACGGCCATAGGTTCCCTTGTGATCCCTGGTGTGGGGATCTCTCAACATACACCCGCAAGGTAGAGATTGAGGGTTCGGGGGACTGTAACTACCGAGAGGAGTACTCGCTTGTCGATAACTCCAGAGGCAGGATATCCTTACTATCTCAGCATAAATAATTGAAGGGACATGCGTTAACTATTAAACTAATCTGAGTTGATTTTAACAATATGGAACACATAATACTAGATCGATCGCGATTATCTGATTTTAGATTGTTTTAAGGGACCTAGCATGATAATCCAATTTCCCAAAATATTATCTTTATTAGGCGTGATAGAACAATCAGATTTAATTAGTTTAACAGTTTATAAAAGGGCGAGGAAAGCAATTAAATCATGCGAAGGGACACATTACGACGCACCCTTGAGAGGTGCGTCACGGTTCTCAGAAAACTAACCACTTTGACTTTGCTATTTCTCCTTTTATTTAGCGAATCTCAAGTTACGGGACAGGATACGTTCTGTTCGATTTTTTGATCGATTGCGACAGAACGCGGGATCAATTTCGCAGCGTGAGGCTTAGGCTTAGGGGTTGGAGTCAATACTCATAATATGAATTGTGTGTGTCCTTTTCACGTCGAACTTGGGGCCATATTTATAGAAAAGTGTTCGTGGAAAGATAGAGTTGTAGAACTCTAATCCACGAGGAATTAGGAAACAACACGTCCCAGGTAATTTCAGCGCCAAGGCTGGGCGCCGAAGATTTAGGCGCCCAGAGCCAGGCGTTGAAAATAGGGTCTGGGCCGTTTCTTTGTCAGATTCGGACTCTTAGAATCCGGAGGGTATGAGACTTAATCAAGTCTTTTAATGCGTATTAATTTTATGACGGAATGCGTCTGGGCCCGTTACGAACTCCAGGCTCGTTAGGATTTCAATCAATACGTGACTCTTATTTTCGAATCGTATTAGGAATAGGATTCTCTCGCAATTTCTATCTCATTTAGGATTTATGTTGGAGTGCAACACCTAATTCTGACAGGTTTCTATCTTTTATGACTTGCCACTTTTAACAACTACCCATTACGGCAGTTACTATTTTTAGCAGGTTTACATAAATAGAAGGTTTCTATAAATAGCAGGTTTCGGGTGAAATGAAAAGGGTGATTGAGATTCGTTATTTTATAGGAGATGCGTTGTCAAGTGGAGATTTATGTTCTCATCATCGAACCTTCCCTTTCTGCAATGGGGACAAAAGTAGGTGTCTACAATAATCATGCTAAAAAATTCTTTGAATACATAAGGCTCATGATACCACTGTAGGGAAATACAGTTAAATACATATAACATGTGCGGAAAATCCCCAAAGTCAGGAAACATGTATAAAGCACATATTAAGCATACTTACATTCGAATCGTGTTTTCCGATTTTAGTATCAACGAGCACGAACAAAGAACTCCAATTTTCGTTCCTCTATTTCACGTTCAGATCCGTCTTGATAATCGTAGCTTAGACAATATTCAAGAGTGTTTGCTTTTTCGGGAAGAACAGTTTTGTGTAGAGAGCAAAACTGAAACTACGTAATTTTCAGAATTAGGTTTAGGGTTGGAAAAACTGATTAGTGAGTGTGGAATATAACCCTAAGGTTATATTTTTGTAACTGGCCAAGACACATGGCCTTGACCGGCCACACACATCGCAAGCCCACCGCAGGCCTAAGCCCACAGCAGCCGAGCATCAGCAATAGGTCGCGTGCCTTTGCTCGCTGCCTGTTGCCCCTTGTGCGTGCAGATTGTGCCGCGGGCAGGCTTGCTTGCTGCGCGCAAGCTTGCTGGCTCGTTGGGCCTTGCGCGCATGCGCGCTTGGCTTGACAGGTCGGCAGCTTCGTTGCGACTCGTATTCGCGACTAACGCCTTACGGCTATTATTTATCGTATCGTACACGACGAATCACCGTCGTATGATACGATTATTTGTTTCGCGCAGCATACGAATATTTGCGATACGATATACGATTCTGATGCAAGGTCGTATAGTATATCATGTTTTTCCGAACTAATTCCCGAAAAGCTTTTAAATGAATTTCCGATTCATTTAATCCGGTGATCTGTTACATGCCAATGGTGTGACCTTATAAGTTTCAGTCAAGAGTAAGCTGTGAGTCTAATATATATCAGAACTCACTCATCGGAAGCATTGCTCCAGCTAGCTGTTCTGATCACTTGATCTTACTGAATTAATTGTTCGTGATTAATCTCAACCTTGGTATTATACTTAATGCACCTTGGGTAAAGGACACATTTCCTTTAAGGGAAAACCTTAAAGAGGTAAGATTATGATTGGATAATTGCCTAGGAAATGACACATAACCCTTGATGAGAAGTTAAGCATCCTTTGTTGGGCCTTGGGCCATACACATAGAAGGACCATTAGATAGGTTTTTAATAATTTTACAGAAAGTTTCTTGGTGGGCGGACAAAGCAGCCACGTATGCTTACGATGTGTGGCAGTTTGAGCCATGTTTGGGGACAAGTGGCATGCGCCCATTGGCCATGTTGGCCTGGTAATTTTACCCACATCATTTCCCCCTCAAGGAGGGTATGTTGCAATTATTGAGTTTTCAAGGCAAAATACTATAATAGGAATTCTTAACGTGTTTAGGAAATCGTTGCGTCGTGGTAACAAAATAACTATCTTGAAAACCAGATTCGGTGCAACCGGGGTGCATAATTGTATTCACCGATTCGTTCCGTAAGTCTTACACAACTCTCATTCCACAAAGACACTCTTGGGAGATTAGATGGAGCCATGCACATAGACTTATGCCAAAAAGGATTTAATAAGAGGAGAGAAAGAGATAACAAGTGTGAAAATTTCTCATGTTGGTTTTTCCAAAAAAGAAAGAGTATATATATAATATTCGAATCAAGAATTGAAGGAATATTTAAGGATTTGTGGAAAGCCAACTACAAAAGAAAGTACAAAGATCTAAAGAGATCAATGACCAATAAAGAATAATAACATAACTCATAAGAATGAGAGTACGTTTAATTATCTCCATAAATATGGAGATTAACCACAACGAACCACTCGTCAAAATCAGTAAAGAAGAAGTTACATATGATTTAGTGGAAGAATCAAAGAAACTCCAAAAATCCAAAGAACTCATGGAAGTTCAATGACAACAATCAATGGGATTAATTATGACAATGAAGAGTTTGATAATTCCCTCAAACAAGAGGATTAACCACCATAATACTCGACCAACATAATTAGAAGGAATAAATCCCTTAAACAAAAACTAAAAGATTTGTTACAAAAGGAATCACAAGGAAGCAAAGCCAACGCACAAAAGTACGTCTTTTATTTGTGAAAAATCGAGTGAGAAAAATAACAACCCCTTATTCTAAATAACGGGTTTTCTATGCTGAAAATCAAGAAAGAGTAATGAGAGACCCATTATTTTAGATAACGGGGCACTTATATACACTGGACCCACAAAGCTAAAGTTGGGAGAAAAGAAAGAGACCCCTTATTTGATACCGGGTCTCTTTCCTTTCTTTCTTCAAATCTTCCAACAACACCTTGTTCCAATGAAGAAAATTAAACCAAGAGCTTTTCCTTCCATCTCTCTTCCTACGCACTGCCCATCTAGATCTAGAAGCCCGATTGAGAAAATATATGCCAATGTTGGCGCCTCATTACTTGAAACCACTTAGAAGCGAGGACCCACAGTTCAACAAGCTACATCTCGCAGATTTGAACCAGAAGAACCTTTTCCGAGTCTGTATTTTTTTTAGCTTCAATCTCTGATCTTGTGATGTTTTTGTTGATTTCGTTTGAACTTCATGTTGATGTTGTTGCAATTGTGTTGCGTTTTTTTTCTTATTTGTTTTGGATTTCCAGAAATTTAGTGTTTTTTGTTACTTGCATAGTTATCTGTTGTGAGATTAGGGTTTATAGGGATAGGTCTTTGGGAAGATTTGAGGGGAATTAGGATTTCAGATTGGTTAAAAGTTTCGTGGTGTAAAGGTAATCGAGGTAATAATCGAAATATGAAGAATTTCGGTTAGTTTGTGTGTTTCTCCTCCGAAATTAGTACTATGTGAATGGAAGAACTATTGCTATTATGTGATTTGTCATGTTTAATTTTGTGAGTTTATTTGTTTGATTTGCAGCTTATATTTCCATATTGCTACCGGTTCTGCAAATGCTGGACTTTGCCGAGCTTGAGTTAAATGGAATTGTCTCGTTGAATTGGTCGGTCTCTAATGGTCTAATGAGTCTCAGTGTTATAGTAATAAATAAATTCTTTATTTTTTTTCTGATAATTTATAGGAAAACTTATTTGTTTTGATTGTAATATGCTTATTTTTTATTGGACTCTTTGATAATTTGTAGGAATACTTATTTGTTTTGATTTCATAATACAAAATGCTTTGATGATGTTAAAAGTTGTTGCAGTATTCTTTAACAGTGACTCACTGCAACAATCTGATGTATTTATCTATTTCCACTGTCTCTCCATGTAGATTTTTGCTGCCTAAATGGGCTGAGTTTGAGCTCGGACTAGCACCCGTGTTTTGGAAAACTATGAACGACCTTCCTCCAACCGCAGAATATTTATTCATCACCCTTAAATCATTGTTACCTTTAACTATATAGTGGATTTTTTTACTGACAAATGCAGTTAATCAACTGGTAGGAGAAAAAAAATAGGATTTTTTACAATCCAACTGCCACCATTATTGAACCTAATAAAGACTTTGTAATTGATTTTAATGGTACTTCTTTCCCCCTTCTTAGATTTTTTTTGCCATTTCCATCACAACTTCCCACTTATCAGTCTATAATGTTAATGGTTTGAGTCTACAGGTGGATTTAATCAGCCTATTATGTGTGGTGGTGAGCCAAGAGCGATGCTCAAAAAAGCGAGAGGCAAAGTTGATCCGCCAATCTTTAGTATTCAAATATCCATCCCTAAGTGTGGTACGTGTTTTGTTTCACTATTTCACCTGCCTTTGTGTAACCTTTGGATATGTATGTCTTTCTAACATACCATCTTGTGACGTGTCAGCTATGAACTTGATTTTCTCTTTTACCAACGGTTCTAAGTGGGACGGTCCTTACAGATTGCAATATCAAATTCTGAAGGCCTTTCAAAACAAACCAATCAGTTTCTTTAATGATGTAAGCACAAGGCTCCCTTTTTGCTTCTGTTAATCACCACTGGAATGTTTAAACGTTCAACATATAGCGCCTAATAAAATGAAAGAAACTAGATAGTCTAACATCCCAGGATATGAAATGTGGATTGGAACACACTGAAAACATCAGACTCAAAATTCTTTTACTTCATATGGAGTATTATATTTATGGAGTATATTCTGTACCTAACTCACCGAGTGATATTTAGTGCTGAATGTTTACGATATCAGTGCTGCTAAGCCAATGACAACAAACATAAGGGACCAGAACCTAGAATCCCTTCTCAAGATATCTGGTGGCCTGTAAAACATTTCAATCGCACTAGTAAATATAATACTGAATACTGGAAATATTGGACCACTGGCAATTGCAAACAGACATCTCATCACAAGTATTGGGATTTTAGGCTTGTTGAGAGAGGCTAAATGCTTAATAGAAACTTCTGCAACAACAAATGGTATTGGAATTTCTACCACGTCTGCAGTTGCTAGTCCTGACACCGCTGAAAAAGACTCACGAATGCTGCTGCTATTTCTCCCTAAGCCAAAAAAAATAAAAAATAAAGTCTTCCAGATTATTAACTTCAACATGAATCTAAAAGAATACATTCAAAGAGGAAATTTTCTAAATTAAAATCCAAAATCATAGGAAAATATACAACTTGGAACTACCTAGTAAACATATAGACATATAACTATCATGGATAATAACAAGCGAGAATATTAATGAAAGATGGAATGCGTCATGCTAGCAAGTAGACTGGAAGAGCCCAGCAAAGGCAAGGGTTCCATAACTGGTGTGTTCATCACCACAGACTCTCTGACTGCAGAAGCTATTGGTATACTCGAAGCTTTGAAGTGGATTGAGGGAAAACAATGGATTAATACTTGCCTACAGTCTGATTGTAAAAGAGCAGTAGATGGTATCAATTGTCACTCTACGCCCACAAATTGGCTTACTAACATATACAAACCAAGCAGGGAGTACCTACTTATATTAGACAAAGGATGCTTGAGGAGCGTCATAAAAAGTAAGGTCATGGAAGCGGACTACATCGCAAGAAAGGCAAGGACTCAGTGGAGCACGCTACAGTACAGACCTACTGTCAACCCACCAAAAAATATGAGAGGTTGTGTTGATCACTGTAATGACATTGTTTTTTATGGCTGTAATATTTTGGAGAACCCTATCCAAACAGGGCTCCCTCTTGACTCTACAAACAATCCTTTATTTTCAAGGCAAAATAACTTAATCTAATGATGTAACTGATTTTTACCAAAAAAAAAAGGCGAGAGTAAGTGTCAATGAAGGTGGTATTGCAAAACATATTTTGTATATGTTATGCTGAATTCAGCAACATTACAAGTTCAACAAATATATAATTTTCTAGGTCAAAGACAAATATCCAAAAAATTGAAGCAGTTCTAAACTTTCAAAATGCTACAACTATCATGAAATTTATACGGAGTAATAAAGAAACTCACATAAAGCAATCAATCTCGATAATTAAATTAATATTTCACACATTAAAAAATTCACTAAATAACGACAAATTCATTGAAATTACGCTTAAATTCATGAGAAACATATATTAATACCTGATGATGGAGATGAAGAGAAGAGCCCAAAGTATGAGCTATGATCCTCCGGCGAATCAGAACGAAGGAGGGGAGGTGACAGTGACAGCCGCAGCCGCAAGCAACAACTTCAAAATTAAAATCAAAACCTAAATCAGAAATTAATAATCAAAACCTAATATATAACCTTGTAAATCATGGAAAATAACCAAAAAATCGGAACTTGAAGAGACAAATTTGAATAAGATCATAACAAAAAAAACCCCAAACCGAAACCCTAAGCAAGATTGTGAAGCGCCACAAGCACCACGTTCCCGACCCGCTCCGCCGTCGCAACAAGAAGTCCCACCATTGAATTTCAAGGGAACGAGAAGATGCAAGGTAGGGAGAGAGCTCGGGGAAGAAGAAGATGAGAAATAACGTATAAGGAGGAGAGGGAGAGAAACAAACGAGGTTAAGGATGCGCTTTTCATTTTCAACAGAACTCATAATATTATTTGAAAAAAAAATTAATAATTAACATTCCAAAGGATGTGCTTGTAATATAAACACATCTTTTGTGTGGGAGAATTTGACCATTTTTCTACTAGTGGGGATATATGTCGTGGAAGCACGGAGGAAAGGGACCTAAATGTCCATGAGTTTATTCAATCAATGAAAGGGTTAAAGGTTGATCTTCATAACAGATGTTTCACACAAGAAGTCCAACAAACACATGCATGCTCAAGTCCTTCGCTCTAAAGAGAGAGTTGGTAAACCACTTAGGGATCATGTGAACTACATGTTATCATTATTTGAACACTTGAGTCTGCTAGGTTTGCCAATAAGGGAAGGATGGTTGTCTCCATCTTTCTCAACTCACTTCATGATGGATTTAAATGCTTCAAGCTATTCTATATGAGTGAACCAAGAAAAGAAACAGGTGGTGAGTTTACTCGGCTTGTCAAAAATGCTAAAATAGTACTCGAATGTGAAGCCAAAGATTTACTCAAGGCTAAAGGGGAACCTTTCAAGAAAGGTGGAAAGTCCAAGGGCAATGCTGAGTTAGTTCCCAAAAAGAAGACAAAGCAGGAAAAATCCACATCAAGTTGTCTCTATTGTGATGGAATTGGCCATTACAAAATAGAATGCCCCAAATATAAAGAAGATCAGAAGAACAGAACTGTCGTTCCATCTTCATGTATTTTTGTTATAGACTATTAATTTGCTATTTTAACTTCTTGGGTATTAGATACAGGTTGTGGCTCACACTTATGTTCCAATCCACAGGGACTAAGAAGAAGTAGACGGTTAAGCAAGGGTGAACTCGACCTACGAGTGGGAAATGGATCAAGGATTGCTGCATTAGCTGTAGGAACTTATTATTTGTCATTACCCTCTGGGCAAGTTTTGGAACTGGAAGAATGTTTCCATGTTCCAAGTCTTACTAAAAACATTAATTTTGTTTCTTGCTTAGATGCTAAGGGATTTAACTTTGAAATAAAAGACAATAGTTGCTCGTTTTATTTTAAGGAAATGTTTTATGCTAAATTAGTCAATGGACTTTATGTGTAATACCCCGAACTTTAGGGTATTTCCTAATAAATTAATAGGTAATTTAAAAATGATTTTAACTATTTAAAATAAATGTTTTAATGGTTTTTAATTAAAATAAAGTATGAAAACAGATTTTCAGTTTTATTTTATCATTATTTCTGAAAATTAATTCCCTAATTAAACCCTCATAATAGCCTTATCTATATAAACCCTCAAGCCCTCCAAACTCCCGTGTTACATTGACCTTCAAAAAAAAGATAAAAACTTCATCTCCTCAAAGATCCTTCTGCCGCCATCACCATCTCCCCACCTTCAACCATCTTTTCTAGTAAGTCAATAGTTTTAATTTTCTCTTCCCTTGATTTTTTTTAAGGTAGGTTGTAGGAGTAAAGGAAAAGAAACAAATCATTGTTGTGTAGGATGAACAAAATTAGCAGTTGAACCCCTTGTATTATATATTGTTGTCTTTACCGATTCCAGTTCTTTTTAACTTGGATGCGTGGTTTTGGAATTGAAGGAACTCCATTTAATCGTAAATTTGTTTTAATTATTCAAAAGCATCTCTTAACCATAATCTAAATAGGATAAAACATTGGCTAGTAATTTGACGTTTTCTCACAATTTAGTTTTGTAATTATTGTGGTATTATGAACAGTAGTATTATAGGAAAGACACTCTGATGCTTTCCATCTCCATTGTCCTTGGTTCTAATGCATGGGACTTGCGTTTAGTGGCGTACTAACTGTTGTGGGAACTTTGTTGATGATGAGGTGTCACCCTTTTCCTCAGAGGTATGAAGTATGCGCTGGCAAGATCTCCCTGCAACCTGCAAAATAAGAATATTCCCGTAGGAATTTTCCCTCCGATGCCTAAGTAATTATTTGTTACAGAGAGAAGTAATCTAGAAAGAAGGCAGAGCAGAATTATTTTAGGTAGGTAGGAATCAATTGA
Organism: Spinacia oleracea; assembly: GCF_020520425.1. NCBI lineage: Eukaryota > Viridiplantae > Streptophyta > Magnoliopsida > Caryophyllales > Amaranthaceae > Spinacia > Spinacia oleracea. Next base: position 97,811,003 of record NC_079490.1, read on the forward strand.
TTGCCCCTTTCTCCTCGGGGATGGTTTACCCTCTATAGTCGGAGAGGTTATAAGACCGTGGTTGACAAGTCGTCCAATTGGGTGTGGTGGAGGACTAAGTGGTACATCATACGAATGGAGGACCTTACCCTTTCGAGACGTCTTACTCGTTGGAATTATAGGCCGCGCTTCATTTCTGAGACCGAGGCTCTTCCTCGTCTTCTTTCGAAGGAATGGAGGCTTGTAAGCCCTTATTTGAAGCAGAAATGTATAGATTGTCCGCTAAGAGTCATGCCTGGGTACCCAACAGTTAGCTTCCTCACGTAGGACAGTTTACTAATAGAGTTTTTCTTGCTGCCATCGGCTTGTGCCCTTATTTACGCAGAGGTAGATTTTTATGGAAGTATGCGAATTTTAATTCCTTTTTCCTTCGTTGATCCCCTTGGTTTGTGCAGAGTCCGCTACAAGCCGTTTGTCCCAAGAAGACAAAGGGGTTGTGAAGTTTCCTGAGTGGCTATCTCAAGTTTATGCCGACGATTTTCTTAAGGCTGTGGAGGCTAAGAAGAAAGCGTCCTTGAAGAAATTTGATGAGGCTGCCTCTAGTGACCTCCCAAAGGTACGTCCAATTGTTAATTTAGGAGCTATGCAGACTTTAGTTATCCTGATTGGTGTTTTTCCCTTTTCTATAGGCGCGTACCACATTTGTTACCGGGAAGCGTCCAGGTCCATCTTCGGCCGCTCCCAAGGCTAAGCGTCCCTTTTTTAAAAAGAAAGGGAGAGCGGATACCGCTAAGATGCCTGAGCTGGTGCTAACAGCTCCACCGGTTATGGACGTGGGGGTCTCTTCTCCTAATAAAGAAGACCCCCCTGTGGCTAATGCAGCTAGCGGGTCTGCTCCGATAGTGGTAGAAGATGTGGCGTCCTTGGCTGGGGGCCTAGAGGCTAAGGAGGCATCTGCCACAGCGGCGACAAGTGCTGGTCCTACTACTGGTTCACCGACTAGGAAAAAGACGAGTAGGGAGTCAGGCGATCCCTCTCCTTCCAAGGATAGATCATTTCCCCAATCTCCATTGTACCGCCGCCAACGGCCCCATGTAAATTTTGTAATACTCGAGGCGTCTAGTGTACACTTAATAGTTTTTTTTACTAATGCTTGTTTTGTATGCCAATGCAGCTGGCTTCGACTTTCAGCGGATGAGGAATGCGGAGGTGGCACAAATTCCCCCTTCCGGCGGCTTCAGCTCGGTGGAGAAGAATAAAATTCTTTCCTCCGTGTATGCTGCAATCCATAGGGAGTATGTGAAATCTCTTTCGGGGAATGGAAACAGATTTTTTAGAGCCATGCAGTCCCTTGCGGTGGATGTGAGTCTTTTAGAGGCTTCTTTCCTTACAACGTGTTTTTCTTGTTCTCTAGTACGTTGAATAATTTGTTCTTTTTGTTGGTGCAATTCTTCATCAGGTTCGCCGAGGCTCGTGAGTACCGTTTCAGCATGCATAAGAGCTGCTCGATCATAAGGATCAGATCGAGAACCACTAGAAATATGTCGAAAAAAAGGCGAAGCTAATCCAAGATGAGATGGACGTGGTCATCAGGTCGGAGACTTCTGCCCTCTAGCAAGCCGAGGCCAGTGCCCGAGATTATGAGGAGCGGCTCAAGGAGCATGAGGAGAAACTTGTTGAACTCAAGGTTGGGTATGCTGCTATTTGTGGGCGTGTTACCAACTTCTCCTCAAAGGTGGACGCCCTAGAAAAGAAGCTTAAGGCTACCCAGGAGGAAATGAATACCATCCGAGGAGAAGTCGCTTTCTCCTTTAAGCTTGGGGAGGAAGTCGTTTTGGAGGGTGCCCGGCGGGCTTGGGACCAGGAGATGGATGGTATGGACTTCTCCTGGTTCAAACGTCGGGTTTCGTATCAGATGGCAGTCATGACGGCCCAACATCTTGGTCTTGAACCTATTGAGTTCGTCAGCGATGGGGAGGAGGAGGACGCGGAGGAAGAGGAGGTGAACTCTCCAGCTGCTCAGGATGTCCAAGATGGTTGTTCGGCCGCTCCTCATCCTTAAAAACATTTCTCTTAAATTACTGTTGGTTTTGTGGCGCCGTGGGCGCTTGTATTAACATTGGTGCCTTATGAGCACCTTTAATTTGGTTTTTCTGCGCCATGGGGGTATGTATGAATTTTTGTGCCTCCTGTGCACTTTTCACTTCTTATGTTTCATGTTTCATCCTTATTCGACTCTTTGCTCTGGATTTGCGTTATCTCCCAAGGGCTTTCTGAGGGCTCATCTTTTTCGGGGGATATTCTTGTTTGGGAATGGGCCTTCTTGCCCATATTTTGAAAGTAACCCCAGTGTTTTAAACGATCATCCTAATTGGGGGCGCTAATCTAGGTCACTTCTCAGGCCGTCAACAAATTAGTCTTTTCTGACGCCGTCAGTGAGAAGGCGTCAGTGTTGATTGTGAAGGAAATAATGCCCTTGGTCCAAGTATGCATTCAATGATAAGTCTAATAAATGCGGTTCAATATTAATTAAATATACAAGTTAATAATTCAGTGAGATCAAGTGAACTGTATGCCTAGCTAGAGGCCGCTTCAGTTCAAGTGGAATTAATAATATTAATCCACAACTTACTCTTGACTGAACCCGTAGGGTCAAACAAATAGTACGTGAACGGATCAAGTATTTAAGTGAATTAAATACTCCATTTATGGATATTCGGAATCGACGGATCTCGGTTCCAGTGGGAGCTGAAATCGTCAAAAGGCAAATTATGAATACTCCGGAAACGATGATATTGCCGGAAACGGAAATATGGATCGTATCGGAAATATAAATATTATCCAAGTCGTAGATGTTGCCTGAAACGGAAACATGGTACGGATCGGAAAATATTATCGGAAATGGAAATATTGCCGGAATCTGAAATATTGCCGGAATCGGAAATATTGCCGGAAACGGAAATATTGTCGGAATCGGAAATATTAAATTTTTGTTCGAAACTGAAATTAATTCCGGAATCGGAAATATTAAATATTGTTCGAATCGGAAATGAATTCCGGAATCAGAAAATTAATCGGAAGCGCGTTGTGCGAAATAAACATTGGACGAGCTTGCTAGACGCAAGGCCCAGAACGAAGCCAGGCCTGCGCCTAGCAAAGCCCATGCGCGCAAGGCAGCTAGGCAGCCCGCCAGCACCGCAAGGCCCAGCCAAGCAAAGCGCAAGGCCAGGCCCAGCGAGGCCAGCAGAGCGCGCGCCCCTTCGTGGGCTGCGAGCAGTTGCTGGGCCGAGCCCTCTCCGTGCGCGTGCGCGCCAGCGCCCCTCGTGGGTTGTGCGTGTGTGTGTGCGTTGAGTTCGTGCATGTATCGAATCCTTAAGCGATTAGGATTAGATTAAAGATTAATTTCCTAAAACTACTAGAGTTAGTTGTTGAATTAAAACATTAAACTTAATAGTTTTAATTGATATCTAATTCTAATAAGATTAGATTAATAGAATTCTAATAGGTTTCTAGTTCCGATAATCCTACCCTATAAATAGGTGATGGCATTCACAATTTATAATCAATCAATTCAAGTATTCATATGGTTTGAAGGTTAAAACTAAAGTTAATAATTTGCCACAAATTATATTCGAATAACTTAAAACCTTAGGTTGAATTCTAGTTAATTAAATCTAAGGCGGATCCGAACGTGCTGTGGACTATCTACGGAGGGACTACACTTGGAGTCTTAAACTTGTTCTTGTTCGGTTCGGGATCAGCTAGGGAGGGCACGCTACAAATGTATGCATCCTAAACTATTCTAATTGTTATGTGGCAATTAATTTGGATTCCTGGCTTTATGGTTTTTCCACATGAAATATATATGCTTTATATGTATCATAACCTAACAGTGGTATCAGAGCCTCTAATTAATTCCATAATAAATTATCGTTAACATGGTTAAATTTTGCAATGAATTAAAGGGGTGATTAATTTCGTTTTTTGTAATTAATTGCCAATTCGTGCGATTATTTAATTATACGTTCGCAAAATTTTCGGGAGTTTAGTCAATAATGGTCGGAATCGTATAATTTTATAGTGAATTTCGCATGTAAACGGCGTTTTAAAATTTTGACTAAAATCAAAGATTTGATGCCGAACCCAGAATTCCCAAATTCGAAGCCAAACTATGACTTTTCGGAGGTTTTATTTTTTCGAACGCAAAATTTGTAATTTTTAAGATGTTAAATTAAATATTTGCGATTCTTGTTTGTAAATCTTGAATGTATGATTGACCTACTGTATATGGTTAACATTTTTAATGCCTAAGCTTGTTAATTATACAACCTAATTTGTAATTGTAATTAATTTGTTGAAATTCGAATAATTTAGAATTTGATTTGATTTTCATAATTAATTGACAATTTAATTAGGAATCCATGATTAAAAACCACCATGAAATTTGTTAAATTGGGAAAATTTTAAAATTTTATGACATAGATTTGAATCCATGAAAATAAACTTGATCGGAAATTAATTTGAATAATAAATTTTCGATTTTTCGCCCTAAATTTAAGAAATTAATATGATTTATTAATTCGTCTATAAATTTAAATAATAATGTTTTGATTTTTATAAAATTCGTTCACGAATCTTGCACGCACGAAGCAATGGACGCTAAGTGTTACCCTTAAGGGGTGTTGTATAGTGGGGGCATGCGATGACGAGCAAGGGAGCTCGTCGCCCATGCGGTACGTATGCAGCGAGCAAACGTGTGGCACGAGAGCACAAGGCAGTATCCCTGCCTTGCGTCGAGTGCTGCGACGTGCATGGGCAGATGGGGCGAGAGGCAAGGCACCAAGCAAGAAGGCCGCAGCGCGAGAAGCAAGGAAGCCTCGCCCAGCGAGCGCTGCCTCGCCACAAGCAGCGAGCTGCTGCTTCGCGTAGGCGTGGCCCGGCTTGCTGCGTCTACGCGTGGCTGCTCGTGCCTTGCTGTGCAATCAGTCGAATTGGGCGATGCTGCCTCGTGGACTCGACAGGGCATGGGCGCAAGCCCATGGCCTCGTCTTGACCCGATTGATTCGTTTATTTTCAGTTGGAAAAACGATTTTAATTAAATTTAAAATTTAAAATTCGTAATTTAATTTTGAATAATTTAATTATTATAAATTTTATTTATACTAATTATTTTACTAAAATTAAAACCTTGATTAAATTTAAATTAATTAATTTAATAAACTGAAAATAAATTAAAGGATTCAAATAATAATTTATATGAGCTTTATATTTTAATTAAATTTGTATGTTTCCGGTTAGACTAGGAAATACAATTTTATGTTTAAAATTAGTAAAACATGTAAATTTCTTGGTTTAAGTGGGAGCGTTTTATTCATAAACTCTTGATTAGGTCAACATTCCTTTAAGGTTAAAACAACTCGATTAGAATTAATAAGGATTGAATAATTTGTAGATTATTGGAAGCCTTGATTAATTGCTGTAAATATTTATGTGATGCATAATATGTTCTACTAACCAGCTATGTGGGCCATTCATTGATAAATGAATGGGTGAATGGTATATTGTAAATGTACTGTTTTGCAGGTTATGGAAAGTGAATAGGATAGAAAATATGGTATGCGTACCATTAATTTGAATGTAAAATTGGTCTGATGCCCCAAAGTTTTTAATTTTAAATATGGTCTGCGTATCATCAAATAGTTGTAATTAGTTTCAATTATAGCTTATCCTATTTGAAGAAAATGGCGCCTCTAATGGTGAAATTCAAGATGGAGTTTCCCATCCATTTTCAAGACGGAGTTTGAAGTTGAAGCTTCAAGATGAAGTCGGGCCATACTAGATCACATTTATATCTTATGCATGCTTTAAGTTATTTATTGCTTTAAATATGTTTTAATTATGCATGAGATTGTGGCTTGATTATGTTGGATGATTAAGGGTTTTAGTTCACTTAAAATCTAACCAACATAGTAAGAGCCTTAAGTTCCAAACTTTAAAATTGAGTTAAAAGGTGTCATGCCAAAATAACACTTACTTGGATAACCTTTACATCAATCTTAGTAATAGTTTTCCGCCATAGCGAGGTGTTACTTATTGATACTAAAGGGGTAAGGTACACAATAATTGTGAGTACATGTTAGTTTTGGTGAAACTGAACGATATAAGTAAGGAGTCCTTTTATGTCGTGGCAAAACTGATAGGTTTACCTAGTAAGACCTAAGACGTACCTATCAACCAAGAGTAGTTTCTAGACTATTAGAAAAGGCTTTGCTTACCTAAAATATTTTAGAATTGAGTCTAAATACATAATGTGCTTAATTCTTCAATGATTTTAGGGTCTTGGAAACATTTTATTCACACCTGCCGGAACAATAAATTCGAATAAAATGCCAATGACTTGTTTAAATTGCATGATTGCTTTAATTTTCAAATTATTACTCGTGATAAATGTTTAGACTTTGCATGCTTCAATGTATGTTTTAATTATTGTTTATAATTAAATGTCTTGCACTGCAGTAAATCCTTTTAGAAGGGTAACAATAAATTTTCTCGATTGGTAGTGAATCCAAGAACGATTCACGGAAATGAAAGAAAATGAGCAATTTAAAATGTACGTTTCTTATAGCGACTTTTATGGTTGTTTTCGAGTATCAAAGTCGAATGGCAAACCGATTGGTGCTTGTGAATTCAAAATACAATGTAGTTTTGAGATCATAAAGCATTGAGTTTAAACGATCAGCTTTACCAATGGTTAACAACCTAATATCTTTGTCCATTTAATTCTTGAATGAGTCTAGTCCCTAGACATTTGAATAGATCGATGCTTAGAGAACTTTAGAAGCTTCTGGTAAGATCATCAAGTTGAAACAGAATATTCAACATAAATAAAATGGTAAGAACTTTGTTGAAGTGACATTGGACATGTCTAACAAACTATAAAAGTCAACACTAGAGAAGTCAATTCGTAAGAGTATAATAAAGGGTACAAGAAATAGGAAAACAAGGAACAAATGAAAGGAATTTACGATTCCGTTTCTACCTAAAAGTTTAGGTTTAAAGAAAAAGTAACCTAGCAATCAAACTTCCTTGGTATCATATACCGCTTGAGGTTCTTACTTCGGTAATAACTCAAAAAATAGAAGGTGGGATACACTAATGACCTACAAGTGGGAAATGAAGCATGGCAATGCTACATTAGTTGTAGGGTCATCTAGTTTGTTTTAAGTCCTTTCAAGGCTGGAACTTAATGGCTATTATGTTCCATAATCAGCATACCTAAATTTTTGTTTTCAAATACAGAAAGACTCACATTCAAGAAAAACAAAAAACAATGTTTGTTTGTTTATTTGAATGAAATGGTCATTTAGGGGTTGAGTCAATATGCTTGATTAAAACAAACAAATCTTTAACAATAAGAACTTTAATAGGTTTAAATCAATCTCTTGATTTGAGTTCCACTAATCTTTGGCATTGTTGCTTAGACCATATCAACAAGTTAACATTCAAAAGCTCTATTTTGATGGACTTTTGAAAGTTGATTGATTTCTAGATCAATTCAAGACAAGCTAGTCTTACTTGTTGAACGTAACAAAAGATATGAACTATTGTTAGAACGCCTAGACAATAGAGTTCAAAGCTAAAGAAAGATTTAATGACTGTATTATTTCACAAGGATTTGAGTTAATATAGGTTTATTTACTCAAATGTGATATAAGTTTGAATATGTTTGGCTAGTTCAAAGATTCAAAAGTATAAAACCCACTTGGCAAGAAATCATAAAGATCTAGGTTAGATCATGTTGATGATTACTTAAGTCAAGAATGATCATCAATGATTGTGTGTTGTAATTTCACGATCTAGCTCCATAAGATATGGCATATCTAAGTTGGAATGATCGAAGTCAATTAGTGCTTGATTCAATCAATGATGAATCATAAAGACTTTTCCTATAATTTCTAAAACAAAATTCTCAACTACCACCACACTAACCCAAATTCGTCAAAGCTATTGAAAAGTAATTTCAGAATATCTTTTCAGTAATATATCTAAAGAATTGCTAAACTCAGTGGGAGCTTAGTGTTTGTTATTCAACAAACTAAGGCCCAAGAATAGATATATGTTTCATTGTGATTTATTCAAATGAGACACAAGGGTATTGTTTCTACCACGAACTTTGAGAACATAATGTTTGTTTACTCGAAATAATGTCCTTTTGGAGATTCATTTCCAAAATGACTAGTGGGAGAAAATAGACCTCGAAAGTATTCGAGGCGAACAACAAACATAAACGGACATTCCGGAGGTTTTTCGAAGTTCTTCAGAAAATCCGAACACTTATTCTTTAAGGACTTTAGAAGTGGATTTAAAGAATAGACATCTCTTAGAAGACTTTACAAGTGCTTCAAGGAGAACATAATATTTAAAGGACTTTCAAGTGTCTGTTGATATTTTATTGTTTGATGTTCTATACCCAAATAGACATAGAGTTCAAGTCACTGAAACTATGAGATTCTTCTATTAGATAGTGAAGAAACATAGAGTTCAGGTCACTGAAACTATGAGATTCTTCTATTAGATAGTGAAGGAACCTACAACTTGCAGTCAAACTATTATCAAGATAATAATGAGTATGTGACTTGTAAGAAAGCTATGACGAAATATAGATTCCCTAAAATAGTTATAGGCCATATATAGACTTAATGTTTAAATGGTTAAAGGCCATAAAAACATACTCAATGTTCTGATGACAAAATTGAAATTTTGTTGATTTGCAAGAATGATTTACATCTATTGGTTGCAAATTGGTTTTAAGGATAAAAACCATCAACCATGGAATAGTGTTCACACAGAAATCTAGATTAGTTGCTAAAGGTTGCAAGCAAATTCATGGCGTGGATTGTGTTGAAGCCTCATGCATAATCTTAATGCTCAAGTCTATAATTCAAGCAATGATTGCATATTGGTACATATGGCAATTGGATGACAAAAAAATCTCCCTCAATCAAATGTTGGAAGAAACTATGTACATGGTATGTCATAGGATTTGTGGATCCAAATAAATGCTTGAAAAGGAAAGCTAGCTTATGAAATCTAAATACGGATTTAAGGAAGCAATTGGGAATTGGAAATGTATTTTAGTGAAACTAATAAGTATTTTAGTTTCATAAAATGTACATGATTCTTATAGATGTATAAGAAGTTTAGTGGGAGTACGTAAAACTAAATTGGTCCTATGTGTATCACACACATATCTCTCTATTGTGAAATGACATTCAAATGCTAAATGACATTCAAATGCTAAATGACTTAGATTTGAAATTATTTATCAATGATGGACCAAGGCGAAACTTAGTACATATTGGGTACTAAGATCTATTTACAAATATATTATATTATTGTTTTGGATTAAGTAATGGTATTTACTAAATCAAACACGAAAGACTCCTTTGGAGATATTCGACCCATATGAATAAATATAAGTAAAGAATGTTTGAACTATGTATAAGCATTTACTAAGTTAAACATCAAAGAATCTAATGAGATTCTTCACCTATATTATATGTCAAATAATTTAGCTGGATTCAGTATCTACTGAAATTGGATAGCTAAAGTTACATGAATAGAATTCAATTGGGAATTATTCTGCAAAAGAATTTATCATGTATGATAAAATATAAGGATCGCCAAAAACGTATCGTATGACTTTAGGCATGACGAACATATACCAATCTCTATTGATCTAAGTAAAGATCAACTAGATTGAGATCAACAAAAACTTATGGTACTTGAAAAGGTACATAAGAATAGTTCTTGATTCAAGGAAATAAAGATATGCTAAATATTGATGCTACACGCATAAACACTAACAAAGGATCAAGCAAGATTCCTTTGGAGTTAACCATTGGCAAGAACGAGCTATAGAGCATCGTGTTTTGAAATGGCAACATGGATTGAAGACCATGAGTTGTTGCGTGGGAAATTAAACATTAATTTATATGTTCTGAGATACAGATGGAAAGTCTTCCACATATCTGATAACTGTTTGGATAAGCAAATCCAAAAAAAGCATCAGTAGCAACCTATACAGTTGAAGTAAAAGTACTTATTGCCTAAGAAGCAATGAAACAGAGTTGTTTACATAAAGAGTTCTTCACTGAACTTGGGTAGATCACATGTCTGTTGACTTAATGGTTCTTCATTGCAAAATGCGTAGAACCACTATTGAAGCAAGAAAGACTAGATCCAAAATAAACATACTCAAAAGATCTTATCATCCTATATTGAAGAACATTCGAATGATATTAAGATTGGCAAAGCATGATAACTAAACCTATGCAACAAGTGAGAAGAAACACTCACATTGTAGCACTGGAAATCAAGCATAGCTTTGAATTCCATGACCTGTTTTAAAGATGGGTTTGAGGCCCATGGTTGTAAAACATTGGGGTTGAACATTTATCATATATGAAATGTATTTTAATATTCCATCTAATCTTGGTTTAGTATTAAATGATGAGTCCTTTCAATTTTACAACATATTCAAGATAGACTGTCAGGACCAGTCCTGTGACTAAGAAATGTCTATCAAGTAAACTTGAATGTCAAAAGTTGAAAATGGTCCCTGGTCGGAGTTTTCTATAAAGATGGACGCATAGAAAACACTAGACGACTAGAATGCAAGATGACTAGTAGTTCTGTTTCTTGAACTATGTGGACATCGCAATGTCGCAATCATTTGCATAGATACTTACTTTGGGAAGACTAGTATCGGACAGACCTATGAAACTTTACTGTAAGAGATGAAAATCTGTCATAAGTAAATTTCATTAAAATTATTAGACATTAATCCTCAATACCTGAGTGATTTGAGATTCCTTGTTTGAGAACTGGTTACTTTGACGTTGTAAACCGTCGCACAGTAAAAGGAGGCCATAACGGCAACGTTCGGGTAATCACCTATCAAACGAAGTCTAATCTCAAGATCGCAAGATTGGGATTGTCCTCCCATAAATCGAGATGAGATGCTGAAAGTTGTACAAGGCCACTCGGAGAGCTAGAAACTGTAAAATGCATGGCCGTGCTCAGATGAATCATAGGCTATGATTATCTGTTTATTTGATCAGTTGAACTCTGAAACCGAGAAATACCTCTGGACATAATAAGGATGACAACTCTTACCTTATGTTCATGAGCAAGCATCAAGAGACAAAGGAATTAGGAAAGGCATACTTGTCCCTAAGGACAAGTGGGAGACAGAACGAAATAATGCCCTTGGTCCAAGTATGCATTCAATGATAACTCTAATAAATGCGGTTCAGTATTAATTAAATATACAAGTTAATAATTCAGTGACATCAAGTGATCTGTATGCCTAGCTAGAGGTCGCTTCAGTTCAAGTGGAATTAATAATATTAATCCACAACTTACTCTTGACTGGACCCGTAGGGTCACTCAAATAGTACGTGAATGGAACAAGTATTTAAGTGAATTAAATACTCCATTTATGGATATTCGGAATCGACGGATCTCGGTTCCAGTGGGAGCTGAAATCGTCCAAAGGCAAATTATGAATACTCCGGAAACGATGATATTGCCGGAAACGGAAATATGGATCGTATCGGAAATATAAATATTATCCAAGTCGTAGATGTTGCCGGAAACGGAAACATGGTACGTATCGGAAAATATTATCGGAAATGGAAATATTGCCGGAATCGGAAATATTGCCGGAAACGAAAATATTGTCGAAATCGGAAATATTATCGGAATCGGAAAATAATTTGGAAATCGGAAATATTAAATATTTGTTCGAAACGGAAATTAATTTCTGAATCGGAAATATTAAATATTGTTCGAATCGGAAATGAATTCCGAAATCGGAAAATTAATCGGAAGCGCGTCGTACGAAATAAACATCGGACGAGCTTGCTAGACGCAAGGCCTAGCACCAAGCCAGGCCTGCGCCTAGCAAATCCCATGCGCGCAAGGCAGCAAGGCAGCCCGCCAACACTGCAAGGCCCAGCCAAGCAAAGCGCAAGGCCAGGCCCAGCGAGGCCAGCAGAGCGCGTGCCCCTTCCTGGGCTGCGAGCAGTTGCTGGGCCGATCCCTCTCCGTGCGCGTGTGCGCCCAGCTCCCCTCGTGGGCTGTGCGTGCGTGTGTGTGTTGAGTTCGTGCACATCGAATCCTTAAGCGATTAGGATTAGTTTAAAGATTAATTTCCTAAAACTACAAGAGTTAGTTGTTGAATTAAAATATTAAACTTAATAGTTTTAATTGATATCTAATTCTAATAAGATTAGATTAATAGAATCCTAATAGGTTTCTAGTTCCGATAATCCTACCCTATAAATAGGATATGCCATTCACAATTTATAATCACTCAATTCAAGTATTCATATAGTTTTAAGGTTAAAACTAAAGTTAATAATTTGCCACAAATTATATTCGAATAACTTAAAACCTTATGTTGAATTCTAGTTAATTAAATCTAAGGCGGATCCGAACGTGTTGTGGACTATCTACGGAAGGACTACACTTGGAGTCCTAAACTTGTTCTTGTTCGGTTTGGGAGACGCTAGGGAGGGCACGCTACAAATGTATGCATCCTAAATTATGCTAATTGTATTCTGGCAATTAATTTGGATTCCTGGCTGTATGGTTTTTCCGCATGAAATATATATGCTTTATATGTATCATAACCTAACAGATTGACTATCTTGTTGAGTCAATATTTGCGATTTACGTCTTTTATAGGTAAGAGTCAACCGATTAGTCTTTTCTGACGCCGTCAGTGAGAAGGCGTCAGTGTTGATTGACTATCTTGTTGAGTCAATATTTGCGGTTTACGTCTTTTATAGGTAAGAATTTTTATCCGTTGGGCGTCTTACTGTGCCATGTAGATAGTGAAAGTTCGGTGGTGATGTTTTTTGGGAAAAATGTAACTATTATAAATTTAGCTCAATATTGACTCAAACATTTTAACTACTTTACTTTTAACGAAATATAGACCGTTTTGTTTGGCCTTTTACAATGATTAGCCGTTTTGTTGGCTCTTATATGCTACTGGCCGTTTTGTTGGCTCTTACATGCTACCTGCAGTTTGGTTGGCCTTTACATAGTACCAGACTGAGTGGTGTGTGATCTAGCCACTTTCTTCAACTTTGACGGAGATATCTTCTTTAGCTGTTGGAGGACTTCTTTGTGATTTCTTTTGACTCCGGTTCCGGCCGGCTCCTTTCTCCATGCGGACGGGTTGAGGGTGGTTAGATAGCAGTCTCGTGCTTGTTGCTGATCTCCATGAATAGTTCCTATCGAGCCATCGTCACATACGTATTTTAAGAGCATTAAATGAGTGACAACCACAACTTTTATGTTGTTCAGAGTAGGGCGTCCCAGAATGACGTTGTATGCTGTTAGGACTTTGACAATCAGGAAGTCTACATTTATTTTCTGTCCGTCGCTGCGCCCCCCTATTCGTACAGGTAGGGTTATGATGCCTACAGGGTGTATGATGCTTCCCCCAAAGACAATGATGGGATAATGAATGCTTTCGATTGTCTAAGGATCATGGGCTAGGCGGCTTAAGAACTCCATACTCATTATGTCTGACGGACTTTTCGTATCTACAAGTATACGCTTTACTATCATGTTGGAGATCTTGATTTCTATGAATAGTGGGTGTAGACACCTACTTTTGTCCCCATTCCCGAAAGGGAAGGTTCGATGATGAGAACATAAATCTCCACTTGGCAACGCATCTCCTATAAAATAACGAATCTCAATCGCCCTTTCATTTCAGCCAAAACTGCTTTTTATAGAAACCTGCTAAGAATAGTAACTGCCGTAAAAGGTAGTTGTTAAAAGTGGCAAAGTCATAAAAGATAGAAACCTGTCAGAATTAGGTGTTGCACTCCAACATAAATTCTAAAAGAGATAGAATTTGCATTCCTGGTATAATTCGAAGATAAGAGTCACGTATGAACTAAATTCATAACGAACCTAGAGTTCGTAACGGGCCCAGACGCATTCCGTCATAGGTTAATACGCACTAAAAGACTCGGATAAATCTCAAAAGCTCCGTATTCTAAGAGTCCAAATATGACAAAGAACTCGGCCCAGATCCCATTTTCAACGCCTGGGTCTGGGCGCCGAAATCTTCGGCGCCCAGCCCTGGGCGCTGAAAATGCCTGGGGCCGTTTTATCTCAGGATTCTTTTTGGATCCGTATCTTAAAATCTATCTTTCCACAACTCTTTTCCTATAAATATGGCCTAAAAACCGACGTGAAACACACAATTCCATAACCTGAGTATTGACTCTAGCCTTAAGCCTAGCCTCACGCTGCGAAATTGATCCGGCGTTCTGTCGCAATCGACCCAAAAGTCGAACAGAACGCATCTTGTCCCTTGTAGCTGATGAATTAACCCTAAATACTGGAACATTGCTTGGAAACCCGAGATTCGTTAAATAAAAGGAGAAATAGCAAAGCCAAGTGGTTAATTTTCTGAGAACCGTAACGCATCTCTCAAGGGTGCGTTGTAATGTGTCCCTCGTATGAATTAATCGCTTTCATCACCCTTTTATAAAATTGTCAAACTATTAACTTGATTGATCTATCACGCCTAATAAGATAATACCTTGGACAATCGAATTATCATGCTAGGTACCTTAAATCAATCTAAATAAGATAATCACGATCGATTTAGTGTTATGTGTTGCATATTGCCAAAATCAATTCAGAATAGTTTAATAGTTTAACGCATGTCCCTTCAATTATTTATGCTGGGCTAGTAAGGATAACCTGTCTCTGGAGTTATCGATGAGCACTCCTCTCGGTAGTTACAGTCCCCCGAACTCTCAATCTCTGCCCTGCGGGTGTACGTTGAGCGATCCCCACACCAGGGATCACAAGGGAACCTATGGCCGTCGTGGTCGAACATAATTGCACTCCCTTTATGTCATGATAACCGGGTTTTGTCAGTTTTTCTCATTGTCGTTAAAAACTGAATGGCGACTCCTATATTACTAGTCGATTGGGTGTAAACTCACAGGAAATCCAATTACACTTGATCTGACAACGTCACTCCCACGAGGGACGGGGTCACGCATTAGCCTCGTGCTTTTTCGACCCCCTCACAGTGGCGACTCCGCTGGGTAACGTTAATGAAATACTCGTGCTCGTAGGTAATCAAAATAGCCGAAGGGTGAAACGATCCTACTCCGCGTTTATTTCCTTATCAAGTTGGGACGACCTGAAAATCAGCATATTAATATGAACGGACAGAACCGCATAACGAATTTTGGCTCCCTTGATGTGTTTCATCTCGGGAGTTGGGACTAAGGATACCCATCGCCACTCGGGGGGTGCATACGCTTCGAATGTTGTCCACTCGGCACTTTCGCTAGTAGTACACCTGTCCCAAACCCAATCGCTCGCCCACTAGGTCCCTCTCATTGGTGCATGCCCCCTTGGCTTACATCGTGATTGGCCTCTTGGGACGAAATTCGTCTGTTGAATGCACTACCTCGACCGGGGCATGTGTTGGATCTACGATAGAAGCGGTACCAAGCCGGCGCAAATATTACCCATAGAAGCCTATCATAAACTACGTGACATATTATTCTTGCTTCATGTTGTAATGCTAGTTATGTGTAGAGAATTATGTGATTGTGTTGAGATTGTGTGACAAATAATACCGGAAAACCAATGACCCTAAAAATTTCCCAAACATTCATAAACACCAATTGGCCAAAGAGTTGTACCAAAATACGTGTTCCGCAGCCCCGGGCGATCGCCACGAAAATAAGCGACGCCCAGGACAGCCTGTAACTGATCCCACAACGCTGCACGGCGCGTAAAGGACGTTATTAGGCAAACACGCAAAATCAAGTCGTATATACGAAAAAAGGATACGCGAACAGAATACGAGTACCAGTCAGGGACGCATTTTCAACGCCCCTGGCTGGGCGCCAATCATTTTCCACGCCCAGCCTGGGCGCCGAAGTTGCTGCCTGGCCTACTGGTCAGGCCCAGCAGCTTTGGTGCCCGCGCATAAAAAAAATGAATAATGAACCACAAATCTGTTGCAAGGACGTACTGGAAAAAAGGCACTCGACTTCGAAACACGACTTATAAACTAAACAACTCATTGTGTCGTCACTAGGCCTCCTATGACGACTATGTTCGGCACTAAACCGAGCACGCTGATTAAATGACCTTGAATGTCACATGGGCAAAGTATTCAAAAAATTATGTTCAAATAAAGTTTTCAAGGAAAAATAATGTTCGAATAAAAAATAAATAAATCCGAGTCTAGACTAGGCTATGCCAAAGTACAATCTAAATCCTAAGTCTTAGTTGTCTTATACATAGAATCGGTCCTAATGCTTGGGGTTGTTCTGCAAGTTAAAAGGTTAAACCATTTTGAGTCTCCCTTCCTAACATTTAAAAGAAATCAATAAGCACCCATATGTAGTTGTCATCCCTTGCTAAGAATCTACGGCCTCAATACTCTCCCTCACCAATAAAAAGAATATATTATGTAATTCAAGTATTTGCAAAATGGAAACAGTCACATTCTGAAAATCATTCCTCCATAGTCGCACAACCCCCAAAGTGAGCCTAAGGTGTTCAATACCATTGGCAAAAAAGAATTATTAATGGCCTCAAGGCTTATGATCACATTGGGTCACGACTATCATAGTCCTCTCGAGCCACTCGCTCGTTGAAGTACCCCTAAGTACAGACTAAAAGATTTTCAATGAATGCAACATGACGAACCATGAAAATACCCAAATCGGCATGCCATAAGGCTACCATTGGGGTAAAGCAATACACACTAAGAGGGAAGCCGCACTAATGATTCTAGTCTTGCAAAAAAGAAAATTCGATCTCCCCAACTAACTACCTTGCCAACATTAAGCAAAATGGCGCATGACAAATGAACACCCAAGGGTTAAAATCTAAAGTGTCAACCAACGAAAGTTATGGTCCAATTAGCTAAAGTCTAAAAGTCGATTGGTCAAGTATTATAGGCTTACGCCACGTCATTATTTCGAGTCTAGGCCACCTCCTTGTATTCATACACGGGTTATAATCAGAAAAATTAATGAAAGTTGAGTCTAAATCACAACTTCCAATTAAATCCCGGAAACTGGAATCTGAAAAGAAGCAAAAAACATTATTTTCGATGTAATTCTTTCGTTAAATTTCAATAAAGTAAAAACAACATTTTGAATCTACGCTATTTGCACATTTTAAGAAACGACTAAATACGCTTGCAAAGTAAGACAATTTAAAGGTCCACCCTAGGCCTACTAAAATTAAAGGTCCACTATAGGCCTACCTAACGAGGCTCACTCAGTCTCGCCTCGTGACTCAAAGACCACAACCATCTACCTTTTATCCCAAAATAAAAAGGGGGGGAGAAATCCCAAGCAAAAAAGAAAAAAAGATAAAGAGAAAAGGGAGAGCGAAAAGAGCGAGCCATGAAATACTTAGCCCGTACCTCCCAAAGTGCTAAATTTACCCAAGTAAACGAAGGAAAAGAATTGAGTCAACCAATCCAAATCATACTACAAAAAATACATAAAAGTTATACGATCTTCTACCCTTTCCAATCCTCATGCTTGACTAATACTTATACAAATTATCCTATCTCATTCAACCCATCTTTCAAGACCGTCTTGAGTCACGAATATAAAAAAGACAAATGAAAGTACATTCTACGCTTAACGTAAAAAAAAAAAAAAAAAAAAAAAAAGAAACTTTGCAAAGCGCCTTTAAAATTTGCCTCAAAAAAAAAAAGCATTTAGCGCACAAAAAAGAGTCGCAAATATTTAGCACAAAACGAAAAGGAGCAGCGCAAAAAGGCAGCCCAGAACACATTTTCAACGCCCTGCCCTGGGCGCCTAAAATAATAACGCCCAGCCCTGGGCGCCGTTCTTGCTTATCACTTTTCAACTCCCAATTCCTAAAAGTGTTCGCATATTTTCCTATATACATGCGGAAGAATAACGAACACTTGGGGGGTAGAAGATCATATATAAAATACGCAAAATACGCGCGCTCCAAAATTTTTGTACACTTACTTCACCCTATTTCAAACATTACGATTCCACTCGAACGTACTTGTTTAAAATCGGCATTCTAGGAAACCAGTTTCTGGCTAAGAACTACGCAAGACCTGATTCCAAATTAAATATATTTAAGGCGGATACGTAGGCAATCCATGATTCGGTCCAACCAATTTGCAAAAATGTTAAAGCCTATAGAATAACAAGAATAAAAAATAGAGTCCCTTATTGAAATTTAATTACTTGCAATCCAAATCGAAAGAAAAATTTAAGTCAAAGGAAGAATCCAAGTCATCAAGATGCCAAAATGAGCACACATCGAAAAATAATAAGGGCACGTACCCTTGCCAGAAGGAGCACTCACACTCCTAGGCACTTAGCCAATACTCAAAAGATCGCTTTGCCTCAATAGAATGGGGGCTAGCGCGAGCGTCCATGACCTCTAAAATACTCGACTTAACCCTCCCTAAAGCAAAGTAACTCACTTAAGACCTCCTTTCACCACTAGACACAGTCATAATCTCCAACAAGTAGTAAAGGCAGTAAGCTTGCAATAAAAAGGATTGTCCTACGGCATCGCCCCATCGTTCCTTCGAACTCAGGGCACCCGTTCATGGTAATTCAAATGCTTGCGAATCCCCTCTTAAAAAAATCAGACATTGTCAATAGGACTTGGCACTTAACCAAGGCTCACCCTACTCAGACATACGACACGGGCATCTAAAATCGAAATCTGAAAGCATCATTAATGAGAAGACATAATAGCAACTGGGGGCTAAACAGTGAAATGAAAGAGCTAGGGAAAGAACTAAGTATGCCTTAACCTTTTGTGCAGACATACACCAAGTAAATCTAAGTCAATTTGAAAGCGGTTTATATTCCCGTAATTCTGGAAAAAAAAGCCCTAAAAGCCTAAAACATGCGCCACACGGGCACAAGTAATATCTTGACGCCTGCACCCTGGCTTCCAGCAAATCCTTAGACAGCATTCCAAAAATCGTAACAGTATTTTGATTCACTCATGTAATCCTGTACGAACCCTTCTATAAGTCAACTTACTTAGGACACCTCGGATTGTACACAGTAGGACTCGGATTTCAAATAATTTTCAAAGACTTCTTCGAACATAATAAAGTGTCGTTGGTTTAAGATAAGTATGCGTTTATCTCGATGTTGCAAGTGAGTCAAAAAGATTTATAAATATGATTATGGGTAAAGAAAGGGACCTAGCTTTTGGTCAAGGCACACTTCAACATGTGACTACCTTGACCATGGCAATGTCGCACAATACGACATTTACAAGAGAAGTAGCAAATCACTACTCGAACGTACCTCGCACTAAACGAGTCTGGTTCAAACGATTCATGATCCATGTCACCATGAACGCATAAAAACGTGTACCAAGCATTATAGCACCAAGCCAATCCCGTAGCTACAATTGGGGGCTTGAGAAAAACACTCTAAAAATGCTCGAAATGACAATTTTATCGCAAATTCTCGACGCTAATGTTATACACACGCCATAGGGGCACAATCCTAAGGTTTGATCGTGTAAAACGAACCTTAGAATGGCTACAACCCCTCCCAAATTCTAAGCGCTACTTAGAATATATAAAGTCACCCCACTAACAAGGGTAATTGAAAATCGCGAGTCACCAAAACTCTGATCAAACTACTACAGATAACCCTCGCCCTACAAGCGCCCGTTACACAGTCTACGTCGTTCCAAAGCAAAAGCGAAAGGAAAATCAAGGATAAAAAAAATAAAAAATAAAAAAACATCTATGAATTCTCGCATCGAACGAAGTAATAAGCCGTGCACACCCACGCAGAAGGTGCTACACTTGTTCGAACACCTGAACGAGGCGTGATGAATACTCCAATGCAAAAAAATTAATGATGATATATCCCAACACCTGGAGGAATGTTCTAAGACACGCTGTTAGGCCACACAAGCCTACGTCGCACCATAAGTTCAACCATCCCACGGTACAAGTCTAAAAAAAGAGTAAGGCATATTGCACTAATGCGGGCACGACCAAGAGCATGTGTAAAAGAGGCAAAGACTACTTATCGCCCAAATTCAAAATGCAAGCCACACGATTTCTACATTAAGGATTAAAGGTAGCAAAATATTACCTACCACGGAAGGGATAGCTCGCACCTACACGAGCGGAACCCCAAGGCATCTTTCTCGAAAGATCCTACAAAAATAGTATGCCAAAAGGAAGCATCCCAACATGCATACTTGGGGGCTCCAAGCTACGAAACAACCATAGAAAAATAAAAAAAATCTCAAAGCAAATGTTTGAACGATCGAAAGGGCACGATGCTTGAGCCCACTTCATGAATGGGCCTGAACCCTATCAAGCTTCTAAGCAAACTATTCAACATCAGTCATTGCTCAAAAAAAAAAATTGATTCAAGCGAACTGATTAATGGACCGCACGCAACGGCCATTCTATGAACGCTCGTTCGCACATACATTCTAAGTATCGAACATTCACGAACACGTTCAAAAGATAAAAATATACGTTCAAAATAACAACAAGAGCGATCAAAGTCTTACGCCTCAAGGTATGTTCCTCC
The DNA here is from genome assembly GCF_020520425.1 of Spinacia oleracea. Taxonomy (NCBI): domain Eukaryota; kingdom Viridiplantae; phylum Streptophyta; class Magnoliopsida; order Caryophyllales; family Amaranthaceae; genus Spinacia; species Spinacia oleracea. Next base: position 97,831,645 of record NC_079490.1, read on the forward strand.
GGCCATATAGACTCGCCCAACTATTACAATAACTGTACGCCTTAAGAGCAACAGTTCCTTTAAATAATCGCCCCAAAGCGACAAACACCGTAGTCCACCAATCGGCTACGGCTTCTCGAGAAATCATCACGATCACTCAACTCATTGTGATCTCCAATAAAATTCTACGTTCCAAAAATAAAGAAAAAAGAATACGTAGAATTTCCAAGTGAAATAAACGAACGAACAAGAGGCCAACTGTGTCATCAAAAGACCAGCCCAAACAACATTTTCAACGCCCCACCTGGGCGAGAATTATTTCTAACGCCCAGGCCTGGGCGTCGAAAATGAGCCCAGCCCCAAAAGAAGTCAAATAGGGCCCTGCCGTATCCATGCGACTTGAAAATTGCTGATTTCTTTACTGAAAGTCGCACCTCACGGCTTTGTTAAGAGTAGCACACCACTACAAAGATCGCTCGCACTTACGAGCACGATCCCAAACACGATCAAGGACATTACAAAATGCGTATCCCCAAGGAACCTCTTTGACAAGAAATGACCGTCAAGCACGAGTGCTTGGGGGCTCGAAAGAAAATATATATTTCAAAGAGAGTATAAACAATATTCCCAGACTACGCTGTACGAAGTCCCGTGTTTGGATAATCTCAAAAGATAAAACCGGATTACGACCTCAAGACAAAGGTCGCCGTTGATACTTATACATAGTCCCCTAATCAAGGACCTAGGTAGTGGCAAAATTAGGCCGTAAAGACTAGCTCAAAACCATGAAAGATGATGACCACGAGACAATGGTCCGTCTAAGCACGTTGTCGACCCACATTCAGGTTGCAACTAAAACCGAGCATCCCTCGAAAGAATTCGCTCTTACAAGAATGAATAAAAAGAAATTCTCAAAAGAAATCCCAAGAAAAAATGAAATAGGGACTTGCCCACCTCAATCGGGCAAGATCGCGCCACGAACCGCGCGGGTCCCAAATCGAAAAGACGAATTCAGGCTCGTCATCTTCAGCCGGCGGGGTCTACGTCACAAACCACGTAGGTCCTTATTTTCAAAACATCAAAACAGATTCGTCCACTTCTATCGGACGGGGCATCCACCCTTAGCGGACAGGCTCACCCACCTTCAGCGGGCGGGGTCTACGTCACTAACCGCGCAGGTCCTCAGTTTTCGAAAATAAACTCTTCATAAACATAAAACAGGCTCGCCATCTTTACCCGGCGGGGTCTACGTCACAAACCGCGTAGTTCCTTATTTTCAAAACATCAAAACAGATTCGTCCACTTGTATCGGACGGGGCGTCCACCCTCAGCGGACAGCCTCGCCCACCTTCAGCGGGCGGGGTCTACGTCACAAACCGCGTAGGTCCTTATTTTCAAAACATCAAAACAGATTCGTCCACTTCTATCGGACGGGGCATCCACCCTCAGCGGACAGGCTCGCCGACCTTCAGCGGGCGGGGTTTGCGTCACTAACCGCGCAGGTCCTTAGTCGCTGCAGCGATAACTTTTTCTGGTTTCCCTTTTCCAAAAATCAAAGGATTGGTTTTTCGTTTTCCCAAAAAAAAGCGATGTGCTGGATTTTCCTTCGTTTTACGTCCTATAAAAACAAGGGGGTTTTCTCGTTTAGCTAAACCTTAAAAATGAGAATCTTTTAAAACGTTTTACCTCGTGATTGGGCTTGGCCAGGCCTAGTTACACTTTATAGCTTTGATTTCGAAAACATCTTTAGATACTTCCAATGACAAAGTGAGGGAGTTTTCTATACTATCAGTTAACAAATTCCAATGACACGTGAGAATGCGTTAACACTTCAAGTGATGACCCTTAAGTCAAATGTTATCACTCGGGGGCTCGTGAGAACCTCGCAAAACAGGTAACATACACCATGGCTTGTATGACGCACTCCGTCTAGTACTTTGACCATCGTCTCATCTCGAGACTCATTCAAAGTGGGGGCTAACTGTAGACACCTACTTTTGTCCCCATTCCCGAAAGGGAAGGTTCGATGATGAGAACATAAATCTCCACTTGGCAACGCATCTCCTATAAAATAACGAATCTCAATCGCCCTTTCGTTTCAGCCAAAACTGCTATTTATAGAAACCTGCTAAGAATAGTAACTGCCGTAAAAGGTAGTTGTTAAAAGTGGAAAAGTCATAAAAGATAGAAACCTGTCAGAATTAGGTGTTGCACTCCAACATAAATCCTAAAAGAGATAGAATTTGCATTCCTGGTATAATTCGAAGATAAGAGTCACATATGAACTAAATTCCTAACGAACCTAGAGTTCGTAACGGGCCCAGACGCATTCTGTCATAAGGTAATACGCACTAAAAGACTCGGATAAATCTCAAAAGCTCCGTATTCTAAGAGTCTAAATCTGACGAAGAACTCGGCCCAGATCCCATTTTCAACGCCTAGGTCTGGGCGCCGAAATCTTCGGCGCCCAGCCCTGGGCGCTGAAAATGCCTGGGGCCGTTTTATCTCAGGATTCTTTTTGGATCCGTATCTTAAAATCTATCTTTCCACAACTCTTTTCCTATAAAGACAGCCTAAAAACCGACGTGAAACACACAATTCCATAACCTGAGTATTGACTCTAGCCTTAAGCCTAGCCTCACGCTGCGAAATTGATCCGGCGTTCTGTCGCAATCGACCCAAAAGTCGAACAGAACGCATCCTGTCCCTTGTAGAAGATGAATTAACCCTAAATACTGGAACATTGCTTGGAAACCCGAGATTCGTTAAATAAAAGGAGAAATAGCAAAGCCAAGTGGTTAGTTTTCTGAGAACCGTAACGCACCTCTCAAGGGTGCGTTATAATGTGTCCCTCATATGACTTAATCGCTTTCATCACCCTTTTATAAAATTGTCAAACTATTAACTTGATTGATCTATCACGCCTAATAAGATAATACCTTGGACAATTGAATTATCATGCTAGGTACCTTAAATCAATCTAAATAAGATAATCACGATCGATTTAGTGTTATGTGTTGCATATTGCTAAAATCAATTCACAATAGTTTAATAGTTTAACGCATGTCTCTTCAATTATTTATGCTGAGCTAGTAAGGATAACCTGCCTTTGGAGTTATCGATGAGCACTCCTCTCGGTAGTTACAGTCCCCCGAACTCTCAATCTCTGCCCTGCCGGTGTACGTTGAGTGATCCCCACACCAGGGATCACAAGGGAACCTATGGCCGTCGTGGTCGAACATAATTGCACTCCCTTTATGTCACGATAACCGGGTTTTGTCAGTTTTTCTCATTGTCGTTAAAAACTGATTGGCGACTCCTATATTACTAGTCGATTGGGTGTAAACTCACAGGAAATCCAATTACACTTGATCTGACAACGTCACGCCCACGAGGGACGAGATCACACATTAGCCTCGTGCTTTTTCGACCCTTCACAGTGGGTCATCATGTGGAGTGGCTATGCGTCCTCCATCGGACTCACAGATTTCAATTCGAGGGAAAGGGTCCATTGGTGACTTTCCTGATAGAATTACTTGTCCCAATCGACGAGCATAGTCTTTTTGTCCCCTCATGGTTGGTCCTCCGGAGGCGGGGCCTCCTGATATGACAGGTACGAATCCCCTTCAGTCTGATTTCCTTCTCCAGTTGAGATAGGTGATTTGTTCTTCTTGTAATTGATTTTTCCCGGGCCGTGAGTGTTCCACTGCAGATAATTTTTCAAGTGGCCTTTCGAAGCTAGCCCGTCCAGATCCCTTTTCAGACTTCTACAGTCTTTGGTATCGTAACCTATATCTTCGTGAAACTGGCAGTATAACTTGGGATCTCGGCTCTCAGCATGGGGGATTTCATTGGAAATGGTCGATCTAGGTCGAATATGGCCCCTACATCTACCAGAATGGTAAGGAGATCCGTGTTATACTCAAAAATTCCTTCTCTTGCGGTCGTCCCCACTTTTTCCCAGTAGAGGTGGGGTCTTGCTCTTTAGATATTGCCCAGGTGCCATTGACCCGTGAGGTTTTTCGATCGGTTCTTTCTTTCTTCTCGGATGATTCTGTTGCTTCTCCATTTTTACCATCTTTGGGTACACTACATATCTCTGTGGCATGTATGAATGTCTCGACTTCGTGAAGGACTTCTGCCATCGAGGGCACACTCTTTTTGACTAAATAAAATTTGAACGATCCCTTCTTTAAGCCCCTGATGAAGTTATCGAAGGAGACGCCATCAGGCAGGTCTGGAATTTGCCCAGCTTCCAGATTGAAGCGTTTGACATAGCTTCGCAAAGACTCGTATTTTCCCTGCTGAATGCGGCCTAGATGCATACTCGTCTTCCTTTCTTCCTTGTATGCCACAGACCTTGTGAAAAATAGTGTCTCTAGCTCATTGAAGGAGGCAATTGACCTTGCAGGTAGTCTTTCGAACCATTTGGACGCTACACCTTTCCGAGTGGCCGAAAAGTATTTGCATCATATAGCCTCATTGGTCCCCTGCCCATACATATGGTGACGGTATGCAAGTAAGTGCATATCCGGGTCAGAGGTGTCGTCGTAGGCCTCTATGGTAGGAGCCTTTACTTTGGGCTCTTTGGGGGTGTTCATTATAGACTCGCTGAAAGGAGTACTCTTATGCCTTAACGTCAGGTTGTTCAATCCCTGCTGCATGTGATAAGTGGGTTCACGATGGATGGAAGCCATTGTGTGACGCCCGCCCATTCTCGGAGAGGTTATCTGAGTTTTCCCTTAAGTGGAGGGGTAGAAAGGACGGTCTTCAATGACGGGTGTCAATCCGGTGTCTGATAATTCGGACTCGGCCTCATAGTGTTCTTGCCTCCTTGTGGATGGGCGCAAGGTGGTGGAAGGGTTCACTCGGGGAACTGGCCGGACCATTTGTTCTCGCTGAGCTGGAGGGGCTCGATTGCCTCGGTCTCCGACAGGACGCTCTGCAAAAGAACTGGCACCTCTGCTAGCTATTGGTCGAGAACTTTCTCCCGCTCTCTAGACATTAAATCTTAGCGGCATTCTGCTTATCCGGTTGATGTCAAGACTCAAGGGTCCTTGTGGGACCGTCTTTTCAGTATTGGTATTGTAGATTAGCATACTCCTTCTTATTTCGTTTGCAGCATGGTGCTCATATGCTGTTGAAATGTTTGATTCATCTGTTGCAGGAATCCGGCTAGGATTTCTCGCAGCGTTCCTACTGAAACAGGCAGGTCTAGATTTTCATCCAGTACTGTGTCCTTTATACTGGGACTAAGATGTCCCCTAAGAGGGGGTGCCTTGACGTCCGGCTCCTCCTCAATGATCACTTCGCTTCCTGGACGCGGAGAGGAGTGTTCCAGGCATTGGCAATCCAATTAGCCTCTTCTATGTGGTGTTGGCGCCTTTCACGCGGACGCCTTTCTCCTGAGTTGTCATTATGCCCCTCACCGTCAGATTGTAATTCCTCCATGATACTATACCTCCCCACAGACGGCGCTAAATGTTGTGGGAAATTTTTTGATGATGAGGAGTCACCCTTTTCCTCGGAGGTATCAAGTATGCGCTGGCACGATCTCCCTACAACCTGCAAAATAAGAATATTCCCGTAGGAATATTCCCTCCGATGCCTAAGTAAGCATTGGTTAGAGAGAGAAGTCATCTAGAAAGAAGGCACAGCAAAATTGTTTTAGGTAGGTAAGAATCAATTGATTTCCCCTTTTACCTTGGGATTTAAACTATTTATAGGACTGGGGTTTTGGGAAGTGTCGCATAAAACCCTAAGCATATGATTGGATGACCTCAGAGATGGGGACATGTGTCCTAATCTGATATATGGAATAAAAGAGGCTTACAAAAGGGCTCTTTTGGCGTATGGGCCTTTCCGAGCAGTTTGGGCCTTTTATGTTTGCCTTCAGAGAGGATTTTGCCAGATGTGCACATCTGGTCAGCATCCATGGGCCACGTGTTGCCCCATGATAGGTCACAGGTGTAGCTTGCTATTTTACGGCCACGTCACTAATTTTTATATACCCACACTAACTAGGTCACTTCTTTGAAGACTCCGTACCTTGAGAAATCACGCTCGTTCAAGGTAATTTTCAATGTCCATCATCTCTAGGTCCCGTTAGTAAAAATACTTTTGGACATATCTATTTGTTATTATGTGATAGAGAAAATAAGTATTTTGTATGTGAACTATATGATTTGATTTTATGGGCATGTATGAAGTCAGTAATATTATATAAATCTTATTTGTACTACTACCATCATTTTATGAAACAACTGCTTTTGTTTATATTTTACGAGGTGGAGTATGTATTGGATAGTGTTGAAACTAGTATTGGGCTATTATTAATAGTGTTAATGACTACGTGAGCACAATGCATTAAACTATTAAATTGCGAATTGCATCATTGGAGTAACCTGAAGTCATATGTGATAATAATGAACTAAGGTCGCGTAATTGGATATTTTGGGTATGTATGACTACTTGTATGTGCTTCAACCTTATTAAATTACTAATAACGTAAAGTGTAATCTCAGAGAGAAAAACCCGTAAGGGTTAGGAACAGGTTGCCCTTCTAGATGTTGTTCTATCGGTGCACTTTAGTGGAGACCCGGTAGACTTCTAGTAGGTTTCTATTATTCTGTATTAAACTTTCTACTTAGTCTTCCTCCTAATTCTATCGGTGCGCGGTCGCGGAGACCCATAGTCAATTAGTGAGGGGTGTGCACACTAGGGACATTCTGTACTCATCTTGCTTTGGCCATTTTCAAGCGTTCTCTTTCCCTCAATTAATTAATATTGATCTTATGTGATAAGTGTAATGATGGAATTATTAAATTGGTACTTGTTGTTTAATTACTTATTTTATATACTCAAAACATTTTCAAAACTAAAATTATTTATTTTACGGGATGTAGTTGGAATTACACAGTTTTTCTGATTTTTGGGAGTTCATCTCTCTTGTTTCTTTTCTATTTATTTTTGCAGGTTGGTAAATGTACTTGGCTACGAGCGAGGAGACGCTTAGAATAACCACCTAGTCAAGAGACAATTTCTATTTCACTTTAAGTTGGATTTTGTTATTTATTTTATGGGGATTTGTTGTAACATTTTATTGGCCACCTTTTAGACCACTTAGTTAATTTGACTTTAATGATTTTAAATTGTTTTGTTGCTTTGCATTTTTTTTCTATGGAAAATAAATGCAGCAGTGACACTCCCAAGGTTTGGACGATTGTTTTACGAAAACAAAAAGGGTTTTTGATTATATAAATATCCAAATTTTGGGCGTGTTACATTATGTGCTAGATCACGACAAACAAGTTTATAACATAAATATCAAAAAGGCTTAAATGAATTATTCAGATCTCACCTATCTGTGGAATTGTCGATTAGGCCATATTAACGTGAAACGCATGGAAAATCTTCAGAAAGAAGGTATTTTAGAACCATTTGACTTAGAAGATTTTGGTAAATGCGAATCATGCTTACTTGGAAAAATGACAAAGAATCCTTTCTCTAAAGTTGGAGAAAGAGAAAATTATCTATTAGGATTAATCCATAAAGATGTATGTGGACCAATGAGTTCAAATGCTAGATGTGGTTTCATCTACTTTATCACTTTCACTGATGACTTCAGTAGATATGGTTATGTCTACCTAATGAAGCATAAGTATGAGTCCTTTGACAAATTCAAGGAATTTCAGAGTTGAGTAGAGAATCAACTAGGCAAAAAGATTAAAGCACTGCGGTCTTATAGAGGCGGTGAATATCTGAGCTATCAATTTGATGACCATCCGAATTGACTCCTCCTGGAACACCTCAATGGAACGGTGTGTCGGAACGTACGAACATGACTTTGCTAGACATGGTTCGATCAATGATGGGTCAGGCCGAACTTCCAATAAAATTTTGGGGACATGCACTAAACACAACTGCACTAACACTAAATAGAGCTTCGTCTAAAGATGTCGAAAAGACTACATATGAGTTATGGTTTGGAAATCCTCCAAAAGTATCTTTTCTTAAGATTTGGGGTTGTTAAGTATACGTCAAACGATTAATTTCAGACAAACTTCAACTGAAATCTGACAATATATACTTGTGTGATACCCAAAGAAAACAAAGGGGTATTACTTCTACAATACATTTGAGAACAAGGTGTTTGTTGCTCGAGATGGTATCTTTTTGGAAAGAAATCACATTTCCAAAATGACAAGTGGGAGAAAAGTATACCTCGACGAAATTCGAGTCGAACAACAAACTCTATAGAATGATCAAGATGACATTCAGGTTGAAACTCAGAGATCTTTAGAAGTATCTGGTGAGAATAAAGAACCAACTAGAAATGTAACCCCGCGTAGATCGCAGAGATATAGGTCTTAACCAGAAAGATACGTAGGTGTTTTAATGAATGAGAGCCATGAAGTTCTATTGCTGGAAAGCGATGAGCCTGCGACTTACAAACAAGATATGACGAGCCCTAGCTCCAAGCAATGGAAAGAAGCCATGCAATCTGAATTAGACTCCATGTCTGAAAACCAAGTTTGGGATTTGGTCGATTTCTCAGATGGCTACCAAGCCATAGGAAGAAAATGGGTTATCAAGTTGAAAAGGACAAGGACGGGAAAGTAGAAGTTTTCAAAGTTAGATTGGTTGTGAAAGGATACAAACAAGTCCACAGTGTGGATTATAATGAAACCGTTTCACCAATTTCAATGCTAAAGTCTATTCGGATAATGTTAGCAATCGCTGCATATTACGATTACGAAATATGGCAGATGGATGTCAAAAATGCTTTTTTAAACGACGCTTTAACATAAACTATGTTTATGACACAACCTGAGGGTTGTGAGGATCAAAAGAATGCTAAAAAGGTATGCAAGCTTAAGAAATCCATTTGTGGATTAAAGCAAGCATCAAGGAGCTGGAATATACGTTTTGATGAAGCAGTCAGTGACTTTGGCTTCGTCAAGAACGCAGACGAATGTTGTGTATACAAGAAAGTCAGTGGGAGCAAAATTGCTTTCTTAGCATTGTATGTCGACGACATATTACTTATCGGAAATGACATTCCTATTTTGAACTCTGTCAAAATTTGGCTTGGGAAATATTTTTCGATGAAGGATATGGGGGAAGCACAATACATATTGGGCATCTAGATCTACAGAGACAGATCTAAGAAGATGATTGGACTTAGCCAAAGAACTTATATCAATAAGGTGCTTGATAGGTTCAAAATGGCGGACTCCAAGCGAGGCTACCTACCCATGTGTCATGCAATGACTCTAAGCAAGACTCGGTGGCCAAAAACACTAGATGATCAAAGACGAATGAGTGGGATTGTGTATGCATAATTGATTGGTTTAATAATATTAATGTATGCTATAATATGTACACGCCCGGATTTTTCGTACGCACTCAGTGCTATGAGTAGATACCAGTCAGACCCAGGAGAGGCACATTGGACTGCTGCCATGAACATTCTGAAGTACCTTAAAAGGCACAAAGATGATTTCCTGGTCTATGAAGGAGATGATGAATTAATTTTTAAAAGCTACACGGACGCAAGTTTCCAAACCGACAAAAATGATTTCAGATCACAATTTGGGTTTGTCTTCTGCCTCAAAAGAGGTGAAGTAAGCTGGAAAAGTGCTAAGCAGAGCACTATTGCAGATTCTACAACTGGAGCGGAGTACATTGCTGCACATGAAGTAGAAAAGGAAGCTATTTGGCTAAGGAAGTTCATAGGTGAACTTGGTGTAGTCCCCTCCATTAAAGGACCAATAGCTCTATATTGTGACAATAACGGAGCTATTGCACAGGCAAAGGAGCATAGACACCACCAGAGAGTCAAACATGTACTTCGTAGATTTAACCTTCTACGAGAATTCGTGGAGAGAATAGAAGTCGAGATAAGCAAGATTAGAACTGACAACAACATCTAAGACCAATTAACTAAACCTCTACCGGAAGCGAAGCACAACTCGCACACTGCAGCTATGGGAATCAAGCATGTTGGAGAATGGCTTTGATGTTCTTATTGAATGTTTTAAAGTTTTAGAGTTTAATACTTTGTAAAACATTTTGGTTAACCATTCATAGAAATGAATAAAATTCATTTTTCCATTTAATTTTGTGGTTTATTAAATGATAAGTCCTGTGACCAAGAAATGTATATCAAGTGAACTTGAATGTCAAAAGTTAAAAATGGTCCATGGTCAGAAGTTTTCTATAATGGTTGACGCATAAAAAACACAAGACGTATGGAATGCAATATGACTAGTAGTTCTGTTTCTTGAACTATGTGGATATGGCAATGTCGCAATCATTTTCATAGATACTTACTTAATAGGATTAATATCAGACATACCTATGAAACTTTACTGTAAGAGATGAAAATTTTTCATCAGTAAATTTCAAAAACTTATTAGACACTAATCCTAAATACAAGAGTGATTTGAGATTACTTGTTTTTTAATTGCTTACTTTGATGTTGTCAACCGTCGCACCGTAAAAAGAGGCTATAACGGCAACGCTCCGGTAACCACCTATCAAAAAAAGTCTAACCTCAAGATCATAAGATTGGGATTGTCCTCCCATAGATCGGGATGAGATTCCGAAAGTTGTACAAGGCCACTCGGAGAGCTAGAAACTGGAAAATGCATGGTCGTGCTCAGATGAATCATAGGGTACGATTATCTGTTTATTTGATCATTTGAACTCTGACACCAAGAAATACCTCTAGACATAATAAGGATGACTACTCTTACCTTATGTCCATGAGCAGGCCTAAGGCGAAAAAAGAATTATGAAATGCACACTTGTCCCTAAGGACAAGTGGGAGACTGAAGGAAATAATGCCCTTGGTCCAAGTTTGCATTTAATGCATTTAATGCTAAGTCTAATAAATGTGGTTCAGTATTTGTTAACAAGTTAATAGTTCAGTGAGATCAAGTGATCTGAATGCCTGGCTAGAAACCGTTTCAGTTCAAGTGGATTAATAATATTAATCCACAGCTTACTCTTGACTGAACCCGTAGGATCACAAAAATAGTGCGTAAACGGATCAAGTGTTAAGTGAATATGAAATTCATTAAGTACTTTATTTATGGTCATTTGAAAATGATGGATCTTGGTTCTAGTGGGAGCTAAAATCACCACAAGGCAAAGAAAGGGTATTACCGGAAATGAAGATATTACCGGAAACAGAAATTTAGTTCATGACGGAAATATAAATATTATCCAAGTCGAACATATTGCCAGAAACAGAAATATGGTTCTTATAGGAAAATATTACCGGAAATAGAAATATTGTCGAAATGGGAAATACTGCCGGAAACAAAAATATTATCGGAATCGGAAATATTGTCGAAATCGGAAAATATTGTCGGAATCGGAAATATTTTTGAAAAAGGTGAATATTGTTCGAATCGGAAATAAATTCTGGAATCGGAAAACGAATCGGAAGCACGACGAGCGAATGCTCGGCGAACGAGCTTGTGAGACACAAGGCCCTGCGCAAGTGCCAGGCCCAGCGCCTAGCAAGCCCACACAGAGCAGCTCGCTTGGGCCGAGCAAGTGCAGCAGCGCCCAACAAGTTGTGTGCCTTGACGCTAAGCCTTGAGCGGCAACGTGGGCCTCAAGCCACACGCTGCAAGGGGTTGGGTCATCGGTTGCTTGCAAGCTAAGTAAAGCTTGGGCGCCAAGCTACTTGCGTGGCAAGTAGTTTGGGCCTCAAGTTATTGTTTTCCTAATCCTACTAAAATTAGATATCAAGGGTACATATGAAATACTATGTATTTGATTATCACTAGAATTCTAATATTATTAATTAACTAGGGTCCTAATAGATTTAGTTAATAGATTCCTAGTAGGATTTCAATTCTCTATTTCCCACCCTATAAATATGTGGTTCTTATACATTACATTCAATACATTAAATTCAAGGGAGAATTTAATATTTTCCTATCACATATGTGAGTTTCCCGAGTGCACTAAAAACCTTAGAGAATATTCTATTCGGTTGAATCTAAGGCGGATTCGGATGTGTTGTAGACTTGCTACGGAGGGACGACACTTGGAGTCCTTTAATTTTTCTTGTTCGATTAGGGGGCAGCTAGGGAAGGCACGCATCACATAGTATGTATAATAAATTATGATCATTGAGTATGTGGCAATTAATTTGGATTCCTGGCTTTTATCGTTTTTCCACATGAATTTTATGGTTCATAACCTAACTATAATTTCATTTGGTGGAGACTCCGTCGAAACCCATATTCGATAGCCGGAGGGACATTTTCTAGGGTATTAATTTCGGATACCAATTTTGTAAATGTTCAAATCAATTCCAATCAATAAGTTCGAAATTGGAATTCGACTGGGGTTGCAAAAATCAAGTCGAATCCAAATGTGGGCTTCTTGATACATTGACCAAGTTTAAACTCTTTGCATGTTCCAAATGGGACTTGTCATGGTCCCAAAACTTGCATTTACAAAGTTCAAATATCAAGTATACGAAAGAAATTCAAATCCCTACAAAGTACAAAAATATCCCCCTACACTTAACTTCTTATGTTGGTACGAGTTATAGTAGCTCATTTCTAAAGTCAATCTTGAGTCGGGACATGACTAGATGTGATATTTGTTTAGCTGATCGAGATTGGTGAGGTTTGCAAATTCCGCCCAATCGATGTGGGCTAGTTTCACTGCGCTGCCTGGCAGGATGGTTTTTACGAACTACAGTCCGGTCCAATTGGGCCGGAATTTTCCTCGCGGGTACGTGGTACGAAATCGCCTTCTTTAATGTTTCAAAGTTTGACCTTTTATTGAATTTCCTCGAAATGCGTTTGTGGTATACATGTAGATGGTGCAAGGCCTTTAGTCATCATTCGTTCAATAGAAGAAGTTCGTCATATCCGGCTTATACCCAATCGTCCTTAGGTAATTTGCTTTCTAGGACGATGCAAAGAGAAGGAATTTTCAGTTCAATAGGCTGAACGACTTCCATTTTGTATACTAGCGAGTATGGTGTTACTCCTATAGAGGTGCACATAGAGGTCTTGCTGCCCCATAGGGAAAAATGTAGCTTGTTGTGCCAATGTTTGTAGTTTCGGCCATTTTCTCGATTATGACTTTGAGGTTTTTTAGCTGCCTCAACTTCTCCGTTCATTTATGGTCGTAAGGGGACAAACAATGGTTTTTGACATGGTATTTCTCAAGTAATTCTTGGACTTCCGCCCAGAAGTGCGTACCTTGGTCACTTATGAGTTCGTGTGGACCTCCACATCTGCAGAATGTTCCTTTCAAGGAACTTGGATACATTCTTGGACGTTAGTTTAGAGAAAGAGAAAGATTCTACCCACTTAGTGAAGTAGTCAATTGCGTCAAATACATATTCGTGCCCTCCAACGCTGGCTGTCGTGACTTTACCAATTATGTCAATACCCCAGGTAGAGAATGGCCTGGGGGGGTAAAGGTGTACAATTCTGAAGGACGTTAGTGATTGAGGTTACTGAATATCTAACACTTGGGACAAGTTTTGATGAAATGGTAACAATCAGTTCCATCGTTATCCAATTGTAACCTGAACGTCATATTTTTTTAGGTAACATTCGTTAGTTCATGTGCGGACTACAAACACCGTTATGGTAATCTTTCATTAGATTTTTAGCTCGGTTTTGGTGAACACATAGTAATTTTAGCTTATTCGTTGCATATTTATACAACTCTCCAAGGTATAGATCATATTGTGAGGCAATAAGTCGTAGAGCTCTCTTGGCTCGATGCGACGTATCTGGCGGATATTCTCTACTTGTTTTATAACGCAGGATGTCCGTGTACGAAGGTTCTTCTTTTGGTTGTTCAGGATCATCGTTAATAGCGTAGCAATAAGCTGGTTCCTTTCTCCGTTTGACTTGGAGATTCATTATATCTAGTTCGTTCGGGATGTTGAGCATTGAAGCTAGTTTAGCTAGTGCATCCAAGAACTAGTTGTCATCTCTTGGTAAGTACATATATTCGATTTTCTCAAATTGTTGAACTATTTGGTCTACATGAGATTGGTACATTGAGAGACTAGTTGTAGGGGAATACAGTTAAATATAATAACATGTGCGGAAACAATCCCCAAAGCCAGGAAACATGTATAAAGCACAGATTAAGCAAACTTACATTCGAAGCGTGTTTTCCACAATAATATGTCAACGAACACGAACAAAGAACTCCACTTGTCGTTCCTCTACTTGGTTCACCGACACGTTCAGATCCGTCTTGATTATCGTAGCTTAGACAATCGATCAAGATACTTTGCTTTTGGGAAGAACTCATTTTGGAGGCACATAGAGAATTAGGGTTCTCTGTGTCTCTAGGGTTTGAGTAATATGAATTGTGTGTTGTTGGAAAATACAATATGCCTATTGTATTAATGATGTAACTGGCCAAGAACCAAAGGCCTTGACCGGCCACATCACGCAAGCCAGGGACCGCATAGCCCCGCGCCCAGCGACACACTACAGGCCGAAGCCCACAGCGCGCGCGCCGAGCAGCTGGGTCGTGGGCCTGCTCGCTCAACGCTGCGATGCTTGCGCTGTTGCGTGCTGTGCGTGCTCGCGCCCAATGGGCTGGCCTTGCTCGCCTTTGCTCGCGAGCTTGCTGGCTCGTTGGGCCTTGCACGCTTACGTGCTTGACTCGACGGGCCGGCAACGCCGATGCCCTTCGTATTCGCGATTTAATATATTTCTGGTATATTATTTATCATTTCGTATACGACGAATCACCGTCGTACGATACGATTTATTCGTGTCGCCCAGCTTACGAATATTCGCGATACGATATACGATTCCGACAAAGGCCGTATCGTATAATACGTTTCCAACTAATTTCCGATTCATTTAATCCGGTGATCTGTTACGTGTCATTGGTGTGACCTTGTAGGTTCAGTCAAGAGTAAGTTGTGAGTTCAATATCCATTAGAACTCACTGATCGGAAGCATTGCTCCAGCTAGCTGTTCCGATCACTTGATCTCACTGAATTAATTGTTCGCAATTAATCTGAACCTTGGTATTAGACTTAATGCACCTTGGGTGAAAGACATATTTCCTTCAATCTCCCACTTGTCATTCAGACAAGTGTACATCCACATTCCTTTGTCACTTAGTGTTACTTACTGAACATAAGGTAAGATCCAAGCCATCCTTATTAGGTCCAGAAGTGTTTCTCAGATTACAGAGTTCAACTGTCAAACTTTTGCAGAAGGTTAAGCCTAACCATTCTGAGCACGGCATATCCTATCAAAGATAGGAGGACAATCCATTCTTGTAACCTATGAACACTCACTTTGATTCATAGTACGCCCAATAACTGCTTTTATAGCCTCCTTTTACGGTGCGACGTTTAGCTAGTATCAAAGCGAACTAATTCTCAAACGAGCTGACATAATTGCTCATGTTCCGAGGAATGGTTCTAATCACCATGAATGAGAACTACCTATGACATGACTTTAATCTCTTAACGTGTTCTCATGGTCAATCCGATACAAGATCCAATAAGTATCTATGCAAAAGATTCTGACATCCAGTCACTCTAGTTCAAGAAACAGAACTAAGTAATCTACTTGCAATCTAATCTTCATTAGTCATTGGTCGTCCACCTTTCAATGACCTGGATTAGGGATCTTTTGTGACTTCAATATTCAAGTTCACTTATGGGTGTTACTTTGTCGAAGAATCCATCTTGACATCCCATTTGAAAGATTTGAATCACATGGACTTATCATTTAATACTAAACCAAGATTAAATGAACTATGAAATATAATTTCATAAATGATAAATGTTTAAACCAAATGCTTACCAATTTGTGGGCCTCTAACCCAAAATCAAGCATTTAATGTTTTACAGATATAGGCCTTTCACCCAATACTTAAAACATTCATGGAACTCAAATTTGATTCCATATCTGCATATGAATGTTGTGTATCATTCAATGCAGAGGTTTAGTTTATCATACTTTGCTATCCTTAGCATCTTTTCTATCGAAAGCCTTTCGATTTAAGATAAAAAGATCTTTGAATATGTTTCTAGAATGATCTAGTCTTTCGTTACTGTTTAGAATGATAATCATATCTAAAATAGAAAATCATCCAGGTAGCAGACTTGTGATCAACCTGAGTTCACTGAAGAACTCCCACTAAAAACAATTCCCTTTTATTGCTTCTTAGGCAATAATGAATTCATTTCAATTATGTAGAATTTCAAATGATGCTTCCCTTTTGGAATACTCCAACCAGTTCACATAGATGTGGGAGATACATCTTTCAACTGAGAACTTGGAACTAATCATTGATTCAGTTTCCCATGCATCACATATGGTTTAGAACCTATGTAACCACCTTTTAATCACGACGCCTAATTGCCCGTGTATGTTTGTGGTTTGCCTAACAACAAGATTCAACTTTTGCTTAAGCAAATGCATGTAGCATCAAAACTTTAGTTATCTTCACTTCCTCTTATCAAGTGCTCATCCTACATCTCCAAATGTATTGGATGTTCTTGATACTGTTCCAATGATCTTTGATCCAGATCAATAGAGATTGGTATAAACTCGTCACGATCCAATGTTCACGAGTTATCTTGGCGATCTGTATATCACATTATACATGATTGATTGTAATGCAAAAACCATTCGCATTTTAAAATCCATCCATGTAACTTTTAGCTTCATTCTGTTTCAAGAGACACTGAATCTTGCTAAAATCTTGGCATTGCCATGTGATATAAGGTAAAGGCACCTCTTCAAGGTCCTTCATGATTAACTCTAGTGATAACAGCCTAGCTTTATACTTAGTTAAAGCATTCATAACTTAGACTTATTCATATGGGTTGAGAGTCTCTTTTGAGTCTCTCCATTGTGTTTGATTTAGCAATTACTTTTACAGAATCCAAACAACGCTTTAGATCCTATCCAATAGATCTTTAACCCAATATGTTCTAATACAAATACTTTCAACTCTAACCATTTGAATGTAATTTTCAATAGAGAGATATGTATCTCATATATAGAACCAATAATCTTGACTTAGCTCCCACTAAACTCCTCATCTATAAGATGATCCATATTTTCATAAAGCTATGATTGCTCAATAGCCGTTTAGACAAATATGGTCCAATTCCCACTTGCATGCTTTAATCTACGAATAGATTTCTTAAGCTTGCTCTTTTATCTAGCATCCAAAACTTTTACATTGTGTGATGTACACAATTCCTTTCTACAAGTCCAATTGAGGAAGGTGTTTTGTTTTCCAATTGCCATATTGCCATATGCAATGATTGCTAGATTTATCCAAAATAGTTCAAGCATTCCGACTTGGTGAAAAATATTTCAACATTATCAACGCCATGAAGTTGTTTACAATCTTTAACCACCAATCTAGCTTCTCTTTTGTATGTGTATACAATATCATCTTCGTATGTTTTGAAAACATGTTTGCAACCAATGGGAGTAAACCCTTTATGCAAATCAACGTTGTATGTTTAGAAAACATGTTTGCAACCAATGGGAGTGAACCCTTTATGCAAATCAACGTTCTACGTTTAGAAAACATGTTTGCAACTAATGGGAGTGAACCCTTTATGCAAATCAACCAAATCATAGATTTGATTCTCTAAGATGAAGGTACTTTGGATGAAATGGCCTCAAACCATTTTGTATGGCCTCGAACCATACTTATATTTCTGATGGCCTCAAACCATACTTGGGAATTTTTAATTCGTCGTAGCTAACCTGTAAGTCGTATGTTTTTGAAGCAGTTTCCAAAGTCTTCATAGTTTTCATTCCTCAAGATATCTATGTATCTATCTTGGTTGAATTCTATTCTTTATACGATTTACTTAGGTATTGAACATCAAACATTAGTGTCTATAAAGACATTACTCAAGTCCTTTGAGTATTAGGATTCTCTTGAAGCACTTCTAAAGTCTTCCTGAAGCACTTCCAAAGGCTTCTAAGTACGGAGCTTTTCCAAAGACTCCTAAGTATCCTACATTTGTTTGTTGCTTGACTCGAAGTCCATTCGAGGTCATTTTTCTCCCACTTGCCTTTTTGGAAATATGATGGTTTCCTAAAAGACATTATCTAGAGCAACAACCATATGTTCTCGGATTTGTGGTAGAATCAATACCTTTTGTTTCTATGAGTCGCTCATAAAGAAACATATATCTATCCTTGAGTTTGTTTGATGTAAACACTAACTCCCACTGGGTTCGACAACCCTAGATATATATGTACTGAAAAGATGTACTGAACCGAAGTTCAATCCTTATGACATCTTATCCTTAGCTTTGACAACCTTGTTTAGTGTGATAGTCACTTGAGAGTATCATTTAGAAACTATTTTGGAAAATAGTCGTGATTATCGTTAATCGAAATAGATTCCGATTTCTCCATTAGGACATACCATATTCTTATGGAGCTTCGATTGTTATAATGCCATATAAGCAATCTAGATAATCTTTCTTGGCTCATGCAAACATCACCTTGACCCAGCCTAGATGTTCCAAAATTCTTGCCAAGTTGATTTTATACCCTATTGTAAATTGCATTGAAGCATTTCACACATTTCACTTTGAGTAAATATAGCCATATTTTCTCAATTTCTTGTGAAATAGGTAAGTCATAAAATCCATCTTTGGCCCATGAACTTCATTGTCTAGAAACTTCTAACAATAGTCCATTTCTATGTCATGTTCAACAAGCAAGACCCACATGTCTTAAATTAACCAACTTTCAGAAATCCATGCCATGGAATCTTAGAATGTTGACTTGTTGATATGGTCGTATGACATGGCCAAAGATATGTGGAACACAAATCAAAATGTTTGATTTGAACCTTCTGAAGTTTTAGTGTGAAGAGATTCGTTTGTTTATTAATCAATCATATGACTCAACCCTTAAATGACCATTTCATTCAAATAAACACTTAACGAATGTTTTTGTTTACTTTGAATGTGAGTCTTTCCGTTGTCCAAACAGAAATTGATTATGATGATTAATGGAACATAATACCATTAAGTTCCAGCCTTTAGAAGGACTTTAAAACAAACATGATGACCGTACAATTAATGTAGCACAACTTTGCTTCATTTTCCACTTGTATGTCAATAACCAGACTTAGCTCCCGGAATTTGAGTTCTTAAAAAGAGTTTAGAACCTCAAGCGGTAATCTAATACCATAGGAGTTTATTTGCTAAGTCGTTTCTCTTTAACACAAACTTTTAGGTAGAAATTGAATATTGAATTCATTTCTTTTGTTCCCTTTTCCTATCCTTTCTAGCACGTTTTCTTATAGTCCTAAAGATTTTACTCTTTGCTTGATCTTCTTACTTTGTTATGCGTACAAAGTCCCTTTCTTTTATTCACTTTGAATGACCGCATCCAATGAGTCTATTTCATTATCGAATCAAAAGAAAATTGGTTGTTAACCATTGGTTATACATGAGTCTTTAACTCAATACTTCATTATTTCAAAACTACCCAGTATTCTGAATATATGAGGTCCAATTGGTCTACCATTCAAATTTTAGTTTGAAAACAACCATGAAGATCACTATAAGAAAATAGCATTCGAGATACGCTCTCACTCTCCTTTTCTTTGAGAATCGCTCTCAAAAATAGTTACCAATCGATCGAGGAAATATTGCAGTTCTATTGTCCGAACGCAATAAGGTTGAAGATTGACTATTCTACAAAATGAACTAGAAAAGAAAACATTTATCATACCTTAATAACTTGAAATAAAAGCATTCATGCAATCATCAAAGCTATTAAACATTTCATTCATGCAAAAAATAAAACATGGTCCAAAATGAATGAAACGATTCCAAGACCCCAAAAGTCCTAAATCCTTAAGCAGCTTTAGCATGTCTTAAGTAGTTTAAGATTTTAGGTAAGCAAAACCTATTGCTAGTAATCTCCAAATTACTCTTGGTTAATAAATTAATTCAATAATTTATCCCATTGCCACAACATAATGCCATTGTTGTTTGAGTTGAAACCACAATCAACTTGCTCCTTTAGGACGCCTTACCACCTAAGTCAACTAAAATAGCACCTCGCTTTAGCGTAAACCTACTATCTTAGATCCCTAGATTTTTGTAAGTATTGATTTGGAAGGCAATTTTTAAACTCAATATTACTTGGACCTAGTTGTTTCTATGTTGGTTCGATTATTTAGTGAACTTAAACTAATCGAGTCATATGAAACAAGCTGTTCATGCAAAGCATACATACATTCATACATTCACGCATAATATATATATTAAATTGCATAAATAAATGGTGATATAGTATGGCCCAAAACATCTTGTCTTGAAGCATCCAATCTTCATCACCTCCTTGTTAGCTTGGCATCGTCTTGAATCTTCGTTCAAAGGCTAACTTAAAGTTCTAAACTTAGAAATACTTGAAAATAATTAAATTACATCAAAATTTCCATGGTACGCAGACCTTATTTAAAACTTTACATTCAAAGATAGAACGGTACGCAGACCGTATTTAACTATCCTAGATTGGCCACATTAGTCACTTTGGAGTACCTGCATTACATAAAATATACATTCTATGCATTCACCCATTTGTGTGCTAAAACGAATGGCCCATGTAAATATGCAAGTATTTACGTGAATTAATTCAAATTCACGTTCACATAAACGCGTCCTAAAAGATTAATCAATTTCCAAATTATTAATCCTTAGACTTTATTCTAATTAAAATTGAATTTAATTAAAATAATGCGACCTACGAAAATAATTAAAATAATTATTTAATTTTAATTTCATTTAGTGGCTCCCACTCAAACCAATAATTATTCCGGATAATTAATTATGAAGTATTAAATTAAAACTCGCGGCCCGGCCCAAGCAAATAAAATATTAAATTAAATATCCCGTTAGCCTAAATTAATGCAAATATACGAAGCCCAACGAAATAAACAATTTTCAACAAAAAAGGTTCGATTACGTAGTCGGGCTAGGCTTGCGCCCAGCCCCATGCCTTGCGTGAGGCCCAAGAGCGCACGACCAAGGCTCGCACACCCACAGCCCCTTGCGCGCGCATCGCGTCCCCGCAGCTATGCTGCCCCTGCGTGCGTGTTGTGCGTCGTGTGTGTGCTGGACGTCGCATGGCTCGCACCTTGCTTCGTCGCAGCCCCGCAAGCAATGCTGCCTGCCCCTTCCTCGCCCAGCGCGCACGAGGCATGCAGCGTACCTGCTGGTGCCCGTGTCGCATGCGGCTCGGCCTAAGCACAATATCCCCGCATGGCTCGACGAGCCATACATCCACCATGCTCATGTTCGTGCCTTTGGTTCGTGATACGGACCAACTTAATTAAAATTTAATTTAATTTCACGAACTTGCATTAATTTTATTTTTCAAAAAGTTACGATTTTTATTTTCGAAAAACAACGATTTTTAACGATTTAATAAACTTTAACGACAATCCAATTTCGTAAAATTATTAAATCAAGGGCTAACAATATTCAAACTTTTAAGAACGAACGAATCAACATTTAAAGTTTGAACTTTTAATTAATAAAATCCGAAGCTTTAAATCGTTCATAAACAATTAAATTTCAGATTTTTAATAATTTGGTTTAAGTGCGATTAAAATTAACAAAACCATTCAAAATTTTAATCCAATAATTTTTAAAATTAGCCACTGACCCATGAAATTAAATCCCCTTTCCCAATTAACCGAATTATTAAACCAAAATTAATTAAAATTTAATTAGGGTTTCAAATTTTACGAATTGGGGAAAGGCAAAATTAGGGTTTATACTTATCGGAAAAATCTGAAAGTTTTACCATAGATCAAGAATATATCCAACAAGATTGTATCAAAATTGCAAGACATTCCGAGTAGTATAGGTAGACCTTTTAATTGAATTACTGCTCGACACTTTTAATTTTTAATGAAAAATTAACAAAAACGCCCAAAAAACGACATTTAGAGGCCTGTTTTTGCAATTCCGTTCTCATGAGTTGATCTTAGAAAATCGTTTTCAATCAAATTACGGTTTTAAAAATCGAAAAGGCGAATATTTTTGATTTCGGACCTGATTATTACGCAATTCATCCAATAATTCGTAAAAACTCCGAAAAATCAACAAAAATTCCAAATTTTCGACAGATGCAAAAACAATAATAATCATGCTAATTCATGCTTTGAATACATAAGGCTCTGATACCACTGTAGGGGAATACAGTTAAACATAATAACATGTGCGGAAACAATCCCCAAAGCCAGGAAACATGTATAAAGCACAGATTAAGCAAACTTACATTCGAAGCGTGTTTTCCACAATAATATGTCAACGAACACGAACAAAGAACTCCACTTGTCGTTCCTCTACTTGGTTCACCGACACGTTCAGATCCGTCTTGATTATCGTAGCTTAGACAATCGATCAAGATACTTTGCTTTTGGGAAGAACTCACTTTGGAGGCCAGAGAGAATTAGGGTTCTCTGTGTCTCTAGGGTTTGAGTAATATGAATTGTGTGTTGTTGGAAAATACAATATGCCTATTGTATTAATGATGTAACTGGCCAAGAACCAAAGGCCTTGACCGGCCACATCACGCAAGCCACGGACAGCATAGCCCCGCGCCCAGCGACACACTACAGGGCGAAGCCCACAGCGCGCGCGCCGAGCAGCTGGGTCGTGGGCCTGCTCGCTCGTCGCTGCGATGCTTGCGCTGTTGCGTGCTGTGCGTGCTCGCGCCCAATGGGCTGGCCTTGCTCGCCTTTGCTCGCGAGCTTGCTGGCTCGTTGGGCCTTGCACGCTTACGTGCTTGACTCGACGGGCCGGCAACGCCGATGCCCTTCGTATTCGCGATTTAATATATTTCTGGTATATTATTTATCGTTTCGTATACGACGAATCACCGTCGTACGATACGATTTATTCGTGTCGCCCAGCTTACGAATATTCGCGATACGATATACGATTCCGACAAAGGTCGTATCGTATAATACGTTTCCAACTAATTTCCGATTCATTTAATCCGGTGATCTGTTACGTGTCATTGGTGTGACCTTGTAGGTTCAGTCAAGAGTAAGTTGTGAGTTCAATATCCATTAGAACTCACTGATCGGAAGCATTGCTCCAGCTAGCTGTTCCGATCACTTGATCTCACTGAATTGATTGTTCGCAATTAATCTGAACCTTGGTATTAGACTTAATGCACCTTGGGTGAAGGACATATTTCCTTCACTAGTACTTCTGACTTTCCATCTCTTTGATATGTGATTTATGATAAGAGAGGAATATCCGTAGACCCGTAGGTGTTAGACTCCGAGGTTTGATGCAGCTTCTAACCCGATGATGCAGACTTCGTATTCTGGGCATTTTTAGTGGCCTCGAAGCCGAGTTTGGAGGAAATCAGAATATTAGCGCCTTCGGGATTGACAAGGAGTACTCCGACGCCATACCCCTTTTGATTTGAGGCGCCGTTGAAGTATAGTGTCCAGTAGTCATCCTCTACAATTAGATGTTCCTCATCATGGAGGTAATATGCTTTTGTGGTGTTTTCGTTAGTGGAGTATTCTCTGGGAAATTTGGCCACAAACCAGCCCTTGATTGATTTCTCGTGTAAGAATATTAGGTCAAATTACGAGAGAATGACTAGCCATGGTTATAGGCGACCGCTTAGATCAATCTTTTCAAATATGAACTTTAGCGGGCCGAGTTGTGACACAATATGAATGGTGTGCACTAGGAAATAGTGCCTGAGTTTCTTGGATGCCCAAACTAAGGCAAGGCAAGTTTTCTCTAGTTTGGTGTATCGCGTTTCGTGCTAAATGAACTTCTTGTTCAAGTAATATATGGCTAGTTCAGATCTGTCTATGTTTTGCAAGAGCATTGCACCTGCAGCCGTGTCAGTCACTGTTAGGTATAAGCGTAGAGGTATGCTTGGCCGTGGTGGAGAACAGACAGGCGGGCTGCTGAAGTATACATTGATTTTATCCAAAGCCTTTTGGCACTGTCCGTCCTATTCAGCCTTGTCCTCTTTTTTCAGCTTTTTGATGATTGGCTCACAAGTCATAGTAAGCTTGGAAATGAACCTACTAATGTATTGGAGCTTTCCCGGGAAGCCTCAAATTTGTTTTACAGATTTTTGGTGAGGTATTTCTGTAATAGCTTTGATCTTGGATGCATCAATTTCTATGACCCGTGTAATGGCTACGTATCCGAGCAACTTGCCTGAAGTTACCCTAAGGACGCATTTTTGCGGGTTTAGTCTCATGTTGAATTTCAGAATCCGAGCGAATAATTTTCTAAGTGTCGGTAGGTGGCATTGCCTGTCTTTAGATTTTACTATCATGTCATCCACATAAACTTTTATTTCCTAATGCATCTTGTCTTGCAATAAGGTAGTGGAAGTCCTTTGAAATGTGGCTCTTACGTTCTTCAAATCGAAAGGCATAACGATATAACAACATGTGCCCCATGGGATAATGAAAGTTGTCTTTTCCATATCCACTTCAGCCATAAGGATCTGGTTATAGCCTGCGTACCAATCCATAAAGGAGAGCAGCGAATGCTCCAATGTGTTGTCTACCAAGATATCAATATGTGGTAGCGGGAAGTCATCTTTTGGGCTGCTTTTTTGAGATCACAAAAATCTACACACATTCGCCCTCGCCCATCTGTTTTGGCCACTCGGACAACATTAGCTAACCAATTTGGATAATTGGATACTTTAATTAATCTTGCGTCCAACGTGAAAGAACTTTGTCCTTCACCCAAGGTGCATTGGTCCAATACTAAGGTTCAGATTAATTACGAAATAATTAATTCAATAAGATCAAGTGATCGGAACAACTAGTTGGAGAATTACTTCCGGTTAGTCAGTTCTACTCCTCATTAGGCTCACAACTTACTCTTAACTGAACCTACTAGGTCACACCAATGGCATGAAATAGATCGCCGGATTAAATGAATCGGAAATTTGTTTAATGCCTATTCGGGAATTTATTTTGGAAACCGAAAATAAATGATAAGATGTTGGATCGTAATCATATATCGTATTGCATAGGTTCGTAGGCCGGGCCGGACGAATAATCGTATCGTACGACATTGGATCGTCAAGTACTATACAATAAATAGTAGTCTAAATGCATAAATAATAGTCGTTGATGACTTCATTTGACTTGTACATCTTCCATTTTGACTATCTTACTTTTACTGCTTGCGTTTAATTTATTTTTTATTTTTTTATTAAATGCTATTTTGAAATGTACTTATTTTACTTATTATATATATAAGATTTCCTCTTATCTTATTTCATTAATTCCACTTTCTCCCTCTTCCTTGTTTATTATTTTAACTTCCCGCTCCTTTCTGGTGTGATTGGTCACAATGACAATCTCCTATGACGATTCATGTTAGCCGACCCCAAATCATTTTGGGACTAATGATTTTATTTGTTGAAGGTATTAGACGCAAGACGAAAAGGTAACGAGCAAGTTTCTAGCCCACGAGCCCAAGCGCACAACCGCTAGGCCCATGGGCGCAACAACATAACAACAACAGCATCACAACAGCAAGGAGGCCCATGGCCTTGCTGCTATGTGTGTGCAAGCTGTGCAGCGAGAAACGCAACGGCAGCAGCGCGCTAGCCTAGGTGCGGCCCATGGCCCAGCGGTTGTGCGCTTGGCTGCTTGCTCGTATGGGCTTGCAGGCCGGCCAATGCCTAATGCATTTCGGTCGGTTGGCCTATATCATTCCACATAGATTTATTCATTAAACCTAAGATAGTTTTCCATACTACACACTTAATCTAACCCTAGAGGGAACTAATTAGAGCTGACAAAAGCTGACCCAACCCATCAACCCGACCCGAACCCAACCCGTTATTATTGGGTTGGGTCAAGATTTTTCAACCCGTTTAGCTAAACAGGTCGACCCAACCCAACCCGTTTAATAAATGGGTTGGGTCAGGTTGAAAACTTCAACCTGAAAGCAACCCGCCTAACCCGTTTAATTATTGGTTCACAGGTCAACCCGCCAACCCGTCAACCTGTCAACCTGCTAACCCAACCCATAACCCGTTTAAATATTTTAGAAAAAATCACTAAAAGTCTTTAATTATTTATGGGCTTCTTTTATTTGGGCTTTAGCCTTTAGGTCTAGGGAAACCCTAGAATTTCTCACACCATCCATCTCTCACTCTCTCTCAGTCTCTCTAAACTGAAACGGTGAAACCCTAATCTCTCACACGGTGCCTCTCATTGGTCATCACTCACCACCCTGCCGCTCATCGGTCTTCGTCTCAGCGCCACGCTAGTCGATCACTCACTCTGATTCAACATCTAAGTATGTCTTTTTAAAAATTTAATTCGATTTTTTTGTATGATCAATAATTTATGTATGTTTTGCTGTTTCTATTTGTTGTTAGGATGGTTTTTGTTTGTCATGGTGATGCTGATAACATAGTTCATGAATCTGACTCCGATTCCGATTCCGATTCGGAATTAGAACCATGATGATGATGATTAGAGTTAGATGTTATATAATTGCTGAGAAGTGCTCGTATTCCATTGTGATTTGTCGAGTTTCAGAATCAAACCAAATTTTTTAGGGTTTTTGATTTTTTAGGGTTTTTGTCTGAGAATAAATTTTTTAATTAGACTAAATTTAACAAAACAGTGATGATGATGATTATTCGATTTGGTTGTGATATCCAATTTGGTTGCATATTTTTTATGTTAGTCTTTTTGTGTTTACAAAAGTTAGTCCACCAATGATAAATCCTCTGTTGATGGAATTTCAACGTCATTGCCAATTAGGAGTTGAGATGTTACTATCTCAACTTCATTTGCTTTTTTAAAATTCTTTTCCATTACAGGGTGGAGTTGTAAGTCAATAGAGATTTCAAAGCCCATTAGACTGAATGGGAGTAGGGCTAGGTTTTTTTGTTGCTTGAAAACATTGATTTCATTTCTGACCAGCTTAAAGTTGAGCATTGTCATGTATATTACCAACAAATTATGTGCTTAAAACAGTTTATTGTAGTTGAACATGTGAAGGTTAAAAATTTAGATTATTAAAATGAGTCTCTAAATCATGGCTTCCATTATTATACTCTTGAAATGGATAGGATTTAAAATATTGTTTTGTGTTTCTCGTGATCAATTGCCAATTTGAATTAAAATGTTGTAAATAAGAGTTTCTTACTTATGTTTGGTTTATTTTACAGTAATCGAAGACTATCATACCTTTGTTGAATGTTCTGATGATTAATTAAGAGGTTCCAGAATCCATTCATAGTTGCTTTACCAGGAAATCAAGATTCCAACAAAGTTTGATGCATTTAAAATAGCTTAATTTGAACAATATATTAATGCGTTGTGACCTGCTTGAATTTTAGTTTTATGTTGTTGGATTTGGTCATATATTAAACAATGTTGGATTTTATGTTGGATTTGGTGATGTATTAAGCCTTATGACTTGTGACAGGGCATTAATTAATGGCAAATATAGCCAGTTTGAGACTTATTATTTAGCAGATTGGAAAAACAGGTTATTAGGTTAGCAGATTGTTTACAAAAATAAAAAAGCAAACAGGTCAGCAGGTCGAAAACAAGTTGACCTGTTTATTTCCAAGTCGGGTTGGGTTGAAAATTTCAACCCGTTTAACTAAACAGGTTGGGTTCAGGTCGGGGAAATCTCAACCCGTTTATAAATAGGTCGACCTAATTTCGACCCAACCCGACCCATTGCCAGCTCTAGAACTAATAACCCTAATCTTCAGTTTGCCTCCAAAGTAAGATTTTCCAAAACAGCCAAAAGACCTTGTGGAAGTCCTATGTAATACCTCGTATTTTTATAATAATTATAAATATATTTTATTTGTTATGAAATATTATGTGGATGCCCATTATACTCCTAGTATCTTTCTGGAATATTCTAGATCTAGGGTTTATTGTTCTCCAAGCAAACCCTATTATATTTTATGTATATATACCCTATTGTTCATGGAATAAAACATACCATTGTTTGAAATAAATTTGGGAGAGAACGTTCTCTCCCAAATTTCTCCTCTCTTTCTCTCTATTTCACAACACGTTATCAGCACCACGTTCTGAGCAATTGAGCAGATCAATAAGCAATGTTACTGGGAGGAAAAACAAATTAGACGAAATTGTATAATGAAGGAGTAGTTATGTTTCAATGTCACATTCTAACCTTCCAAGAGTTAGACTGTTAGAGAAGTTGAGTTAATTCAATTTAATTGTGAGTTACAAACGGTAACCATGGATCCAGGTATGTCAATCCAGAACCATTTTAATAAAATAGTACTTCGTATAGAAGATTGGTCTCTTGCCGTTGCCTCGCCATAAATTGTAGGCAAGAATATGAATTTATCAAGTTTTGTCCTTGTTGTCACTTAGCACCATGATTTTATTATAGTTTCATCGTTCGACTATAATTGAGTGGTTTGTTATCTGGTTGTTCTTGATTGCGCATTGCT
The DNA here is from genome assembly GCF_020520425.1 of Spinacia oleracea. NCBI lineage: Eukaryota > Viridiplantae > Streptophyta > Magnoliopsida > Caryophyllales > Amaranthaceae > Spinacia > Spinacia oleracea. The sequence goes on from NC_079490.1 coordinate 97,860,141, forward strand.
ATTTGCTTGAATAATTCATTGTAGATAGATTCGATGTTAGATTTTAAAAGCAATATGATAATTGAATTTTTCTGCTTGTAAATGTGTAATATATATACGGATTTTACTTGGTCTTAGGGATGAGAATAAGTCCAAGGTTAGCTTTCTCGTCATACTTTGTGTATTAGTCGTACTCGGTGTTTGACGAAAAAAGCCAATCTAATCTAATATATATATATATAAAAGAGACATATTTGCTGAACTATTAGAGCGCCACCTAGGATTACTAATAGTTTCGGCCAATGAAAAATAAAATTTCTAATTTATTTTTGAATTAAAAAAATCGAGTGCCACGTAGATAATTAATTAGGTGTCACGTAGATATTTAAATTAATTAAAAATTACTAATATATACAATTCCATCCAAAATCAAACGGTCTAATAATTAAAAAAAATAAATCTAAAATAAAATTCATCAAAAATCAAACACTAATCCAAAATAAAATTCAATCCAAAATCAAACATTAATCCAATATTAGAGCGCCACATAGGAGATCTAATGGTTTCGGCCAATGAAAAAATAAGACTTCAAAATTATTTTTGAATTAAAAAGTCAAATGCACGTAGATAAATAATTGGGTGCCACGTAGATATTTTTATTAATTAATTATTAATATTTCTTATATATAATTTCATCCAAAATCAAACACTATAATAATAAAAAAAAATCTAAAATGAAATTCAATAAAAAAAAAACTCAATCTAATCTAATATATAAAATATAGCAGTTGATATATATAGGAGCTTTATTTTAAAGTAACAATTCAATAGAAACCGTGCATCGCACGGGCTAAAATCTAGTAGAAGTAATAATCTTGCACCATGATCCGTTTGTTTTAGTTTCACACGGAATATATATTAGTATATTACTTGAGTGTTTGATCAAATATGGCATGAATATCTAGGTTAAGTATATAATATGCTAGAGTTTGTCTATGCATATATATTTTACCTTTAATTTCTAAGTCCTAATTTGCAATATTTTGCATAGTGAATTATATCGAATCTTAGAAAACTTGGATTTACGATCCTTGATATTACTGGAAAAAACTATTTCTCTTGAGTGTTAGATGAAGAAATTCACCTAGATGCAAAAGACATGAGGGTCTTATAATCCTTTGGAATAATCTAAAGGAGAGGTATGACCACCAGAAGACTATAATATTACCTAAAGCTCGATATGATTGGTTACATTTAAGACTACAAAACTTTAAGTTTGTAACTGAATATAACTCGGCTATGTTCAAAATTACTTCACAGTAGAAATTATGTGAAGAGAAAATCATTGATGCAAAAATGATGGAGAAAATTTATTCTAACTTTCACTCAAATAATGTTGTCCTGCAGACACGATACCGTGAAAAGAAATTTAAGAAATATTGTGAACTTATTTCTTGTCTCCTTGTGACTGAAAAAAAAAAAGAGTTATTGATGGAGAATTTAGAATCACGTCCAACTAGTCCTGCTCCATTCCCTGAAGCGAATGTGACATCCCTTAATGGAAAAGAAAATATCACACAACAAAAATGGTCGAGGACGTGGTCATGGACGTGAGCACGAATATGGTCGAGTTCGAGGCCGAGGTGGTTCTCTCAATAACTCATATCCCCACCAGAAGTGGGACAAATATGGTAACAACAAGAGAAAGATAAATGATATGTGACCAATGTATGTTACCGCTATGAAGGAAAAGGACATTGGTCTACTCAAACAAGTAGAATGTATAACAGAATTTACTAGATAATATTGAAGAACTTAAATATGTGGTCTTGCTCTTCCCTGAAGAAAATTATTTATTAAGGGTGTTATAGGTTGAAATGCAAATATGCCCTAACTGTTATTTACAAGTCAAAATAGGTTCACGACTTAAGTTTAGACTTTTAACCATTAAAGGCCCGCAGACCTTTTGGAGAAGTACAAGAAAATATGACCTAGAAAACTATAATAGTTTCTAAATCTTGTTGCCAAGATACCCTACATTTCTTTATGAAACTAGTGTGGTCCTGCAGACACAATATTTTTGAGAGAGATTTAAGAGTGCTTTTAAATAGTTATATATTGTCTTTTTGGTGTATGAGACAAATAACAAAATCCTGAAGAAAAGTATTATGATCACGTTCAATTAGGTAAACCATTTCCAGAAGTGAATGAAAAATTGTATGACTAAAGATAGTGAAGATAATATCAATAGTCATGATCGAGGATGTGAAAGTAAAATATAGTATAATCATGGGTGAATAAATGAGTTCAAATGTAATTTAAAAATACACATATGCACACCAGAAGTGAGATTGTAAATGATGAAAAGCATGTGAAAGTTAATGATGAGAAAATACAAATTTTATATTTTTGGTTGGTTGCAGAGGAAAAATGAACAAATGTTTGGCCCATTACACCAAAGCATCTTGTTGAGCTTTATTAGCACCCATCAAAAGGGAATAAATTGTAGATAAACATGGTGTATGAAAATATATGTCTAGTAAACATTGTAGCGCTCTCCAAACCAAATTTATACATGAATACATGCAAGGATTAGTGGGAAGTAGCTCTCAACATAATAAAATTAGTAGTATATGATCAGGATTAAAATACAATATGTTAAACTTGGTACAAATATTTGATCATGTCTTATTGACTCGCTCTATGAGTATGAGTAATATACTACATTCTGAAGATGTATACTTTTGTAATATGTACCAAAGTTGTAATAGATACTCTTGAAGAGTACAAGCTATCTTCCATAAGTTTTGTTTAGATTGTCTTGCCGTTATAATTGAGACACCACTTTGTGTCGTTATATCACATCACAATACGTTCAAATTATAGTATTCTATAATTACATTGATCACTTTGAGAAGATAACCAGCAGTTATCGAATGAAATATTTTATATGATATTATGTACGCATGATGTGATAATCCAGGCCATCCGGGTTTAAGAACACCCGTTATGAGAATTTGAAAATTCTTATCAAATAAAATTTTATGTGCTGACACTCCCTCATATGTTGTATATATTCAAAGGCAGGACAAAATGATGAGGTTTAATTGTATTTCAATCCAATAGTTATAATGAATCGATTGAGAAAATAAATACAAGAGATATTAATGATTTTGAAAAAATTGTATAATGATAGGTGATTTGAAGTTCACCATGATAGTAAGTGACCTGAAGTTCAACAGAATGATAGTAGGTGACTTGAAGATCACCGATAAGTTTACAAGTATTTTGTGATTAATATAAATATCATAAATAAGCATCATAAATCTCTTGATCGGGGCAATCATACGTCAGTACGGAAAGAGAAAATATGAAGAAAACAACTGCATATTATATCTACTCCCCATAATCAATGTTGATCTCCAGAAGAGAACAAAAGTATGTAATATTTGTCAAAATGCACGTTGAAAAGTGTATTATTTAGTTGGTGAAATTTTTTATGCCCCATAACATATTGAAAATATTTTCCCAACTTAGGGGGAGACGAGCAAGAATAAGTTGGCAAAATTGAAAGATAATAAATTGGTCCCCATATGAGTAAGTGTACATGTCAGCTTTATGTTCTCAAAGTATGTTTGGACATAAATATCTACGACTTGATTGTGTTAAATTGTTACTTGTTCAAAGGCATAAAGGTGTATGATAGTCATAGTGCTCGATGTTACATATAGTAAGTGTTGAGAAATATATATCTTGCCAATATTTATTTAAATCTTTACACCTGAAGTGTAGATTATATATACGGTTCCAATATAGTGATTATATGATAAGGATGACAAGATAATGCAGTTGATGATATTTTTGAAAATAAAGAAAACATTATTAATTGTATAGTGTATGAAATGCCCTTGAAGTGGCATAGATATCTGAACAATAATAGATGACCCGTGAGAAAAAATGAATGGTATCTATTGAATAAGTATTCAGATATCATTGATGAATAGCATGCAAAATATATGTTCAAGAATTTTGATGATACCGGTAGATGATGGAACCGAAATATAATGCATATGCAAGAAATAATGGATTTTGAATAGGGGATCGTAAATCTATGTATGTTTCGATGTAGACATAACTATAACGATCAAATGAGCTCATGGCCTGAAGTCCAACAAGTTATGGATTTGAAATATCCACACTGTACAGTGTTTTGCATTTGAGTCCGACATTCATATACATATGTAGTTAATAGGTAAATGCATCATTCATCATACATTTAGTTCGTTTTATATTTTATCATGGTATGATATAGAATTATCTAGTTATAATTTCATATTACATGTTTAAAAACTATTATGATGTCGTATATGAAATATGAATCCAAATAATGGTAAGACGGATTTGCAACTTTATTGAAATTTATAAGATGAGATTCCTACTTCATTGGGCTAGTAGTTGCAAAAAAAATATAATATTGATTTAATAGTATGTTATGAATAATGCAAATAAGAAAAGTTCCTGAAGAACTTATTCATGATGTTCTTAAACATCTAGCCTTTTGAGTTTTGCAAACAAACATCCTAACATTGATGAGATATTATCAAAACTCTAAAAGAGTGTTTTTGGAATGTCGTCTCAACCAGTAGTTTGAGTACTTGAGAGTTTTGAAATATACATATTAATTTATTCATGAAAGAATTCTTGTATAAATATGAATCATCTTAAAATATAAGATAAAGTTATGTAATGTCCTTCCAATGGATATTATGTTATGGTCCAGAAGAACCACAAATAACATTATTAGCTATATTATACCTCCAAGTTGGACTATTTATCATGTATTGCCATGAAAGTATGACAAAAAAGGTTTGATCAATATTGATCAAAAACTACAATTTATGACCTCTAGAAGAAGGTATATATGTCCAATATGTATGGATAAGTCTTGTAATATCATATACAAGAGAATGTATTTATCTCATGTGAAGATAAAGAATTATCGAATGAGATAAAGAAAAGCACATGATCTTACAGGTATTATTTTCAAAACAATTGAAGATTCAAGTTAAGCTTTGGAGAATCAATTTCCAAGGAACTTCATGCTGCTACATTTGAGAAACTACTAAACAATATTGGATGGATTGCACAAAAAGATCTCAATTTATGTATTCATCAGGGGGAGAAATACGCGATGTACTCTTTTTCCCTTAACCAAGGTTTTGTCCCACTGGGTTTTCCTGGTAAGGTTTTTAATGAGGCAACATTTCAAGTGTATTATGAAGAGCGATGTACTCTTTTTCCTTCACTAGGTTTTTATCCCACTTGGTTTTCCTAGTAAGGTTTTAACGAGGCATAATCTTCAATAATGGACATCCAAGGGGGAGTGTTATGAAATATTATGTGGATGCCCATTATACCCCTAGTATCTTTCTGGAATATTCTAGATCTAGGGTTTATTGTTCTCCAAGCAAACCCTATTATATTGTATGTATATATACCCTATTTTTCATGGAATAAAATATACCATTGTCCTCTCCCAAATTTCTCCTCTCTTTCTCTCTATTTCACAACATTATTATATTTATAAAGCATTTTACAATTTTTAGAATTTATTTCGCATTTAAATATTATTTAAATGTATTTTAATTAATTAGAATATTTATTATTTAAATTAATTACGAAACGAATTTAATTTTCGAGTCGGGAAATTTAATGGGTCGCAAGTAATTTTAAAGGTTTGGGTTTTAAATGAAAAGTCCAACTCGTTTTATTAATCGAGCCCAATCAAAAGAATTTAATTATAAGCTTAAGGCTAACCCAATCATTTAAATGCTAAGCCCAATGTCAAACTTCCAAGCCTAGCTCACTAGGGATATGAGAGCCTATAAATAGGACTCTCCGCATTTAATGAACCCTTATTTTTCATTAAGTCTTTCCTCTCTTGCTTACCCCTCACTCTTCCTCTCTCCTCTCTTGCTCGGCTCACCCGCACGCACAAGCACGAGCACTCGTGCCCTCGTGTGCTGTCGTGCCCTCGTCCCTAGCCTTCGTGTGCCGCTGTGCTCAGCACACACCTCTTGCTCGCCCTCGCCCTCGCGTCAGCGCCCAGCACTCCCTCACTCGCCCTCGCGCCCAGCGCCCAACACTCCCTCACCCTCACACCCTCTCTCGCGCACAGCGCCCAGCGCCCTCGCCCACTCGTCCCGCGTGCCCAGCGCACTGCTGTGCCTGCTCCTCGTCCCGCTCGCGCGCGCACACGCACAAGGTGTGTGTGTGTGTGTTGCTTTGTTCCGTTCGTTCAATTCTTTCGCCCAATCACAATTTTCGTGGTTGTTCCGTGCTATAGGCCGGATTGGTATAATTCTCTTCTTCTTTACCTATTCTATTTCAATTCCGTATTTTAAATTATATTATTATTATTATTGTTTTGAATAATTAAAATACTGGGAATCGGTTGTGAACACCGTATTTTGAGGATTTATATGTTTTGATTCATGAGGCGTATTTTAATTATTAAAGTATGAATTTTCAGATTTGTTTAGTGAATAAAGAATTGATTTTTGCACTAGAGGAAAAAACCGTATAAGTTGCTCAACAAAAGTTGCCCTTATACAACAAGAGCAACTTATAATAGTTAAAAAAATAAAATAAAAATAAAATGAATATAACTTTCCCTCCAATTTGAAACAAGGGCAACTTAAACCCTAAGTATTCACGTTTCACCACTTTCACGCAAAGAACAACAACTTCCCTTATTCCGTACTACTCACGTCTCCTCCTCTCGTCCACACTCAAACTCTCCGGCCACCATCACCGCGCACCATCACCGCGCACCATCACCACGCACCATCACCACCGACGTTCGGCCGTTCTTCTTTACCGGCCTCCAACCACCGGCGCGGCGCAGTGTTTCCTCACCGTCGTTCTTCGCTGGCCTCCAACTACATAGGGTTGTTCTTCACGGCCTAGCTAGCTGCGTCACTTCACCGGCGACGAGGCACTGCGCCTCCTCTTTACCGGCCTCCTCTGAGGCTCTGCTTCATGTTCACCGGCGACGCAATTCCGTACTCCTCTGCTCCTTCTCACTTACCGGCGACGCAACTCACCACTCAATTCTCTCCATATTAGGTGGTTGATGTTCCTAGGTATGGTTTAATTGCATAATTTAGTTTAATTACACCCTTATTTAATATGAAATTGCTTTGTCGATCGGTTTTGTTCTTGTACGTGGTGGTAGTGCGTTGGTTGATTCGGTGGTGCTGGGAGTGGGGGGAGGTGGTCAGTGGGAGGGAGTTGTATTGGTGGTGGTGGGAGGTGGTGGTGGGCAGTGTGGGAGGGAGGTGGTCAGTGGTGGTGGTACGTGGGAGGGAGGTGGTGGTACGTGGAGGTGGTCAGTGGTGTATTACATAAAAATAATAATAATAATACAAATCAAAATTATATATAATAATAATAATAAAAATTAAAATTAAAATTAATAATAATAATAATAATAATAATTATAATAGAAGTACAAATACAATTAGAAATAAATAATGAAAACTAAAAACTAATAAAACCAATTAAACTTTAAAATTTTATAAAAACAAAGAAAACAACGAGTTATGAAAATAAGGCCTAAATCTTGTTATTAACAAGAACACAATTCCTTATTTTTAATTTGTTGATCTCATCTGTATGCGGCCTAAAATCTGTTTATTATCAGTAGAACACATGCAATTCACTTTTTTGCAATCTAATAGCTTCTTGCTCTTATGTGCAGGCTAGACGCTTCCCCACCCTGTTCAGTAGAAAATTCAATTGTTGATTGTTTTTTAGGTGAGTTTTCCCCCTTTACACTTTATTTTCGAGCATTTATGTACATATGTTTATTGTTTACATTATTGTCTAGAAGTAAATGCATCATCATTATATGCCTAGATACCCGTTCAAGACTTACTCGTTAGGAGTAAGTCTTGAATAGTCCCCGGTTTGGGACTGTTCTTGGACGTCTAATCTCACTTAGGAAGTGAATGTATGTCTTCTTTTTGATTCTAAGGAATATACTGGCTCGTCCTTTCCCTATTTTGTTCTCTGGGTACATATGTAGGTAATAACTTACCTACATCGTGTACTTGGTGAACAGTAGGGAAATGCTGCCGGATTTTCCTTAGAATTGAATAGTTGACATGCATTCACTAGTGGGGTTAGAAGTTCAAGGATGGGTTAGGTTGGAGTGATAAGGACCTTTGGAAGCATGCATTCATTCGATAAATCAACTTCTGTATGCATATGCTAAAGTGGTAGAGTTTTTGCTTTTCTATGCCAATTAAACGGGGGTTTTGGTTTGTTTAGAAGTTCCCGGAGATGGATCGTAGTTGGATGTATGGTAGACGTGACACAAAGGATTTCATGCATGGGGTTTCGGAGTTCTGTATGAGTGCTTTACAACATCAAGCTAGTACGGGGGTCAAAGAGTTTTATTGTCCTTGTGCCGATTGTGAGAATGTGAACACGGTCAATAATGTTTTGGTGATTAGAGATCATGTATTTATGCGTGGGTTTAGACCTAATTACCATGTATGGGTTTATCATGGTGAGAGTGGAGTGTACGTAGGTAATTCTAGTAAGAATGTTGTGCATGAACAAGAAGAAGCTTTCTATGCGGAAGGGGAAGCCGATTGTTTTGAGGATGAGGATGACGATGACGTTGAAAGTAATATTGATGATGGTAATGATCGTGTCGAGGACATGTTGCATGAGGTCGAGGATGAAGTTCGCGATCATGTTTTTGAGTGCTTGTCTAAGGCGGCTGAAACGCCATTGTATCCTGGTTGTACAAAGTATAGAAAGCTTTCCGCTGTTTGCACACTCTACAATATCAAGACAAGCGGAGGCTGGACTGACATTAGTTTCACTGAGTTATTGGTGGCGCTAAGTGATATGTTACCGACTGGCAATGAACTTCCCAGGTCGAACTATTATGCCAAGAAGCTCATGTGTCCCTTTGGTTTAGAGTACAAGAAGATACATACTTGTCCAAATGATTGTCTGCTATATCATAAGCAGTATGAGAATTTGGGTAAGTGCCCACGATGCGGAGTGTCGCGTTACAAACTCAAAGGGGTAAGCGAGGGTAAGAATGTGTACCCAGCTAAGGTGTTGTGGTATCTTCCCATAATACCGAGATTCAAGCGCTTGTTTTCGATAAAAAAAGATGCAAGGAATTTGAGGTGGCATGCAGATCCTGATCGAAGGAAGAGAGATGGTTTGCTTAGGCATCCTGCTGATTCTCCCCAGTGGAAGACTATTGACAAGCTTCATGACACTTTTGGTAAGGAACCTCGGAATTTGAAGCTTGGGTTATGTACGGATGAGATGAATCCATTTGGAACTCTTAGCTCCCAACATAGTACATGGCCAGTACTTTTAGTCATATATAATTTACCTCCTTGGTTGTGTATGAAACGCAAGTACATCATGTTGTCGCTTCTTATAACGGGGCCTAAACAACCGGGAAACGACATAGATGTCTACCTTGAACCTCTCGTTGATGATTTGAGAAAGATGTGGGATGAAGGGGTTTCCGTATTTGATGCACATGCAAATGAGACGTTTAGATTGCGTGCAATGCTTTTCTGCACCATCAATGACTTCCCTGCTTATGGTAACTTATCGGCTACAAGAACAAAGGAATGAAAGCATGCCCGACTTGTGAAGAGGATACATAATCCAAATATATTTCTGAATGTCACAAATATGTGTTCTTGCGAACGCGAAGGCTTCTTAGACGTGATCATCCCTATCGTAAGATGAAAACAGCATTCGATGGGAATGTTGAGATGGATGTCGCCCGTAGAGCGTTGACTGGTAAGGAAGTTTATGAGCGGGTCAAGGGTGTTGAAACGGTCTTCGGCAAGTCAGTGAAACACAAGGGTACAACTGGATTATGGAAAAAAGAGTCTGTGTTCTGGAAACTTCCTTATTGGAAAGATCTACCGGTTAGGCATTGTCTTGACGTCATGCATATCGAGAAAAATGTTTGTGAAGAAATTATTGGGACACTTATGAATATTCCGGGCAAGACAAAGGATACCAAGGGAGTGCGAGAATACTTTAAAAGTAAGGGGCTTCGTCCAGAGCTGTGGCCTCAGACTTCGGGAAATAATAGAACAAAGGAAATGGAAACAGGGGGTGCCAAGACAAAAGGAAAAGGCAAAGGCAAAGGCAAAGAAAAGGGCAACGACAAAGGGAAGAAGAAAACCCATTACTTGCCTCCGGCTTGTTACACATTGTCCAAATTAGAAAAGCGGTTATTTTGTGAGTGCTTGTATGGCATTAAGGCTCCCTCGGGGTACTCATCGAACATGAAAAGATTTGTGTCTTTAAATGGCGAGTTGAAGTTGACAAGTATGAAATCTCACGATTGTCATGTCATGATGCAAACTTTCTTACCCATTGCAATTCGTGGGATATTGCCAAAGCATGTGAGACATAGTATTACTAGTCTTTGTTCATTTTTCAATACGATATGTAGCAAAGTGCTTGATCCGTCAACACTCGATGAACTTCAGAACAAAGTAATCCAAACATTATGCGAATTTGAGATGTATTTTCCACCTTCGTTCTTTGACATAATGGTTCATTTAATTTGCCATCTTGTTCGAGAAATTAAGTTGTGCGGTCCAGTGTTCTTGAGGTGGTGTTATCCTTTTGAGAGACACATGGGTGTTTTACAAGATGAAGTGAGGAATCCTGCACAACCAGAAGGTAGTATGATTCAAGGCAACGTGGGTGAAGAAGTTGGAAATTTTATGGCCGAGTATTTAGCAAAACCTGAACCGATTGGACTTCCTACATCTCGGCATGAGGGAAGACTAGAAGGCAAGGGTACAATTGGGTCAAAATTGATCTCACCTCCTACGCATAAGCTATTACAAGCTCACTTATATGTGTTGCATCATATTCTAGCCGTCCACCCATATTTGGTGATGCATAAGCAGGAATTGGCTAATGAATACCCTTCCAAAGGGGAAAGAGAATTGACGCAATTGCATAATAGAGAGTTCATTAAATGGTTTCAAGATAAGGTGATGGGTGAACTAGAGGTAGCAAGTAATAATGTTTGTGAAACTGTTCAGTATCTAGCTCTTGGTCCTCGGGAAGCCGTGCAGTCATATCAGGGTTATGATGTCAATGGATACACATTTTGGACCGAGCGCCAAGATCAGAAGTCCTTGTCAGTGCAAAATAGTGGTGTCTCCCTTGTGGCGTCATCAAGAGAGTATGCTAGTGCTAAGGATGGATCTCCGGTTGATGCCGAGTTGTCTTACTATGGCCGAGTCCAAGATATATGGGAGCTTAAGTACGGAACAAAATTGATTGTTGGTCTATTTTGGTGCAAGTGGGCTGATAATAATAAGAGGTGTGTAAAAAGGGATGATCCTTGTGGGTTCACTCTTGTAGACCTGGGTCGTTTGCGTGACACTGAAGAGCCATTTATACTTGTATCACAAGCTAAGCAAATATTTTATATAACCGACCCTGCCGATAAGAAGTGGTATATTGTTGTACCGGGAAAGAGAAACATCCTCGGTGTCGGTGATGTTGAGGATGAGGACGAGTATGATGCTTTTGATGGTACACCTCCATTCACCAATCCCAAAACTGAAGTGACAAACAATGTGGATAATGACGCAAATTACATGCGTTCAGATCACACGGAAGGAATACTTGTTGATGACAAAATCTAGCAATGGTTAGAGGTATGAATCTAAACAAGTTAAATTGGCACAACATCTAGCTTTTTAATTTAGGTCTTGTCACTGTGTGTTGGACCGTACTAACAGGCCACATGTTCAATTGGTCTACAGTACATGAATCAAGAAAACACAAGAGGCGACTTCAGACCAGCCTGAAGAAACAACCAACAAGGAGCAGTTGGTGGTGCAAGACTTGTGTATTGTGTTGGTGGTACAAGACATGTATATTGTGTACTGAAGAAAACCATATTGATGCAATGTACTTGTGTATTGTGTTGTGTTGAAATTTGTAACCTAAAGTTAATATATTGGGCAAATAGTCACATTTTAGCTATTGGTAGTTTGTATTGTACGTATTTGGTATTTTGTATTGGACATATTTTGAGCCTGACTATTTGGGCTTCGGCCTCGTAGTCTTGCTTTGTTTTTAGGTTCATTTCTTTTAATATAAGTTTGACTATTTTCACTGTGTGCTATTGGATGAATTGTTTAGAATTTGGACTATATATGCCATTTTGGGCCATATATGACCTATATCGAGCCATATGAGCCTTAGCTGTGCATAAATAACTTGAAATGAATCTTAGAAACATCTAACTAAGCATATGACACATAAAAAAGGTTTAGAGTTTGGACTTAGGTTCATTTGTTTAGATTTGGGATCGAAAATGCCATTTTTGGCCATAAATGACTTATATCGACCCAAATGACCCTTAGGCGTGCATAACGAACTTGAAATGAGTTTCATAAACATATAACTAATCATATGAATCATTGTATATATTGTGATAATTATTATGCAAATGATGTATTTGTTTTGTGACCTGGTTTTGTTTCTTTAATTTCAGGTATAGCTCTATCATGGATGATATTGATGACCCTATTATGGATGAGCTGATGGATGATGATGATGAACGTAGTGAGGATGGGGATTATGATGCAGCGGTGGAGGAGGATAAAGGTGAGTCGGAAGATCGTGAATATGATGAATATATACACAGAATTGAGCAGTTTGAGGTTATGGCCGATAGGGCCCCCCAATTGATAGCCATCAACATGTGGTGGCAAATGAAGTAAGCACAAGTAAAAGTGTTAAAAAGCGTGTGAAGAGAAAGGGGAGAGGGCCAACAAAAGGATTTGGGGCGAGAGAAGAGATGTACTTGGAGTACAATGAATTCGATAACCCTTGTGGTAAGTGGCGCCGTAAGTATGCAACATTTACAGGCCTTTGTATGCGGAAGATTTCAATTTTGTTGAAATGGGAGGATATACCCGAGGGCTTGAAGAAAACCTTTTGGGATGATGCAATGGTAAGCCTAATTTTTAATTCTAGAAATTTATCTAATCGTGTACTTGATGTCCGAACTAGAGCATGCAAATAGTCCGAACATAACTATGGCATGCACAACTAATACGTCCGAACATAACAACGACATGATCACGTGCTGAACAGATCAGAAACTGATCAGTTCAGCTGCTGATCTGCTTCTGCTGATCTGTAGCTGAACTGATTAGTTTCTGATTTGTTCAGCAGCTGATCTGCTGCTGCTGATCTGCAGCTGAACAGATTAGAAACTGATCTGTTCAGCAGCTGATCTGCTGCTGCTGATCTGCAGCTGAACTGATCAGATTTTGATATGTTCAGCAGCTGATCTGCTGCTGCTGATCTGCAGCTGAACAGTTCAGAAACTGACCTGTTCAGCGAATCTTCATTTCATTCATACTTTGGTCTGTGGATGTGACAATGTGTGTGTGTGTGTGTAATACAGTGTGTAACCAACCTTGTAACTATTTTGATTGGATTGTTAAAGTTGCATTAAATTTTATATTGATTATCCATTCAAGTCTAAGATGTTGTGATCTATTGTTCTTTGTATTGATTGGATTAGTGCAAATTAGTACAAAATCTAAGTATGACCAAGTAATTCACGAGTTTAATGAACGTGCAAAGCGTTTATTTTATACATGGTGCAGAATGTGTTTGAGGTGCACACGGGTGGACCAGTGATGCACGGTAGAAAATCAAACAACAGGATCCTTCCCATATGAATTATGGTTTGTTTAGTTGGAGTATTCAAGCATTATGTACCGAGCTGTAATCAAATTCAACTGGTCTAAGTTGTTATAAACTGGTCTACACTCGGTAGTTTTATGTCTGTAATCAAATTTCCAGGAAGACATGAATTATGTACCGAGCCCTGAGCTTGCGAACCTGATCTGAACAGATCAGAAATTGACCTGTTCAGCTGCTGATCTGCTGCTGAACAGATCAGAATCTGATCAGTTCAGCTGCAGATCAGCAGCAGCAGATCAGCAGCTGAACAGATCAGAAACTGATCAGTTTAGCTGCTGATATGCAGCTGAACAGATCAGAAACTGATCTTTTCCGCTGCAGATCAGCAGCAGCAGATCAGCAGCTGAACAGGTCAATTTCTGATCTGTTCAGCTGTTGATCATATGTCTTGCGCTCGGGAATTTATGCTTGGGACTATACATGTTAACTAACGTATGAGATTCAAAAATCTAATATCGAAATAGGTTCGTTTGTTGGTAGTTGGGATCGAAAATGCGATTTTTGGCCAAAAATGACCTATATCGACCCAAATGAACCATAGGCGTGCATAACGAACTTGAAATGAGTCTTATAATCATATAACTAATCATATGAATAATAAAAACGTTTAGAATATCGAAATAGGTTCGTTTGTTGGTAGTTGGGATCGAAAATGCGATTTTTGGCCAAAAATGACCTATATCGAGCCAAATGAACCATAGGCGTGCATAAAGAACTTCAAATGAGTCTTATAATCATATAACTAATCATATGAATCATGAAAAACGTTTAGAATATGGAAAAAGGTTCGTTTGTTGGTAGTTGGGATCGAAAATGCCATTTTTGGCCAAAAATTACTTATATCGACCCAAATGAACCATAGGCGTGCATAACGAACTTGAAATGAGTCTTATAATCATATAACTAATCATATGAATAATAAAAACGTTTAGAATATCGAAATAGGTTCGTTTGTTGGTAGTTGGGATCGAAAATGCGATTTTTGGCCAAAAATGACCTATATCGAGCCAAATGAACCATAGGCGTGCATAACGAACTTGAAATGAGTCTTGTAATTATATAACTAATCATATGAATCATGAAAAACATTTAGAATATGGATATAGGTTCGTTTGTTGGTAATTGGGATCGAAAATGCCATTTTTGACCATAAATGACCTATATCGACCCAAATGAACCATAGACGTGCATAACGAAGTTGAAATGAGTCTTATAATCATATAACTAATCATATGAATCATGAAAAACGTTTAGAATATGGAAATAGGTTTATTTGTTGGTAGTTGGGATCGAAAATGCCATTTTTGGCCATAAATGACCTATATCGTCCCAAATGAGCCATAGGCGTGCATAACGAACTTGAAATGAGTCTTATGATCATATAACTAATCATATGAATCATAAAAAAAGGTTTAGAATTTGGACTTAGGTTTGTTTGTTGGTAGTTGGGATCGAAAATGCCATTTTTTGCCATAAATAACCTATATCGACCCAAATGACCCTTAAGCATGCATAACGAACTTGAAATGAGTTTCATAAACATATAACTAATCATATGAATCATTAAAAAGGTTTAGAATGTGGATATAGGTTTGTTTGTTGGTAGTTGGGATTGAAAATGCCATTTTTGGCCATAAATTACTTATATCGACCCAAATGACCCTTAGGCGTGCATAACGAACTTGAAATGAGTTTCATAAACATATAACTAATCATATGAATCATTGTATATATTGTGATGATTATTATGCAAATTCCCGAGCGCAAGACATATGATCAATAGCTGAACAGATCAGAAACTGACCTGTTCAGCTGCTGATCTGCTGCTGCTGATCTGCAGCGGAACATATCGGTTTATGATCTGTTCAGCTGCTGATCTGCTGCTGCTAAATTGATCAGTTTCTGATCTGTTCAGCTGCAGATCAGCAGCAGCAGATCAGCAGTTGAACTGATCAGAAACTAATCAGTTCAGCTGCTGATCTGCTGCTGCTTATCTGCAGCTGAACTGATCAGAAATTGATCAGTTCTGATCTGCTGCTGCTGACCTGCAGCTGAACAGATCAGTTTCTGATCTGTTCAGCTGCAGATCAGCAGCAGCAGATCAGCAGCTGAACAGGTCAGGTTTTGATCTGTTCAGCTGTTGATCATATGTCTTGCGCTCGGGAATTTATGCTTGGGACTATACATGTTAACTAACATTTCCATGTTTATTTGTTTGTGTAGAATCAATTCCATATTGAACCTTCCCAAGCTAAGAAGGACGTTTTTGAATCTAATCTACGTATGAGATTCAAAAATTTCAAAGCCAAGTTGGTGAGTGGCTGGATTTCTAAGACGAGAGAGATAAGTAAGGCAGAGAAAGGTGAAAATGAAGGAGAAAATGATGGTGAAAATGAAGGTAAAAAGAAGGTGAAAAAGCGCCACCGATAAAGCTCCCTTTTGACATTTGGAAGCACATCACACTAGAGGAATGGGAGGCTTTTGTTGCACAAAAAACAACTCCAGATGCAGTGGTAAATTTTCAAACAATCTACCTACGTACTTTATAAATTTATTGTTTACATTTTGCATTGAAGTTGACATGTATACTTTGTAGGCAAAGCGCCAAAAGTGTTCAAATTATGCAAAGAAGAAAAAACATAGTCATCGGCTAGGTCCCGAGACTTATGAAGAAAAGAGGAAGAGATGGAAAGAAAAGGATTATACCCCAACGGTGGCAACACCCGTGCCAATGATTGGTGGTGTTCGATGCATAGTCTCGACAAAAATGGGAAATATGTAATTGTTAATCCCGAAACAAAAGAGGCTTGTGATAAACTAGTAAGTAAATGGAGTGATTTTCAATAATTTGAGTTAATATATATATATATATATATATATATATATATATATATATATATATATATATATATATATATATATATATATATATATATATTATACATTTTGTCTACCTTTGGTATTAATATAACAATCACTTTCTATATTGTTTTCATAAAATAGGTTGAATATCAACAAGCATGTGCCGAAGGCAAGGTTTCTTCAGTTTTAAACAAGGATCCCTTATACATGACTCTTGGACCTGACCCTTCCGGGCATCCAAGAGGTTTCGGAGGAGTACGTGTTGGATTGAAAAAGGCGTATGGTGAAGAATATCGCAAGCCCACCAACTCAAACTTCAGTGCATCTTCAACAGCTTCAGATAGAGCTTCGATGAGAGAAGAACTGAAGAAGGAGATAACTGAGGCAATCCTACAACAGATGGGCTTACAAAGCTTGGAGTTTCCCCGCCGTAGCCCTTTGGATTCATCAAGCCAACCAATTCTTGACCTTCAACCACCTAATGAAGGTCAAGAACCTACTGGAGTTCAACCACCTGCTAGAGTTCAGCCGTCTACTGGAGTTCAACCAATGCTTGGAGTTCAACCAATGCTTGAATTAAAGGTGAGCTGAATTCTGGAGTTTAATTCCGTAATGTTCTTATATAAATTTTGGAGTTTTAATTCATTCAATAACGTGATGGCTAAATTTTTACTTATTGCATATCCTGATGGTTGAATGTTAGGAGGAGACGCCTTGCGAACTACTACACCCGGGACAATCAAATGGTGATAAATTGTATGTGGTGGACGATGCGAATGCACAACCACAAAGTGACCGACCACTAGTCCACTTCAAGCAAGTCCCGAGTGGTTATTATGCGGTCAGCCCATAAAATGTTCATGAAGACTATTTGGATTGGATACTTCCGGTGCCCAACAATTTCCTCCATACTTTGGCCGATGCCTCCGGTTCTTATGTACTATGGCCATTTGCATGGGTGAAGTTTTCAGACGAGGTGTTTTGTGTTTCTAATTCCACGCCTTTCTATTTTGCATAACATTTCCTATATGTTTCAATAAACAAGTTTTTTCATAATCTCTTGGTTTTTGTAAATTAACCTTGCAGATCATCAAGAAACTAAAAGCGCCACCAATGAAAGCTAAACCAAAGAAACCACCAACTCAAGCTAGCAAAGATGGTCAACGATCAATGGAGTTGATTGCAAAAGGAAGTTCACAAGGCAAGAGTGAAGACTCCAAACTTAAATCATCGAAAGGTCCAGTTTCTCATGCAAATTTACTTGTGGAATAATATGTTTTTGACTCTCTTAGTAAGCCGTGCAAATGGTTGCATAGTCTTGTTAGTGAGTTACCGGGTGATAATGCTATTGGAGTTCAGATGAACATGTCATTATTCCACTTTTTCGAGCATGGCATAGTATGGGTAACTAAAGACGATATATGTGAATTACTCAAAGGTGATATGCTTAATATTTCAATGATACAAGTCTTCATGAGGTAATTAATATAGTTAGTTATGGTAATGTATTTATTAAGGTAAATGGTTTGCCAAGTTTCGATTATTCTTATGTTTGCTTGTTCTTTAGGTCTCTTCAGTTCGATGATTTTAGTTCGGATAGTCATATTGGGTGGTTGGATCCACAATCAATAAGTGGTGCTAGTTGCATGAACAATCGAGCCGAAGTCAGTCAATATCTCGATGACGGTATCCGTCAATGCACAAAAGCGAAAAACAAGTTCATATTAGCCCCGTACTTTGAAGAGTATGCCTTTGCTTTAATATCTTTATTGTCCTACATTAGTGTCGATTATAATGATATTTTGTGATTGTTGTGGCATATTATGGATTATTAAACCACTCTTTTGTGATTACAGCCTCCATTGGATGCTCCTTGTGATATGTGTTTCAAGCCACACAATTTATCAATTTGATTCTTGTCGTCGAGATCCATTACGATCCGTGTTGGTCAAGTCACTATTGAATAAGTATATTTCGTATTTAGTTTTTTTTGTACATATCAAATAAAACTTGCAATCATATTTTACATTCAAGCATTTAATGTTAATTAACTTCCAATGAATTGTAGAATTGCAGAGTGTTGATGAAAATGAATGTCAAAAAAAGCGCACTTCCTCAATGGAAATCAGTTAAGGTAAATAATAACTTGTTCACTACTTATTGTACGGCCAAAACAATTACATTTCCTATTATCTAATTTATGTTGTCTTTAATCTAGTGCGCCCAACAAGAGGGTGGGGTCGAGTGTGGCTATTACGTGATGAAATTCATGCATGACATATTCAAAAGTTGCAAGGAAGTTCAAGATCTGCAAAAGGTACATAAAATAGCTTATTTATGATGTATTATTAGGCTAGAAATTAGTTAAAAAAAATATTCGCCTATAATTGGCATGAACCGTCGAAAATGCCATTTTGGACCAAATATGACCTATATCGACCCAAATGAGCCATAGACGTTCATAAATATCATGAAATGAGTCTTATAATCATATAACTAATAATATGAATAATGAAAAACGTTTAGAATATCGAAATAGGTTCGTTTGTTGGTAGTTGGGATCGAAAATGCGATTTTTGGCCAAAAATGACCTATATCGACCCAAATGAACCATAGGCGTGCATAACGAACTTGAAATGAGTCTTAAAATCATATAACTAATCATATGAATAATGAAAAACGTTTAGAATATCGAAATAGGTTCGTTTGTTGGTAGTTGAGATCGAAAATGCGATTTTTGGCCAAAAATGACCTATATCGAGCCAAATGAACCATAGGCGTGCATAGCGAACTTGAAATGAGTCTTATAATCATATAACTAATCATATGAATCATGAAAAACGTTTAGAATATGGAAATAAGATCGTTTGTTGGTAGTTGGGATCGAAAATGCCATTTTTGGCCAAAAATTACCTATATCGACCCAAATGACCCTTAGGCGTGCATAACAAACTTGAAATGAGTCTTATAATCATACAACAAATCATATGAATGATGAAAAACATTTAGAATATGGATATAGGTTCGTTTGTTGGTAATTGGGATCGAAAATGCCATTTTTGACCATAAATGACCTATATCAACCCAAATGAACCATAGACGTGCATAACGAACTTGAAATGATTCTTATAATTATATAACTAATCATATGAATCATGAAAAACGTTTAGAATATCGAAATAGGTTCGTTTGTTGGTAGTTGGGATCGAAAATGCGATTTTTGGCCAAAAATGACCTATATCGACCCAAATGAATCATAGGCGTGCATAACAAACTTGAAATTAGTCTTATAATCATATAACTAATCATATGAATAATGAAAAACGTTTAGAATATCGAAATAGGTTCGTTTGTTGGTAGTTGGGATCAAAAATGCAATTTTTGGCCAAAAATGACCTATATCGAGCCAAATGAACCATAGGCGTGCATAACGAACTTCAAATGAGTCTTATAATCATATAACTAATCATATGAATCATGAAAAACGTTTAGAATATGGATATAGGTTCGTTTGTTTGTAGTTGGGATCGAAAATGCCATTTTTGGCCAAAAATTACCTATATCGACCCAAATGACCCTTAGGCGTGCATAACGAACTTGAAATGAGTCTTATAATCATATAACTAATCATATAATCATGAAAAACATTTAGAATATGGATATAGGTTCGTTTGTTGGTAATTGGGATCGAAAATGCCATTTTTGACCATAAATGACCTATATCGACCCAAATGAACCATAGACGTGCATAACGAACTTGATATGAGTCTTATAATCATATAACTAATCATATGAATCATGAAAAACGTTTAGAATATGGAAATAGGTTCGTTTGTTGGTAGTTGGGATCGAAAATGCCATTTTTGGCCATAAATGACCTATATCGTCCCAAATGAGCCATAGGCGTGCATAACGAACTTGAAATGAGTCTTATAAACATATAACTAATCACATGAATCATGAAAAACGTTTAGAATATGGAAATAGGTTCGTTTGTTGGTAGTTGGGATCGAAAATGCCATATTTGGTCATAAATTACCTATATCGACCCAAATGACCCTTAGGCGTGCATAACGAAGTTGAAATGAGTCTTATAATAATATAATTAATCATAAGAATCATGAAAAACATTTAGAATATGGATATAGGTTTGTTTGTTGGTAATTGAGATCGAAAATGCCATTTTTGACCATAAATGACCTATATCGACCCAAATGAACCATAGACGTGCATAACGAACTTGAAATGAGTCTTATAATCATATAACTAATCATATGAATCATGAAAAACGTTTAGAATATGGAAATAGGTTTGTTTGTTGGTAGTTGGGTTCAAAAATGTCATTTTTGTCCAATGTAATTGTTTTCGCAACCAATCTAATTTTTGTTTTCGCATATGAAACTTAATTTAATTTATCGGTTTGCATGTACGGTGTTCTTTTAAAGGTTTTCAAAACTCCAAGGGAGGAGCCCTTTACCAAAAAGGAGTTGGATGAAGTTCGAGACAAGTGGGCTATCTACTTCAACGATTGTGAACTACCCTCAGTGTAATAAATAGAGCAGACTTTCAGTTATTCGTGACTCTTACATTATTTTGTTATTTATCGATTTAATTAATTACATTTGAATTAATTCGGTAATATTATTGGAAATTTGAAATTTATATCATTTTTGAGAATGTCAAGCTGATGTTTGATGAAACATAAATTATATTGCAAAATCAGAAATTATATTGCAGAATATTAGGAATTATATTGCATATTTTATTTTATTTTTTAAAAAAAAAAAACTCAAAAGTTGCCCTTGTTTGCAACAAGAGCAACTTATGTGCAGCTTATAAGGTGCCCTTGTTTGCAACAAGGGCAACTATTGATAATTTTACAAAAGTGACCCCCCCATTGGTGGCACTTACGATGGGCAACTTATAAGCCACTTTTAAGAGCAACTTATCAAGTTTTTTCCTCTAGTGTTGTGATGTTAAATTGGTTTTATTGGGAAATTCAAGTTAGGGTTTTAACCTAAACCTAATGGGTCAATTGATTAGCATAATTAGGTGATTAATTTAATTATGATAATCAATTATATATTCAGATTTATAAAAAGGTCTAAAGTGTTGATATTTTTTGATTTTAAGGGTGGAAAAAGTATGTTTTCATAGTAGGGATTAGTTTTACGAATTGAGACGATTATTTTATTAAAGAACGATTGAATTCTAATTATTTAACAAGGTTTTATATTTTATAAAGTTGCTGGAAATTTAATGAACATGGAAATAATTAAAGTTTCATTATTTTGATGATAGGAAGTGATTTCTAAGTAAGTGATCGTTTTGCAAAGTGACCCCTACTGTAACACCCCGACAATTCTCCTATTTCTAAAATAACCCTTTTTATAAATATAACTATAGAGAATTATCAATGTATTATCGCCCGTGTGAAAACGTAACGGCTTATTCAGAATTTTGCAACGGAAAACATAAAACTAACTTTTAGGTTTTTAAATAATCGATTACAGATTTAATCCAAAAACCAATTAACGAAAATAAGGAGATGTAAATAGTACGACAAGTTTAAAGTCCAAATTAACAAACCCAAGTCACTTAGCAAAACAAAATAAATACAAGCTCTCTAATCCCGATCCCAATGATGCATCATCTTCAAACCTGTAGATGGACAACGCTTATTGATCTTTAGAGACTGCTCACCAAAATGGGTCATCACAGGATCAATAAGGCGTAGCCATGATCAACACACACAAACAAGGCACGTAATCAGCAAAGATGAGTACTACATACTAAAACAATAATAATCCTAACACGATTCTATTAAACGAACAATCCTAACATGATGCTAATAAAACATAAGTAAGGGAAAACAAAACATATTAATTCGAAGACCACACTTGACTAGACTGGGCTAGACTGGACTATACTTTTATAACAATAACATTATTTTAATTAAAATAGTCAATGGACCGAGTTGCTACTAGAAGCCTTCACTAAAGAAGACGAGGCACGGGCGCGACTCTGTAACCCCAATGACCTACGATATCGAGGAACTTTTGACTGAAATAGAACCGGTGATCAATCCGGCCCCGGGAAAAGCCATAGGCGACCTATGACCCCAACTCCTGATTGTCCGTCACTTCAGACGTGCACAGTCTAAAGCTATTGCTACTCAGTTTCACTTTACATGATTTACAGATTAATACTTTGTTATGACTCAACGATCACATAAGTCATACAATCAACCATTAATCACAGCTGTTTTTATCTTGGAATTAAGTAAGTGATCACAAAGGTATCAATCAAGACTTATCCCAATTAATTCAACCTTTCCTTTAATACTTATCAACCCCTCGATATGGGTATAAGGTTTCAACTTACTAAACAAGGTCCTCGCCCCTCATAAAGCAGTGAAAAGCTAAAAGGGAACAACGATCAATCGACCTGAATCAGTATATGTATAAAATAATCTAGTATTCCCAACCAACATGTTTGCATCAATCATCCATACTAACACGTTATAATTCTCATAACGAAATATATGTTCAACATGTCCATCCAACAATATTAAACATGTAATTTAAACATAACCAAGTTCATCAACAATTTCAACATGGTTTCAACAAATATCACATATTTCCAAGCACATAGGCATGTACGTACCTTGTGTAAACAAATTTATAGGCTACTATAACAATCTCAAGGGCCTACAAAGAATTCTCCACCTAAAAACAACCAGTAAGGATTCCCAATCAACTTCTAATCATTCACAATATATAATAACAAAGCATTCTAAATATATCCTAAACATATTTAGAACCTTCCCCAATATCAAAACTCGAGTATTTGATTTCCTAGCATAATAATTTATTGAATCAATGATTGAAATTCGTTGAAAACTCTTCGCAAACACCATACTTTAAATTTTCAGCAATATAAATTCGTTTAAAACTTTGTCAGGGCCAATTTAACATGCCTATAACGTTGAAACAATAATTTTAATAATCCACAACCATCCTACCATGATTTAAAACCATTAAAACCTTAAAATTCATACTTTAAATAATTCAAACTCTTATTTCAATCAAATTATGTAATCTGTAAATCAATAATTTAATTATGCAAAACATATAAATATGAAATTCATAATTAAATCATAATACTATAAATTTAATTCAAGAAAACATGAATTAAATTAATAAACATAATTAAAGCCCTAGCTTAAACATGATTAACAAATCTGAAAATAAATTAGTTTATAATATCAACATATAACTTGAATAAATATAAATTATCAAAACTACTAATTTAAATCATGAAAACTTTAATTAATTTATTAAAACATAAATAGTAATTTAGATAAATTGAAGGGGAAGAAATAACCAAAATTAAGGAGGAGAGAAGTAGCTAGGCTGGGCGGCGGTGCACGACGTGGCAGCGTCAGACGGTTGGGCTGGCGAAGGTGGTGTTGTGCGGGTGGCGAGAAGGCTGTGCGAAACAGAAATAGGAGTGAGGGAAGCAATCACGAAACAAAAGATAGAAGAGGACGAAAAAGAGAAAGAACCACGGGGAGGGGAGAGTGTGTTACCGGCGGAGGAGACCGGTGTCGGGTGGTGGTTTGGTCGCCAGCAGGAAACAATGGTGGCAGCTGTGAGAACCAAAACAGGTAAGGAGGAGAATGATAAGAAATTTGAAAGAAGAAAGAATAAGGAACAAACAGAGGGGAGAGGGGAGTTACCATCGGCGGCGGTGAGAGCAAGGCGGCGCGACAAGGGAACGACGCAGCAACCGCGAGCAGGTGGTGGTGGTGCGCTGCTGGTGGTGGCTGAGCAAAGAGAGGAGCAAGATTTAGGTTTCCTGGTTCACGTGAGGGAGAAGGAGTAAGGAGAGAAGAGGGTTTTGTTTTGTTTTTTTGTTTTTGCTTTTTACGTGCAATTGAAAGAGGGAGTAAAGAGTTTTGGGTTTATAATATTAGGCTTTACCCAATTGGGCTAGAATTAGGATTTAGTTATAGGATTCAACCCAAAATCGATTAGGATCGTTTTCTAAATTCAACCGTTTTTCGTTTTTCGTAAAAAGCCATAGGCGACCTATGACCCCAACTCCTGATTGTCCGTCACTTCAGACGTGCACAGTCTAAAGCTATTGCTACTCAGTTTCACTTTACATGATTTATAGATTAATACTTTGTTATGACTCAACGATCACATAAGTCATACAATCAACCATTAATCACAACTGTTTTTATCTTGGAATTAAGTAAGTGATCACAAAGGTATCAATCAAGACTTATCCCAATTAATTCAACCTTTCCTTTAATACTTATCAACCCCTCTATATGGGTATAAGGTTTCAACTTACTAAACAAGGTCCTCGCCCCTCATAAAGCAGTGAAAAGCTAAAAGGGAACAACGATCAATCGACCTGAATCAATATATGTATAAAATAATCTAGTATTCCCAACCAACATGTTTGCATCAATCATCCATACTAACACGTTATATGTCTCATAACGAAATATATGTTCAACATGTCCATCCAACAATATTAAACATGTAATTTCAACATAACCAAGTTCATCAACAATTTCAACATGGTTTCAACAAATATCACACATTTCCAAGCACATAGGTATGTGCGTACCTTGTGTAAACAAATTTATAGGCTACTATAACAATCTCAAGGGCCTACAAAGAATTCTCCACCTAAAAACAACCAGTAAGGATTCCCAATCAACTTCTAATCATTCACAATATATAATAACAAAGCATTCTAAATATATCCTAAACATATTTAGAACCTTCCCCAATATCAAAACTCGAGTATTTGATTTCCTAGCATAATAATTCATTGAA
Organism: Spinacia oleracea; assembly: GCF_020520425.1. Lineage (NCBI taxonomy): Eukaryota > Viridiplantae > Streptophyta > Magnoliopsida > Caryophyllales > Amaranthaceae > Spinacia > Spinacia oleracea. The sequence continues at coordinate 97,885,655 of NC_079490.1, forward strand.
TCAATGATTGAAATTCGTTGAAAACTCCTTGCAAACATCATACTTTAAATTTTCAGCAATATAAATTCGTTTAAAACTTTGCCAGGGCCAATTTAACATGCCTATAACGTTGAAACAATAATTTTAATAATCCACAACCATCCTACCATGATTTAAAACCATTAAAACCTTAAAATTCATACTTTAAATAATTCAAACTCTTATTTCAATCAAATTATGTAATCTGTAAATCAATAATTTAATTATGCAAAACATATAAATATGAAATTCATAATTAAATCATAATACTATAAATTTAATTCAAGAAAACATGAATTAAATTAATAAACATAATTAAAGCCCTAGCTTAAACATGATTAACAAATCTGAAAATAAATTAGTTTATAATATCAACATATAACTTGAATAAATATAAATTATCAAAACTACTAATTTAAATCATGAAAACTTTAATTAATTTATTAAAACATAAATAGTAATTTAGATAAATTGAAGGGGAAGAAATAACCAAAATTAAGGAGGAGAGAAGTAGCTAGGCTGGGCGGCGGTGCACGACGCAGCAGCGTCAGACGGTTGGGCTGGCGAAGGTGGTGTTGTGCGGGTGGCGAGAAGGCTGTGCGAAGCAGAAATAGGAGTGAGGGAAGCAATCACGAAACAAAAGATAGAAGAGGACGAAAGAGAGAAAGAACCACGGGGTGGGGAGAGTGTGTTACCGGCGGAGGAGACCGGTGTCGGGTGGTGGTTTGGTCGCCAGCAGGAAACAATGGTGGCAGCTGTGAGAACCAAAACAGGTAAGGAGGAGAATGATAAGAAATTTGAAAGAAGAAAGAATAAGGAACAAACAGAGGGGAGAGGGGAGTTACCATCGGCGGCGGTGAGAGCAAGGCGGCGCGACAAGGGAACGACGCAGCAACCGCGAGCAGGTGGTGGTGGTGCGCTGCTGGTGGTGGCTGAGCAAAGAGAGGAGCAATATTTAGGTTTCCTGGTTCACGTGAGGGAGAAGGAGTAAGGAGAGAAGAGGGTTTTGTTTTGTTTTTTTGTTTTTGCTTTTTACGTGCAATTGAAAGAGGGAGTAAAGAGTTTTGGGTTTATAATATTGGGCTTTACCCAATTGGGCTAGAATTAGGATTTAGTTATAGGATTCAACCCAAAATCGATTAGGATCGTTTTCTAAATTCAACCGTTTTTCGTTTTTCGTAAAAAGCCATAGGCGACCTATGACCCCAACTCCTGATTGTCCGTCACTTCAGACGTGCACAGTCTAAAGCTATTGCTACTCAGTTTCACTTTACATGATTTACAGATTAATACTTTGTTATGACTCAACGATCACATAAGTCATACAATCAACCATTAATCACAACTGTTTTTATCTTGGAATTAAGTAAGTGATCACAAAGGTATCAATCAAGACTTATCCCAATTAATTCAACCTTTCCTTTAATACTTATCAACCCCTCTATATGGGTATAAGGTTTCAACTTACTAAACAAGGTCCTCGCCCCTCATAAAGCAGTGAAAAGCTAAAAGGGAACAACGATCAATCGACCTGAATCAATATATGTATAAAATAATCTAGTATTCCCAACCAACATGTTTGCATCAATAATCCATACTAACACGTTATAATTCTCATAACGAAATATATGTTCAACATGTCCATCCAACAATATTAAACATGTAATTTCAACATAACCAAGTTCATCAACAATTTCAACATGGTTTCAACAAATATAACACATTTCCAAGCACATAGGTATGTACGTACCTTGTGTAAACAAATTCATAGGCTACTATAACAATCTCAAGGGCCTACAAAGAATTCTCCACCTAAAAACAACCAGTAAGGATTCCCAATCAACTTCTAATCATTCACAATATATAATAACAAAGCATTCTAAATATATCCTAAACATATTTAGAACCTTCCCCAATATCAAAACTCGAGTATTTGATTTCCTAGCATAATAATTTATTGAATCAATGATTGAAATTCGTTGAAAACTCTTCGCAAACATCATACTTTAAATTTTCAGCAATATAAATTCGTTTAAAACTTTGCCAGGGCCAATTTAACATGCCTATAACGTTGAAACAATAATTTTAATAATCCACAACCATCCTACCATGATTTAAAACCATTAAAACCTTAAAATTCATACTTTAAATAATTCAAACTCTTATTTCAATCAAATTATGTAATCTGTAAATCAATAATTTAATTATGCAAAACATATAAATATGAAATTCAGAATTAAATCATAATACTATAAATTTAATTCAAGAAAACATGAATTAAATTAATAAACATAATTAAAGCCCTAGCTTAAACATGATTAACAAATCTGAAAATAAATTAGTTTATAATATCAACATATAACTTGATTAAATATAAATTATCAAAACTACTAATTTAAATCATGAAAACTTTAATTAATTTATTAAAACATAAATAGTAATTTAGATAAATTGAAGGGGAAGAAATAACCAAAATTAAGGAGGAGAGAAGTAGCTAGGCTGGGCGGCGGTGCACGACGCGGCAGCGTCAGACGGTTGGGCTGGCGAAGGTGGTGTTGTGCGGGTGGCGAGAAGGCTGTGCGAAACAGAAATAGGAGTGAGGGAAGCAATCACGAAACAAAATATAGAAGAGGACGAAAGAGAGAAAGAACCACGGGGAGGGGAGAGTGTGTTACCGGCGGAGGAGACCGGTGTCGGGTGGTGGTTTGGTCGCCAGCAGGAAACAATGGTGGCAGCTGTGAGAACCAAAACAGGTAAGGAAGAGAATGATAAGAAATTTGAAAGAAGAAAGAATAAGGAACAAACAGAGGGGAGAGGGGAGTTACCATCGGCGGCGGTGAGAGCAAGGCGGCGCGACAAGGGAACGACGCAGCAACCGCGAGCAGGTGGTGGTGGTGCGCTGCTGGTGGTGGCTGAGCAAAGAGAGGAGCAATATTTAGGTTTCCTGGTTCACGTGAGGGAGAAGGAGTAAGGAGAGAAGAGGGTTTTGTTTTGTTTTTTTGTTTTTGCTTTTTACGTGCAATTGAAAGAGGGAGTAAAGAGTTTTGGGTTTATAATATTGGGCTTTACCCAATTGGGCTAGAATTAGGATTTAGTTATAGGATTCAACCCAAAATCGATTAGGATCGTTTTCTAAATTTAACCGTTTTTCGTTTTTCGTAAAAAGCCATAGGCGACCTATGACCCCAACTCCTGATTGTCCGTCACTTCAGACGTGCACAGTCTAAAGCTATTGCTACTCAGTTTCACTTTACATGATTTACAGATTAATACTTTGTTATGACTCAACGATCACATAAGTCATACAATCAACCATTAATCACAACTGTTTTTATCTTGGAATTAAGTAAGTGATCACAAAGGTATCAATCAAGACTTATCCCAATTAATTCAACCTTTCCTTTAATACTTATCAACCCCTCTATATGGGTATAAGGTTTCAACTTACTAAACAAGGTCCTCGCCCCTCATAACGCAGTGAAAAGCTAAAAGGGAACAACGATCAATCGACCTGAATCAATATATGTATAAAATAATCTAGTATTCCCAACCAACATGTTTGCATCAATCATCCATACTAACACGTTATAATTCTCATAACGAAATATATGTTCAACATGTCCATCCAACAATATTAAACATGTAATTTCAACATAACCAAGTTCATCAACAATTTCAACATGGTTTCAACAAATATAACACATTTCCAAGCACATAGGTATGTACGTACCTTGTGTAAACAAATTCATAGGCTACTATAACAATCTCAAGGGCCTACAAAGAATTCTCCACCTAAAAACAACCAGTAAGGATTCCCAATCAACTTCTAATCATTCACAATATATAATAACAAAGCATTCTAAATATATCCTAAACATATTTAGAACCTTCCCCAATATCAAAACTCGAGTATTTGATTTCCTAGCATAATAATTTATTGAATCAATGATTGAAATTCGTTGAAAACTCTTCGCAAACATCATACTTTAAATTTTCAGCAATATAAATTCGTTTAAAACTTTGCCAGGGCCAATTTAACATGCCTATAACGTTGAAACAATAATTTTAATAATCCACAACCATCCTACCATGATTTAAAACCATTAAAACCTTAAAATTCATACTTTAAATAATTCAAACTCTTATTTCAATCAAATTATGTAATCTGTAAATCAATAATTTAATTATGCAAAACATATAAATATGAAATTCAGAATTAAATCATAATACTATAAATTTAATTCAAGAAAACATGAATTAAATTAATAAACATAATTAAAGCCCTAGCTTAAACATGATTAACAAATCTGAAAATAAATTAGTTTATAATATCAACATATAACTTGATTAAATATAAATTATCAAAACTACTAATTTAAATCATGAAAACTTTAATTAATTTATTAAAACATAAATAGTAATTTAGATAAATTGAAGGGGAAGAAATAACCAAAATTAAGGAGGAGAGAAGTAGCTAGGCTGGGCGGCGGTGCACGACGCGGCATCGTCAGACGGTTGGGCTGGCGAAGGTGGTGTTGTGCGGGTGGCGAGAAGGCTGTGCGAAACAGAAATAGGAGTGAGGGAAGCAATCACGAAACAAAATATAGAAGAGGACGAAAGAGAGAAAGAACCACGGGGAGGGGAGAGTGTGTTACCGGCGGAGGAGACCGGTGTCGGGTGGTGGTTTGGTCGCCAGCAGGAAACAATGGTGGCAGCTGTGAGAACCAAAACAGGTAAGGAAGAGAATGATAAGAAATTTGAAAGAAGAAAGAATAAGGAACAAACAGAGGGGAGAGGGGAGTTACCATCGGCGGCGGTGAGAGCAAGGCGGCGCGACAAGGGAACGACGCAGCAACCGCGAGCAGGTGGTGGTGGTGCGCTGCTGGTGGTGGCTGAGCAAAGAGAGGAGCAATATTTAGGTTTTCTGGTTCACGTGAGGGAGAAGGAGTAAGGAGAGAAGAGGGTTTTGTTTTGTTTTTTTGTTTTTGCTTTTTACGTGCAATTGAAAGAGGGAGTAAAGAGTTTTGGGTTTATAATATTAGGCTTTACCCAATTGGGCTAGAATTAGGATTTAGTTATAGGATTCAACCCAAAATCGATTAGGATCGTTTTCTAAATTCAACCATTTTTCGTTTTTCGTAAAAAGCCATAGGCGACATATGACCCCAACTCCTGATTGTCCGTCACTTCAGACGTGCACAGTCTAAAGCTATTGCTACTCAGTTTCACTTTACATGATTTACAGATTAATACTTTGTTATGACTCAACGATCACATAAGTCATACAATCAACCATTAATCACAACTGTTTTTATCTTGGAATTAAGTAAGTGATCACAAAGGTATCAATCAAGACTTATCCCAATTAATTCAACTTTTCCTTTAATACTTATCAACCCCTCTATATGGGTATAAGGTTTCAACTTACTAAACAAGGTCCTCGCCCCTCATAAAGCAGTGAAAAGCTAAAAGGGAACAACGATCAATCGACCTGAATCAATATATGTATAAAATAATCTAGTATTCCCAACCAACATGTTTGCATCAATCATCCATACTAACACGTTATAATTCTCATAACGAAATATATGTTCAACATGTCCATCCAACAATATTAAACATGTAATTTCAACATAACCAAGTTCATCAACAATTTCAACATGGTTTCAACAAATATAACACATTTCCAAGCACATAGGTATGTGCGTACCTTGTGTAAACAAATTTATAGGCTACTATAACAATCTCAAGGGCCTACAAAGAATTCTCCACCTAAAAACAACCAGTAAGGATTCCCAATCAACTTCTAATCATTCACAATATATAATAACAAAGCATTCTAAATATATCCTAAACATATTTAGAACCTTCCCCAATATCAAAACTCGAGTATTTGATTTCCTAGCATAATAATTTATTGAATCAATGATTGAAATTCGTTGAAAACTCTTCGCAAACATCATACTTTAAATTTTCAGCAATATAAATTCGGTTAAAACTTTGCTAGGGCCAATTTAACATGCCTATAACGTTGAAACAATAATTTTAATAATCCACAACCATCCTACCATGATTTAAAACCATTAAAACCTTAAAATTCATACTTTAAATAATTCAAACTCTTATTTCAATCAAATTATGTAATCTGTAAATCAATAATTTAATTATGCAATACATATAAATATGAAATTCATAATTAAATCATAATACTATAAATTTAATTCAAGAAAACATGAATTAAATTAATAAACATAATTAAAGCCCTAGCTTAAACATGATTAACAAATCTGAAAATAAATTAGTTTATAATATCAACATATAACTTGAATAAATATAAATTATCAAAACTACTAATTTAAATCATGAAAACTTTAATTAATTTATTAAAACATAAATAGTAATTTAGATAAATTGAAGGGGAAGAAATAACCAAAATTAAGGAGGAGAGAAGTAGCTAGGCTGGGCGGCGGTGCACGACGCGGCAGCGTCAGACGGTTGGGCTGGCGAAGGTGGTGTTGTGCGGGTGGCGAGAAGGCTGTGCGAAACAGAAATAGGAGTGAGGGAAGCAATCACGAAACAAAAGATAGAAGAGGACGAAAGAGAGAAAGAACCACGGGGAGGGGAGAGTGTGTTACCGGCGGAGAAGACCGATGTCGGGTGGTGGTTTGGTCGCCAGCAGGAAACAATGGTGGCAGCTGTGAGAACCAAAACAGGTAAGGAGGAGAATGATAAGAAATTTGAAAGAAGAAAGAATAAGGAACAAACAGAGGGGAGAGGGGAGTTACCATCGGCGGCGGTGAGAGCAAGGCGGCGCGACAAGGGAACGACGCAGCAACCGCGAGCAGGTGGTGGTGGTGCGCTGCTGGTGGTGGCTGAGAAAAGAGAGGAGCAATATTTAGGTTTCCTGGTTCACGTGAGGGAGAAGGAGTAAGGAGAGAAGAGGGTTTTGTTTTGTTTTTTTGTGTTTGCTTTTCACGTGCAATTGAAAGAGGGAGTAAAGAGTTTTGGGTTTATAATATTGGGCTTTACCCAATTGGGCTAGAATTAGGATTTAGTTATAGGATTCAACCCAAAATCGATTAGGATCGTTTTCTAAATTCAACCGTTTTTCGTTTTTCGTAAAAAGCCATAGGCGACCTATGACCCCAACTCCTGATTGTCCGTCACTTCAGACGTGCACAGTCTAAAGCTATTGCTACTCAGTTTCACTTTACATGATTTACAGATTAATACTTTGTTATGACTCAACGATCACATAAGTCATACAATCAACCATTAATCACAACTGTTTTTATCTTGGAATTAAGTAAGTGATCACAAAGGTATCAATCAAGACTTATCCCAATTAATTCAACCTTTCCTTTAATACTTATCAACCCCTCTATATGGGTATAAGGTTTCAACTTACTAAACAAGGTCCTCGCCCCTCATAAAGTAGTGAAAAGCTAAAAGGGAACAACGATCAATCGACCTGAATCAATATATGTATAAAATAATCTAGTATTCCCAACCAACATGTTTGCATCAATCATCCATACTAACACGTTATAATTCTCATAACGAAATATATGTTCAACATGTCCATCCAACAATATTAAACATGTAATTTCAACATAACCAAGTTCATCAACAATTTCAACATGGTTTCAACAAATATCACACATTTCCAAGCACATAGGTATGTGCGTACCTTGTGTAAACAAATTTATAGGCTACTATAACAATCTCAAGGGCCTACAAAGAATTCTCCACCTAAAAACAACCAGTAAGGATTCCCAATCAACTTCTAATCATTCACAATATATAATAACAAAGCATTCTAAATATATCCTAAACATATTTTGAACCTTCCCCAATATCAAAACTCGAGTATTTGATTTCCTAGCATAATAATTTATTGAATCAATGATTGAAATTCGTTGAAAACTCTTCGCAAACATCATACTTTAAATTTTCAGCAATATAAATTCGTTTAAAACTTTGCCAGGGCCAATTTAACATGCCTATAACGTTGAAACAATAATTTTAATAATCCACAACCATCCTACCATGATTTAAAACCATTAAAACCTTAAAATTCATACTTTAAATAATTCAAACTCTTATTTCAATCAAATTATGTAATCTGTAAATCAATAATTTAATTATGCAAAACATATAAATATGAAATTCATAATTAAATCATAATACTATAAATTTAATTCAAGAAAACATGAATTAAATTAATAAACATAATTAAAGCCCTAGCTTAAACATGATTAACAAATCTGAAAATAAATTAGTTTATAATATCAACATATAACTTGAATAAATATAAATTATCAAAACTACTAATTTAAATCATGAAAACTTTAATTAATTTATTAAAACATAAATAGTAATTTAGATAAATTGAAGGGGAAGAAATAACCAAAATTAAGGAGGAGAGAAGTAGCTAGGCTGGGCGGCGGTGCACGACGCGGCAGCGTCAGACGGTTGGGCTGGCGAAGGTGGTGTTGTGCGGGTGGCGAGAAGGCTGTGCGAAACAGAAATAGGAGTGAGGGAAGCAATCACGAAACAAAAGATAGAAGAGGACGAAAGAGAGAAAGAACCACGGGGAGGGGAGAATGTGTTACCGGCGGAGAAGACCGGTGTCGGGTGGTGGTTTGGTCGCCAGTAGGAAACAATGGTGGCAGCTGTGAGAACCAAAACAGGTAAGGAGGAGAATGATAAGAAATTTGAAAGAAGAAAGAATAAGGAACAAACAGAGGGGAGAGGGGAGTTACCAACGGTGGCGGTGAGAGCAAGGCGGCGCGACAAGGGAACGACGCAGCAACCGCGAGCAGGTGGTGGTGGTGCGCTGCTGGTGGTGGCTGAGAAAAGAGAGGAGCAATATTTAGGTTTCCTGGTTCACGTGAGGGAGAAGGAGTAAGGAGAGAAGAGGGTTTTGTTTTGTTTTTTTGTTTTTGCTTTTCACGTGCAATTGAAAGAGGGAGTAAAGAGTTTTGGGTTTATAATATTGGGCTTTACCCAATTGGGCTAGAATTAGGATTTAGTTATAGGATTCAACCCAAAATCGATTAGGATCGTTTTCTAAATTCAACCGTTTTTCGTTTTTCGTAAAAGCCATAGGCGACCTATGACCCCAACTCCTGATTATCCGTCACTTCAGACGTGCACAGTCTAAAGCTATTGCTACTCAGTTTCACTTTACATGATTTACAGATTAATACTTTGTTATGACTCAACGATCACATAAGTCATACAATCAACCATTAATCACAGCTGTTTTTATCTTGGAATTAAGTAAGTGATCACAAAGGTATCAATCAAGACTTATCCCAATTAATTCAACCTTTCCTTTAATACTTATCAACCCCTCTATATGGGTATAAGGTTTCAACTTACTAAACAAGGTCCTCGCCCCTCATAAAGCAGTGAAAAGCTAAACGGGAACAGCGATCAATCGACCTGAATCAATATATGTATAAAATAATCTAGTATTCCCAACCAACATGTTTGCATCAATCATCCATACTAACACGTTATAATTCTCATAACGAAATATATGTTCAACATGTCCATCCAACAATATTAAACATGTAATTTCAACATAACCAAGTTCATCAACAATTTCAACATGGTTTCAACAAATATCACACATTTCCAAGCACATAGGTATGTGCGTACCTTGTGTAAACAAATTTATAGGCTACTATAACAATCTCAAGGGCCTACAAAGAATTCTCCACCTAAAAACAACCAGTAAGGATTCCCAATCAACTTCTAATCATTCACAATATATAATAACAAAGCATTCTAAATATATCCTAAACATATTTAGAACCTTCCCCAATATCAAAACTCGAGTATTTGATTTCCTAGCATAATAATTTATTGAATCAATGATTGAAATTCGTTGAAAACTCTTCGCAAACATCATACTTTAAATTTTCAGCAATATAAATTCGTTTAAAACTTTGCCAGGGCCAATTTAACATGCCTATAACGTTGAAACAATAATTTTAATAATCCACAACCATCCTACCATGATTTAAAACCATTAAAACCTTAAAATTCATACTTTAAATGATTCAAACTCTTATTTCAATCAAATTATGTAATCTGTAAATCAATAATTTAATTATGCAAAACATATAAATATGAAATTCATAATTAAATCATAATACTATAAATTTAATTCAAGAAAACATGAATTAAATTAATAAACATAATTAAAGCCCTAGCTTAAACATGATTAACAAATCTGAAAATAAATTAGTTTATAATATCAACATATAACTTGAATAAATATAAATTATCAAAACTACTAATTTAAATCATGAAAACTTTAATTAATTTATTAAAACATAAATAGTAATTTAGATAAATTGAAGGGGAAGAAATAACCAAAATTAAGGAGGAGAGAAGTAGCTAGGCTGGGCGGCGGTGCACGACGCGGCAGCGTCAGACGGTTGGGCTGGCGAAGGTGGTGTTGTGCGGGTGGCGAGAAGGCTGTGCGAAACAGAAATAGGAGTGAGGGAAGCAATCACGAAACAAAAGATAGAAGAGGACGAAAGAGAGAAAGAACCACGGGGAGGGGAGAGTGTGTTACCGGCGGAGAAGACCGGTGTCGGGTGGTGGTTTGGTCGCCAGTAGGAAACAATGGTGGCAGCTGTGAGAACCAAAACAGGTAAGGAGGAGAATGATAAGAAATTTGAAAGAAGAAAGAATAAGGAACAAACAGAGGGGAGAGGGGAGTTACCATCGGCGGCGGTGAGAGCAAGGCGGCGCGACAAGGGAACGACGCAGCAACCGCGAGCAGGTGGTGGTGGTGCGCTGCTGGTGGTGGTGGTGCGCTGCTGGTGGTGGCTGAGCAAAGAGAGGAGCAATATTTAGGTTTCCTGGTTCACGTGAGGGAGAAGGAGTAAGGAGTGAAGAGGGTTTTGTTTTGTTTTTTTGTTTTTGCTTTTTACGTGCAATTGAAAGAGGGAGTAAAGAGTTTTGGGTTTATAATATTGGGCTTTACCCAATTGGGCTAGAATTAGGATTTAGTTATAGGATTTCAACCCAAAATCGATTAGGATCGTTTTCTAAATTCAACCGTTTTTCATTTTTCGTAATTCGAATTCTTTTCAACGTGAGATTCTAAAATTATTTTGATTTCGTAAATCGTTAAAAATATTCAAAATGTAATTAACTAAAATAAATATACGTTAATTATATATTTATTATTAAAATTCGTAAATTCTATTAAAATATAAATAACTATACGTTAAAATATATTAATAAAATTTATAAATTTACGGGGGATTTCAATCTACGTACCCCTCTTAAAAGAAGTTTCGTCCCGAAACTTGTCACGAAAATTCGCCCATTTCTCAAAATTTTTCAACTTATTCTTACTGGAGAAGTACTTGTGCCACTCATGTTCACTCTTTTGCCAACTTAAAGTTACTTGTAATATTCACGAACACATTTTCTTATGCGGAGAATCTATGTACTTTGCACCAACATGTTTAAGTTGCTAAAAGTGAGCATAAAATGGATAAAATTACTATAAAAATAGGTAAAAAGCGCGAATTTCTATCGCATTCTACCCCCCTTAAAGAAAACGAGTTACGCCCTCGTAACCTATCTCAGGGATTAATTCTGGATATTTCTAATTCAACGAAATCGGTTCTTAATACAAAATTTTCACGAAAATCATTCCAGTAAGTGGGACTTCTAAAATTCTTTATGCCTCAAAAAGGTGTAATCTTAATTCTCGCATGGTAACGTACTATTGTTGTAAGAAAATTCGATCAAATCTTTGTGGTTTTCCCAACTATCCTTAAAGTAGATAGAAAATGCTCTCAACATCTCTTGCATTGTTTTTTAAGTCTTCTCAGTTTGACCATCGGTTTCAAGGTGGAAAGCAGTACTCGTCTTCAATGTCGTCCCCAAGATTCACTAGACCTTTTTGCCAGAATATCAGACTTTTATGGTCGATAAGGATCTTACATGTTTTCATATAAAGGTAATGTCTCCAAATCTCAAAGCGAACACAATAGCAGCTAGCTTTAGGTCATGAGTAGGTTAATTAGCCTCATAAGGTTGACCACGACAATGAGAAAAACTGACAAAACCCGATTATCGTGACATAAAGGGAGTGCAATTATATTTGACCACGACGGCCATAGGTTCCCTTGTGATCCCTGGTGTGGGGATCGCTCAACGTACACCCGCAGGGTAGAGATTGAGGGTTCGGGGGACTGTAACTACCGAGAGGAGTACTCGCTCTTCGATAACTCCAGAGGCAGGATATCCTTACTAGCTCAGCATAAATAATTGAAGGGACATGCGTTAACTATTAAACTAATCTGAATTGATTTTAACAATATGCAACACATAATACTAGATCGGTCGTGATTATCTTGTTTAGATTTATTTAAGGGACCTGGCATGATAGTTCAATTTCCCAAGATATTATCTTTATTTGGCGTGATAGAACAATCAGATTTAATAGTTTAACAGTTTTATAAAAGGGCGAGGAAAGCGATTAAATCATGCAAAGGGACACATTACGACGCACCCTTGAGAGGTGCGTCACGGTTCTCAGAAAACTAACCACTTTGGCTTTGCTATTTCTCCTTTTATTTAACGAATCTCAAGTTTCTGGGCTTAATTCTTCAGCTACAAGGGACAGGATACGTTCTGTTCGATTTTTGGATCGATTGCTACAGAACGCGGGATCAATTTCGTAGCGTGAGGCTTAGGCTTAGGGGTTGGAGTCAATACTCAGAATATGAATTGTGTGTGTCCTTTTAACGTCGAATTTGGGGCTGTATTTATAGGGAAGAGTTCGTGGAAAGATAGAATTTTAGAGCTCTAATCCAAGAAGAATTAGGAGAGAATACGTACCCAGATAATTTCAGCGCCCAGGGCTGGGCGTTAAAGATTTCGGCGCCCAGCTCTGGGCGTTGAAAATGGGATCCAGGCAATTTCAGCGCCCAGGGCTAGGTGTTGAAAATGATTTTTGGAGCGAGTTCTTTGTCTGATTTGGACTCTTAGAATCCGGAGTGTTTGAGACTTATCCGAGTCTTTTAATGCATATTAACTTTATGACGGAATGCGTCTGGGCCCGTTACAAACTCTAGGTTCGTTAGGATTTTAATCAATACGTAACTCTTATTTTCGACTTATACTAGGAATAGGATTCTCCTTGCAAATTCTATCTCTTTTAGGATTTATGTTGGAGTGCAACACCTAATTCTGACAGGTTTCTATCTTTTATGACTTGCCACTTTTAACAACTACCTATTATGGAAATTACTATTTTTAGCAGGTTTTCTATAAATAGCAGGTTCGGGTGAAATGAAAAGGGTGATCGAGATTCGTTATTTTATAGGAGATGCGTTGCCAAGTGAAGATTTATGTTCTCATCATCGAACCTTCCCTTTCGGGAATGGGGACAAAAGTAGGTGTCTACAGTTAGCCCCCACTTTGACTGAGTCTCGGGATGAGACGATGGTCAAAGTACTGGACGGAGTGCGTCACACAAGCCATGGTTTATGTGACCTGTTTTGCGAGGGTCTCACGAGCCCCCAAGTGATAACATTTGACTTAAGTGTCATCACTTGAAGTGTCGACATATCCCTCACGTGTCATTGGGATTTGTCAACTGATAGTATAAAAACTCCCTCACTTTGTCATTGGAAGTATCTAAAGATGTATAGAAACTCCCTCACTTTGTCATTGGAAGTAGCTACAGATGTTTTCGAAATCAAAGCTATAAAGTGTAATTGGGCCTGGCCAAGCCCAATCACGAGGTAAAATGTTTTTAAAGATTCTCATTTTTAGGGTTAGCTAAACGAGAAAACCCCCTTGTTTTTATAGGACGTAAAACGAAGGAAAATCCAGCACATCGCTCTTTTTTGGAAAAACGGAAAACCAATCCTTTAATTTTTAGAAAAAGGGAAAACCAGTCCTTTAATTTTTGGAAAAAGGGAAAACCAGAAAAAGTTATCGCTGCAGCGACTAAGGACCTGCGCGGTTAGTGGCACAGACCCCGCCGGCTAAAGATGGCGAGCCTGTCCGCTAAGGGTGGACACCCCGTCCGATAGAAGTGGACGAATCTATTTTGAAATTTGTTTGTGTTTTTTTTTTTTGAAAATAAGGACCTACGCGATTTGTGACGTAGACCCCGCCGGCTAAAGATGGCGAGCCTGTCCGCTAAGGGTGGACACCCCGTCCGATAGAAGTGGACGAATCTGTTCTGAAGTTTTGAAGATAAGGATCTACGCGGTTAGTGACGTAGACCCTACCGGCTGAAGATGGCGAGCCTGTTTTTTGCTTTGTTTTGAAGATTCTATTTCTTTTCATTTTCGAAGAATGAGGACCTGCGCGGTTAGTGACGCAGACCCCGCCCGCTGAAGGTGGGCGAGCCCTGTCCGCTAAGGGTGGACGCCCCGCTCGCTGGAGGTGAGCGAACCTGAATTCGTCTTTTCGATTTGGGACTCGCGTGCCGCGATCTTGCCTGATTGAGGTGGGCAAGTCCCTATTTCATTTTTTTCTTGTGATTTCTTTTGAGAATTTCTTTTTATTCATTCTTGTAGGAGCGAATTCTTCCGAGGGATGCTCGGATTTAGTTGCAACCTGAATGTGGGTTGACTATGTGTTTAGATGGACCATAGTCTTGTGGTCATCACCTTTTGTGGTTTTGAGCTAGTCTTTACGGCTCAATTTTGCCACTACCTGGTTCCTTGATTAGGGGACCATGTATAAGTATCAACGGCGACCTTTGTCTTGAGGTCGTAAACCGGTTTTATGTTTTGAGACATCCAGACACGGGACTTCGTGCAGAGTAGTCTGGCAATATTGTTTTACCTTTGCATAATATATATTTTCTTTCGAGCCCCTAAGCACTCGTGCTTGACGGTCATTTCTTGCCAAAGAGGTTCCTTGGGGATACGCATTCTGTAATGTCCTTGATCGTGTTTGGGATTGTGCTCGTAAGTGCGAGCGACCCTTGTAGTGGTGTGCTACTCTTAACAAAGCCGCGAGGTGCGACTTTCAGAAATCGGCAATTTTCGAGTCGAACGGATACGGCAGGGCCCTATAGAAGTCAGGGGCCTTTTTTTGGGTCTGGGATCATTTTCGGCGCCCATGCCTGGGCGTTAAAGATTTCGGCGCCCAGCTCTGGGCGCTGAAAATGATAACAGTCGGCCTCTTGTTCGTTCGTTTTCCTTTTTTTTTTCTTCTTCTAGAGATTCTATTTTCGGAACGAACCGCTAATTTGAGATCACCGTTGATTGGTGAATAACAATTATTTCTCGAGAAACCGTAGCCGATTGGTGGACTACGGTGTTTGTCATTTTTGGGCGATTATTTAGAGGAACTGTCGCTCTTAAGGCGTGCAGTTATTGCAATAGTCGAGCGAGTCTATATGGCCCGAGGAACATACCTTGAGGCGTAAGATTTTGATCGCTCTTGTATATACTTTTTTTTTGAACGTGTTCGTGAATGCTCGATTCTTAGAATGATGATATGAATGTGCGAATGAGCGTTCATAGAATGGCCGTTGCATGCGGTCCATTAATCAGTTTGCTTGAATCATTTTTTTTATTTTTTTATTTTTTTTGGAGCAATGACCGATGTTGAATAGTTTTCTTAGAAGCTTGATAGGGTTCAGGCCCATTCATGAAGTGGGCTCAAGCATCGTGCCTTTTTCGATCGTTTAAACATTTACTTCGAGATTTTTTATTTTGCTATGGTCGTTTCGTAGCTTGGAGCCCCCAAGTATGCATGTTGGGATGCTTCATTTTGGCGTACGATTTTTGTAGGTTCTTTCGAGAAAGATGCCTAGGGGTTCCGCTCGTGTAGGTGCAAGCTATCCCTGCCGTGGTAGGTAATATTTTGCTACCTTTAATCCTTAATGTAGAAGTCGTGTGGCTTGCATTTGGGCGATAAGTAGTCTTTGCCTCTTACTCTTGGTCGTGCCCGCATTAGTGCCGGATGGTTGAACTTATGGTGCAACGTAGGCTTGTGTGGCCTAACAACGTGTCTTAGAACATTCCTCCAGGTGTTGGGATATCATTATTATTTTTTGCATTGGAGTACTTCATCATGCCTTGTTCAGGTGCTCGAACAAGTGTAGCACCTTCTGCGTGGGTGTGCACGGCTTATTACTTCGTTCGATGCGACTTTCTTGTTTTTATATCTGGGCAAAAATTGGCAAGCAGAGAGATTCAGCGCCCAGGCTGGGGCGTTAAAGATATCGGCGCCCAGCTCTGGGCGTTGAAAATGATTTCTGGGTGGATTTTGACAGTTTTTATTTTTTATCCTTGATTTTTCTTTTGCTTTTTCTTTGGAACGACATAGACTGTGTAACGGGCGCTTATAGGGCGAGCGTTATGTGCAGTAGTTTGATCGGAGTTTTGGTGACTCGCGATTTTCAGTTACCCTTGATAGTCGGGTGACTTTATATATTCTAAGTAGTTCTTAGAATTTGGGAGGGGTTGTAGCCATTCTAAGGTTCGTTTTACATAATTAAAGCCTAGGATTGTGCCCCTATGACGTGTGTATAGCATTAGGCGTCGAGAATTTGCGATAAAATCATCATTTCGAGCATTTTTAGAGTGTTTTTCTTAAGCCCCCCAATTGTAGCTACGGGATTGGCTTGGTGCTATAATGCTTGGCATATTTTTTTATGCATTCATGGTGACATGGATCATGAATAGTTTGAACCAGACTCGTTTAGTGCGAGGTACGTTCTAGTAGTAATTTGCTACTTCTCTTGTAAATGTCGTATTGTGCGACATTGCCATGGTCAATGTAGTCACATATTGAAGTGTGCCTTGACCAAAAGCTAGGTGCCTTTCTTTACCCATAACCATATTTAGAAATCTTTTGACTCACTTGCAACGCATACTTAGCTTAAACCAACGACACTTTATTATGTTTGAAGAAGTCTTTGAAAATTATTTGAAGTCCGAGTCCTACTATGTACAATCCGAGGTGTCCTAAGTAAGTTGACTTATAGAAGGGTTCGTACAGGATTACATGAGTGAATCAAAATACTGTTACGATTTTTGGAATGCTGTCTAAGGATTTGCTGAAATCCAGGGTGCAGGCGTCAAGATATTACTTGTGCCCGTGTGGCACATGCTTTGGGCTTTTAGGGCCATCTTTTCCAGAATAGCGGGAATATAAACCGTTTTCAAATTGACTTAGATTTACTTGGTGTATGTCTGTACAAAAGGTCAAGGTATACTTAGTTCTTTCCCTAGTTCTTTCATTTCAATCTTTAGCTCCCAGTTGCTATTATGTCTTCTCGTTAATGATGCTTTCAGATTTCGATTTTAGATGCCCGTGTCATATGTCTGAGTAGGGTGAGCCTTGGTTAAGTGCCAAGTCCTATTGACAATGTCTGATTTTTCTCAAAGGGGATTCGCAAGCATTTGAATTACCATGAACGGGTGCCCTGAGTTCGAAGGAACGATGGGGCGATGCCGTAGAATAATCCTCTTTATTGCAAGCTTTACTGCCTTTACTACTTGTTGGCGATTATGACTGTGTCTAGTGGTGAAAGAAGGTCTTTAAGTGAGTTACTTTGCTTTAGGGAGGGTCAAGTCGAGTACTTTAGAGGTCATGGACGCTCGCGCTAGCCCCCATTCCATTGAGGCAAAGCGATCTTTTGAGTATTGGCTAAGTGCCTAGGAGTGTGAGTGCTTCTTCTGGCAAGGGTACGTGCCCTTACTATTTTTTGATGTGTGCTCATTTTGGCATCTTGATGACTTGGATTCTTCCTTTGACTTAAATTTTTCTTTCGACTTGGATTGCAAGTAATTAAATTTCAATAAAGGACTCTATTTTTTATTCTTGTTATTCTGTAGGTTTTAACATTTTTGCAAATTGGTTGGACCGAATCATGGATTGCCTACGTATCCGCCTTAAATAGATTTAATTTGGAATCAGGCCTTGCGTAGTTCTTAGCCAGAAAATGGTTTCTTAGAATGCCGATTTTAAACAAGTACGTTCGAGTGGACTCGTAATGTTTGAAAAAGGGTGAAATAAGTGTACCAAAATTTTGGAGCGTGCGTATTTTGCGTATTTTATACGATCTTCTACCCCCCAAGTGTTCGTTATTCTTCCGCATGTATATAGGAAAATATACGAACACTTTTAGGAATTGGGAGTTGGAAGCAAGAACGGCGCCCAGGGCTGGGCACTATTATTTTCGGCGCCCAGGTCTGGGCGTTTGAAAGCGTGTTCTGGGCTTCCTTTTTGCGCTGCTCCTTTTCGTTTCGTGCCAAGTATTTGCGAATCTTTTTTTGTGCGCTTTGCAAAGTTTTTTTTTATTATTATTTTATTATTATTTTTATTATTTTTTTACGTTAAGCGTAGAACGTACTTTTCATTTGTTTTTTTTTTATTCGTGACTCAAGGCGGCTTGAAAGACGGGTCGAATGAGATAGGAAAATTTATATAGGTATTAGTCAAGCATGAGGATTACATCTGTTAGGACTCACAATTTGCAGCCTCGTGCTAGTGTCATGAGTTTACATCAACCAAGGCCAATGAGTAGCATGGGGACGGCTCAAGGGTATATCAACA
This sequence comes from Spinacia oleracea, assembly GCF_020520425.1. Taxonomy (NCBI): domain Eukaryota; kingdom Viridiplantae; phylum Streptophyta; class Magnoliopsida; order Caryophyllales; family Amaranthaceae; genus Spinacia; species Spinacia oleracea. Next base: position 97,904,249 of record NC_079490.1, read on the forward strand.
GGATGTATCCAAACAAGTTATATGGTCATTATGCTAATGATGGTGTAAGAGCAGGTTTGGGCTTTGGAAATAATGGGTATGACGCACGTGTCAATGGCCGTGCGTGGTTTGCAGTTGATAACAAGTTCAAGAACAAGAGTCGGGGTAATGGTTTCTTGGGTTATGGCAATGAGAACATGGATGGGTTAAATGAGCTGATCAGGGCCCCCAGAGCGAAGGCGTCTAAGAACATAAGGATTGGAAGGGGTAGACATCGTAGAACTTTATGTAGTTTTTGTGGCATGATTTGGATTGGTTGACTCAATTCTTTTCCTTCGTTTATTTGGGTAAATTTCGCACTTTGGGAGGTACGGGCTAAGTATTTCATGGCTCTTTTCGCTCTCCCTTTTCTCTTTCTCTTTTTTTCTTTTTGCTTGGGATTTCTCCCCAACATAAATCCTTCAATTTTTTTTATTTGGGCTAAAAGGTAGATGGTTGTGGTCTTTGAGTCACGAGGCGAGACTGAGTGAGCCTCATTTGGTAGGCCTATAGTGGACCTTTAACTTTAGTAGGCCTAGGGTGGAGCTTTAGCTTTAGTAGGCCTAGGGTGGACCTTTAAATTGTCTTACTTTGCAAGCGTATTTAGTCGTTTCTTAAAATGTGCAAATAGCGTAGATTCAAAATGTTGTTTTTACTTTATTGAAATTTAACGAAAGAATTACATCGAAAATAATTTTTTGTTTCTTTTCAGACTCCAGTTTCTGGGATTTAATTGGAAGTTGTGATTTAGACTCGAACTTTCATTAATCTTTCTTATTATAACCCGTGTATGAATATAAGGAGGTGGCCTAGACTCAAAATAATGACGTGGCGTAAGCCTATAATACTTGACCAAGCAACTTTCTGACTTAGGCTAATTGGACCATAACTTTCGTTGGTTGACACTTTAGATTTTAACCCTTGGGTGTTCATTTGTCACACGCCATTTTGCTTAATGTTGGCAAAGTAGTTAGTTGGGGAGATCGAATTTTCTTTTTTGCGAGACTAGAATCATTAGCGTGGCTTCCCTCTCAGTGTGTATTGCTTTACCCCGATGGTAGCCTTAAGGCATGCCGATTTGGGTATTTTCATGGTTCGTCATGTTGCATTCATGGAAAATCTTTTAGTCCGTACTTAGGAGTATTTCAAGGAGCGAGTGGCTCGAGAGGACTATGATAGTCGTGACCCAATGTGATCATAAGCCTTGAGGCCATTAATTTTTGCTAATGGTATTGACACCTTAGGTTTACTTTGGGGGTTGTGCGACTATGGGGGAATGATTTTCAGAATGTGACTGTTTCCATTTTGCAAATACTATAATATATTCTTTTTATTGGTGAGAGAGAGTATTGAGGCCGTAGATTCTTAGCAAGGGATGACAATTACATATGGGTGCTTATTGATTTAAATGTTAGGAAGGAAGACTCAATATGGTTTAACCTTTTAACTTGCAGAACGACACCAAGCATTAAGATCGATTCTATGGATAAGACAACTAAGACTTAGGATTTAGATTGTACTTTGGCATAGCCTAGTCTAGACTCGAATTTATTTTTTATTCGAACATTATTTTTCCTTGAAGACTCTATTTGAACATTATTTTTTGAATACTTTGCCCATGTGACATTCAAGGTCATTTAATTAGCATGCTCGATTTTGGTGCCGAACATTGTCGTCATAGGAGGCATAATGATGACACAAAGAGTTGTTTATTTTATAAGTCGTTCTTAGAATTGAGTGCCTTTTCGTACGCCCTTGCAGCAATTTTCACGAATTTTCTTTTACTGCTACGTATTTTCTTTATGCGCGGGCACCGAGGCTGTTGTGCCTGACCAAAAGGCCAGGCAGCAACTTCAGCGCCCAGCGAAGGGCGTGAGAAATATTGGCGCCCAGCCAGGGGCGTTGAAAATGCGTCCCTGGCTGGTCCTCGTCTTTCTTCTGCGTATATCTTTACGTTTATGCGACTTTGATTTTGCGTGCTTGCCTAATAACGTCCTTTACGCGTTGTGCAACGTTTGTGGGATTCGTTACGGGCCATCCCGAGCGTCGCTTATTTTTGTGGCGATCGTTCGGGTTTGCGGAACACGTATCTTAGTATAACTCTTTGGCCAATTGGTTTATGAATGTTTGGGCAATTTTTAAGGTCGTTGGTTTTCTAGCATTATATGTCACACACAATCACATAATTCGCTACACATAACTAACATTACACCATGAGGCAAAGTAAAAATATGTCATGTAGTTTATGATAGGCTTCTATGGGTAGTATTTGCGCCGGCTTGGTACCGCTTCTATCGCAGATCCAACACATGCCCCAGTCGAGGTAGTGCCTTCAACAGACGAATTTCGCCCAAGAGGCCAATCACGATGTAAGCCAAGGGGGCATGCACCAATGAGAGGGACCTAGTGGGCGAGCGATTGGGTTTGGGACGGGTGTACTACTGCGAAAAGTGCCGAGTGGACAACATTCGAAGCGTATGCACCCCCCGTTTGGAGATGGGTATCCTTAGTCCTAACTTGATGGGGAGCCAAGATTCGTTATGCGGTTCTGTCCGTTCACATTAATATGCTGATTTTAAGGTCGTCCTAACTTGATGGGGAAATAAACGCGGGGTAGGATCGTTTCACCCTTCGGCTATTTTGATTACCTACGAGCACGAGTATTTCTTCACTATCCCCAGTGGAGTCGCCACTGTGAGGGGGTCGAAAAAGCACGAGGCTAATGCGTGACCTCGTCCCTCGTGGGCGTGACGTTTCTTTTTGTCAAATCAAGTGTATTTGGATTTCCTGTGAGTTTACACCCAATTGACTAGTAATATAGGAGTCGCCATTCAGTTTTTAACGACAATGAGAAAAACTGACAAAACCCGGTTATCGTGACATAAAGGGAGTGCAATTATGTTTGACCACGACGACCATAGGTTCCCTTGTGATCCCTGGTGTGGGGATCGCTCAACGTACACCCGCAGGGTAGAGAAATGGTTCGGGGGACTGTAACTACCGAGAGGAGTACTCGCTCTTCGATAACTCCAGAGGCAGGATATCCTTACTAGCATAAATAATTGAAGGGACATACGTTAACTATTAAACTAATCTGAATTGATTTTAACAATATGCAACACATAATACTAGATCGATCTTCATTATCTTGTTTAGATTGATTTAAGGGACCTGGCATGATAGTTCAATTTCCCAAGATATTATCTTTATTAGGCGTGATAGAACAATCAGATTTAATAGTTTAACAGTTTTATAAAAGGGCGAGTAAAGCGATTAAATCATGCAAAGGGACACATTACGACGCACCCTTGAGAGGTGCGTCACGGTTCTCAGAAAACTAACCACTTTGGCTTTGCTATTTCTCCTTTTATTTAAAGAATCTCAAGTTTCCGGGCTTAATTCTTCACCTACAAGGGACAGGATACGTTCTGTTTGATTTTTGGATCGATTGCGACAGAACGCGGGATCAATTTCGTAGCGTGAGGCTTAGGCTTAGGGGTTGGAGTCAATACTCAGAATATGAATTGTGTGTGTGTCCTTTTAACGTCGAATTTGGGGCTGTATTTATAGGGAAGAGTTCGTGGAAAGATAGAATTTTAGAGCTCTAATCCAAGAAGAATTAGGAGAGAATACGTACCCAGGTAATTTCAGCGCCCAGGGCTGGGCGTTAAAAATTTCGGCGCCCAGCTCTGGGCGTTGAAAATGGGATCCAGGCAATTTCAGCGCCCAGGGCTGGGCGTTGAAAATGATGTTTGGTCCGAGTTCTTTGTCAGATTTGGACTCTTAGAATCCGGAGTGTTTGAGACTTATCCGAGTCTTTTAATGCGTATTAACTTTATGACGGAATGCGTCTGGGCCCGTTACAAACTCTAGGTTCGTTAGGATTTTAATCAATACGTAACTCTTATTTTCGACTTATACTAGGAATAGGATTCTCCTTGCAAATTCTATCTCTTTTAGGATTTATGTTGGAGTGCAACACCTAATTCTGACAGGTTTCTATCTTTTATGACTTGCCACTTTTAACAACTACCTATTATGGCAGTTACTATTTTTAGCAGGTTTCTATAAATAGCAGGTTCGGGTGAAATGAAAAGGGTGATCGAGATTCGTTATTTTATAGGAGATGCGTTGCCAAGTGGAGATTTATGTTCTCATCATCGAACCTTCCCTTTCGGGAATGGGGACAAAAGTAGGTGTCTACAACGTAACGTAGTTTTCAATCAATTTAGTCCTTCACTTTTCCGTCGGTGTCACTTATACACACATGACGTCAAGATTTGTATACTTCATTTAATAAAACTAGATTCTTTCTAAGCGTTTCCAAAATAATCCTCAAGTGTTTGTCATGCTCTTTCTCATTCCTTGAATAAGTCAGGATATCATCAATAATATAATAACGAACTTAACTCATAATTCGTGGAAAATCTTATTAATCAAATCCATATTTATGGCAGGTGCATTGGTTAACCCAAAAGATATTACTCTAAACCCATAATGACAATAACGAATCCTAAGGAGGTCTTAGGCTCTTCTCAGCTATTCTCAATTGGTGGTACATCGAACGCAAATCAGTCTTCGACAACACACTCGCCCAATTCAATTGATCCAATATGTCATTTATCCTAGGAAAAGAATACTTGTTCTTGATGGTATTTAGTTCCCCAAAATCGATGCATAATTCCATACTCTTATCTTTCTCCTTAACAAACAACACAGGAGCTCCCCACGGTGATGCACTAGGCCTAATATACCCCTTAACGAAACAACTCTTGCAATTGTGTCCTAATTCGCTCATTTCAGGAGGTATCATTCTATATGGTGCTTTAGATATAGGTGTCTTTTCAGGATTTAACTTTATAGTGAACTCAAATGCTCTAACAGGTAACATACTTGAAATTTCACTCGGAAAACACATCAATGAATCCACTCACAATGGCAACATCCTCGATTTTCACTCCAACTTCTTTACTCACCTCTAACACACTACAGCAAAATAGTTCACACTCTCTATTCATCAATTTCCTCACTTGCATTACGGAAATAACCAAAGGTTCTTGGACTTCTCAAAACATCTATATGAGGTCAACCTTCCAATTGGGTTCCTTAAACTTACTTTCTGAATTTCACAATCTACCTTATCCTTGTACAAACTTAGCCAGTCCATTCCCAGAATTACATCTTGGTCCATCAGATTAAACTTTATCAAATCAGAAGGAAAAACACAATCTTTTGTCTTCAAGGCAAGTTCTTAAACAACTTGGTGCACCTTAAGGTTACACCAGTAGGTATACTAACAGGTAAATCAATCACCTCAAAATCTACTAACTTCAGACTCTTAATAACAGATGACAAAACGAAAGAATAAGTTGCTACCGAATCAAATATTGTTTTAACTAGCACGAAGTTAATAGAAAAAGTACCATGAACTACGTCTGCAGAATGTTCAGTTTCATTTCTACTCATCACGAACAATTTGCCTGGAGCCTTATTCTGGTTGTTGTTCTCATTGGCAGACTTATTGTGGTTCCCTGGGTATTTTGTGACCCTATAGGCTTCGAACTCTGATTTCCGGATTGGTTAAACCCTGGTTTCCCTTGGTTACCACTCTCACTACCATTCTTCTCCCTCTTCTGCTTAGTGAAGCACTCAAATTCTCTATGCCCCTTTTTCTGACAGTAGTGGCAATTCACCAATTTTCCTTTACAGTCCTTCCTAGGGTGGTTATTGTTGCACCTCTTGCAGTGATACACTCTCTCGAATTGACTCCTATTGTTGTGCCCCTCACTGTTTCTTCCTCGAAAATTTCCATTTCCATTCCCATTCCTATTCTCATTCATATTCCTCTTGAAATTCCCTTGGTTTTCCCGGGCATTAAACTCTTTTCTTTTCTCCCGAACAACATTTTTCTTGTCCCTTCTGGACTGCAAACCATATATATGAGCGATTCTCTCATACACATTATCTAAAGATGTAAAGGTTTCTCCACCTAATCCCAACTGGATCTCATCGGTCAACCCTTGCTCAAACCTCTGAGCCTTTATCTCCTCTGTAGCTACAACCTCATGTGCAAACCTCGACAAAGCTATAAATTTGCTATAATATTCAGCGATGGTCATACTCCCCATCCCAAGGTTTATGAATTCCTGCGCTTTTCGTTTTGTTATAAAAGGAGGATAAAACTTTTCCCTCAATGCAACAACAAATGAGTCCCAATTAAATCCTTCAACAACACTTAGCCTAGTTCCATTCTCCTTCCACCATAGATCGGCCTCATCTTTTAGGTAAATGACAACTTCACCCACTTTCGTGTTTTCAGGACAGTTTACCACCCTAAATAGTTTTTCGAACTCCCTAATCCAGTTTTCTATGAAGGTCGGATCTGCTTACCCCTTTAAGTATGGGGGCTTAACCTTCGCAAGCCTTTCAAACATGTCTCCTGCAGAATCAGGGCGCTTAGTTCTTTCCTGGGTTAACCTTTCCGCCAAGAGACGAATAACAACAGCTAGGTCATTATTGTTGGACATCCTAGAGCGCGACCTGAAACTAATACATTCTACTTTAGGTTCGAAACTTCACTTAATATTATCCTAGCAATGTAATATCACACCAACATCCAGAATTCACATAAAATAAACAATCATTTAATTATGAATGTGCAACAGTTATTTACAAAGGTGATCCCCTCGATCATTAATGAATGATATTCACATACAGGACATTCAACTGAGAAACAAGGAACAACATTCAATCATCACGAATATTAAGGTAGAATAAAAGAAGAAAACATTCCCCTTGCGTCCCAAAATAAACTCTTGATCCTTTGGATAATCAATAATCTAACTTTTGTTCCTCAAAAGAGTGTTAATAACAATTTCTAAACCATAATAACGTACTTGTCCTCAAAATAACATAAAATTTCTATGATATAAAAATAAACTATTGTTGGCAAATTATGGAATTCTCAAACTGGAAACGAATACTTTAACTTTTATTGCTAAATCTATAAAGGTTTAGTATATCCTTGAAAAGAATAACGAATAATCAAACTTCTATTGCTTTAACTTTAAACTGATGTAGCTTTGCTACTTATTTCTTTATTTATTTGATTCAAAAAATTTGTTGAAGAAATTTAAGTTTGACCCCTCCCTCTAATTTTTTTTGTTTTCCTTATTTGTTTGCCCTTCGTTACAAGATTTCTTCTTCATATAGGTAGATATAGGATCTATCGGGCAATTACTTAGAAGTACATTTTGGGCAACAACCCTTCCTATCTGATAGAAAAGGATCCCATGATCCTGAACCAATCTTACCTGGGATCGCAAATCCCATAACGGATGTCAGCTCAATCTGAAGGAAATTATGCGGAAGCTTTACGGAATTATTATGAAGCTATGCGACTAGAAATCGATCCCTACGATCGAAGTTATATACTCTATAATATAGGCCTTAGTGGATTTGTTTCTGTCTTTTGTTGAATCTTTTCACGGCTCGATAGAGAATTTGATAAGCCAATGATTTTTTTCCGTGTTTCAGAATACGGTTAACCAACATGTTAACTAATCGATTACGATAAATTGGATCGGGTTTTGCAGTCTTTTCTTCTACAGTACCTCGACGTGACATGAGCGTAAAAGGGGTTCAAGAATCTGTTTTCTTTTTATAAGGGCTAAAATCACTTATTTTGGCTTTTTGACCCCATCCATGGTATACCCATGGATTGGCCAGTTCTTATTTGGAAGGCTGCAATTTCTTAACCGCAGCAGTTTCTACTCCTGCTAATAGTTTAGCCCACTCTTTATTGTTACTGTGGGGTCCTGAAGCACAAGGGGATTTTACTCGTAACCACTTCATTTATGAATTTCATAGTAATACATGTCCTACCGAGACATAATTTGTAACTTGCTATCCTCTTGCCTAGCAGGCAAAGATTTACCTCCGTGGAAAGGATGATTCATTCCATTCGGATAGACATGAGAGACCAACTACATTGCATTGCCAGAATCTGTGTTGTATATTTGAAAGAGGTTGACCTCCTTGCTTCTCTCATCGTACAATCCTCTTCCCGACGAGCCTCCCTTCTCCTCGGTCCACAGAGACAAAATGTAGGGCTGGTGCCATCCAATTGTTTGTTTCATTTTGTAACTTTAGAAAAAATAGAATTTTTTCTTTTAGTCTTTTTCGAACTTGGAAGTTTCCTTTTATAAGTTTTTCAATTTTTTTGTCGAGTTGTTTAAAAATAGGTTGAAAAAAAGAAAGAAAAAAAAATAAGATGGTTAGAAATCCTTTATTTTTTAAACCCAATCGCTCTTTTGATTTTGGAATAAAGTATTTTATCAATATACTCTTTCTTCTACACATTCATCGCTATCCCCTTAACTGGAAGTAGCAGTGGGTGGAAAAGTAGCCTTGTTACCCATTCCACTAGGGACCGCAGATTTTTTAGTCCACCACATTCATGCTTTTACAATTCATGTGACGGTGCTAATACTTCTAAAAGGCGTTCTATTTGCTCGTAGCTCTCGTTTGATACCGGATAAAGCAAATCTTGGGTTTCGCTTATTCGATTGCTTGAGACCGCTCTTTTTCTATTTTTAATTTATTAATTTCAAATCAAAACGATTAAGAGTTAAAGTAAATAAACTATATAATATAAAGTAGTAATCTAAAATATATTCTCAATTGGGATTGGGTTTTTATAAACGGAGCCTGGATACTTCATTCTATTAGTCCAACCGAGCCAACCATAAATTATTCGAATTGATAAATCTTACGAAGACCACCTGGACGTGAAGCTTATCCGGGAGATGTTTTTTATTTGCATTCACGACTTTGGGAAAGAGCCGCTAAATTAAGTTCTCTTTTAGGTGAAGGAAGTATGACGACTTTACCAATAGTCGAGACCCAAGCAGGAGATGTTTCGGCTTATATTCCTACTAATGTAATTTCCAATTTCGGGAATCGGTCTGATTCTATCTCTGTTCCTTCCGTTTGAAGAAAGGAAGGATCCCGAAGAATCGATCTTTCTTTTATTTGTTGAATCTCTCTTTTATTGATTAATGTGTGATATTCCGAATCCGCATTACTAATAGAATTCGAACGATCTCTAGATTGATCAGAAGATTCTTTCAATTGGCTAGAATCCGTTACTTGAACAAAGCTATTTCTATTTGAGAGAATCCTAAGGAAAAGTATTTTGTTTCCACCGAGCTAAAACAAACAAAAAGAAATGTGTGATAGCATCTAGTATACCAGGAATATCAATGAACCCGATTATTACAATTGCTCAGGATACCCTTTTTTAGCTTCTAGAGTCTATTTCTTAGTTCAAGATCCCTCTTACTAACTGGAATCAAAGAATTAGTAGATCTGTTCCGCCCAAAAGGGGTTAGGGTTATGAACTTATAATCTAGAATCTGATGATCGAGTCGATTCCAGGATGGAACCAAAGAATTAGTAGATCTGTTCCGCCCAAAAGGGGTTAGAGTTATGAACTTATAATCTAGAATCTGATGATCGAGTCGATTCCAGGATTATAAGTTCATTCCATACCGGATTTTTTTTGTCTGTTTAGAGTTAGTTTTTTTCCTTCAGATCAATCGAAAATGTCAGAATATATCTTTTCATTTTCACGGATCGAAGAAAGAAATATACGGAGAATTTTCTATTTTTTTACTTTATTTTTATTCCATACGATATTCAAAAAATATCGTAGGAAACTTGAAATGAAAGCTTCTTTCATGCATGTATTCTCCATCTCATTGTCGGAACAAAAATATGGGATGCATGGATATAGAAATAGTTGGTACACGAAGCCACACTATATTGGAATCTTATTCGAAAGATAAGATCGAAATTCATTCCGTTTTGGAATCAAAGAAAAGAAAAATATGGAAAATGGCTTTTTTAGGTTGTGATTTGAACTAAAAGTTTTCTCCCCTCTAGGAGGAAGAGACTCGCCAATTTTTATTCCAATAGAATAGCTAGGACCACAAGGATTTAATTGGAAATATCGACAAATTCAAGCAAAGTTTAAAGAAAAAAAAGGTCAACTGTTCCAATTTAATCTCTATCAAATTTGAATATCAGAATAGCGGGTATATTCATGATTCAATAGGCCAGGTCCACTTACTTTGTCATTTGTGAATTTCGAATCTTTCCATTCCAGCAATTTTTCTAAAAATAATAGAAATATTATATAGTTGCTGATTCGAGAAACGACTTATCTTATCATCATAATGAATATTAGTTCAACTTTCTAATTACTATAGTATAACTTATTATACTTAGAAAGTTGCTTAATTTGTACTTTAAAAATATCAACAAACAATATCTCTATTCCCCGTTCAAATAGACTGGAGTTTTACGAAAAACCTCAAAAGCCCCTTATCGGATTTGGACTCGTACCAAGAGCGAGCCCTAGACAAGCGGACCTAATTTTAACAGCCGGTACCGTAACAATGAAAATGGCGTTCTTTAACATATAAAAGAACTAACTAACTATTACAACTTCAAAAGTTTAAGGTATCTTGCCTATCTGTTCTTTCCTTGGAAACTTGTTTTCAGTATTCATCGAACCCTTCATCCGGGTTTGAGTCTTCTTCCATGCCTTCATCTTGATGAGGCTCACTTGTCATTTCACCATCAGCTTCAGGCTCCACATCTGAATCACTAGAGATCTCAATGGTAGGCTCATGGACCTCTAGGTTAGGGTTTTCTGCCTCAATCCCTACATTCTCATTCTCAACGGCTACATCATTTCCTTCTAGATCGTTGTTTACACCAACTCCCATAGGCTCCTCAATAAATGCGTCCCAAGCATGACTCCCTATGTCTTTACCCTTCTTGAAACTATTTTCTACTGCTTCAATAATGGTGGTCATAATCTCTGAGTCGTATCTCCACCTACCATTTCTAGTCCCATACTTGGCCAAATTTGGTGTTCCATCCTCAAAATGCATGTCTTTAAACCTATCTTTGAGCTCTAGGTATGGCCTTTTTTTAGGTAAGCAATGAATGATAGAGGATGCTATGGTGTCTTCCCTCATTAAGATGGGTTGGTTTTGTATCCTAGCAAAATATTCACATCCAAACACGACTTTTTTTTACAAATAGACGAGGTCTTTATTCGTCGATCTTCTCAAGGGATCCTATGTTGGTGTACTTGGAAATAAACATTTTATTCCTGAAAGAGACAACTTAAGGTCTTACTAACGATTTCCCAACCAAAGCATAACCAAAATTCAATAGCGCGCACGATCCCCCAAGGGATACAAACATATATCGTAAAAAATAATACGTAGAAAATCAGGGTTAAAGTTCACGGGGAATCAGCTTGGAATAATAAAAATGAACGGCTAATGGTTGCAACTGTAGTACTTTAAATTTTTTTGTATGCAAAGCTCGTCTTTTTACTGATATCCAAATGTCTCATATACAGGTTACAGAAAACGAAAAGGTCCCTTCAGTAAACACAATCGGTCTAGAAGCAAATCGCCAGACCTCTATGAAACAATGAAGGCAACAACAGTAAACAAGCATATATCATATTTCCTAATTAGTCATTTACAACACAAAAGTGTGAATATATGCTCGGAGAGTCCTATAAATGTCATTCATCGTGTTTGGATTAGTTCTACAAACACCGCCAAATAGAGAAGCCCCCGCCTTCTGCCAAATTTTTTATATAAGAAACTAAATCTTCTTCTTGAACCCTTGCTGCAGGAAATTGTAGACACCTACTTTTGTCCCCATTCCCGAAAGGGAAAGGTTCGATGATGAAAGCATAAATCTCCACTTGACAACGCATCTCCTATAAAATAAACGAATCTCAATTCCCCTTTTCATTTCACCCGAAACCTGATATTTATAGAAAACTGCTATTTATGGAAACCTGCTAAAAATAGTAACTGCCGTAAAAGGTAGCTTCTAAAAGTGGCAAATCATAAAGGATAGAAACCTGTCAGAATTAGGTGTTGCATTCCAACATAAATCCTAAATGAGATAGAAAACTGCGAGAATCCTATTCCTAATATGATTCGGAAATAAGAGTTACGTATTAATTAAAATCCTAACGAGCCTAGAGTTCGTAACAGGCCCAGAAGCATCCTGTCACAAGATTAATACGCACTAAAAGACTCGATTAAGTCTCAAACTCTACGGATTTCAGGAATCCGAATCTGACTAAAGAAAACAGCCCAGACCCTATTTTCAACGCCTGGTTCTGGGCGCCGAAACCTTCGGCGCCCAGGCCTGGGCGCTGAATATACCTGGGTACGTGTTTTTTCCTAATTCTTTATGGATTAGAACTCTGCAATTCTATCTTTCCACGAACTCTTCCCTATAAATACAGCCCCAAATTCGACGTGAAAGGACACAACACAATTATATTCTGAGTATTGACTCCAACCCTTAGCCTAAGCCTCACGCTGCGAAATTGTTCACGCGTTCTGTCGCAATCGATCCATAAATCGAACAGAAGGTATCCTGTCCTATAATTGAGATTCTTTAAATAAAAAGGAGAAATAGCAAAGTCAAAGTGGTTAGTTTTCTGAGAACCGTGACGCACCTCTCAAGGGTGCGTCGTAATGTGCCCCTTCTCGATGATTTAATTGCTTTCCTCGCCCTTTTTATGAACTGTTAAACTAACTAAATCTGATTGTTCTATCACGCCTAACAAATATAATATTTTTGGGAAATTGGATTATCATGCTAGGTCCCTTAATGCTATTTAAATCAGATAATCGCGATCGATCTAGTATTATATGTTGCATATTGCTAAAATCAACTCAGATTAATTTAATAGTTAACGCATGTCCCTTCAATTATTTATGCTGAGCTAGTAAGGATATCCTGCCTCTGGAGTTATCGACGAGCGAAGTACTCCTCTCGGTAGTTACAGTCCCCCGAACCCTCAATCTCTACCTTGCGGGTGTATGTTGAGAGATCCCCACACCAGGGATCACAAGGGAACCTACGGCCGTCGTGGTCAAACATAATTGCACTCCCTTTATGTCACGATAACCGGGTTTTGTCAGTTTTTCTCATCGTCATTAAAAACTGAATGGCGACTCCTATATTACTAGTCAATTGGGTGTAAACTCACAGAAAATCCAATTACACTTGATTGAATAAAAAGAATCGTCACACCCCAAGGGACGAGGTCAAGCATTAGCCTCGTGCTTTTTCGACCCCCTCACAGTGGCGACTCCACTGGGGATAGTGAAGGAAATACTCGTGCTTGTAGGTAATCAAAATAGCCGAAGGGTGAAACGATCCTACCCCGCGTTTATTTCCCCATCAAGTTGGGACGACCTGAAAATCAGCATATTAATGTGAACGGGCAGAACCGCATAACGAATCTCGGCTCCCTCGGGAGTTGGGACTAAGGATACCTTTTTCGCCAATAGGGGGGTGCATACGCCGCGCATGTTGCCCACTCGGTACTTGTGCAGGTAGTACACCTATCCCAAACCAAATCGCTCGCTCATTAGGCCCCTCTCGCCTGCATGCCCCCTTGGCTTGCACTTGCGGGTTGGCCTCTTGGGCGAAATTCGTCTGTTGAAGACACTACCTCGACCGGGGCATGTGTTGGATCTACGATAGAAGCGGTACCAAGCCAGGCGCAAATAAACTACCCATAGAAGCCTATCATAAACTACGTGACATATTTAATTTTCAAATCCATGTTTGTAATGTAGTTATGTGTAACGAAATATGTGATTGTGTGTGACAAACTATCCTAGAAAACCAACGACCTTAAAAATTGCCCAAACATTCATAGAATAATTTGCCAAAGAGTTATACCGAAACACGTGTTCCGCAAACCCGAATGATCGCCACAAAAATAAGCGACGCTCGGGATGGCCTGTAACGAATCCCACAAACGCTGCTACGCGTAAAGGACGTTTTTAGGAAGCACGCAAATCGAAATCGCATAAACAGAAGACAGAAAACGAGAACCAGCCAGGGACGCATTTTCAACGCCCCTGGCTGGGCGCCAGAATTTCTCACGCCCCTAGCTGGGCGGTGAAGTTGCTGCTTGGCCTTCTGGTCAGGCGCAGCAGCCTCGGTGCCCGAGCAAAAGGAAAATACGTAGCACAAAAAATGTTCGTAAAAAAAAATTGCTACGAGGGCGTAAGAAAAGCACTCGATTTCAAAAGCGACTCGTGAAAAAATTAATAACTCTTTGTGTCGTTGTTAGGCCTCCTACGACGGCAATGCTCGGCACCAAAACCGAACATGCTAACAACTATGAATGTCACACGGGCAAGTGTTTCGAAAATCCAAAGAAAGACCAAAAGAAAAAAAAACCAAAAAAGTATACCAACAAAAGAAAGAGTGAAAAACCAATAGAGAGAGTCGAAGTCTAAGACTAAGTAATGCTTGAAACTTTGGGAACCTAAACTTTAGCTTATCTTATGCCTAGGACTAGTCCTGCCACTTGGTGCCGATCAGGGAATCAACGGTTAGTGCGTCTCGAAGATTCATCACCAACATCAGGTTTAGTGACTCCAAGCTTCGTCCGTCGTCCCTCATTTCAAGGATCTCCGCTTCCCCAACCTCGATTCGCACCTTCAAACATGTCCATCGAAGATTTGCAAGAGCAGATGGCTTAAATGACCCGACTCATGGGCCAACTAAAAATGGAAAATGAAGCTTTAGCGGCTGCGCAAGCCAAAAATGACCTCGATAACGAGAAAAGGATTGAAAAAATGGTCCTACAACAAACCATGGGGAGCAAATACTTCTCCCTCGATCCTGAACCTTTTCCTGGCAAACTACCAGAAAAGTTCAGTTCATCTGACTTACCAAAGTTCAAGGCCACGGACAACCCCCGTGATCATCTACTGAGCTTTGTGAATGCCATGAACTTGAAAGGCGTGGACAAGTCCATGTATTTACCTGCCTTTCCTTTGTCCTTGGAACCTGTGCCGCTCAAATGGTACTATCACCAGGACCCTAAGCTCTTCCCCACTTGGAAAGACTTTGTCAATGTCTTCATCAAGCAATACTCGTCGAACATGGATTTCCAAGTCACCATGCGCGAGCTGGAAGTTCTCTTCCAAAAGAAAAATGAGGGTTTCACAACCTACTTTGCTAGATGGAGGGACCAGGCGGCCCATCTAATCAATAGGCCCCCGAAAACAGAATTGGTCCAAAAATTCATTGACAACCTGGACCCGGCTTACAGGCAACACCTTAGATACCTGGGACTTGACACTTTCAAAAGAGTCTATGATGTGGGAATAAAGATCGAGGATGACCTCGCCAAAACCATACAAAGCAAACCCACATATAAGAACAACACCTATAATCGGGGTAACACATCCCAAGCCCAAGAAGTCCATGCTGTAGAAGAGACTCCCGCCCGAAGAAGCCCTGGAAGATGGGTCCGAGACCGAAAGTTTGCCCCACTCGGGTCGACTTTGGTACAAGCCTTTGAAAGACTAGCCAATCAAGGAAAGTTGAGACCTATAGGCCCCACCCGTGACCCTCCTGTCAAAAGCAAATATTGGGTCAAAGGTACTTACTGCAAATTCCATCAAGGAAATGGGCATGACACTGAAAACTGCTAGAATCTAAAACATACAATCCAGGACATGATAGAGGATAAAGTGATACCTCTCCCTAACGTTGGCAAACCCAACAACAACAAGAGCCCACTCGGCTTTTGTCACATCTCTCTCGACCAATCAGAAAATTTCGACCCCACGGTGTATATTACACCTCAAGGTGCACCACTCGCTGTGGTACCTATGGATCGAATCGAGAGATAAGTGTGCGGTATGTGGAATGATGATGCTGAAAATATTTACCTATCTCAAGTGTCGGGCCAGGACCTCTTCACTGAAACTTGGCCCGGGTATGCTCTCATTGACACCACCCCTCAGGAGCCCGAGGTCGACAACCTCACCCGATCTGGAAGAATATACCAACCGGATATTCACCCACCTCCTATGGACGACATCCTAGTTAGGAAAACTCCTGAGAATGGACGGCACGCCACCGTCGCAGAAGTCATTGAAAATCCTCTCCTGAAACAACTAAAAAGAACCAAGGCCGAGAGTACCATCTGGGATCTCATGTGTACTTCAAAGGAACATCGCGAAAAGCTTATTCGCTCACTTGACCTCATCTCAGTACCTACAGATATCACACCTGACTCATTGGTTAGCCATGTCACGAGAGATACCGGAGAAAAGCCCATAGTTTTCACTGATAAAGACTTACCCAAAGAGGGGGGTGCTCACAATAAAGCCCTTTACCTAGTGGTTGGATGCAAAGGACAAAACATCCCCCTAGCGCTCGTAGATAACGGTTCGGCGGTTAATGTCTGCCCATTGTGAACCGCCCATTGCTTGGGGATAGGAAACGATGACTTCCAAACCTCCACGCAAGGGGTACGAGCTTATGATAACTCCCGAAGGCCTGTATTGGGAAAAATCAACCTTACCATACAAACCGGGCCTGTGGCACGCACCACGGAGTTTCAAATAATCGAAATCAAGCCCACTTTCAACCTCCTCTTGGGGCGACCTTGGCTCCATGACTTAGGAGGTGTGGCTTCTATACCTTGCACCAAATGGTTAAACTTAACCATAACGGGGTAATACTAGAAATCCACGCCCCTCCCCTCGACGTCAGTTGTACTATGGTTGGAACGGCCGAAACTGCAGACGACCTTTATGGGTTTCAAATGGAAGAAGCAATCCAGTTCATCGAAGATTATGATCCAGCATTCCTAGACCCGCATGCATCCCGAGTCATCCCTAGAATTCTGTTAGCTCAAGGTTATTTCCCAGGAACCCCATTGGGCATAAGGAAGAAGGAATACACATTCCATCCTTTTCCCGACAAATCTACTCCCTTTGGCTTAGGTTACGAACCAACGGAGGAAGATATTGCTGACAGCCTGTCTAGGCTACGCCTTAAAAAGGCCAAACAAACCACCCTCCTTCCCCCGTATCAAAGGACCCTTAACGGGATGTTCGTTCGGGAAGGAGAAGAACACCCATGCTGTGATTTCCCTGAACCCTTCGTTGAGGATGGCTTGCTAAAACCCGGATTTGAAATTTTCCATGACTGCCACACCTTGGATGAGGCACCCCACCTCACCAAGACTAAAACAGCTGAAATATTGGTCAACCAGGCTCTATTGACATTGTTTAACAAATCGAGACCTATGGAGAACGAGACTGTGATGACTACCCTAGCTTTACAAGATAAAGGTTTCGATCCAACCCGGTTAATCTCTCCTGCATCAACACTAGAAGAGGTCGAGAACGGATGGGTGAAGACATATCAGTGGGTCAATGCAAAAGGAATGGAATTCAAGATGAGTACCGGTGAAGGACCGAAGTTTTATGAAACTAAACCCCAGGCTTGAGCCATATAGAGCACCATTAGTAAAAAGCGCCTAGTAGTTCTTTAGATTGATAGAAAATAATAGAGACTTTAGATGGTCCTAAGGCCCCTTAGAATATGGATCAGTTTTATTTCAGTGTGTTTTCCTTACTTTCCGAATCAATAAAGGCGTAATATTTCTCCTAAAAATTTTATCCTAACACTAAATAAACACCAAATGTACTTGCAAAATACAAAAATAAAAGAGGCGGCCCACTCCAGGCCCAACAAACAAAGCCCACTCGGTTTTGAAATAGTGCCATGGGAACCAATTCCCGAAACCCACAAAATAAACCACACTATCCCATTCATATCCCCAAGACCTAAAAAGCCCAATCAGTGTCATCATAAGAGTCAATCCGTGCAACCCAGAATCAAAGGAAATCAAAATCCAAAACAAATGTTACCAAAAAAAAACACAGATTCATAAAACATAGACTCCATCATACCCTTCACTAACAACACGCACTTCAACCCACCTCAAAAGCCTACACAAAGATCTTCATAACTTCCGCACCCTAACCCCATTTTCAAAAACTGTTTTGGGTCACGTATAGAAAAAATTAATCCGGACAAAAACGCATTTCACGCTAACAGTCAAAAAGCCTCCAAAATAACCTCAAAATTGGCTTCAAATACGAGCAAAAAAATCAAGGCACAAAAAAGGAAATAAATGCAAGAACATGTGAAGCAATGCGTCAAAAATTGAGTGCCCAAGTCATTTTCAGCGCCCAGGGCCGGGCGCCGAAATTTCTGACGCCCCAGCCTGGGCGTTGAAACTCTCTGCCTGCCAAAAATCTTTCTTTTCGAAAGTGCTCGTCATTTTATCCGCACACAACGGAAAAATAACGAACACTTTGGGGGGTACTGTACGTATCCAAATAGGTTTACCAAGAATATAGCTATACAAATTGGTCGAATTTTACGCGACTTATGGCAAAAAAAAAACGGCAGATGAAAATAATGTTAATACTTCACTCATTTGACCGATTAAGTAATATGTTTCCACTTCAGGACATATCTAACGAAATCCGGCATACTAGAACTTATTCTAAAGCTAGAACTACGCGCGACCGGATTTTGACAAGATACGTAGGCAATCCTTACAAAGGATTCGGTCTAATAAAAAAAACAAATATTCTTTGTGCAAAAAGTGTTAGACATATAATATACATAAAAAAGAGGAGAAACAAAAATAAATGAAAATGAAAAATAAAAATACGCCTTTATTAAGAAATAATAAGAAGGAAAACAAAGTGCTAGGAATAAAAACAAACACAACTGAAATAAATAAAGGGCACCTACACCCTAGCAAGAACTACACTACTCTAGTTCTTCCGGATCATCAAATAAAGTCTTGTAGAGGGCAATGTTCGCAGGATCCACCCCCACAGTCTTCTGCGCTGCCCCAATATCAATCTCCATAAGAACCGGCTCCTGGACACTAACTTCCAAAGACGCCAAGGCTTCAGAAACATTCTCAGTTATAGCCCGCTCAGCCTCAAGGGCACAGGCAATGGTGGGAGAAGGGTTATTATCATCAACTAGACTAGCCACTGTTTCTACAAGCGGCTGAGCCTTCCTAACCCATACATTGTTCCGGCGACGATCTCCGCGAGAGCTTGCATTTCTTTTAACAACAGCAGGCCCCTTCATGTTAGGCATCTTTTTAGGCCTAAAACTGGAACGGGGAGGAACTTCCTTTCGCTTTCGATCAGGACGAGCTTTCACAGTCTTAATACTATAGGTACGAGGTCTGGCAGAATCAGGACCCTCATACTTAACACGAATACGAGGTATCAAAAGCTCAGCCGGCTCCCCATTACGAGCCTCGGTCCTCACATCTTTATCATCGAAGCTCATCCACAACTTGTAGTTTTCAGAAAGACCCACAAAGCCATTTGTGGCTACGGCCCAACGCGGAAGACCATCATAATACTTGGCCCACGCTAGAACCCGTGTTTGTGAAAAGGCCGCTACCTTAAGTGGTACCGTATCAGAAAAGGGGATAGTCTGCCTTAAACCATATTGATGCATGACTCGGTAAGGGAAAATATAGATGGGACGAGATAGCCCCAACAAAGAAACATAAACCGATACATCAGAACCCCCTGTCATAGTAGTCAAACCCCACCATGGTACCACCCACTTGATAGAACAAATGCCATAAGTAAAAAAGGAGGTCCATTCGGCCTCGTCCTGGCCTTGGTGCAAGTATTTTCGATTACCCAAAGCTATAGGGCGATAATGTTTAGGATCGGCAGGAGCTTCCAAAAGTCTAAGTCGTTCCGCAAGCCAAATCTGCATAAACAGGTACGATCGAATCAAAAGAATGAAAAGAAAGAAAGAAACGGTTCCTGGGGCGCAGTTTCAACGCCCAGGACCAGGCGCCGAAAATACCAGCGCCCAGCCCTGGGCGCTGAAACTCAACCCCAGGCAAAAAAGAAATATATGCAAAAGGGACGTATACGTGTGCAAGGAAAAATCGATTACCTGCAGTAATAGGGGGCTTCCCTTAAAATGTTCAGATTTGGCATCCTTCTTCAGCTCATCCGCACTCAGCAAAGTCTCGGCAACAACCAGCGGCATAATAGAATAGCAACTTTCCATCTGGCTAATCAAGGGGATCAACCTTATGTCACCGAACTCACCATTGTTATTCGACAGCAAATAATGATTCAACAAGCAAAATACAAGGGCTCGGATATTCAATTTCTGTTCGGTCATATTCTTACTAGGCCTAAAGTGATGCTTTACAAGTTTTGCCAAGTTAACCTTATCATCTACAACAATTTCAGCAAACATGTTATCATCTAGTCCTAGGAAAGCCCTTATGGTTGTTTTACCCTATTCGATAGTGCCAGGAGTAACAGGAGTAGCATTAGTAGGATAACCAAGGATCGCAGCAAATTCATCGGGCAAAGGACATATTTCGTTGCCCCGAAAGGCAAAAACATGATGATCGGAGTCCCAAAAGCTTAGGGCAGCATGCAGAAAGTTATAATCAATATTAATTTGTTGTAAGACTAAAAGTGCCTCTAAATGGTATTCTTTTAACAAAGTTTTTTCTGTAGGAATAAGCGCCCGTAGCCAACGCCTAACAGTCCGTTGGAGTGAGAAAATAGGGGTCGACATGGCAAAAGCAATGAGTAATTAAAACACAGCAAAAAAGAGGGAAAGAATTTGAGAGTGGTGGAAAATAGGGACGTATCTAGCCCCTATATATAGCTGAACGCGCCCAATGACATCCTGATCCCATTCGGAAACGTGTTAGGAAATCCGAAAGTCAAATATCACCAGGAAAAGACTTTCAGCGCCCACGGCTGGGCGCCGAAATGTTTAACGCCTGGTCTTGGGCGCTGAAAATGCAGCCCAAGGCCCATATTTCACAAAACACGGAACAGGAAAGGACTTAAGACCGTGTTGCTAAACACGAGGCCCTGTCGTAAGTAGGATCAAGCCCAAATCACCTTTAGCTCTCAAATAAGCAAATATAAACATTAAAAACTTAGTCGAAACTTAGACTCGTCTCAGAAAATACTTATGTACACTTTTCAAAAAAAAGCAAGTTAAATATCATGGTCATTCTTCGAAACACCAAAAATATGTGTCGTCAAGTTGTTGGTTTTCCAAATAAAAAAATGTTTGTCTGTCAAAGGATTAATCCGGGCCAAGCTAAAGCCGGATGTCGCCTGAAAACTAAAGTCGCACTCCACGGCTTCGCTAAAATAGCACACTACTATAAAAGGTCACTCGCACATACGAGCATGACCCCAAACATGATTACAAGATGCGAAAAACGACCGACGAGCCCCAGTACTTGGGGGCTCACGAAAAAATAGACTCCAGCAAGGAGCGCACGATCAAAATCACATTCCCGGACTGCGCCATACACCATATCATGTTTGGATATCTCAAAAAAGAACAACAACAGGTTCGACCTCATCGAAAGGTCGTCATTGACACTTGTGCACAGTCCTCTGATCGAATACCAAGTCAAGCCGTAAAGACTAGCTCAAAATCACGAAAGCAGACGGTCGCAAGACAAAGGTCCGTCTGAACACGTTGTCAGCCCACGTTCAGGTTACAACTAAGTTCGAGCATCCCTCGAAAGAATTCTCTCTTGAAAGAATCACAAAAAAACAAAGGAATAGGAACTTGCCCATCTTCAGTTCGCAAGACCGCGGCACGCGAATCCCAAATCAAAAAGACGAATTCAGGTTCGCTCACCTCCAGCGAGCGGGGCGTCCACCCTTAGCGGACAGGGCTCGTCCACCTTCAGCGGGCGGGGTCTGAGTCACTATCCGCGCAGGTCCTCAGTTTTCCAAAAATGAAGTCTTCAAAAACAAAATGAAATAGGTTCGCCATCTTCAGCCGGCGGGGTCTACGGCGCAAACCACGTAGGTCCTTATTTTCAAAAACACAAAACAAATTTCAAAATAGATTCGTCCACTTCTATCGGACGGGGTGTCCACCCTTAGCGAACAGGTTCGCCATCTTTAGCCGACGGGGTCTACGTCACAAACCGCGTAGGTCCTTATTTTCAAAAATTCAAAAAACAGATTCGTCCACTTCTATCGGACGGGGTGTCCACCCTTAGCGGACAGGCTCACCATCTTTAGCCGGCGGGGTCTGCATCACTAACCGCGCAGGTCCTTAGTCGCTGCAGCGATAACTTTTTCTGGTTTTCCCTTTTCCAAAAATTAAAAGGATTGGTTTTCCGTTTTTTCCAAAAAAATAGCGATGTGCTGGATTTTCCTTCGTTTTACGTCCCATAAAACAAGGGGGTTTTCTCGTTTAGCTAGCCCTGAAAATGAGAATCTTTAAAAACACTTTTACCTCGTGATTGGGCTTGGTTAGGCCCAATTACCATTTATAGCTTTGATTTCGAAAACATCTGTAGCTACTCCCAATGACAAAGTGAGGGAGTTTCTACGCACCTTAGATCCTTCCAATGAAAAAGTGAGGAAGTTTCTATACTATCAGTTGAAAAATCCCAATGA
The DNA here is from genome assembly GCF_020520425.1 of Spinacia oleracea. NCBI lineage: Eukaryota > Viridiplantae > Streptophyta > Magnoliopsida > Caryophyllales > Amaranthaceae > Spinacia > Spinacia oleracea. Next base: position 97,926,676 of record NC_079490.1, read on the forward strand.
CACGTGAGGGATATGTCGACATTTCAAGTGATGACCCTTAAGTCAAATGTTATCACTCGGGGGCTCGTGAGACCCTCGCAAAACAGGTCACATACACCATGGCTTGTGTGACGCACTCCGTCTAATACTTTGACCATCGTCTTACTCCAAGACTCAGTCAAAGTGGGGGCTAACTGTAGACACCTACTTTTGTCCCCATTCCCGAAAGAGAAAGGTTCGATGATGAAAGCATAAATCTCCACTTGACAACGCATCTCTTATAAAATAAACGAAGCTCAATTCCCTTTTTCATTTCACCCGAAACCTGATATTTATAGAAAACTGCTATTTATGGAAACCTGCTAAAAATAGTAACTGCCGTAAAAGGTAGCTTCTAAAAGTGGCAAATCATAAAGGATAGAAACCTGTCAGAATTAGGTGTTGCATTCCAACATAAATCCTAAATGAGATAGAAAACTGCCAGAATCTTATTCCTAATATGATTCGGAAATAAGAGTTACGTATTAATTAAAATCCTAACGAGCCTAGAGTTCGTAACGGGCCCAGACGCATCCCGTCACAAGATTAATACGCACTAAAAGACTCGATTAAGTCTCAAACTCTACGGATTTCAGGAATCCGAATCTGACTAAAGAAAACAGCCCAGACCCTATTTTCAACGCCTGGTTCTGGGCGCCGAAATCTTCGGCGCCCAGGCCTGGGCGCTGAATATATCTGGGTACGTGTTTTTTCCTAATTCTTTATGGATTAGAACTCTGCAATTCTATCTTTCCACGAACTCTTCCCTATAAATACAGCCCCAAATTCGACGTGAAAGGACACAACACAATTATATTCTGAGTATTGACTCCAACCCTTAGCCTAAGCCTCACGCTGCGAAATTATTCACGCGTTCTGTCGCAATCGATCCATAAATCGAACAGAAGGTATCCTGTCCCATAATTGAGATTCGTTAAATAAAAAGGAGAAATAGCAAAGTCAAAGTGGTTAGTTTTCTGAGAACCGTGACGCACCTCTCAAGGGTGCGTCGTAATGTGCCCCTTCTCGATGATTTAATTGTTTTCCTCGCCCTTTTTATGAACTGTTAAACTAACGAAATCTGATTGTTCTATCACGCCTAACAAATATAATATTTTTGGGAAATTGGATTATCACTCTAGGTCCCTTAATGCTATTTAAATCAGATAATCGCGATCGATCTAGTATTATATGTTGCATATTGCTAAAATCAACTCAGATTAGTTTAATAGTTAACGCATGTCCCTTCAATTATTTATGCTGAGCTAGTAAGGATATCCTGCCTCTGGAGTTATCGACGAGCGAAGTACTCCTCTCGGTAGTTACAGTCCCCCGAACCCTCAATCTCTACCTTGCGGGTGTATGTTGAGAGATCCCCACACCAGGGATCACAAGGGAACCTACGGCCGTCGTGGTCAAACATAATTGCACTCCCTTTATGTCACGATAACCGGGTTTTGTCAGTTTTTCTCATTGTCGTTAAAAACTGAATGGCGACTCCTATATTACTAGTCAATTGGGTGTAAACTCACAGGAAATCCAATTACACTTGATTGAATAAAAAGAATCGTCACACCCACGAGGGACGAGGTCACGCATTAGCCTCGTGCTTTTTCGACCCCTCACAGAAATACAATGTGTTAGAAGAGTGAAATTAGTGACAGGAAATGAGAAAGCTTAATGCCTTGACATAATTCACAAGGCCTTGTTGTTTCTACTGAATCTGAGACATTTAATAATTTTAAAAGTAATCAGGCAACATAAGTCCTGGTGGTGTTAATATTAAGCCAGATATAACCAATTGCATTAAAATACTACAGTAGATACAAAATAGTAATAGTCAAAGAAAAATGCCATATATACACTACAGATGAACATGCACAAGAGGGTAGCTTGATGATCCACCATAACCAAAGTAAAAATTACTTCTATAGCGATCACTCGATGTTTTGGATGAAGCGCTTGTTGAGTTGATTCGTCTAGCTACTGTTCGACTATCACACTAGTGATTGTGGATTTACTGGGGCAAGTTTCCTCTGCAAATCAAAATTATCTCCGCGGTAACAGGGGGTTAGTGGCTTACTTCTATAGCGATCAGCGAGATTAGTATCACTGTCCGACTTTCAGAAAATCTGTCCTTTGCTTCAGTTATTGGGAGAATGTTTGTTTGGCATGGTCGTCATTTGTTAACGCACAACAGTAGATTCGTCTTCAGCCTATACTGAGCAGTTCTACACCAACTCAGGCCACACATCTTTTGGCGATAGTCTGCACTGTAAAAAAAAAAAAAAAAAAAGTCAAGTAGAAGAAAAGAATTAAGAAAGGAATTACGAATATTCAGACATTTTTTATCTCTTTTGCCTCTTTCTAATTTCAGGAGGCGGGGAGAGATTGAAGCAAATATGCAAGTCAATCAGTTCAACTATCTCATATATTGCCATATTGGTAAGGTAAAGAACTGTGCTTTTTACTGAACCATAGAACAACAAATAACTGAACCAGGAGAAAGGCCTTAAATATTCAGTTCCTCTATTTTGAAGGCCATCATCACAACTTTCAATGCAATTAACAATGAATTGTAGAGACAATAATTCACATGCCCTTGTCCTTGTTATTTTTTTTTAAGTGTAAATGATGACTGGCCTAAGCTAGTGGCTTTATCTTTTCCCTTGTACCAAATCCACCCAACATCCAAAAATCCTGGGCAGACAACCATGCTATAGAAGACAAGGCTTGCAGGCATCTGTAGGAGTTGTTATCATAAAACATTAACAATACATACAGAAAGAAATCAAGTCGCAGTAGTTTACAGCTTTACCAGATACGTTCTAATATTAGGTGTGGCAGCGTAATCTACAAACCCTATAACAAGAATATTTACAACATTTATTTTCCCATAGGCTATAGCGTAATTTATTACCTTTCATTTGAGGTAAAATCTCCCATCACATCCTCCTCAAACTTCAATGGGACCTATTGCTATTAAATTTTACACCAACTTCTCCCTTACTTACAGCCTCGAGAAGATGTTAATGTAATACAAACTACTTAGGTTTAGCATTGAACATTGGAGGTAAGAAATTTTCCATATAGATGTCTTAAAAATTACCATGAACCCAAAATCATCTCATAAGCTGTTCAGAAAGCATACGAACGAGAAACATTAAAGAACTACATAAAAGTCAAAGCATCCAAAGAAACAATGTTAGTAGGAATCTCAAACTTTAAACATAATGTAAATCTGCATGTTCTTGGGCTTCATAGGACAATCAAAACAAGTTATGTTAGCCATAATTGCTTTCTTTTTGCATGAAAGGGAGAAAAAAATGTAGAGGAAATTCTCCTCAACCAGCTAAAACTTTAGGTCAAGGAGATTCATCTTTGAGAAACTCACCTCATGTTCACATATTTCTCAAAACTTTAAACAACGGTTTAGCATTGTATCTAACAAGACTACAATTGTAGCTTGAAGTTTATCGGTTTTTCCAGCTAAATCTTCTAGCTCATACTCCCTCCGTATTTTAATATGAGTCACATATGGCCGGACACGGGTATTAAGGAACAATAGTTGAATGAAATAAAATAATAAAGCAAGTGGGGTTGAGGTAAATATTTTAATCAAGAAAAACAAGTGGGGACCAATAAATTTCGGAGGGGTGGGGGGGAGGGAATTCTGAAATTAATTGTTTAATGTGGTGGTGGGCCATAGGGTAAGATATATTATTTAATAAGATGGTGGGGTTGAAAAGTTACTAAAAATGTAAGTATGACTCCTAATAAATACGACCGGAAATATTAATTATGACCCCTAATAAAATATGGAGGGAGTATACATCTAGAGACATTTACGGTAGAAGTTTCAAGCTTGCAATTTTCAGCATGTTAAATTTGAATATATTGTTTTATAAATCAAAAATGGGAAAAAAAAAAAAAAAAAAAAAAAAAAAAGGAGTTGGTTTAGGATGCTTAGCCCTGGGCATAGAACACCCAATACTCCAATAGAACAACCACTAAAACAGGCTTAATGATTACCAAGTTTGACTGATAAAAGATGTAACACCAACACTGTCAATAGGATCTATACTTCTTCAGTAGGAAACAATCGCAACCTCTTTCCACTACAACAATGTGGAGACAGTCGAATCTACACGAATCGCAAATAAAGAATGATGACGAAAAATACATTTTGAATGTAGATAACCGTATCATAGTAGATAAATTATCCAAAATGTTTGAAAAGTTATTGTGCAAGACAATTGAGCCTACTTGACTTTGCCATACAATACGATTCATACTTTTGCTACCAATCATACTTTTCTATTTCCTATGTTCTCTTGGGCCAAGTAAATAACCTGATACATATAGTGATAAAGGTGTAGCACCAACCTGATCAGCTCATTAATCAGCAATGGCCCGAAAATTGCTAGGAAAATTGTTACTGCAATGAATTATATCTAACACACACTCGAGGCATGTATTCAAGCTTACTGATTTTGCTTATTCTGCTAAACCAGAGCTTTTATCAATTATGCACCAACAATGTAGTGAAGTGGAAAACAAATATCAACCAAGAAGCAGATATTTAATCATTTTACTCGTACATGAATCTATCAAGCACAGGGCCACCGAAAATTAAAGGGCCCATTTTTTTTGAGCCCAATTTAAGTATTAAAAAAAAAAAAAAACTATAGACGTTGTTGCTTCAATCACGTACGGTTCAATTCATCTCCCCTATCAACGCAGTAAACGCAATCAATGTTCAAAGCCTCGTAATCTTCTCCAATTACCAATTACTTTCTTGTTTCCAAAATATGTGGATTTCAATAATCTTCCATCCTTCCATATTCTATTCAAACTTTCCATTAAACAATCTCTTCTTCTCAATCAATTAACATTATTTTCTGTTCAATGTATCAATGGTTGAATTTAATCTGTTTCTACCCAATTAATCCCCTAGTCTTATCTATTTATTCCCTTCTCTACTAATTTATCAAGGAATGCGTTTTCAAATTTCATTTCAAGAAGAAAAAAATCAGATTATAGATCTCCTCAATTCAATATTTGCTGGGAATTGGGAAGGGGTGGGATTTGGGGATTTTTTGAAGATCGAAGAATAAATCAACAAACTTGATGAAATTATAGATGAAATTATGAAGGTAATATACTATAGATGAAATTATAAAGTTTGTTCTTATTTTTTCGTTTTTTATTCAGAATTTATTGATGTAATTTTGTGTTCTTTATTCTGATTTGAGATGAAACTATTGCAATTATAGATGAAACTATTGCAATTTTATTTTGATTTGAGTTTATTTTGCCTAATTAAACTTTTGGTTGCGATTTTAGTCTGATTTAGTGCTCCCTCTGTTTGTTGCGATTTTAGTATTTTAGTCTGAGTTTATTGATGAAATTATAATTTGTTCTTATTTCTACTTATTTTGTTAACTTCAAAGATTGTAGGATGCCATAATTGCCAAGAAAATTTGAGTTTTAATGGTTTATCCCTAATGTATTACACTTAATTAATGTAATTGCGGCAGTGACTTGAAAAGTTTTTGGTTGGATAAAAGCGTAGTACTCGTAAAATTAATCCTAGTAGTATTCCAGTTATCGCATAATTCTTTTTGTATATAGGGCCCATTTTTTAGATTAAGACTCGATTAGAACAGGGCCTCCAAAATATTCAAGACGGCCCTGGAATCTATAGATACCTCATTCAAGTAAGCGGAAAGAGCAGCAGTACTTTGTTAACCCCATGAGATAACTCCTCCTAGTTCCTCAGTGTACCGAAGGGTCCTCCAATCTTTGACATACAATCAAATGTACATTTAGAGTGCCATCTATGCAACAAACAAATCAATCATCAAACAAATTTCGTTGCTAAATAAAACCTCAGTTCCAACTGAAAATTCGAACAAGTTAACTTACGAAAGATGAAAGATAAAATCCTTGCACTTTCTTCTAGACTTTCCATTAGATTATATTTCTGGTTGTCCTCATTAACAGTTGGGTAGGTCTTTCCCATTGATTAAAAGTCTTGAGACAATAATTTTTCCCATGTGATACTAATATATCTCGGCAAGAGATGACAAATACATGTCCACACAATTTTCTTAAATGTCAGTATCCCATATCCCATATCCAAGTTGTATACTTGGATTTGATATTAATCATTATGAAGTAGTTGTTGAGAAAATACCTAGATTATCACATAATTGTATATCTACTACTGAGATTTGAGAATTTGTACTTATGCTAGTTATCTTTGTCATTTTTCTATTTCCGATATATATAGAGTAATAAAAAATAGTTGGTGCCCAGGATGGTCAAGATGGTACCCGTCCTGATTCCTCGAACTTTTTTGTCAAATCCTGTAGGCACGTCATACAAAAAGCACAAAATCACACCCTCTTATAATTCCAGCAAACCCCGTACCCAACGGAAATTAATGTAAAAGTGTTGTCTCACACTTTTGAATGGACACCACATATGGCTTAGGCAAGGAAGCACCTTTATGAAAATGGCTTTTAATGAATCCAACAACTACAATCAACTCTACAGAGATCATTCCAAGTAGAACTGATCAAATGTCTAATATTAGAACTTTCTTCAATACTATTAAAAACTTTAAGATTATCATCATCAACTAACTCAATATCAACATCAATAACATAAATGTCAACTACTGGTTCCTTTGGCTTGTTACTCATACAATAAGTAGTCTAAAACCCCGTCAAAAACAGTTAATGAAAAATGACATACAATAGTTCTTTTATTACACCACTAACATTCAAAGAAAAAACTCAATTATAATAGGAAATTAGTCTAGAATTAAACCTTGCTCCTAGCAGTGTATATATACATCCCACAGTAGGAACCTTCTTCATCATGAGGCACCGACTTCTCCTGTTATAATTCATCTCTATCACTTCCACTACTTTAGGTTGTGTGGTCAACACTTCCCTCTTCGTGGGTGACTTTGGTACCACACTTCCTTTCCCACCACTCCCTGAGCAGCCTGCAACATCAAAAAACAATTTCAATATCTTCCAGCAAAAACATTAATCCAACAGAAACACTATAACAATCAGCCCAAGTCAATTTAAGAGTTAATTATAGACCTTCTTGATCTTGTTATCTCATGCAACACATGCGTTAGCTAGTAATTTGGCCCCAAAACTCCTGTAAACATGAAACAAAATTCAGGGTTAGAAAAAATGCGAAAAATATTGAAAAAATTGCATAAAAATTCAATTAATTTGGGGAAAATCTTGTAGTGGGTCTTTGTGGTTTACAATCGAAAACTCTATATTATCAGAAAAATAAAACAATGTTAAATCAAGCATACTCCAATTAAGGTGTATTAAGAAATTATGTCATGGGCAAATATACAAGACTGCAACTTTAAAGTTTACCACAATTATTAAACCAAGCTGAAGAAATTAAACCCTGACTCAATTCCCAGATCTATTATAAAAAATCCCTAGAAAAACTGATGTAACAATTCAAGCAATTGTTGTAAAAAAAACAGTTCAAGCAAGCTACTAATAATAGTTCAGGAACAATCCAAGAGAAAACCCAAACCCATTCAAAGAAAGAAAACCCAATCTTGCAAAAACAAATCGCTACAAATCACATTAAACAAACACAGAGAAAACTTCCGATCTTTGAGTATTCTCACCATTTCTATTGGAAAGATCGTACTCCGTCACTTCTTGAAATCAAACCAACCCTTTTTTTCCGAGGAACAGCAGGAGCTCCCCCCCCCCCTCCCCCCGCAACAACAACAACTACAACAACAACTACAACAACAAAACCTCAGGTTAGGTCAAAATAAGGGGGAAAGAATCGGAATCCGATAAAATATTGGAAATCGAGCATAAGTTAAGTCTGAAAAATGTGAGGACGATGGTTTTGATTGGGGCGAGACAAACCCTAAAGTGAGTTTCACAATTCACTTTGTCATTCCAGTGACCCTTGCTAAACAGAAAGGAAAAGCAAGGAGATAGAAAGCACCAGGGTAGTAGGAGAATTAGGGGGGAAAAGGGAGGGAGGAAGAGCCGAAGAGGCCGGTAAAGAACTGAAAAAGTGAGGAGAGAGAAAGCAGCAAGGAGAGGAAAGAAGATCGGGAATAAAACAAAAGATAACCGAATGAGGTGGGCAACGAAAGAAGCATGGTAAACAATAAAAGGGTAAATCAGATATTTAACTATTGCTAAGGAAAAGACAAAAGAAAAACATGAAGGAATTGGAGGGCAAATTGGACAATCTACTTGTGGCTTTATATGTGTTATGATTGAAGGCAGCAAAATAGCTGCATTCCAAAGCACATTGTTCTTGACATAATAGTTTATGATTACATCTTTTATCTATCCAAATTATCATGAAGTAATAAATTAAATATCAAACTCATCCCCTCTAATTCCAAGTGGGACAAATATAAAATCTACTACTTCGTGTAACACTCAAGAAATATATTACTAAGAGCAAAATATAGATCATTTCAAGTTAGCTCATGGTATAGAATGCATTGCAAAAAAAAAACTATTGGTATAGGTTGATGCACGACTTTTTTTTAAAACCAAAATGTTAATTTTTGAAAGATAATCATCACTATTACTCGACCCTGACCCCAAAGATGGCGAATTCAGCTCCAAGAAAGATTGAGAAAGATCATTCAAGCTTAGAAAAGGTTCTGATGGTGTTTGGTTTACCCAGTGAGACTCAACAGTGGTATCACGGTTGGCATAACCCTCAATCCCAAAACTATCATCCCAAATCCTACCCAAAACAACATTTGGGTTCTCTAGACTTGGATCCAAATATGATGCAGGATTAGCAGAAGGTGAGTATTCTAAAGCATCATATAAAGATTTCTCAGTGGCTTGGAGAGCCCTGTAATCTTGTACAGTAGAAGGGACTTCATCCAAATTCTCTTCCAACAGAATATCACTTAAAAACTTGAGGCAAGCATCAGAGATATCAGGTACATCAGAGGTTATGCAACTCTCACTAAAGTCAATCATGGTTTTCAAATATTTCACCTTCAAACTATATTGATAAATTCAATCAAAACTCAAATTTATTCGGAAACACCCTTAACAGACAGCATGGACATACCTTGCTACTGTCGACTTAGCCACCCTCGTCATTATTCCTAATCAGATCGCCGTCCTCCTATTCATCTTCACCTTTAGCCTACAATTTTTCCAATCAACAAAATTCAGATCGACGGAATATTACATTAAAAAAAACAATTCACTCTCATAGTCTATCTCATAGTCTAATTCACTCAAAAACAAAAATTAAAACAAGAAAAAAAGGTTGATAAAAAATAATTAAATAAATCAAAATTCAAATGGATTCAAAACAGTAGGGAGTACCAAAATAAATTCAATTTTGCCACCTTCGAGAAATATTTAATCAAATTTCCATAGTGGTAGAACGTGATCCAACAAACCTGGAGTTTTAATTACCCAAAGCCGCCAATGAAGTTGTTCAAGAGCTGCAGTAATCCGATCTTCTTATCTGAAAATCAAAAATCCATAATAAATAGCAGCATTTCGTTCGAGAAACAGAGAAAACTAATAAGAATTTGAACAAAAAAAATAGAAGTATTGCAGTAAATCGAATCATTAACTTCTCGGTTCCTCCCTAGTTTTTCCAATATAGAGAAAGGGAAAATATAACTATAGAGAAAGCCTAGGAAACAACAATGATCAGAGTCATAAATTGGTAACTGGAAAGCATGATTTTAAAATTGGAAAGCGAGAAGAAAGAATAGAAACGACGCCAAGAAAAGTGAAGGAAGGTAGGCAGTTTGGGCGGGAAAATATTGAAGGAGGAGGTGACACGTGTACAGTTTGGGGGGAAGAATGATATCAGTGACACGTGTACAACAAATTAGGTTTTGGTCGCTCACTCTCAGGCAGTAGATGAAGTCTGAAGACTTCTGTTAAACAATCTTTGGCAACTTCAAGGCCTTCAAGATCAACACCAGGGGCAGGTTCAACTGTCAAAGGATTAAAAAGATTATTTATTAAGATAAGTACATGAAATCAATATCAAGACAAGCTGAAGGGTTTTTGCTATAAAATCAATTCAAGGATAATCCGTTAAACACAAGTCATATATGATGTTTGATAATATTCTTCTGCAGCTGGAACTTTTCTATTAAGCTTGTTCATGACCCAACTCACAAAAAGTAAGAAGATTAAAAAGAAATATGTATGAACATAATGTATGACTATGTAGGAAAGAAACGTATCACCAACTCCTATGAAGCATAGTTGTTTAAGGAAGAGAAAAAGATATTATGACAAGCTATTAAGCCAATAAGTAAACAAAAACATTAAATTTGTTTCAGCCAGAAAGTACATATGAAGAGAGCTACTCCCCCCCCCCCCCCCCCCTTACAAAGTAAGATAGTATGTCTATGAGCAAACTCTGTAAAGATAAGGCTGAACAACAAACAAAATTCAATATCTATGCTCCCAAATCACCACCAAATTCACGAGAATCCCTCGCGTGCATTGCATCAAATACTAAGACCGAGAGGGATAACACTATATATCCTTCCAAGTATCAATAATTTTACATTCCTACTTCCTAGTACAAGTATTCAGCTTGCAATAACTGAGTAATGGTCAAACAATAAAGCCCATAGTTTGTCCCCTTTGAATGATGCAACTTAGGTAGAAAGAGAGAAAATGAAAAAAAAGAATAATCAACATGCCATTCTCTTACAAGTTATAACTGCCTCCCTAATTTATAATTCCTAATTCCAACCAACTTGCTCTCACATTCACTGAATTTCACCAACTTCTTGCCCAAGGCAGTCTCTAACTGACATTTTGCCCACTCATGTATGCTGCATTTCCCAAATTGTCTTTCCTTGTACGTCTGACAAACTTCATCCTAACATGGCGGATAGGTGGGGAAGCTAATGCACTACAATCACCCCAACTATGTTAAGCACATAACCCCCCCTCCCCCCTCAAATGACCAGCTTAATTCAGATCATGAAGGAATATACAAAGTAAGCTATTAACACAATAGATTAACAAAAACAAGATCGAATCAATTTCCAGGTAGAATACCTCACAATGATATTCATTGATTGGACCATTGACAGAAGGCTCTCCTTAGATGCGCCTTAGAGCCACATTCTCTACTACCATGACGATAGGATATCTGATCACCAGATACACCACCATGCCAATTGAACCAGATATTAAGACTTCTGAAACACCTGTTCATCAAAGAAGATGAACTTCTGTTACTCCAAATGTCTGGTATTCATTTTTTCTTATTCTTTGTTTTTGAAAGTTATATTTGGGAAATATTAAGATTTTTTGGGTTTTTTTTTTGTTTTCCCTTGTTTTCTTACTTTTCTTCGTTATGAAAATAACAATTCAGAATTGAAGACAAATCTTATTTGCTTTTTGATCTTGTAAAAGTAGATTTTAAGTTTCTAGAGGAATGAACAACATAGTAAACCTTTTAGTAAATCATGGTTACATCATAAAAAGCAAACAAACAAGACTTAGCTAACATCATTCTTTCACCACAAGTGTTACTCCAGTTCACAAAATCAACTAACTTTCAAGCTCTAAAAATTGAGCTAAAACAGCAAAATCAACAACAAAACCACTGAAATGAACCAATTGTGTTGAATTAGCATGATAAAATTAGATAAAATAACGATAAAAATATCAAAAAAAAAAGTGTAAAATTTTCACCTTGCGATACTCAGACTCCTCAAAATCCTCGAATGTGCCCTTCGATCGTCATAAACCGATGGAATCCTTATTTGCTTTGTATTTGCAGACTTGATTTGTTATTTCTCCCGACCGATGCAGACTTGTTTACATCAAAATAGGAAAACCCAGATTTCTAAAATCAACAAGGTTGCATAAAGAATTTTGAATTTAAGAAATGAAGACAAAATTACAATTAAAAAATAAACCTGATTGTTGATGCATTGAATGGGTGTGAATTATGAGGAGATGGAACAACAACCACCGTAGATACTTCAAATCCGGCATCCTTTCGTCGCCATTTGATGTGCTTCACCAAAGTCGATGAATTTTGTTGCGAGGGGGCGGAGGAGAGAGAGGAAAGAAGCTAGGGTTAAAAACTGAAATGGGGAAAACATTCCCAGTAAACGGATCATGAGAGAGCAAAATCAGAAGAGAGAAAGACACAGGTGCAAAATGGGATGAGATCATGTATAAGTACGTGGCAGTATCTGGAGGAAGGGCACACTCCGTAAAATCGAAGGATAACAAAGGGCAAAATGGGCAACTCACTGTTACATGAATAGTAATGAGAGTTCAAGCCTTTATATGTGTTAGGATATATATATATATATATATATATATATATATATATATATATATATATATTTCGAATAAATTTAATTAAATTCGAAAAGAAAAAAAACGTACTTAATTCACATAAACGAAAAGTTTCAAATAAATAAGTTAATTTAGAACTTAAATAAGAAATATTAATATGCTTTCAAACAAAATAAAATGAATTTGGTTCCCCAAAAAAAAGTACGCATTTTTTTAATGATATTATAAGTAGGAGTTCAATTCTAGGAAATTCGTTTTAGGAAAATAGCTAGTTTAGGCGCCTAAAAATTATTTAAATAAAATCATAAGCTTCTAGATACCACTTTGTAACACCCCGACCATTCTTCTCTTTCTAAAATAACCCTTTTTATAAATATAACTATAGAGAATTATCAAAGTATTATCGCCCGTGTGAAAACGTAACGGCTTATTCAGAATTTCGCAGCGGAAAACATAAAACTAACTTTTAGGTTTATAAATAATCGATTACAGATTTAATCCAAAAACCAATTAACGAAAATAAGGAGATGTAAATAGTACGACAAGTTTAAAGTTCAAATTAACAAACCCAAGTCACTTAGCAAAACAAAATAAATACAAGCTCTCTAATTCCGATCCCAATGATGCATCATCTTCAAACCTGTAGATGGACAACGCTTATTGATCTTTAGAGACTGCTCACCAAAATGGGTCATCACAAGATCAATAAGGCGTAGCCATGATCAACACACACAAACAAGGCACGTAATCAGCAAAGATGAGTACTACATACTAAAACAATAATAATCATAACATGATTCTATTAAACGAACAATCCTAACATGATGCTAATAAAACATAAGTAAGGGCAAACAAAACATATTAATTCGAAGACCACACTTGACTAGACTGGGCTAGACTGGACTATACTTTTATAACAATAACATTATTTTAATTGAAATAGTCAATGGACCGAGTTGCTACTAGAAGCCTTCACTAAAGAAGACGAGGTACGGGTGCGACTCCGTAACCCCAATGACCTACGATATCGAGGAACTTTTGACTGAAATAGAACCGGTGATTAATCCGTCCCCGGGAAAAAGCCATAGGCGACCTATGACCCCAACTCCTGATTGTCCGTCACTTCAGACGTGCACAGTCTAGAGCTATTGCTACTCAGTTTTACTTTACATGATTTACAGATTAATACTTTGTTATGACTCAACAATCACATAAGTCATACAATCAACCATTAATCACAACTGTTTTTATCTTGTAATTAAGTAAGTGATCACAAAGGTATCAATCAAGACTTATTCCAATTAATTCAACCTTTCCTTTAATACTAATCAACCCCTCTATATGGGTATAAGATTTCAACTTACTAAACAAGGTCCTCGGCCCTCATAAAGTAGTGAAAAGCTAAAAGGGAACAACGATCAATCAACCCGAATCAATATATGTATAAAATAATCTAGTATTCCCAACCAACATGTTTGCATCAATCATCCATACTAACATGTTATAATTCTCATAACGAAATATATGTTCAACATGTCCATCCAACAATATTAAACATGTAATTTCAACATAACCAAGCTCATCAACAATTTCAACATGGTTTCAACAAATATCACACATTTCCAAGCACACGGGTATGTACCTACCTTGTGTAAACAAATTTATAGGCTACTATAACAATCTCAAGGGACTACAAAGAATTCTCCACCTAAAAACAACCAGTAAGGATTCCCAATCAACTTCTAATCATTCACAATAATAACAGAGCATTCTAAATACATCCTAAACATATTTAGAACCTTGCCCAATATCAAAAATCGAGTATTTGATTTCCTAGCATAATAATTATTGAATCAATGATTGAAATTCGTGGAAAACTCTTCGCAAACATCATACTTTAAATTTTCAGCAATATAAATTCGTTTAAAACTTTTCCAAGGACAATTTAACATGCCTAGAACGTTGAAACAATAATTTTAATAATCCACAACCATCCTACCATGATTTAAAATCATTAAAACCTTAAAATTCATACTTTAAATAATTCAAACTCTTATTTCAATCAAATTATGTAATCTGAAAATCAATAATTTAATTATGCAAAACATATAAATATGAAATTCATAATTAAATCATAATACTATAAATTTAATTCAAGAAAACATGAATTAAATTAATAAACATAATTAAAGCCCTAACTTAATTAAACATGATTAACAAATCTGAAAAGAAATTAGTTTATAATATCAACATATAACTTGAATAAATATAAATTATCAAAACTACTAATTTAAATCATGAAAACTTTAATTAACTTATTAAAACATAAATACTAATTTAAATAAATTGAAGGGGAAGAAATAACCAAAATTAAGGAGGAGAGAAGTAGCTAGGCTGGGCGGCGGTGCACGGCGCGGCAGCGACATACGGTTGGGCTGGCGAAGGTGGTGCTATGCGGGTGGCGAGGAGACTCGTGAAGGCTGTGCAAAACAGAAATAGGAGTGAGGGAAGCAAGCACGAAACAAAAGATAGGAGAGGACGAAAGAGAGAAAGAACCACGGGGAGGGGAGAGTGTGTTACAGGCGGAGGAGACAGGTGTCGGGTGGTGGTTTGGTCACCAGCAGGAAACAATTGTGGCAACTGTGAGAACCGAAACAGGTGAGGAGGAGAATGACAAGAAATTCGAAACAAGAAAGAAGAAGGAACAAATAGAGGGGAGAGGGGAGTTACCGTCGACGGCGGTGAGAGCAAGGCGGCGCGGCAAGGGAACGACGCGGCAACCGCGAGTAGGTGGTGGTGGTGCGCTGCTGGTGGTGGCTGAGCAAAGAGAGGAGCAATATTTAGGTTTCCTGGTTCACGTGAGGGAGAAGGAGTAAGGAGAGAAGAGGGTTTTGTGTTTTTATTTTTTTGCTTTTTACGTGCAATTGAAAGAGGGAGTAAAGAGTTTTGGGTTTATAATATTGGGCATTACCCAATTGGGCTAGAATTAGGATTTAGTTTTCGGATTTCAACCCAAAATTGATTAGGATCGTTTTCTAAATTCAATCGGTTTTCGTAATTCGAATTCTTTTCAACGTGAGATTCTAAAATTATTTTGATTTCGTAAATCGTTAAAAATATTCAAAATGTAATTAACTAAAATAAATATACGTTAATTATATATTTACTATTAAAATTCGTAAATTCTATTAAAATATAAATAACTATACGTTAAAATATATTAATAAAATTTATAAATTTACGGGGGATTTCACCTACGCTTAGGTATTCAAGGTACGTACAAGTCTAGGGTGACCACACTTATTTGTCAAGGGACATTACATGATTGTTATTGATGTGAATTATATTTATGTGGACTTGGTGGATTCATATTTGTTTTGGTCAACGATCATGTGGATTATTATATTGGAAGTATTGATTTATTGGTTGAGCAAGCATGTTGGGATTATTATGAGTATGGATTTCATTGTCAATCAGGTTGTTCAATGTCTATGCATGTATGGTTTGTTTCACATGCAAGGGATGAATTATTTATTTTTATGCTATTGCACGGGATGTCTAGCATACTTTTGAGCCAATTATTCGTACCACGTTGTACTATTTATTTTACCACATGTGAAGGGTTAGCTCACGTAAGCCACCGCACATGTAGGGTTCAGTTGGGAATATTTTATATGAAATGAATTAGGATTTGTCGTGCAAGGGCACAACCCTCATGTTAATAGGCATGATGTGGAATCTCACCTTTTGTGAGAAGGAACTTGGTAGTAATTTCACTACGTCTTGATTGATTGATCACAAGTCTTAAAGGATTAAAATGAGATTGGTTTGGTTGTCGTTTATTAATGTATGTATGTATGTATGTAAGTTCGTTGAGTCTCGAGTTCGCCTTTAATAAAATATTAATAAATGTAAAGTGCAACCAGAACAAGCTTCAAAACTCTTGGAACGTATATACCTTGAGTATGAACAATGGGGGGAGACTTGCCGGAAAGCTTGAATCTCCTACTAATGATACAAGACATTGTTTCATTCAATTTATGCGCTGGAATTCCGTCAGTATGGCCGACACTCGGTATGGTCCGTTATTTATTATTTACTATGGTGTTTGGTGGGCTCCCAACACCATTCCTTTATGGAACATCCTTTTGGCCCGTTCGAAGCTTATTCTAATTAAATTGTGAGTCAAGAGTCGAGTCTTGTATTCAAGATTTACGTGTTGATTATTAAATGGCTTTTGCATGTTGATTAGTACTTAGTGAGTGATGCATGTTTATAGTTTTATTTCACTCTAGCCTTGTAAGTACTCAGCTTTTGCTGACTACGTGCTTTGTGTCTTTTTGTCATGGCCTTTGCCTTAATGACCCTATGATGATCCATCATTTGCACTTGCATTGTTGGGGAGTAGAATAATATAGCAGGTTGGTAGATCGAAGTACGATCGAAATCATGTGGCTTGGGATGATTGAGAGAGTTGCATTCTTTCGTACTTTAAAACTATTTTAAATACTTTCATCATGTTTTGGGTTGTTGAATTTTAATACTTTGGTTTTAGGGCCGTTATGGTTCCAACTTGTAGGAGGCCTCAATAACTATTATTTATGTTGTTTGAAAGTTAGTTGACATTAATTTCCGCTGCGTAATTCTGCTACTAGCCTTAACAGTTATTACGGTGGCGGTAATACTTTAGTAATTCCTTTATTTTAAGTTGGAAAATGGTTTTATAAAAGCAAGGAATTATTAGGGTGTTACAAAGTGGTATATTAGAGCTTAGTTTCATTCCTTCTTTGTAGTAAGCAATACTACAAAGTGGTAATCGGAGACTAATGCTTCTTTGTAGTAATTCATACTACAAAGTGGTAGTTGCGGAACTTTAGGATTTTTTAAAATATTATTTTCCTAAAGTCAAAACGTATTATTTTGAGTACTCAATATTTTAAAGGTCAAATATCAATTATTTTGGGTCGTTTGAAATAAGTTGAAAAGTTTGGATTATTATTTAAATTAATTAATTTTTTCCGAAATTTTTAATTATTTGAAATTTTCGAAATAAATTCGAATTTATTTCTTTTAATTTTTCGGATTTTCTTTTAAATGTCCGAATTTATTTATTTATTCTAATTTATTTTCGAACTTAAAAAAACAAAAAAAAAATCAGATTTTCTTTTAGTTAATATCCGAATTTAATTCATTTAAATTAATAATTCTTTTTAATTTTCGATTTTAATTTTAATAATTTCAACTAAGGTAGGAGTTATTTCTTAATTAATTTCGAAATTTAATATTACTTTCAAGTGAGGAATGGGTAGATTAAGAAGGGCATATTAGTTTAAGTATGCATTTTATGTGATTATGTGATTTAATAATTGCCATGCATGTATGTGTTTAGACCATGTTTTATTTTGCCTTGTATGATTTTTTGCATCATAATTCATGTTGAGCATATACTTGTGCATTGAAATTGTATGGCTCCACGAACTAATTATTGTATCCTTTTTGGGTTGGAATTTCTTTGGGAACGCGTTAGTAATACTTTTTAGTTGTGAATTTTCAGGGTTTAAGATGCTACCTTCTAAGTTCTCAAGTCTAGGATACGTAGAGAAGCTGGATAACGAGACTCCTCATATGTATGTTCAAAAGATCGTGTTTCCTTGCTACTAATTTGCTTCAACCAAGGATATGCCACATCTTAGGCAAAATGATATGATGGCTAGTATGGTTATTCATTGTTTGCCCCATAAGAACCCTTACATAGACCTTAAGAACAAGTTCAGTGACATGCACTATAATGATGGTACCCCTAATTGGTACAAATATGGGACTGGAGATGGTAGGTGGAAGTATGATACTGAGGTTCTCACTACTATCTTAGAGGTTGCGGAGAATAGCTATGAGGATGGGAAATACTCTGCGGGTCTAGGTATGGGCTATGGAGGAGAAGAAAGTGATGGTGAAGATGGTGCGATGCATGATGAGCAAGCTAATGATATTGAGGAGGATGATGATGATGTAGTTAAGATTGAGAATCCTAATCCTGTAGTTCCTGAACCAACAATTGAGATATCTAGTGGATCTGAGGATGAGCTTAAAGAGAACAATGTGGTTGATAGTGAGCCACAACAGGATGATGAGGCTATGGATGAAGACTTTGATCCGGAAGAAGACTCAGATGATCCTAATGATCAAGACTTTACTCCAGAGCAATACAAAGAAAGGAATGATCGTCGTGATAACATTAGTCTTTAGAGAAATGTAATCCTTATTTATTTCGTTGAATAATAAAGTGGCAAAGCTACTACTTATGATTATTAGTTCAATTACAGTTTGGAGAAATAAAAGTTATATCAATAATGGATGTAAGACTTATCATTGAAGTATTAATAAAAGCATTGAATTTCCTTTTCGGTATCTCTTAAGTTCAAATTTCAATTCTAGGTTTCGTGGGTATCGCAAAGGGATTAATTGTTATTTCTTCAATGAAATTTTATGTGCAAGATGGTCAATTTAGCAACCATCTAAAATTACATGCATTGAATAGGTGGGAGAGAAGGCCCAAAGTTGGCGCCAACTTCCCCTAGGACGCGTGTCATTTGTGTTCTTGTTGTGAGTGGGTTCGTTGTCGAACTAGTGCCTTAGTAATGTCGTGTCCAACAAATATTAAAGTTAGTCTTTGAAGGAAATAAGTCCTTCACCCAAGGTGCATTAAGTCTAATACCAAGGTTCAGATTAATTGCGAACAATTAATTCAGTGAGATCAAGTGATCGGAACAGCTAGCTGGAGCAATGCTTCCGATCATTGAGTTCTAATGAATATTAAGCTCACAGCTTACTCTTGACTGAACCTACAAGGTCACACCAATGACACGTAACAGATCACCGGATTAAATGAATCGGAAATTCATTTAATAGCTTTTCGGGAATTAGTTGGAAAACGTATTATACGACACGACCTTGCATCGGAATCGTATATCGTATCGCGAATATTCGTAAGCTAGGCGAAACGAATAAATCGTATCGTACGATGGTGATTCGTCGTATACGAAACGATAAATAATATATCGGAAATATATTAAATCGCGAATACGAAGAGCGGCCCACGAGCCGAGTGCACGAAGCACTCAAGGCCCATGGGCGCACTGGGCATGCAAGCAAGGCCGCAACAACACGGTAGCGATGGCCCATGGTCGAGCGAGCTGCGCGTGTGTGCGCGCGGGCCGAAGCAGCGACACAGCAACAGCAAGCGCGGCCCACGGCCCAGCGTGCTGTGCTCGTGTGCTCTTGCGCGGGCTTGCTGGCCGGCCTTGCCCTTGTGGCTCGGTCGGTTAGTAAGGTTATGTTAATAACCTTCTAACCCTTTTTCCAACACATACAATTCAGTCACACAAAAACCCTAGAGTCACAGAGAACCCTAATTCTCTATGTGCCTCCAAAGTGTGTTCATCCCAAAAGGCAAAAACTCTTGATCGATTGTCTAAGCTACGATAATCAAGACGGATCTGATGGTGTCGGTGAACCAAGTAGAGGACCGACAAGTGGAGTTCTAAGTTCGTGTTCGTTGACAATTTGTGGAAAACACGCTTCAAACGTAAGTCTGCTTAATATGTGCTTTACAAGTGTCTTACTAAGGTGCTGTGTGGAAGGCTTAGACAGATTCTACCAGATCTTATCTTAGAAAACCAAGGGGGCTTTGTGCATGGTAGGTTCATTGTTCATAATATAATGGTTGTTCAGGATTTGGTGAGACAGTATGGAAGGAAGGGTGTGAAGCCTAGTTGTCTCATGAAGATAGATTTACAAAAAGCTTATGATACTGTGGATTGGCAATTTCTTCAGGAAATGTTAGAGCAGTTAGAGTTTCCACAGCATTTTGTAAACTTGGTGATGCAATGTGTTTCCACTCCCATGTTCTCTCTGATGTTCAATGGTTCCATGCATGGGTTTTTTAAATCCAAGAGGGGTTTGAGGCAGGATGATCCCATTTCACCACTCTTATTTGTCATATGCATGGAGTATCTGTCAAGACTCTTACATAAGATGAGTGATATGCCTTTGTTTGATTTCCATCCAAGGTGTAGAGAGATCAAGCTCACCCATCTGTGCTTTGCTGATGATTTGATCTTATGTTGTAAGGGTGAGTATCCTTCTATTCTTTTGCTGCTCAAGACTTTTAAACTTTTCTCTGTTTCTTCTGGCCTCAAAGCTAATCAACAGAAGTCATCTATTTACTGTCATGGCATGTCAGATACTGAAGTTCAGAGGGTGGTAGATGTTTCTGGTTTTACCAGAAGCAATCTTCCTTTCAAATATTTGGGGGTCCCAATTTGCTCTAAAAAGATCTCTGTAGCTCAATGTAGTCATTTGGTGGATAAAATTGTTGCTAGAATCAAAATTTGGAGCTCCAAAAATCTGTCTTATTCTGCAAGAGTGCAGTTGATCAATTCTGTTTTGATGAGTCTGCATATCTAATAGGCTCAAATTTATGTGTTGCCAAAGAGTGTGTTGCATGACATTGGGAGGATCTGTAGGGCCTTTTTGTGGAGTGGACAAGCATACAGTCAGAAACCTAGAAATGTTGCTTGGGATAATACTTGTTGTGGCAAGCAATTTGGTGGTTTGGGTTTTAGGGATATAATTCTGTGGAACACAGCAGCAATGGGCAAATATGTTTGGGCTCTGACTATTAAGCAGGATAATGTGTGGATCAAGTGGATCTCTTCAGTGTATCTCAAAGATGGGGATTGGTGGGAGTATAAACCTCCAGTTGCTGCAAGTTGGTATTGGAAGCAAATCTGTAAAACAAAAGAACACCTGAAGCAGTTCTTCACTCAGTCTAACTTCAGAGGTATGACAACTTATTCTGTGAAGCAGGTTTATGAAACCATAATTGGCAATAAACCTAGAGTACATTGGGACAAAGTAGTTTGGAATAGATTGAATAACCCCAAACATAGATTTATTGGCTGGCTAGCTATGCAGCCAGAATTGGAGTTAGTCAGTCAGCTATGTGTTTGATCTGTGGGCAAGGAGATGAAACTCATCAGCATCTGTTTTTTCAGTGTGTTTATAGTTGTGATTGCATCAGAGCTGTTAAATCCTGGTTGGGTATGTCCACTAATAGTAACAACCTCACCAGGTTGATTAATCAAATTGGTCATAGCAGGTGGTCTAAATTTAAGAAGCAGGTATATTATGCAGTTTTGATGGCTGCAGTGTATCTGATTTGGAATTGTAGGAATACTAGTTTCTGGGATAACTATGTTCCTACTGTGAATCATACTGTGAACAAGGTAAAGCAAGTGGTGAGAGGTAGAATTCATGCTGTCATGCCTAAGAGTGTTAGCAAAAGAGACAGTGAGTGGTTCATGAGTTTGTAATGTTGTAGCTTGTTGTTTTTGCAGCTTTGTATAGCTGGTTGTTGCTGACTCCTTGTGATTAGGGTCCAACCTAGTTGGTTCGTAATGCTTGGAGTTATCTTAGGTTGTATTTTTGTTTGACATTAATATATCTCTCACTTGCTTAGCAAAAAAAAAATCTGTGCTTTATACATGCTTCCTGGCTTTGGGGATTGTTTCCGCACATGTTATTATGTTTAACTGTATTCCCATAGATTGGTATCATGAGCCTTATGTATTCAAAGCATATTTTAGCATGATTTATTTGTTTTTGCATCTGTCGAAAATTTGGGATTTTTTGTTGAATTTTCGGAATTATTATGAATTATTGGATGAATTGCGATAAGCTGTTCCGAAATCAAAAAGATTCTTTTTTCGATTTTTAAAACCCTAATCTGATGGAAAACGATTTTCTAAGATCAACTCATGGGAACGGATTTGCAAAAACAGGCCTCGAAGCGTCGTTTTTTGGGCGTTTGTGTTAATATTTTAATAAAAATTAAAAGTGTCGGACAGTAATTCAATTAAAAGGTCGACCTAAACTACTAGGAATTGCTTGAAATTTTGAGACAATGTTTCTGGGTATATTCTCGATCTATGGTAATAATTTCAGATTTTTCCGATAAGTATAAACCCTAATTTTTCCTTTCCCCAATTCGTAAAATTTAGAACCCTAATTATTTTTTAAATAATTTAGGTTTAATAATTCGGTTAATTAGGAAAGGGAATATAATTTCATGGGTCAGTGGCTAATTTTAAAAATTATTGGATTAAAATTTTGAATGATTTCGTTAATTTTAATCGCACTTAAACCTAATATTAAAATCTGAAATTTAAATGTTAAAAAACGATTTAAAGTTTTGGATTTTATTATTTAAAAGTTCAAAATTTTCAAGTTGATTCGTTCGTTCTTAAAAATTTGAATAATGTTAGCCGTGATTTAATAATTAAACGAAATTGGATTGTCGTTAAAGTTTATTAAATCGTTAAAAATCGTTGTTTTTCGAAAATAAAAATTGGAACCTTTTTTTGAAAAATAATATTAATGCAAGTTCGTGAAATTAAATTTATTTTGAATTGAGTTGGTCCGTAGGCACGAACCAAAGGCACGAACACGATGTGTGGTGGACGTATGGCTCGACGAGCCATGCGGGCTGCTGTACGAGTGCCGAGCCGCAGCGACACGGGCAGCAGCAAGCGAGTTGCGTGCCTCGTGCGCGCTGGGCGAGGAAAGGGCAAGCAAGGTTGTGCCTTGGCTTGCGAGTGCTGCGACGAAGCAAGGCGCAAGGCCTGCGACGTGCAGCACAACGATGGGCACAACGACGAGCGCGCAGGGGCAGCTAGCGCTGTGGGCACGCATGCTCGGCTGCGGGGTGTCGAGCGTTGCTCGTATGCCTCGTAGGCCACACACAAGGGGCAATGGGCTGGGCGCAAGTCTAGCCCAACAATGCACTTGGACTTTTTCGTTGAAAATTGTTTATTTCGTTGGGTTTCGCATATTTGCATTAATTTGGGCTAACGGGGTATTTAATTTAATATTTTATTTGCTTGGGCCGGGCCGCGAGTTTTAATTTAATATTTCATAATTAATTATCCGGAATAATTATTGGTTTGAGTGGGAGCCACTAAATTAAATTAAAATGAAATAATTAATTTTAATTATTTTCGTAGGTCGCATTATTTTAATCAAATTCGATTTTAATTAGAATAAAGTCTAAGGATTAATAATTTGGAAATTGATTAGTCTTTTAGGACGCGTTTATGTGAACGTGAATTTTAATTAATTCACGTAAATACTTGCATATTTATATGGGCCATTCGTTTTAGCATACGAATGGATGAATGCATAAAATATATATATTTATGTAATGCAGGTACTCCAAGTGACTAGTATGGCCATTTAGGATAGTGAAATACGGTATGCGTACCGTTCTATCTTTGAATGTAAAGTTTTAAATATGGTCTGCGTACCATGGAAATTTTGATGTAATTTATGATTTTCAAGTATTTCTAAGTTTGGAACTTTAAGTTAGCAATTGAACGAAGATTCAAGACGATGCCAAGCTAACAAGGAGGTGATGTAGATTGGATGCTTCAAAACAAGATGTTTTGGGTCATACTAGATCACCATTTATTTATGCAATTTGATATATATATATATATATATATATATATATATATATATATATATATATATATATATATATATATATATATATATGTATATATATATATGTATATATATATATATATATATATACATATATATATATATATATATATATATATATATATATATATTATGCGTGAATGTATGAATGTATGTATGCTTTGCATGAATAGGTTGTTTCATATGACTCGATTAGATTAAGTTCACTAAATAATCGAACCAACATAGAAAAAACTAGGTCCAAAGTAATATTGAGTTTAAAATTGCCTTCCAAATCAAGCACTTACAAAAATCTAAGGATCTAAGGTAGTAGGTTTACGCTAAAGCGAGGTGCTATTTTAGTTGACTTAGGTGGTAAGGCGTCCTAAAGGAGCACGTTGATTGTGGTTTCAACTCAAACAACTATGGCATTATGTTGTGGCAATGGGATAAATTATGGTATTACTTTATTAACCAAGAGTAATTTGGAGATTACTAGCAATAGGTTTTGCTTACCTAAAATCTTAAACTAGCAGTAGGTTTTGCTTACCTAAAATCAAACAAACTCAAGAATAGATATATGTTTCTTTATGAGCGACTCATAGAAACAAAAGGTATTGATTCTACCACAAATCTGAGAACATATGGTTGTTTCTTAAGATAATGTCTTTTAGGAAACCATCATATTTCCAAAAAGGCAAGTGGGAGAAAAATGACCTCGAATGAACTTCGAGTCAAGCAACAAAAAAATGTAGGATACTTAGGAGTCTTTGGAAAAGCTCCGTACTTAGAAGTCTTTGGAAGAGCTTCAGGAAGACTTTAGAAGTGCTTCAAGAGAATCCTAATACTCAAAGGACTTGAGTAATGTCTTTATAGACACTAACGTTTGATGTTCAATACCTAGGTAAATCGTATAAGGAATAGAATTTAACCAAGATAGATACGTAGTTATCTTGAGGAATGAAAACTATGAAGACTTTGGAAAGTGCTTCAAAAACATACGACTTACAGGTTAGCTACGACGAATTAAAAATTCTCAAGTATGGTTTGAGGCCATCAGAAACATAAGTATGGTTCGAGGCCATACAAAATGGTTTGAGGCCATTTCATCCAAAGTACATTCATCTTAAAGAATCAAATCTATGATTGGTTGATTTGCATAAAGGGTTCACTCCCATTAGTTGCAAACATGTTTTCTAAACATACAACGTTGATTTGCATTAAGGGTTTACTCCCATTGGTTGCAAACATGTTTTCAAAACATACAGAGATGATATTGTATACACATACAAAAGAGAAGCTAGATTGGTGGTTAAATATTGTAAACAACTTCACGGAGTTGATAATGTTGAAATCCTTTTCACCAAGTCGGAATGCTTGAACTATTTTGGATAAATCTAGCAATCATTGCATATGGCAATATGGCAATTGGAAAACGAAACACCTTACTCAATTGGACTTGTAGAAAGGAATTGTGTACATCACACAATGTAAAAGTTTTGGATGCTAGATAAAAGAGCAAGGTTAAGAAATCTATTCGTAGATTAAAGCATGCAAGTGGGAATTGGACCATATTTGTCTAAAAGGCCATTGAGCAATCATAGCTTTATGAAAATATGGATCATCTCATAGATGAGGAGTTTAGTGGAAGCTAAGTCAGGTTTATTGGTTCTATATATGAGATACAAATCTCTCTATTGAAAATGACATTCAAATTCTAAATGGTTAGATTTGAAAGTATTTGTCGATATTAGAACCATGGCGAAACTTAGAACATACTGGGTCAAAGATCTATTGGATAGGATCCAAAGCGTTGTTTGGATTCTGTAAAAGTAATTACTAAATCAAACACAATGGAGAGACTCAAAAAAGACTCTCAACCCATATGAGTAAGTCTAAGTTATGAATGCTTTAACTAAGTATAAAGCTAGGCTGTTATCACTAGAATTAAGCATGAAGAACCTTGAAGAGGTGTCTTCACCTTATATCACATGGCAATGCCAAGATTTTAGCAAGATTCAGTGTCTCTTGAAACAGGATGAAGCTAAAAGTTACATGGATGGATTTTGAAATGCGAATGGTTTTTGCATTACAATCAATCATGTGTGATGTGATATATAGATTGCCAAGAAAACTCGTGAACATTGGATAGTGACGAGTTTATACCAATCTCTATTGATCTGGATCAAAGATCATTAGGAACAGTATCAAGAACATCCAACACATTTGGATATGTAGGATGAGCACTTGATAAGAGGAAGTGAAGATAACTAAAGTTTTGATGCTACATGCATTTTCCTAAGCAAAAGTTGAATCTTGTTGTTAGGCAAACCACAAACAAACACGGGCAATTAGGCATCGTGATTAAAAGGTGGTTACATAGGTTCTAAACCATATGTGATGCATGGGGAACTGAATCAATGATTAGTTTCTAAGTTCTCAGTTAAAAGATGTATCTCCCACATCTATGTGAACTGGTTGGAGCATTCTAAAAGGGAAGCATCATTTGAAATTCTACATAATCGAAATGAATTCATTGTTGCCTAATAAGCAATAAAAGGGAATTGTTTTTAGTGGGAGTTCTTCAATGAACTCAGGTTGATCACAAGTCTGCTACCTGGATGGTTTTCTATTTTAGATATGATTATCATTCTAAACAGCGACGAAAGACTAGATCATTCTAGAAACATATTTAAAGATCTTTTCATCTTACATCAAAAGGCTTTCGATAGAAAAGATGCTAAGGATAGCAAAGTATGATAAACTAAACCTCTGCATTGAATGATACACAACATTCATATACAGATATGGAATCAAGTTTTAGTTTCATGAATGTTTTAAGTCTTGGGTGAAAGGCCTATATCTGTAAAACATTGAATGCTTGATTTTGGGGTTAGAGGCCCACAAATTGGTAAGCATTTGGTTTAAACATTTATTATTTTTGAAATTATATTTCATAGTTCATTAAATCTTGGTTTAGTATTAAATGATAAGTCCATGTGATTCAAATCGTTCAAATGGGATGTCAAGATGGATTCTTCGACAAAGAAACACCCATAAGTGAACTTGAATATTGAAGTCACAAAGGATCCCTAATCCAGGTCATTGAAAGGTGGACGACCAATGACTAATGTAGATTAGATTGCAAGTAGATTACTTAGTTCTGTTTCTTGAACTAGAGTGACTGGATGTCAGAATCTTTTGCATAGATACTTATTGGATCTTGTATCGGATTGACCATGAGAACACTTTAAGAGATTAAAGTCATGTCATAGGTAGTTCTCATTAATGGTGATTAGAAACCGTTCCTCAGAACATGAGCGATTATGTCTGCTCGTTTGAGAATTAGTTCTCTTTGATACTAGCTAAACATCGCACCGTAAAAGGAGGCTATAAAAGAAGTTATTGGGCGTACTATGAATCAAAGTGAGTGTTCATAGATTGCAAGAATGGATTGTCCTCCTATCTTTGATAGGATATGGTGTTGTTGTGTAACAAGGCCTCTCGGAGAGTTAGATACTGTGAAAATGCATGGCCGTGCTCAGAATGGTTAAGGCTTAACCTTCTGCAAAAGTTTAACAGTTGAGCTCTGTAATCCGAGAAACACTTCTGGACCTAATAAGGATGGCTTGGATCTTACCTTATGTTCAGCAAGTAACACTAAGCGACAAAGGAATGTGAATGCACACTTGTCTGAATGACAAGTGGGAGACTGAAGGAAATATGTCCTTCACCCAAGGTGCATTAAGTCTAATACCAAGGTTCAGAGTAATTGCGAACAATTAATTCAGTGAGATCAAGTGATCGGAACAGCTAGCTGGAGCAATGCTTCCGATCATTGAGTTCTAATGACTATTAAGCTCACAGCTTACTCTTGACTGAACCTACAAGGTCACACCAATGACACATAACAGATCACCGGATTAAATGAATCGGAAATTCATTTAATAGCTTTTCGGGAATTAGTTGGAAAACGTATTATACGACGCGACCTTGCATCGGAATCGTATATCGTATCGCGAATATTCGTAAGCTAGGCGAAACGAATAAATCGTATCGTACGATGGTGATTCATCGTATGCGAAACGATAAATAATATATCGGAAATATATTAAATTGCGAATACGAAGAGCGGCCCACGAGCTGAGTGCACGAAGCACTCAAGGCCCATGGGCGTGCTGGGCATGCAAGCAAGGCCGCAACAACATGGCAGCGCTGGTCCATGGCCGAGCGAGCTGCGCGTGTGTGCGCGCGGGCCGAAGCAGCGACACAACAACAACAAGCGCGGCCCACGGCCCAGCGCGCTGTGCTCGTGTGCTCTTACGCGGGCTTGCTGGCCGGCCTTGCCCTTTTGGCTTGGTCGGTTAGTAAGGTTATGTTAATAACCTTCTAACCCTTTTTCCAACACATACAATTCAGTCACACAAAAACCCTAGAGTCACAGAGAACCCTAATTCTCTCTGTGCCTCCAAAGTGTGTTCATCCTAAAAGGCAAAAACTCTTGATCGATTGTCTAAGCTACGATAATCAAGACGGATCTGATTGTGTCGGTGAACTAAGTAGAGGAACGACAAGTGGAGTTGTAAGTTCGTGTTCGTTGAAAATTTGTGGAAAACACGCTTCAAACGTAAGTCTGCTTAATCTGTGCTTTACATGCTTCCTGGCTTTGGGGATTGTTTCCGCACATGTTATTATGTTTAACTGTATTCCCCTACAGTCTTTTATTCTATTTAGGAGAAGGGATATGGCTAACCAAGAGATTTCTGACGTGGTTAGACAACTAGCTGAGGTAGTTCGAGACCTAGCTCAAACTAGAGCCAACCCAGTGCATGATCCGGCTGGGGAAATGTTTAAGAAAATAGCTCAAAGCAAGCCTCCACTGTATAGCGGAGAGATTGAACCAAGTGTGCTTGAAA
Organism: Spinacia oleracea; assembly: GCF_020520425.1. NCBI lineage: Eukaryota > Viridiplantae > Streptophyta > Magnoliopsida > Caryophyllales > Amaranthaceae > Spinacia > Spinacia oleracea. The sequence goes on from NC_079490.1 coordinate 97,955,510, forward strand.
ACTGGTTGAGAGAATTTGATTAGCTTATCCTAGCGGTGAATTGCCCCGAAAATCTTAGGGTAAACAGTGCTGTGTATAACCTTAGAGGTGAAGCTGATTTATGGTGGCAACGATGTCAGAATACCCTTAGAGCCACACCTAACTTTGGGTGGGAAGCATTTAAAACCGCATTGAGAAACAAGTTTTACCCACCTTACCTGAAGAAGCAAAAGGCGCAGGAGTTCATCGAACTCAAAATAGAGGGTTTGTCTGTAACGGAGTACTATTCTAAGTTTATAGAGCTGTCTAGGTTTGCACGTGAAGTGGTGGCAACGGAAGAGCTTAGAGCTCAAAGGTTTGAGAATGGATTGACCATGGACTTACAGTTGTTGCTGTCTGGAGAGACCTTTACCTCATTAGACACCCTATACGGAAAAGCTGCTCACCTGTATGGGTTACAACAAAGGAAGAATGGAAGTGCTGAGAAACGAAAGGATGTTGGGAACTCAAATCAGAGGAGTAACCAACATAATCAAGGGAATTATAAGAAGCACAAGGGGAATGGGAATTTCCAGTTTAGAGCTAACAATGGTGGAAATCGCAACCACCAAGGTGGTGGAAATCAGTCTGGAAGGAATGGAGTAAGGACCTACGACTGTAGGCGCTGTAACATGAATCACCCTGGAAAGGATTGTGACGGAAACTTAGTGACCTGTAGATTCTATCAGAAGTTAGGCCATGGGGAGTACGAATGCTATTCTAAGAATGGAAAGCCTAACCAAGGTAACCACCAGATCAATAACCGGAATAATCAGAACTGAAATGGAGGTGGAAACCAAAGGAATTACCAAGGTGGTAACAATAGTAATAGCAATGGCAATCACCAGAACCATGGAAAGCCTGGAGGAAACCAACAGTAGAATGGGAACCGAAACAACAATGGGAACACCAATGGAGGTGGCTATAACAAAGGAGTTGCCCAAGGGAAGCTGAATGTGATATCTAGGCAAGAAGCGGAGACTTCCTCTGACGTCATAGCGGGTACTTTCTCTATTAACTCCGTTTTAGTTAAAGTACTATTTGATTCTGGTGCAACATATTCTTTTATCTCAATAGACGTTTTGGGAAAATTAGGTTTGAAAGAGCCTGAAATAATTGAAGTACCTATAGTCATACCTACTGGTAGCATAGTGAAGTGTACCAAAATCCATAGAGATGTGCCTTTGACCATAGCCAAGACCGTATTCTTATCTAACCTAATCGAGTTTGAATTAGGAGAGCTAGATGTGATTCTAGGTATGGATTGGTTGGCCATGTTCAAAGCCAAAATAGATTGTGAGAAGCAGAAGGTTCACTTGAGGTCTAGCTTAGGCAAAGTAGTGTCGTATCATCGTTTTGGTAAACCTAAGAACATAGGGATTATCACGGCAATGGAACTCGTGAAGCTAGTCAGTAAAGGGAACCCAGTCTTCTTATGCAATGAGAGAAACCTAGAGCATATGACCAAAAATCAACCCGAGGACATTGCGGTAGTAAATGAGTTCCTCGATGTGTTTCCGGAAGAGATCCCGGGAATGCCTCCCAATCAACCTATTGACTTTACCATAGACTTAGTGCCTGGAACCGCGCCTATCTCGAAAGCACCATATCGAATGGCTCCAGCAGAAATGAATGAGTTGAAAGGCCAATTGGAGGATCTGTTAGAGAAAGGTTACATTAGGCCAAGTGCATCGCCTTGGGGAGCACCAGCCTTGTTCGTGAAGAAGAAGGATGGAAGTATGAGGCTTTGTATAGACTACAGGGAGTTCAATAAGGTCACGATCAAGAATAAGTATCCTTTACCTAGGATAGAGGACCTATTTGACCAACTGAAAGGAGCAGGAATCTTTTCAAAGATCGATTTCAGGTTATCATCAATTGAGAATCGCTAATCACGATATACCAAAGACCGCATTCAGGATTAGATACGGACATTATGAGTTCACCATTATGCCTTTTGGGTTAACCAATGCACCTGCAATATTTATGGACTTAATGAACCGTGTGTTCCATGCCTATTTGGACAAGTTTGTTGTGGTTTTCATAGATGACATCCTGGTGTATTCGAAGAGTGAAGAGGATCACGCTGAACACTTGAGATCTGTGTTGAGTACACTGAGAGATAACCAGTTGTATGCCAAGTTCTCGAAGTGTGAATTTTGGTTGGAAAGGGTTGCATTTTTGGGACATTTTGTGTCTAAAGAAGGAGTGGCAGTAGACCCTGCTAAGATCAAAGTTGTTAGTGAATGGCCTACACCCAAGAGTGTGACTAACATTCGAAGTTTTCTAGGATTAGCTGGCTACTATAGACGCTTTTTGCAAGACTTCTCTAGAATAGTCAAGCCAATGACAACCTTGATGAAGAAGGAAGCAAAGTTTAAATGGAATGACTAGTGTGAGGAGGCGTTCCAAGAATTGAAGACGCGATTGAAAACCGCGCCGGTGTTAACCTTGCCAGATGAGAGTGGTACCTATGATGCCTCTAAGAATGGTTTAGGGTGTGTATTGATGCAGAACGGAAAGGTTATTGCGTATGCATCGAGGCAGTTGAAGCCATATGAATCCAATTACCCTACCCATGATTTAGAGCTAGCCGCCATAGTGTTCGCATTGAAGATATGGAGACACTGTCTGTATGGTGTGAAATGTAGGATATTCACGGATCATAAGAGTTTAAAGTAAATTTTCACACAGAAGGACTTGAATATGCGCCAACGAAGGTGGTTGGAGTTAATCAAGGACTATGATTTGGATATTCAGTACCATGAAGGAAAATCCAACATAGTTGCGGATGTCTTGAGTAGGAAATCAAGTCATAGTGTTAATGCGTTAATAGTTGCTAACGAGCTGTGTAAGGACATGCAGAGTTTGAACCTTGAAATAGTGAGTTGTGAAAGTCTTGAGGGAATTATGAATGCCTTAACTATCCAGCCATTAATATTTGATGAGATTAAGGAGAATCAGGCTGGTGATGTAAACTTGGAGCGAATCAAGGAAAAGATTTCGCAAGGAAAGGAATTAGATTTCAAGATCCATTATGATGGAAGTTTGAGGTACAAAGGCAGGTGGTGTGTGTCTCAAAAGTGTGGTAAATTGAAGGAGAAATTGATGAGAGAAGGGCACAATACGCCATATTCTGTGCACCCAGGTGGTGACAAGTTGTATAAGGATTTGAAAAAGATCTATTGGTGGCCAAGAATGAAGAACGAAGTGGCTGAATTTGTGGCTAGATGCCTGACTTGTCAGAAAGTTAAGATAGAACATAGGAGACCTCAAGGAAAGGTCCAACCTTTAGAGATTCCAAGCTGGAAATGGGACTGTATTTCAATGGACTTTGTCACTTGTTTGCCTAAGTCGAAAATCGGAAATGATACAATTTGGGTCGTGGTAGATAGGTTGACCAAGTCGGCAGTGTTCATACCAACGAAGGAAACCTGGAAAATGGAACAACTTGCTAAAGCTTACATTAAGAATGTTGTGAGGTTACATGGAGTTCCTAAGGATATCGTATCAGATAGAGATTCAAGGTTTCTTTCGAATTTCTGGAAAAGTGTGCAGAAGAGCTTTGGTACGACATTGAAAATGAGTACAGCCTTCCACCCAGCCACAGATGGATAAACTGAGAGAACCATCCAAACCCTTGAGGACATGCTTCGAGCATGCGTCATCGATTTCCAAGGAAGTTAGGAAGATAGCCTGGATTTGATTGAGTTTTCCTACAACAATAGCTATCATGCTAGTATAGGAATGGCACCATTTGAGGCCCTGTATGGACGGAAGTGTAGAAGTCCACTTTGTTGGAATGACATTAGTGAAACCGTAGTGTTGGGACCTCAAATGATAGAGGACACCATGAACCAAATCCGAACCATCGAATCAAAAATTCAAGCGGCGCAGGATCGCCAAAAGAGTTATGCAGACTTGAAACGTAGGGATGAAGAGTTCAACATAGGTGATAAGGTGTTTCTCAAAGTGTCACCAATGATAGGTGTCATGATATTTGGGAAGAAAGGGAAGTTAAGCCCTAAGTACATAGGCCCATATGAAATCTTAGAACGAATTGGAAAGGTAGCCTATAGACTAGCCTTGCCTATGGACTTTCATATAGTGCATAATGTGTTCCACATATCTCAGTTGAGGAAGTATGTTCCGGATAAGTCGCATGTGTTGCAACTGGAGACCATAGAATTACACCAAAGTTTAACTTTCGAGGAAAGACCTGTCAAAATCCTGGATAGTAAAGTGCGTAGTACACGTACTAAGGATGTGAAAATTGTCAAAGTATTGTGGGTCTAACCAAGAATCTGAGGAAGCAACTTGGGAAGCGGAGGACGAAATGAGAAAGAAATATCCCGAGCTTTTTTCAGAGGTTAGTTGAGTTACGGGGTCGTAACTCGTGTCTTCTAAGGGGGGTAGAGTGCGGTAGAATTTCGCGCTTTTTACCTTGTTTTACCCTATATTATGCTCAATTTAGTGCTTTCTATTGAATTTGCACTTATTATTGTCCTGTTTAATCATGTAAAGAGTACATCAACTGAAAATTTTTGCAAGTGAACGCATTAAAGTCTCACAAAGTCTCAAGTTTTGAGTTTGAATTTTATTTTCCGAACCCAAGTTTCGGGACGAAACTTCTTTTAAGTAGGGTAGACTGTAATACCTCGTATTTTTATAATAATTATAAATATATTTTATTATATTTATAAAGCATTTTACGATTTTTAGAATTTATTTCGCATTTAAATATTATTTAAATGTTTTAATTAATTAGAATATTTATTATTTTAATTAATTACGAAACGAATTTAATTTTCTAGTCGGGAATTTTAATAGGTCGCAAGTAATTTTAAAGGTTTGGGTTTTAAATGAAAAGTCCAACTCGTTTTATTAATCGAGCCCAATCAAAAGAATTTAATTCTAAGCTTAAGGCTAGCCCAATCATTTAAATGCTAAGCCCAATGTCAAACTTCCAAGCCTAGCCCACTAGGGATATGAGAGCCTATAAATAGGACTCTCCTCATTTAATGAACCCTTTTTTTTCATTAAGTCTTTCCTCTCTTGTTTACCCCTCACTCTTCCTCTCTCCTCTCTTGCTCGGCTCACCCGCACGCACAAGCACGAGCACTCGTGCCCTCGTGTGCTGCCATGCCCTCGTCCCTAGCCTTCATGTGCCGTTGTGCTCAGCGCACACCCCTTGCTCGCCCTCGCCCTCGCGTCAACGCCCAGCACTCCCTCACTCGCCCTCGCGCCCAGCGCCCAGCACTCCCTCACCCTCACACCCTCTCTCGCGCCCAGCGCCCTCGCCCATTCATCTCGCGCGCCCAGCGCGCTGCTGTGCCTGCTCCTCGTCCCGCTCGCGCGCGCACACGCACAAGGTGTGTGTGTGTGTGTGTTGCTTTGTTCCGTTCGTTCAATTCTTTCGCCCAATCACAATTTTTGTGGTTGTTCCGTGCTATAGGCCGGATTGGTATAATTCTCTTCTTCTTTACCTATTCTATTTCAATTCCGTAGTTTAAATTATATAATTATTATTGTTTTGAATAATTAAAATGATGGGAATCGGTTGTGAACACCGTATTTTGAGGATTTATATGTTTTGATTCATGAGGCGTATTTTAATTATTAAAGTATGAATTTTCAGATTTGTTTAGTGAATAAAGAATTGATTTTTGTGATGAATTGGTTTTATTGGGAAATTCAAGTTAGGGTTTTAACCTAGACCTAATGTGTCAATTGATTAGCATAATTAGGTGATTAATTTTATTATGATAATCGATTATGTTTTCAGATTTATAAAAAGGTCTAAAGTGTTGATTTTTATTGATTTTAAGGGTGGAAAAAGTATGTTTTCATACTAGTGATTAGTTTTACGAATTGAGACGATTATTTTATTAAAGAACGATTGAATTCTAATTATTTAACAAGGTTTTATATTTTATAAAGTTGCTGGAAATTTAATGAACATGGAAATAATTAAAGTTTCATTATTTTGATGATAGGAGGTGATTTCTAAGTAAGTGATCGTTTTGCAAAGTGGCCCCTACGCTTAGGTATTCAAGGTACGTACAAGTCTAGGGCGACCACACTTATTTGTCAAGGGACATTACATGATTGTTATTGATGTGAATTATATTTATGTGGACTTGGTGGATTCATATTTGTTTTGGTGAACGATCATGTGGATTATTATATTGGAAGTATTGATTTATTGGTTGAACAAGCATGTTGGGATTATTATGAGTATGGATTCCATTGTCAATCATGTTGTTCAATATCTATGCATGTATGGTTTGTTTCACATGCAAGGGATGAATTATTTATTGTTATGCTATTGTACGGGATGTCTAGCATACTTTTGAGCCAATTATTCGTACCACGTTGTACTATTTATTTTACCACATGTGAAGGGTTAGCTCACGTAAGCCACCGCACATGTAGGGTTCAGTTGGGAATATTTTATATGAAATGAATTAGGATTTGTCGTGCAAGGGCACAACCCTCATTTTAATAGGCATGATGTCGAATCTCACCTTTTGTGAGAAAGAACTTGGTAGTAATTTCACTACGTCTTGATTGATTGATCACAAGTCCTAAAGGATTAAAATGAGATTGTTTTGGTTGTCGTTTATTAATGTATGTATGTATGTATGTAAGTTCGTTGAGTCTCGAGTTCGCCTTTAATAAAATATTAATAAACGTAAAGTGCAACCAGAACAAGCTTCAAAACTCTTGGAACGTATATACCTTGAGTATGAACAATGGGGGGAGACTTGCCGGAAAGCTTGAATCTCCTACTAATGATACAAGGCGTTGTTTCATTCAATTTATGCGCTGGAATTCCGTCGGTGTGGCCGACACTCGGTATGGTCCGTTATTTATTATTTACTATGGTGTTTGGTGGGCTCCCAACACCCTTCCTTTATGGAACATCCTTTTGTCATGTTCGAAGCTTATTCTAATTAAATTGTGAGTCAAGAGTCGAGTCAAGAGTCGAGTCTTGTATTCATGATTTACGTGTTGATTAAAATGGCTTTTGCATGTTGATTAGTACTTAGTGAGTGATGCATGTTTATAGTTTTATTTCACTCTAGCCTTGTAAGTACTCAGCTTTTGCTGACTACGTGCTTTGTGTCTTTTGGTCATGGCCTTTGCCTTAATGACCCTATGATGATCCATCATTTGCACTTGCATTGTTAGGGAGTAGAATAATATAGCAGGTTTGTAGATCGAAGTACGATCGAAATCATGTGGCTTGGGATGATTGAGAGAGTTGCATTCTTTCGTACTTTAAAACTATTTTAAATACATTAATCATGTTTTGGGTTGTTGAATTTTAATACTTTGGTTTTTGGGCCGTTATGGTTCCAACTTGTAGGAGGCCTCAATAACTATTATTTATGTTGTTTGAAAGTTAGTTGACATTAATTTCCGCTGCGTAATTCTGGTACTAGCCTTAACCGTTATCACGGTGGCGGTAATACTTTAGTAATTCCTTTATTTTAAGTTGGAAAATGGTTTTATAAAAGCAAGGAATTATTAGGGTGTTACATTCTAAGCTAACGAAATCAAGGTAGATCTGAACATGTCGGTAGACAATTATAGAGGAACTACACATGGAGTTCTTGTTCGTGTTCGTGAGGCAAGTGGGCGTACGCGTATCGAATGTATGTTTTCATTTAGTTCGTGCTTTATTATAATTATAAAACTCATTTCCAGAAACCCTAAATTAATGATTTTTACGATCGAAAATAAATTAGATTAATTGGTTACATCTAAAAATTTGCTTAGGCGAGTAGGAGAATATGATTTCATGGTTATATGGCTCATTTAAAAATTCAAGGATTAAAATTTTGATTGAATTCGTTAATTTTAATCGCTCACCTAAACAAAATTTGATAATAAAAATATTAAATTCAATTTTTTGGAATATTTTATATTGTCGGATTGGTTTATCTAATGTATTCAAAAAAATATTGATTGGAATCGCTCGTTACTTTTGAAAAAAAGTTAGCCTAGATTTATAATTTTCATAAATTGGATTGTTGAAAAATTTAATTAATCACCCACTTTAATTATATTTCGTAATTTAAACAATTGGATTTGTTAATTTTATGAAATTTGAATCGTGCAAATAACGCCTAGGAAAAAAAATTGGATTGTTGTTTGGATTCGACTAGCAACCAATCGCATTTGTGTGAGGGATGTTGTCAACATGCGTGTGCGCCGTTCACGGCATGGCCTTGCCCCATGGCTTTGTGTGCGCACGTGCGAGGAGACGAGGCACGCATACAAGGCAGCGTGGCATGTGCCCTGCCACCTTCCTTGTGTTGCGAGTGCAAGTGTTGTGCGAGGCCTTCGGGAAAGCACGCCTTGATGCATCGCAGAAGGCCCCATCGACGCGACAGGCCAGCGAGGGAGCTAACGAGCCAATGTCTGTTGGGCAATGGCGCGGCGTAGCAGCAACGAGCAATAGCTCACGTATAAGCCGCGTGGCATCGCCCATCCATTGTTGTGCAAGGTGGGGCCTGGCGGCCTACGTCTTGTGCGGCAGGGGTGTAGCACATCCCGACGATGGGTTGGGCGCAAGCCAAGCCCACGTTGCATCATTTTGTGTGTTTATTCTTAGTTTTTAATTCAAGGCCTTATTTTTGCACGTAGCGGCTAACTTTGGAATTTTAAATATTTTATTTTATTTTGCTTGGGTCGGCCCATGAGTTTTAATATTAAAAATTAAAAGTTCAAACGATATTGGTTTAAGCGGGGGCCTTTTAATGAAATTATTGAAATTAATTACCCCCTCCGTCCTGAAATACGTGCTACGCTTTCCTTATAAAGCTGTCCGGATTATTTGTACTGTTTCTATAAATGGTAAAATTTTATTAATATTATATCAACTACCCCCATCGCATGTCACTTTGTGGTCTCATGCACCCTCCCCCTACCTCCTTACCCCCTTTAAAAAGTTGACACGTATCCCTATCCATATTAAAAAAAACCCCACTATCAACTACCATCTAATTAAATAATAAGTCAATTACTTTGTATTAATCTATGTGCCGGTCCAAATAATATTGAGTTTAAAATTTCCTTCAAAATCAAGCTCATGAAGAAATCTTCGAACCTAAGATAATAGGTTTCCGCCAAAGCGATGTGCTATTTTAATATTATTAGATAGTAAGGCATCCCAAAGGAGCACGTTGATTGTGGTTGCAACTCAAGCAATATTGGTACATATTGTGGCAAAGGAATAAGTTATGGCATTAACTTGTTAACCAAGAGTAGTTTGGAATTACTATAAATTGGGTTTGGCTTACCTACAATATTCAAAGGATTAAGACAAGTCAAAGCATGCTTAGGACTTAGAGAATTTTAGGGTCTTGGATTCATTTTCATTAATTTTGGACTATGTATTTTTTGCATGAATAAAATATTTTTAAAGCATTAGTGACTGCATGTATGCTTTTATTTCAAGTTATCAAAGTATGATAAATGTTTATTCTTTTCCATTTCATTTTTTAGAATTATTCATTTTGCTTTTATTGCGTTTCGGATAATAGAACAACAATATTTCCTCGATCAATTGGTAGAAAGTTTTGAGAGAAATTCTCAAAACAAAGGAGAATGGGAGTGTATCTTAGATGCAACATTTTCTTATATCTTCATGGTTGTTTTCAACTAAAAGGTTGAACGGTAGACCGATTGGACCTTGTATATTCAAAGTACTGGGTAGTTTTGGTATAATGAAGTATTGAGTTAAAGGCTCACGTATTACAAGTGGTTAACAACCCATTTCCTTTTGATATAATGAATTAGATTCATTGAATGTGATCATTCAAAATGAATAAAAGGAAAGATACTTTGTAAGTATAAAAAAGTAAGAAGATCAAAGAAAGAGTAAGATCTTTTGGACTATAAGAAAAGGTGCTGGAAGGGATAGGAAATAGAAACAAAAGAAATTTATTTAAAGGTCTATTTCTACCTAGAAGTTTCTGTTAAAGAGAAACGACTTATCAAATAAATCTCCTATGGTATTGGATTACCGTTTGAGGTCTTAACTCTTGTTAAGAACTCAAATTTGGAATCTAAGTCCGGTTATTGACCTACAAGTGGGAAATGAAGTAAAAGTGTGCTACATTAGCTGTAGGGTCATCTTGTTTGTTTTAAAGTCCTTGAAAAGGCTGAAACTTAATGGCATTATGTTCAATTAATCATCATAAACAATTTTCTTTTTTGACTCAGAAGACATTCAAAATAAACAAAAACAATCGTTGAATGTTTTTTTGAACGAAATCATCATTTATGAGTTGAGTCATATGATTGATTAATAAACAAGCAAATCTCTTAACATTGAATCAAGTCTTGAACATGTGACCTCTAATTTGTAAACCAAACAATTAACCACTAATCTAAATCAAGTTATATGCCATCTTTTCATAACAAAATATATTAAAAGGCGTTGATAAGCAAGCCCATGTAGCCCATGTGTCACATGGCACTCACACTAATCTCATTTCAATATTCCATGTCATACACAATTATTTAAAAAGGTTATATATGTGTGGTAGAAGTCTTGAACCCGTGACCTCTAATTTGTAAACCAAACCACAAATCTAAATCAAATTATATGTCATCTTTTCATAACAAAATATAATAAATGACAATTTAATAATTACGTAGTACTGAATTTATTTAAAAATTTTATCCGTGTAATAACCCGGGGCATCGCCCAGACCCAAATACTAGTAATATTCAAATGTGCCGCTTTACGTAGAAGTGGCACATTAGTAAGCTTTTTTTTAAAAAAAACAAATCAATAGTTAAATGTGTCACTTTTAAAGAAAGCGACACATTAAAGAGACGCATGTGAAGTTTTTTCTATCAGTAATTGGTGGAGAACAAAGAGATGAATCGATGAATGTAAAACTGCTTTGGACGGTAAAGATAAAAACGAAGTCGAAAATCACTTTTGAATGGCATAAGAGAAGGTGGGTCGTCAACAGGTATAGAAGGCGCTTGCCTCAGGGGTGACTACAACTTGTACATTTTCTTACCCTCATTAATGTTTGTTTAGCACATGTCAAAAAAGAAAAGAAAAAAAAGGAACATCTGTTTCATTCAAATAGCATTACAACAGGAGAATTTACCGAAAAATAATATTAATTTTATACCATTAATAGACTAAAGTATCTACGCATCCCTCCTAGAGCCACTGACAGTCAACAGAGTACGTCAATATCATATTTTGCCTCTATTCCCTGAGTGTCTTCAATTGTAAAATATTTTCAAGACACACCAAGTATGAGGCAGTGAAAGCTCAATGATCAGTAAAAGGTAATCAACTTTTGTCAGCGAGCAAACATGTAACGTTTGTAGCTTCAGTACGTCGTATGTATGACCTCCTATCAACAATCTCTGAATCAAGAAGATTCATAAATTAGGAAAAGGACTCTAAGACTGCTTCTTTGCTGCCAGGTATATACCAGAAACTATAGCAGCCCCTGCAACTGCTACTCCAAAAGCTGCCAGGACCTTCACAGCTGACAGGACAGGCCGACTTGTTGGAATTTCCAAAAGTTCATTAACCTACAACTCAGAAGACAAAACCAGTTAAAACTTAAAATTCAATTTATGAACAACCAATCACTCAAGTGATGCTTTTACATATATATGAATTTCACAAAATATAAATTGCAACTATGTGGTGTGTACAGTTAAAGAGAAACCCGAGGGTCTTTTCACGAGTTTTGTTTACTTCTGACTTATTGGGGATAAGGTCACATGTTTAGGCGTTTAGCATCATTATAAAGCATGTATCATAGTGTTTTTCATGAAGCTAAGACCGACTATTGTGACTTTTGTTTTCTTCTTCTTTTTCCTTTTATTTTGGACTCTTAGGCCCACTTTCTATTGATAAGGATTAATAGGATGTGGTCCAAAAGACAATAATAACATAAAAAAAAGAAGCTTCCAACGTAAAATAAAAAAAGAGAGAATTTCAAAGAAGCACAAAAAAGCACGCTTCGTGCGCTTCTTCCAAAACGCTTTGCCTAGGCCTAATTAAGCGTTTTGCTCTAGCGCTTGAGCGCGCTTTTTTAAACACTGCATACATCAAAAGACCTCCAATCCAATCTTATTTCTGCGGTATCTAGGTATTAGCCAAATCCATGACATAGGGCCTCTCATGTACACAGTCACCTTCTCTTGCCAAGCAGTCTGCAACGCCATTTAACCGAAGCCTGATAGTGCACTTGACTAGAATTTTTCCTAATATCCCCTTTAGTGAGAATAAGAAAAAACTCCATGGTCCACCTTTTGGCAGATCACAACATTCATTGAACAGCGTACAATTGGACTACTGGAGTCTGTTTTTAAAAATTAGGAATTCCAACCATATCATTGGTATGCGGCAAAAGAAAATGTGTTTTATGCTTTTATTATGGATGGATTGTTGCGTTAGTTTCTAAATGGTCGCTACTATCTTTTACTCGTATTTACGAAATTTTGAGTAGTTTGCTAATCATAAACCCAATCGAAGAAAATTTTACTCAAGTATGCATTTGTATTAGATTATGCGTATACTATCATGTATGCATTTTTTAAATCTTACACTCATCAACCGTAACCGGACAATTTAAGTTATGGTCAAGAGGTTGTTGATCCAAACCAAAAACGACCCACCCTGGAGAATGAACCGAACCTGAAATCACTTGACGTGAAACCGACCAGACAGACTTTACTCCAGGTGTAATAAATACTAATTATCGTTAAAGATGCAAACAATCAAATAAGAAGGGACACTAGTAATTGTGATTATTGTATAATAACTACACCAAACAGCAACAAGGTGTCCCACGAATGGAAAGGTTTAAAAGGCCAAAATGAGATTAAGCAATCAGCTCGACCCCACATATGTTAAGACTTTTGAAAACAGATATTGAAATGGAAAAATGTTAAACAGGGAGCATTATTTGGTGGCAAAAGTACTACTCCGTACCTAAAAGAAACTTTAAAAAATGATGCTATCGTGGAAAAGAATAAATCAACATGAACTAAACAGGAAAACCAGCTTATCAAGATTTCTTCAACATCCTTAATTGATTAAATGACAATATGCACATGACCAACTGCATGTTTGGTCAGGTCAATGACTTCATCAATCATTATGTATAGACCTCAAGTTCTCTCACACCAGAACTTTAATTATAATCCATAAAAATAGTCAAGGGCGTCAAGTCACATGAAGGACAATTAACTTTCAGCATCATTTAAACCAAGTTGATAAAAATCTGATAGTCACTGACCTCAACAGGCTGCTCCCAGTTCATTTTTATACCCTTTAGATGACCCTTCCCAACAACTGCAACCACTGAAGTATGCTCCCTCGCAACTCGCAATAACGTAGATGACATATACCTAGGCCATGCAGAATTCCAGTGGATTATAAGCAGCTTGACAAAGAAATTAGATATAAAGATCATAATGCCTACGATCTACCAAAAGTTTTGCATTCGCTAAATGGAAGTGGAGAAACCATGTGAATCTTTTTCACAAGTTTCTCTAAGCTTTACCAGAGAAGTGATGTGAATTAAGCAAATTCTCAAAGGAAAACCCGGACACTTCTTTCATAAACACTCACCTCAAAATGTCACATGAATATCTAGCTACTCCTAGCCTCCTAGGGCAAAAGTCCAAAACAAATAAACAGGGAACATGAGAGTAACTTTAAACTTTAATCTAATTTCTATGATACAAAATTGCAGAGTATCATTCATTAATGTGCACAATGTACATATGAATTAATAAACCGACAAGATCACCAGACTGGGAAGAGAAAGCATGACGGTAATTACTTCTAGCTTTTACAGGTAAGAAAACTATTTAAAGAACAAAAATACAAAGTACAATACAGAAATAAGAGAAAACTAACCTATCTCGCTCATTCACAAGTGTCTCCATCATTGTGGGGAACTCCTTGCTCATCTCTTGAATCACCAAAGTCAACATATCGACATCATCCATTTCCTTTAACTGGACAAATGTACAACATATCAAACCTCAAAGCAATATTAAAAATACATTTTAAAAAATGAAATTTTGACAGGAAGCCATTTGATTATAAAGAAACCTTACCATTCTATTTAAGTCATCTGGGCCTGGAAGAAATACTGCTTGGAAGAGGAAAGAGTAAAGCAATTTTATTTTATGCCAAAGCGGCATTTTACCCCACGTCCGTCGTATTGTAACCTAGATCCAACATGCAACAACATTAATCATTCAGCCAACTTACAGAGCATTAAATTTTGTGACAGTGTTGAAAGAAAAACCTGAATATAGCACTTCTTGTTTAAAAATAAAAAAACAAAAGAAAATAAAAAAACAAACAAACATGGTACATAATCAGGGGCAATCGGAAAAATGGCTCCCAATATAGCAGAAATACACACCCATCAAGATCTGCAGCATATGTCGCCATGGTCATGGCCTAAACCTATTGACAATATTTGAATCAACTGTAATACAAACTCGGTGCCAGTACCCAAGGTTTCTTCAGATACTGAACAAAGTTCAGAAGTCCAAGACTCCAAGCACATTGACTCAACACCTTCTATAGCTTGTTAGCTTCTTTCAAAACACATCCCTGTAGCTCAGGCCAAAATCAGGTTTGTTCAGTTTGAGGACCTTACTATCTAACTTCCTAACCCCAAAATCAGGTTGGGTCAGCCAGTTTGGTACACTCAGCACACAGCACAGAGTGGAATCATTACAACACCTACACCATAAAAGAATTTTAGGCTTCTGCTTCTGACACTCATTTATATTTAAAATGGAATGGCACTACCACTGATTTACCTATTTTATATAGAGTTTTTAATCCCGTCCCTCATTGATTAATTCCGCTCGTCTGAGCAATTTTTTAAACGAATGTGCTCCTTGTAGTGTGTTTGTAACTTCACGTTTATTATTGTAGGAATTAGCCTATTTGAATGCATTTCCTACTCATTTGGACTACTACAAGGGATGATGGACTTTTGAGAGCAAGAACATTGAGTTGGAAAAGTATTTAAAAGCAAATAGTGAAAGAAGTAGAAAAATGACTCTTGTCCACTCTTTCGATCATAACTAAGTTTTACAAATCCAAATGCAATCCTTCCAATCGGGTTAGATTCTATACTTCAAGAACTTTCCAACGACTGTTCACTTCCCGAGGTTTCGACGAGAAACGAAGTAGTTATGATGTTTCAAGGATAGTTTTTCAGTTGTGCTGCAGTTCCGGCCAGATCGCACGGTCCATGACGCAGAACTCGAGTTTTCGCTCTTTCTTTTATTTCTTTTAGTTGTTGCCTATACATACAAGTTGGAAAGCACACAAAAAAAACCATCTTTTGTTTTATCTTAGTTATGACCTAGTTTATTCAAACAGATTTATTCTAATTTTAATATAATTATGCATTGATTTCATATCATTGTGTTTTATTAATTACGTGTGAGTAGTTTAATTCTAGGTTTTAGGTGATCTATGAATGCATGAAAGGGGTTAGATTTAGATGGATTAATTGTTTATTGGTATTACTATTGCCCTATTATTTGCTTTTTATTGATTTCCAATTGATACTCGCGAGGTTAGGTTGATTAGTTTTCGTGAACTTTTGGTTATGCGCCGAGAGGTAGAATTGTAGAAACCATAGTTAGACTTACGATAATAGGTGGAACTAAACTAGTAAATTGCGAGAGCTGCTAGATTGGTTTTCTAAGGGCGACATACATTCGAGAGAACATGTTTACCCTAAATAGTATTTCCACGTTATTTGTTATTTGATTCTGGTTTTGGTTTTGACCCCGATCTGCATTCGTAGTGACCCTTTTCCCTAGACCTTTTTATTATTGATTTATTCATTTATTATTCTCGTTATTAATTTGTACTTGTAACCCACAAAATTGGTTACCTTTGATTTAGTTTCTCTTGATTGATAGTTGTAAGAAAGTTGTTTCTCTGTGGATACGAACTCTACTTCCATACCTATATTTTAGTCGGTGAACATTAGGTTTATCTTTGTTAGGAGTACGAATGCTATTGATTTGATTTTGAATCTGACATCTACAAGAAGATTAAAGATTAAAAAAAACTTTGTACACACAAGATTCAAGACGGTTAACAATACTCCCAAACCAAGGCTCACTGATTACTCACATCCAAACTTGGGTGCACTGCCAAAGATATTCATGCCCACCAACTGAGAACTTCAAGATTGCATCAGCTTTAACAAGTATGACTGAACGCAATCAATTTGGTGGGGATAAGGACGAAGACCAAATCTTCACCTTCAGTATTACATGCAGTATTGTTCTACAATCAAACAGAAGGAGACTATGGAGATGCTTTTTCCTTTTTCCTCGAGGGATAAAGCAAAATTGTGGGTCAACAGTTTAGATAGATAGAGAATTCATGGCACCTTTCCTTCGCATGCTTCCTTGCATGGACGGAAATTACAAACCGGAAACCTTTAGCCCTGGCTTTCTGTCAAGAATATTTCCACTTGAAAAGACCGCAAGACTTCGTAGTCAAATCATTGACATCACCCAACATGTTGATGAAATACTATATGAGGTGTAGCCGTGTGGGTTATGCAATTGTGGTTCTTGGTTCAACAACTCAAAAATGGTCTAGGTAATGAGTCTCGCCTTATATTAGATTTTGCTGCTAGTGGGAGATTTATGGAGCTCGAATCATCAAAGGCGTACAAGGTGATCGAGGAGATGGTCATTCACGATGCACAATATGGGAATCCTACAAGCCTTGCCAATAGGGTGGAAGACATGATATTTCTCTGTTGACTTTACATCATAGGTTGGACAACATGCATGTCTTCATCCCATCACAAACTCAACCAATGAGTGTTGTTGTTAGACCTGGAAATGTCTGACCCGACCCGATAACGCGACTTGAACCCATCCTGAAGTTATTGAGAGAAACTCGAACCCGACCGTAACTGAACGACCTGAATTGGACCTGACTCATTTTTCAAGTTATGTATTAATAAGTTTTACATTATTTCTGATATTTTTATACACCCCGAAATTGAACCAAAACTAAACTCGAACCCGACTCACTGACCCAAACCTAGTTGTTGTCATGACAAGTCAACCACAACAAACCCCAATCCCGAACCCTATGTTCAACCCTATGCTTGTTGAGATGATAAATACAATGCTACAAATGAAGAAACAACTTCAAGCTAAGGATGGACAGATTGATGCTCTTGTTGCCCACAACCAGATGATCTATACTCAGGTGGCTCAAATGGCTACTTATCTTGCAAACAGGGCATTTTGTTCTTCATAACAAGTCAAGAGAGAGACGGCCAATGCAATTGTTCTTCATAGTGGTTAACAATATGATGGACCACCAATGCCTACACATGAAAACCTGGGGTATTCAAGAGTAATGAGCATGAGAAAGAGGTTGAAGGGGTAGTCCCTGAAAAGCACGCACCGGTTTAAAAGGAGAAGAAAGTTGAGATACAAATTCCACCCATCCAACTTCCCTTCCCTAACCGTCAACTCAAGAACAAGCTAGACAAACAGTATGGTAAGTTCTTGGAAGTGGTCAAGAATCTAATTTAATTACTAAGGACTTGCCTATGCTAAATTCGCGAAAGACGAGCATTTAGTGAGGTGGAGACCGTTGCATTTACCAAAGAGTGTAATGCCTTATTACAACAATCTACCCTAGTTGAACTGAGAGTTTCTCTAGGTGCTAGTATTAATTTCATTCCCTTATTTGTTGGTACAAAATAACATGGGTGATTTAAAAGTTACCAACATCATTCTGCAAATGGCGGCCAATCTGTGAAATATCCTGTAAATTTTTTATTCCCGTAGACTTTGTTGTGCTAGACATGGAGGAAAAGCGGATTTCTATTATCCTAGGTAGACCTTTTCTTCATACCCCAGGGTGGTCATCAGGGACGAATACATAATGTTTTTAACTTTTATCTACTCGTAATATTATATCGAGTAGTAACGCTCCGTTTTTTAAACATATAAAAAAATGTGTATTTTCTATGTATATTATAGTTGAAGGTAAAGAAATTTTTTGTTAAACAAACTACGAAGTAATAGAAAATATTTAAAGACCAAAAATGAAATGTAACTAAACAAAAAAAAATTCAAAAATATATGAATTGAAAGTGGAGTATAAAAGGAAAAAAATAAAGAGAAAAGAAAGAGGCTTAATAAAGAGACGGGAATCAAACCCAAGATCTTTCCCTCCTTCCCATACATAGACCGCTTTATCAAAACTGATATGACCGCTATGCCAGCTATACATTTCATTTATTTAGTTGTTAGATATACTTCTTATGACAATGCTCTTTCGGTTTTTGATCGGGGAAGGGGAGTGACCATAGACGTTAAGAACGAGAAACTCACCTCAAATGAAGGGAAGACAGGGTTACATTCAACTTAACCCACGTTGTTAAAGGTGGTGAAGGGAAGACAGGGTTACATTCAACTTAACCCA
Organism: Spinacia oleracea; assembly: GCF_020520425.1. Lineage (NCBI taxonomy): Eukaryota > Viridiplantae > Streptophyta > Magnoliopsida > Caryophyllales > Amaranthaceae > Spinacia > Spinacia oleracea. The sequence goes on from NC_079490.1 coordinate 97,974,045, forward strand.
CGTTGTTAAAGGTTCTATGACTTAGGAGTAATGTTGTTGGATAGATGTGATTGATGTTTTTGTCGGTGATAATTTTCCTCTATACCCACCTCTATAGATCCTTTGGAGGATGTGCTTGTTTTGAAAGATTTTGCAGGTGGCGGTGACCATAGCATTGACTCGTTGGTGGAGAATTTTAGTAGAGAAAAACTTGGCAATTTTGCAAGCGAAGAGGCGGAAACGTCCGTTGATAGTGGGTGACACGTTCATGACTGTGGTCGTGGTTTTCCCCTTCTTGTTTTCTCCTCAAAAAGTATTTATTGTTTTTATTTTGAATTTATAACTTAGAGAGGAGAGAAAGCGTGTATCTTACAACTATTTGAGCTAACAAAGTGTATATATATGCTAGCTACAAGGTGGTCAAGATGAGCAAAAATTTGAATTTCGATGAAATTGAGTCCTCACCAAAGCCATCGGGCGCGCTGGCACTTGTAAATTGGTACTTAGAAAAACTTTTGAGAGAAAAAGAAGTTCCTCAACCTATGGGTTAGGCGGAATTTTGGTTGAAAATGAACCGGGCGGACGAGTGGAGAAACTCTCCCGATCAGGCAAGTAAAAACGCCCCGCCTGATGGGTTGGCAAAGCGGCCCGATCGGGCATGCAGCAACAGGAAAAAAAATTAAATAAATATATATATTATTTTCTTTCTCGGTCGTTGTTGCATGCTCAATAGTTTATGGACTCGAACCAAAGCCTCATTCATTGCCTACTCTTACCGCTTGTGCCAATGAGGATATTGTCCGATTTAACTTGGGGGGAAAGATTTGAACATTCGATAAGTTTCTCACCCTTCCCATAGTTTTTATTTTAAATTTTTATGTGTTTAGTAGTACAGCTTTTTGTCTTATTGCTTTCAAGTGTAGTTATTTTTTCAAAAAAAATAAAAAATACGGTGTTGGTTGATGAGATTGAGACAATTACTTCATTAGGCCTTATTAGTTCCAAGAATTTGATAATTTGAGGTGATATGACAGGCTTGCATTGTTAATAGACCGACCCTAACATGATTTTAGTTGCATTGACCCCTTGTAGAGGTCAAATCCGTCCCACTTTGTATGTGCATAGGACTTGAACTGTGTTAGCCATGAGATTTTGAGCCTAATGATTCTTTCTTGTGTGTTGAATACCTGATGTTCAATTGATCTTGATTTTGGCTTGAGACTATGATTAGTTTAACACACGTGTATTTTGCGCATGATGAAAGGTCATTCTTTATGTAGCCTTTCGAATTAGATACATTTATTCCTACTTTTTCATACCCATACTTTTTCATGATCAACTCCACAAAAGTGTCCCTTATTAACTTCATTGGTTACTTGTGGGAGCTATCTGGTGTTCGTTATGATTCATTTTGGTTGGATGATTGGCACACTAAAGCAATGGTTATGTTCAAGGTTATATGTTGGGTTGATAATTTAGAAAACATGTAATTATTTGTTGGCACCAAAGCTTGTAATACTTAGTAACTTTTGTTATTTATTTCACATCAAAAAAAAAAAGAATTAATAAAAAATATTGAAAAAGAAAAAAGAAAATCACAAAAATAGGTTGTTTATTGCATTTGTAGTATAAAAAACAAGAAAAGTGGTTGAAGAAACATTGTCGAAGTTATTAGTTATTACTAGGTTCTTCCCTTTGGTTATGGTTTGATATTGTTCGAGTTTTATGATTTGATGGAGATGATTGTTGGCATCACTATGTTTTTACTTATGGTTCGTTGTTGCTCCCCTAGTTGGACCTTACTCGAGACATCGTGAGTTATTCAATCATCATCTCATATTCTCATGTGCATACCTTGTGACCTTTGCTTAATAGCTATACACGTTGAATTGTAACTAGGAGGTCTTGATGAGTTGTTTTTTATGCATACTCGCTTGAATTTGGACCCTGGGTTATAAACTGTTTTCTTATGATCTTGGGGTGAAGTGATTGTTCATTGTCTCACTGATGTTGTTTGCTTAGAGACAAGTAAAGATTTATTACGATAATTGGTTTTTAATTTATTACAGTCACTTTGTGAACAATAAAGGCCACGATGTATGTAAAAGAGTTCTAAAAAGATATTGTTGTTTTAGGTCTACACTAATATCACTGTGGACTGGTCCACGCAAGAATAACCATAATTTTAGAAACATATATACATTTTGTTAATGGATATTAGCGGGCACAAATGAGTTAGACCCTATTTTTATGAGTTGAATTTTACTCAATTGAACTGAATTGACTATTATTGAACTGAAATAAATAATAAATAACATATGACAAATACTAAATAATTAATAAAATAATAAGTAACCAATAATCAGTAATAACTAACACTCCGTAAGAAACAACGGCGGAGCTAGTGGGGGGTGGAGGCAGCTGCCCCTACAAGACAAAAAAAATGGTTATATACAATTAGCAAAATAAGTTTGGCAGCAAGTACGGCTGTAGTGGTGATGTGTTTGTCCCTCTATCTATGCTTGATGTTCATCAGGTCCAAGGTCCGACCCTTCAAGGCTGCAGCTTAGTTGTGTTTTTTCCCCTTTTCAATATTCTTTACCTACTAATTTCCTATGTGTTCTCATTTTTCTCTTACTTTTGTCAGAATTCTTTGGAAATTCCATATTATTAACACGTCTTTTTATCTAGTAACTATTTAGCCAACCCCCCCGCCCCCCCCCCCCCCCCCCCCCCCCCCCCCCCCCCTCAACCCAACCCAAACCCCACCCACCAATATAATTTTCTGCCTCCGCCAAATAGATGGTGAGGTATTATTTTTTTGAAAAGTAGATAGTGGAGTATTTACTTTAATGCAATGTAAGAGAGTGGGACACTCACTTTATGGTAGTTTAAAAGGGATGTATTAAAATAATTGTGGAGCCTTTCCCAAATTAGAAGTGTAAAAGCTAATCTTGGACAAATGAAAATAAAAAGTGTAAAACTAATATGGGACGGAAGGAGTAATAAAAGGAGTAATAATAATAATAATAATAATAATAATAATAATAGTAATAATAGTAATAATAGAAGAAATAAATACGAGTATTCAAATAATAATAAGTTTGAATTAAATTTAACTGAACTGGATTTTACTTTACTTCATTGAACTAAACTGGAAAATAAGGCCCGGAAATGAAAATAAACCAAAAAGAACAAGGCCTTAGTTGGCTATTCCACTTTCTAGGTATGAGCTAAGTTGGTATTTGAGGAGGAAGAGGGTCTTACACGGGGACAAGTTGCTAGTGCTTCTGGAGTACATGAAGAAAGATTTAACTTTAGATCAAGAGAAAGTAGGCTTGGAGGAGGTGATGGCAATACAAGTGGGGTTACTACACAAAGGCAGACCATAAGACAAGAAAAGGAAGAAGAAGAAGAAGAAGAATACGACGATGAAGGCTATCAATCACTGGATGGAGATGATTTGGAGGGTGATGTTGTTTTTATAGTTGAAGATGATGATATAATATGATTAAATCAAGCCATATCCTTTTGATATTATCAATGAAGCTAGCTTTGTTTACTTTGTAGCATCTTTATTTCCTAATGCATGATAAAAGACGATGTTTTATGTTGTTTATAGTAGAATGCATGAAATGCAGATCTTCTGTAGAACAATTATGTGTTTTTTTATAGTCTATTTTAGTGAGATGTGTATGAATATGAGTGAAGAAACGTTTATTTCATAAAAAATGCGCCTCACTTCAATGAGGCACGCGCCTTATGCCTGCGCCTTGCGCCTAGGCACCGGGACCCCTATCGCCTTATTGCGCCTTGCGCCTTTTTATACACTGGCTTCAACAAGAGAGGAATAAAGTTCCCTTACTCAGAAGCAATGGAACTAATGAAAACTGCTAAAGACTGCATAATAAAATTCACATTTATAAACAATCATACATTCTGGAACAAAATTGACCGGCACTAATCTTACTTGAACAGGTCGATCGCCAAGTACCACCTTGCAGCCATGCTTCATTGCTTCTTCAAATGCTACTCGGAACTCAGAGCCAGGGAGAACTTCAAGTTTATCAGCAATCTAAAACAAGAAGTGAAAAAGCCAATGTATGAAGCCAATGCTAAATCAAATTGAAGCTAAAGACATGTAGGAAATGACACGTGTCTTTCTCGGTGTTTCTTTTGGTATATAGTTTTATTAATAAAATGTACGATGGAAGTAGAAGATGTGAGTAATACACAAAGTCAAATTGGAACAAGTGAAAGAAAATACGAAGGGAGTATTAAACAAAGACAGATAGGCCTAAGAAAAGTACAAGTGTAAAAGCTCTATGAAAAAGTGCAAAATACTCCGGCATAAATAGAAAAAACATAGCATTTGGCTCGCTGAAAATTTGTTAGGGAAGAAAAAGCACAGGTGTGAGAAAAGCATATTCCAATATTTAGAACCTTAAAACTCTTAAACGACAAGGCACTACGACTTACCTAAAAAATAAAGACATTAGTTTATCCAAGTAGATTTGTAGCATTTTCCATTATCCTCAGTGTATAAAAAAGCGCAAGGCGCACTAAAGCGATAAGATCCTGGAGCCTAAGCGCAAACCCAAGGTGCGCGCGCATCGAAGTGAAGCGCATTTTTTTAAATTAAAGGTTTTTTACTATTATGCATATATATCTGACTAAAACAGAGTATTTAAACAACAAAAATATATGAACATCATACTTGCTTCCTTATTATTCTTTGTTTTAACAAAAATAAAGCATATAACATAGTGTTTATCATGCACTATCTACTAGGAAACAAATATACTATAAACATTGCCCGTTGTTGTCTTCTTCTTTCCTTCTTTTTCCTTCTCTTTTGGACTCTTGACCCACTTTCTATTGCTATAAATTAATAGGGTGTGGTCTAGAACTAGTAACAACCTAAGAAAAGAAGATTCCGACATAAAATAAAAACAAAAAGAAGAATTTCGATGAAGAGGAGAAAAGCACACTTCAGGTGCTTCCAAAACACTTCGCTTAGGACTGATTAAGCGCTTTGCCCTAGCACTTTACGGCTTCAGCGCTTAAGCACACTTTTTTATACACTTATTATCCCTAAATGCACACCACTAAGCATATCCAAACACCACAACAAGCTAAACGATGACTATGGTTGCATACTAACATACAATCTAATTTTCCAAGAACTAAAACAAAAAACTTTCCAGACAAAAATTGCATTGATAGTTCGGTCCCCTGTACCAAAACATCAAGAAATCCCTAGGTACCTATATCAAGTAAAGAAACTTTACAAGATCTAAACTCCACAAATCAAGCACATCTAGGACTTTGCTAAAGAAATATGTATTGCATCTGTTTCTAAATAGTTACATTATTTTGACTTTTGACACTATACACTCATCTCACTTATCTTACTTTAATCATAATTTCTACTCAAAAATAAAAAGAAATATTACTCCCTCCGTCCCAGATTAGTTGTTACACTTTCCTTTTTCGTCCATCCCAGATTAGTTGTTACACTTCTAAATTAGGAATGACCCCACAATTATTATATTGTCTCTCTCTTCCCACTAAATCTTTTTTTGTCCCCACACCCTCTCTCATTCAATTAAAAAAATACCCCACTAACTCCTATCACATCCACTTTTTCAATAAAATAATAATTGATAACCACACTACTACTTATCGCATTAAACTGTGTGCCCAGGAGAGTGTAACAACTATTCTGGGATAGAGGGAGTATTATGTAAAATGTTATTGGTTTTTGTCTCAATATATATTTTAAATATATCAACTTTTTATAATTTTTACTCATACAAAATTATTAATGTTCTTGGTCATAGTTAAAATGAGAGTCAGAACAACACAACTATTTTGAAACGGATGAAGTATTTTGCAGACAACAAATTGGATAATCTGAATTGTGGTAAGTAGTTAAAATTACAAGGTTTCTATTGAAACCAACTATTCCCACTAAAGGCTAACTCTAGCAGAGTTCCTTGTACGTTATTTAGGGCCATGGATTGAATTTAGATATGTATATCGTATAAGAATAAAGTTGAAATTGAGATAATGGCAAATATGTACATAGCTGAAGTATGCGGTCTCTGCAAGGAGGAAAAGAAAAATGCAAAACTTAAGCATGTTTTTAGAATGTAGTCCTTTGTTTTCTGAAGAACTGAAATTGCAAAACAAACTGGGTAATTTGACAAGGAAAAAACACAAGTTTTACATCGTTACAGAATAAACAACACACAATATACTGCAAATGCTATGAGTCAAATCCCTTTCAGAAAATGCATACCTTTGCTAGAAACCAACTGTAGATTATTCCAAAAACATTCTGCTTTTTCTTCCATGAGTCTATCATTTCAGTCATGGTTGGTACCTGTGAGTAAATGAGAGATTTATGCTGTCATTAGCACACAGTGTCACAACAAATTCCAGCATCCGCAGCTTTTAATTTTCTTTTTGGAGAGGGGAGGGGGGGACAATATAATGAAGAAAATGTTACGGCTCCAGTACTCCACATGCATGATCTCAGCCCTGACCCATTTGAACACCTCTTGCAAGGTCGTTACTGCTCACTTATTCTAAGAACCTCAGAGTGTGTTTGACACGGTTGTCAAGAACTATCCTCCACAGTCCATCACTCTATCCTTCAGGATCTAATTTCGTATACTCCACAATATAATGAAGAAAATGTTACGGCTCCAGTACTCCACATGCATGATCTCAGCCCTGACCCATTTGAACACCTCTTGCAAGGTCGTTACTGCTCACTTATTCTAAGAACCTCAGAGTGTGTTTGACACGGTTGTCAAGAACTATCCTCCACAGTCGATCACTCTATCCTTCAGGATCTAATTTCGTATAGATGTGGCCCATAATTAGTCCACTGACCCATCAACACCTTGAATTGCTTCTATTCTATGGTTTGGACAAATGAATAATCTACCAAATATGCGATGCGTGAACTTAAACATCTATTCATTAGTAGATCATCACTTATGGCTCTTTATGGTTCATTTATCATGATCACTTACTTGGAGTAACACCTCTATGGCTTTATCCCTCATCTTACGGATATAAAGGTACGAGGTTGGGACACAAGTACGAGTAAAAGTGAAAGAGCATGTGAACAAATAGCAGTTTAAAGTGATAAGAAAAGCATACGTGATCCTCTGCCGGTGAATTGCATTTTTTGGGTGTCTATGTGGCTCGGACCAAGGCAACTAGACATTGACATGGATATGGATATCAGAGGCATTGATCCAGATGACAAGATACTGATTAGAGCTAGCAAAAGTTGACCCAAGTATCCAACCCAATAATAAAGGGTTGGGTCAAGATTTTCAACCCGTTTAATTAAATGGGTCAACCCAACTCAACCCATTGTTGAAATTTTAACCCGGAAAACTCAACCCGTTTATAAATGGGTTGACCTGATTCTGACCTAACCCAACCCGTTGCCAGCTCTCTAATACTACTAATACTACCGACATTGAAAAGAACTTAAATTAACAATCCAGGAAAATGGTAGATTAGGTTACAAACTCCAAACATGTAACCAGGGACAAAAACAATAAACACCTTCGACTTGTCAATGTCTAGTGAATGGAAAAGAATATTCGCAAGATCATTTGGTTTACTCGTTCAACTTCTTTGGAACTCTTATCTTGTTATTTTTGTGAAAATCAAACCATTTTTCCAATTGAAACATTTTGGAAGAAGTTAGTATTAATGGCATGGTACACAAACATACATAGATTCATCCATGAAAAAAGCACCTACACACATACATAGAATCTTCCACAAAAATTATGGAAGAAGGTGGATCTAGGACTTAATTGATGTACCTTTGTGAACAGAAATTAAGTTTTTCTAGTTGTGCAATTTGTTTTCATTGAGGTCGATTGTCTTTAACATACTTTGCGCACTTAAATCAATCGACCAGATAAGATCCAATCTTTATTTCAAGATTACCAGATACGCACAAAGTCCGATTAACATACAATTCAATAATTGTATTATTAACCGTGGTTCTAGAGACTAGCCAACAATTACCTGTGATCCTAGTGACTTATAGTGGTCCAAAGTCCAGACTCCTGACTCTGGATGAGGTTGTAGCTGGCTTAACCTTCCTGAGGGCACCCGGTTAGTCCAAATGCTAAGGGAATTGAGGAAACATCAGGCTGTTACCCAAGTAGCGCAAAAATAAAGTCGTGCTGCAGCCACCCACAGTTTCTCATTAAAGCAATATGAGCACAGTTGCTCATAAAAGCAATACAGTCAGAACTCAGAAGAGTTCAAATGGCGCCCCCTCTCTCTTAGCAGCTTGAAGATTTGACTAATACATAGCTATGTATGTGCCTTTCAAGTGTCATATGACTTATACCAGCCACAATCTATCCGTAGTGTGGACCATTTATTTTCCTCATGCTTAACCTTGAGTTAGGAAGCTAGGTATTACTAAAGATGCGCTACCTGTGCCTCTAAACAAGAAAGAAAAAAAAAGATATCACTACAAAGAAACTGCCAAAACAAGATAACTCACCATCTAGGATGCTCGGGCTCGGGTACGCTTGTCCAACTCGGGTACGGGTCCAAAGGTCGGACCTGAATGTTTTTTAAATCAAGGACTCAGGGACACGTTTTAGAAGTGTCCAAAATTTAGAAACGGACTCGGGGACACGGCAACAACAACAACAACAACAACAAAGACTTAGTCCCAAAATGATTTGGGGTCGGCTAACATGAATCGTCGTAGGAGATCGTCATTGTCACCAATCAAACCAGAAAGGAGGAGGTAAAAAGAAAAAAGCAAGGAAGAGAAGGTGGAATTAATAAAAGTAACATAAGAGAAAATTGTATATATATTATAGAAGAAATATTGTAAGAGAATTTAAATATTTATATTAATTCGTATAAATATAATATGAAAGTATTATTTTTGTGATTATAGAATAAAATTTAAAAGTAAATGTTTTGAAAGTTGAAACTACGGAGTAGTAAATTAAAAAAAAAAATCACGTGATCTCTTTTCCCAAAATAAAATTGGTTTAGAAGTCAAAAAGAACGAATATCAAAACTTATTAAAAAAATAAAAATTTACCTAAAATTATACTAGGACCACCTGTTTACTTATACAGTTATCCCACGTTATTATTTTAAAAAGAGATGAGTAGTAGACAGTTGTTCCTTACTTGTCCCACACCTACTCTTACTTATTTTTTTTTTTTAAAAAGAAAATCTAAGTTTTTTTTAATTTTAACAACGAACTTATCGACTTCCATGGAGGTCGCTTCCATGGAGTCTGTCTGCAGCATCCAAGAGTATCAAACCCTGCCGGAGAATATTCCTGGTGAGCTCGCAATTCTCAGGTGACCAAAATCCCTAAGTTCTCGGTCTCCGTATCCCTGATTTAAGGCCTCTATTTTAGATCTGGGTTTCCAAAACCCTAAAAAGACGAGTCCATTTTCCCCATGGTGAGTCCGGTCCGGATTCCGTGTCCGCACCCGCGTCGTGTCGTGTCGACACCGGTACGGCGGGGTGGTAGGATGAGTCCGAGCATCCTAGCTCACCATTACTGACTAGCCCTGCTAACTGTTGCTGATTACCTAATCTTGTCAACTAGCCTAGCCTAGCCTAGCAATATAATTTGGACAATTGTCTACAAAAAGCTTCAATTTACATGTCATGAAACAACAAATATAAAAGTAAGTACACTAAGAGCGTGAGCAATGGTGAGTTTGTGGTTACTCACAACCTTGTCTCCCCTCTTTGTGAGTAAGCTTACCCATGGGATGGAAATGTAGTGACTGTCAGGTAACCGACATCCTCGGCCCACGAGCCATGTTCCAATAGGAAGCAAGCAGAAAGTGACACTTGTCACCTAGTTTGGGCTTTTCTGCCACTTGCTCTCTCAGAATATTATTATTGTAACGTTACAACACCAATAGAGATTGGTGGCAACCACACCATTGTAGAAAAATAAAAGAGATAACTCATAATAGTGACTCAAGATATTGAACAATGATGTGGAAGATGATGCGGAAGAGAGATAATTTTATGCACGGTTGTGGACTTGTGGGCAAACTCACCATTGCACATGCTCTAAGCAGATTATCTATCAAAGGCTCTGGGAAAATTGCAAAGTTCCAGAGACCAGTGTGACCTTTGTTATAAAGTAAGTATATAACACATTACAAAGACCAAAGTCCCCCTTGCAAGTTGCAAACAAAGGGGATATAAAATAAAAGCCTAACATCAGTCATGCAGAACTTTAAAAGGCTGCTATTAAGTCTTGGAAGCAATGCAGAATATGGTGTTGCCAGCCAGAAACCCCCAAACATGACAAAAGGTACCAACAAGCATAAAGGTAGAAAAGATTAAGGGCACTGACCTTTAAATCTTTAAGGGTAAGTATAGACACTCGACTTGAACAAAGCTCCAAAAAAACAACCTAAAACCATCCAAAGCACAGCAAAAATAAGACTTAAAAGCATTCATAAAATCAACCGAATACATAATGATAACTGAAGCAGGCGTCTGAATTGCTAAACAACAAACTAAAGTTATAATACAGTGATAGAGAAGCACCTCCGGTTTCAAGAAACTGATTACAGCTTGAACCTCTCTGCACGAATCCTGCAACAACAAATTAAAACATGCTTCAACCCTGCCTCTAAATTGAAAAAGAAGAAATTAATGTATTTTTTGTAATATATCACCTAGAATAAAAATTGACGACTGCATGAAAAGCATACTCCGAGATAGGAAAGTGGCTGTCCTATTTCAACACACCTACTTAAGCATAAAATTTCCCCTATGGGCCCTCACTGGTAAATTGGACTCTCAAGATCCAAAGTCAAGCCATTTTTATCAACAACGTGAGAAAAAACAACTCAAACAATAACCCACCCAATGCTTTTATCTTATATTTTCAAATAGTTATATTATTATTGGTAAATAAGAGCAAACAACCATAAAATTTACCTCAAAGCTGATTCTATTGAAACAAATTGGAGCTTCTTTAATTGTAGATGAGTATGATATCCCTCATCCAAACTTAGAATTCATGCAACTGATATTTGTAAAGTGAAAAGAACAAGGATTTAACTGAGAAATTTGCCGTTTTTGATGCACGGGTGACTGGGTGGGACTCAAGGTCAAAACCAACTCATAATACAACACCAAAAATGCGCAATGTAATTCACTCCGCCGTGTCAAACACATTTATTTTCCAAGTAAAAAAAAAGGAGAAAAGAAAAAATCAAAACTTATTTGTTTTCCAAATAATTGATATAAACAGATACACCACCCACTAGACATTATGATAAAGCATTGGTGATTCGTAATTGGGGCAGAATCATTACCCTCGTTGGTAATTGAGGCTCTCGAAATCTAATCCCAAGACATTGTTTCAACATTTCATATTTCATATTTCATCCTTAAATGATGATATTGTTGGTAAGAACAACAAACCATCATGTATAATCATATTTTCTGACTGATCCAGCAATTCAATCAAAAAAAATAGCAGTGAAGTGTTAAAATTAAATCATCACACCTTAAAATGTCAAATAAAATTCCCAACAACTAAAACAATGTTCGAATCATCACAATCAATTAATTAATTCCACGGAAAACAATAATCCAACTCAACACTAATTCAAGCCAATTAATTAACAACAAACATATTCAAGAACCCGGAAAAACAGTAATACAAGCCAATTAATTAACTACCTCAGACACATGAGCAGTTCCGACGACATAAACGTCGCAAATTTCACCGTCGCCATTGTTGCACGACAAAACAACAACATTTCTTGAAAGCTCTTCAGGAAGAGATCTATTTTCCGATTCTTCGCCGCCGCCAACGCCACCTTCACTCTCACTTTCCCTTCCACTAATTCTCTCTCCTCCATCAGCAGACCTATCATCACTATCAATTGCGATCAAATTAGGGTCGTTGCCGTGAATCGGCGATAGTGGTTCCTCATTCGGCGGATTCTGAACGTTGACGAAATCATCGATTACACTGCCGGAGAGATTCGCCGGAGAATCAGAGTCCATTCTTCTCCGGTGGACGGCAGAGAGAGAGAGTTCCCGGCGTTGGATGCGAAGGCGTACGGCGGAGGCGCCGGTGGAGGTTGGTGAACTGCGAAGCTGAGATTTGATGGTAACGTTGAGAGGAAGGCGGGTTCTTGAGGTGATGGAGTCGTGCGGGTTGAACAGGTTAGCCGGACGAGTCAAACGATTCATAAAAACTGACGAAAGAGGCGAAGTGATTTCACCAAAGTGCTATCGATTTCCTTCAATAATGTTTGAAGATTCGTAAATTATCAAACTTCGTTACTTTTTCACTTTAACGTTTACGTCAAGTATGTAAGCCGGTCTAAATTATTTTTATAAAATCAATAATAAACCGTTATCTGAAATAATGGTTTAAAGGGGTAAATCGCTATCTGAAATAGCGGCTTATGTATTTAATGAACCGTCATTTCAGGTAACGGTTAACATAACACAACAAAATCAAATCAGAAGAAGTTAGAGAGCTCTTACAAAACCGCGCGGTTTTATTTTAAAGCAAACAGTTCGCGGTTTATACCATTGAACCGCCAATTCAAATGGCGGTTTGTTTTAAAACAAAACCGTCATTTCGATTGGCGGTTGTAAGCTGAACCGGGAAAAAAAATACTTTTCTTTCTTCCATGCTGACGTCGACGGTATGGAGGGAAATAAGTTAGAAATGAAGGAAATAATGTCCTTAGTCCAAATATGCATTCAATGCTAAATCTAATAAATGCGGTTCATTATTAATTAAACAAGTTAATAAATTCAGTGAGATCAAGTGAGCTGAATGCCTATCTAGAGGCCGCTTCAGTTCAAGTGGAATTAATAATATTAATCCACAACTTACTCTTGACTGAACACGTAGGGTCACACAAATAGTACGTGAACGGATCAAGTATTTAAGTGAATATTTTATTCATTAAATACTCCATTTACGAACATTCGGAAACGACGGATCTCGGTTCCAGTGGGAGCTGAAATCGTCAAAAAGAAAAAATATAGAATGCTTCGGAAATGATGATATTACCGGAAACGGAAATATGGATCATGACGAAAATATAAATATTATCCAAGTCGTAGATGTTGCAGGAAACGAAAACATGGTTCGTATCGGAAAATATTATCGGAATCGGAAATATTGCCGGAATCGGAAATATTGCCGGAAACGGAAATATTACTGGAATCGAAAATATTGTCGGAATGGGAATCAATTCTAGAAACGGAAATATTAACGGAAACGTAAATATTTGTTCGAATCGGAAATAAATTCTGGAATCGGAAAACGAATCGGAAGCGCGACGTGCGAATGCTCGACGAACGAACTTGCGAGACGCAAGGCCCAGCGCCGAGCAAGCCCGCGCGGAGCAGCCACACTTGGGCCGAGCAAGGTAGCAGCGCCCAGCGCATGGGCCGCGTGCTGTTGCTGGACACCAAGCGCGCTTGGGCCGAAGCAAGGCAGCAGCGCCCAGCGTGGGCCGCGTGCTGTTGCGAGACGCCAAGCTCAGCGCAGCAACGTGGACTTAGGCCACACGCTGCAAGGGCTTGGTCGGCCGGTTGCTTGCGAGCTAAGAAATCTTGTGTTTTCCTAAATCTACTAACTGTAGACACCTACTTTTGTCCCCATTCCCGAAAGGGAAGGTTCGATGATGAGAACACAAATCTCCACTTGGCAACGCATCTCCTATAAAATAACGAATCTCAATCACCCTTTTCATTTCTGCCAAAACTGCTATTTATGGAAACCTGCTAAAGATAGTAACTGCCGTAAAAGGTAGTTGTTAAAAGTGGCAAAGTCATAAAAGATAGAAACCTGTCAGAATTAGGTGTTGCACTTTAACATAAATCCTAAAAGAGATAGAATTTGCATTCCTAGTATAATTCAAAAATAAGAGTTACGTATTAATTAAATTCCTAACGAACCTAGAGTTCGTAACGGGCCCAGACGCATTCCGTCATAAGTTAATACGCACTAAAAGACTCGGATAAAGTCTCGAAAGCTCCGTGTTCTTAGAGTCCAAATCTGACAAAGAACTCGGCCCAGATCCCATTTTCAACGCCTGGTTCTGCGCGCCGAAATCTTCGGCGCCCAGCCCTGGGCGCTGAAAATGCTTGGGGTCGTTTTATCTCCGGATTCTTTTTGGATTCGTATCCTAAAATCTATCTTTCCACACACTCTTTTCCTATAAATACAGCCTAAAACAGACGTGAAAAAGAACACACAATTCCGTAACCTGAGTATTGACTCTAGCCTTAAGCCTAGCCTCACGCTGCGAAATCGGTCCGGCGTTCTGTCGCAATCGACCCAAAAGTCGAACATAACGCATCCTGCCCCTTGTAGCTGATGAATTAAGCCTAAATACTGGAATATTGCTTGGAAACCCGAGATTCGTTAAATAAAAGGAGAAATAGCAAAGCCAAGTGGTTAGTTTTCTGAGAACCGTAACGCACCTATCAAAGGTGCGTTGTAATGTGTCCCTCATATGATTTAATCGCTTTCATCACCCTTTTATAAAATTGTCAAACTATTAACTTGATTGATCTATCACGCCTAATAAGATAATACCTTGGACAATTGAATTATCATGCTAGGTACCTTAAATCAATCTAAATAAGATAATCACGATCGATTTAGTATTATGTGTTGCATATTGCTAAAATCAATTCAGAATAGTTTAATAGTTTAACGCATGTCCCTTCAATTATTTATGCTGAGCTAATAAGGATAACCTGCCTCTGGAGTTATCGATGAGCACTCCTCTCGGTAGTTACAGTCCCCCGAACTCTCAATCTCTGCCCTGCGGGTGTACGTTGAGCGATCCCCACACCAGGGATCACAAGGGAACCTATGGCCGTCGTGGTCGAACATAATTGCACTCCCTTTATGTCACGATAACCGGGTTTTGTCAGTTTTTCTCATTGTCGTTAAAAACTGAATGGCGACTCCTATATTACTAGTCGATTGGGTGTAAACTCACAGGAAATCCAATTACACTTGATCTGACAACGTCACGCCCACGAGGGACGAGGTCACGCATTAGCCTCGTGCTTTTTCGACCCCCTCACAGTGGCGACTCCACTGGGGAACGTTAATGAAATACTCATGCTCGTAGGTAATCAAAATAGCCGAAGGGTGAAACGATCCTACTCTGCGTTTATTTCCTTATCAAGTTGGGACGACCTGAAAATCAGCATATTAATGTGAACGGACAGAACCGCATAACGAATCTTGGCTCCCTTGGTGTGTTTCATCTCGGGAGTTGGGACTAAGGATACCCATCGCCACTCGGGGGGTGCATACGCTTCAAATGTTGTCCACTCGGCACTTTCGCTAGTAGTACACCTGTCCCAAACCCAATCGCTCGCCCACTAGGTCCCTCTCATTGGTGCATGCCTCCTTGGCTTACATCGTGATTGGCCTCTTGGGACGAAATTCGTCTGTTGAATGCACTACCTCGACCGGGGCATGTGTTGGATCTACGATAGAAGCGGTACCAAGCCGGCGCAAATATTACCCATAGAAGCCTATCATAAACTACGTGACATATTATTTTCTACTTCATGTTGTAATGCTAGTTATGTGTAGCGAATTATGTGATTGTGTTGTAATTGTGTGTGACAAATAATACCGGAAAATCAACGACCCTAAAAACTGCCCAAACATTCATAAACACCGATTGGCCAAAGAGTTATGCCAAAATACGTGTTCCGCAGCCCCGGGCGATCGCCACAAAAATAAGCGACGCCTAGGTTGACCTGTAACGGATCCCACAATGCTGCACAACGCGTAAAGGACGCTATTAGGCAAGCACGCAAAATTAAGTCGTACGAAAAAAGGATAGATGAACAGAATACGAGTACCAGTCATGGACGCATTTTCAACGCCCTTGGCTGGGCGCCAATTATTTTCTACGCCCCTGCTAGGCGCTGAAGTTGCTGCCTGGCCTTTTGGTCAGGCACAACAGCCTCGGTGCCCGCGCATAAAATATACGTAGCAATAAAAAAAATTCGCAACAAATTTGCTACGAGGACGTATGAAAAAAGGCACTCGATTCTAAGAACGACTTATAAAATGAAAAACTCCTTGTGTCGTTGTTAGGCTTCCTATAACGACAATGTTCGGCACCAAAACCGAGCATGCTAATTAAAATAACCTTGAATGTCACACGGGCAAATGTTTCAAAAATCCAAAGAATGACCAATAGAAGAGCCAAAAGTGTACCAACAAAAGCGAGAATAGAAAACCAATAGAAAGAGTCAGAAGTCTAGACTAAGTAATGCTTAACTTCGGGCCTAAACTTTAGCTTGTCTTATGCATAGGGCTGGTTCTGCCACTTGGCGTCGATCTGAAAAGCAAAGGTTAGTGCGTCTCGAAGCTACATCACCAACACAAGGTTTAGTAACTCCAAGCTCCATCCGTCATTCCCCCTTTCAAGGATCTCCTCTTCTCCAACCTCGATTCGCACCCTCAAACACGTCCATGGAAGAATTACGAGACCAAATGGTCCAAATGACCCAACTTATGAACCAATTGAGAATGGAAAACGAATCCTTAGCAGCTGCGCAAGCCAAAAATGACCTCGATAACGAGAAGAAGATCGAAAAAATGGTTCTGCAGCAAACCATGGGGAGCAAGTATTTCTCCCTCGATCCTAAACCTTTTCCCGGCAAACTACCGGAAAAGTTCAGTTCATCTGACTTACCAAAGTTCAAAGCCACAGATAATCCCCGTGATCATATCTTGAGCTTTGTGAATGCCATGAACTTGAAAGGTGTGGACAAGTCCATGTATCTGCCTGCCTTTCCTTTGTCATTGGAACCTGTGCCACTCAAATGGTACTACCACCAGGACCCTAAGCTCTTCCCCACTTGGGAGGACTTTGTCAATGTCTTCGTCAAGCAATACTCGTCGAACATGGATTTTCAAGTCACCATGCGCGAGCTGGAAGTCCTCTTCCAAAAGAAAAATGAAGGTTTCACGACCTATTTTGCTAGATGGAGAGACCAAGCGGCCCAACTAATCAATAGGCCTCCTGAAACTGAATTGGTCCAAAAATTCATTGACAACCTAGACCCAGCTTATAAACAACACCTTAGGTACTTGGGCCTTGATACCTTCAAAAGGGTTTATGATGTAGGAATAAAGATCGAGGATGACCTTGCAAAAACAGTACAAAGCAAGCCTGCAAACAAAAGTAACACCTACAACAGGGGCCACACGCCTCAAGCCCAAGAGGTCCACGCCTTAGAGGAAACCCCAACCCGAAGAGCCCTGGAAGGTGGACCCGAGATCGAAAGTTTGCCCCACTCGGGTCGACTCTGGTACAAGCCTTCTAAAGACTAACCAATCAAGGAAAGCTAAGGCCCATAGGCCCCACACCTGACCCTTCATTCAAAAGTAAATATTGGGTCGAGGGCACCTATTGCAAATTCCATCAAGGAAATGGGCATGACACTGAGCACTGCTGGAATCTAAAAAACACAATCCAGGATATGATAGAGGATGAAATAATACCTCTCCGTAACGTTGGCAAACCCAACAACAACAAGAGCCCACTCGGTTCTTGTCACATCTCTCTCGACCAACCAGAAAATAAGGACTTTGACCCTACGGTGTATATCACGCCTCAAGGTGCACCACTCACCGTGGTCCCTATGGATCAAATCGAGAGAGAAGTGTGCGGTGTGTGGGATAATGATGCTGAAGATGTCTACCTGTCTCAAGTGTCGGGCCAGGACCTCTTTACTGAAACTTGGCCCGGGCATGCTCCCGTTGACACCACCGCTCAAGAGTCCGAAGTTGACAATCTCACTCGGTCCGGAAGGGTATACCAACAGGATATTCGCCCACCCCCTATGGACGACATCCAGTCAGACAGACTCCTGAAAACGTGCGGCACACCACCGTCGCAGAAGTCATCGAAAATCCTCTCTTGAAGCAACTAAAAAGAACTAAAGCCGAGATTACCATCTCGGATCTCATGTGCACTTCAAAGGAACATCGTGAAAAACTCATTCGCTCACTTGACCTCATCTCAGTCCCTACGGACATCACACCTGACTCGTTGGTTAACCACGTCACAAGAGATGTTGAGGAAAATGCAATAGTTTTTACTGACAAAGACTTACCTAAAGAAGGAGGCGCCCACAACAAGGCCCTCTATCTAGTGGTTAGATGCAAAGGACAAAACATCCCCCTAGCACTCTTAGATAACGGTTCAACGGTAACTGTTTGCCCATTGCGAACCGCCCATTGCTTGGGGCTAGGAAGCGATGACTTCCAAACCTCCACGCAAGGAGTACGAGCTTATGATAACTCTCGAAGGCCTGTGTTGGGAAAAATCAACCTCACAATACAAACCGGGCCCGTGGCACGTACCACGGAGTTTCAAATAATCGACATCAAGCCCACTTTCAACCTCCTCTTAGGACGCCCTTGGCTCCATGACTTAGGAGGTGTGGCTCCTACCCTGCATCAAATGGTTAAGCTTAACCATAACGGGGTAATTCTGGAAATACGCGCCCCTCCTCTCGACGTCAGCTGTACTATGGTTGGAACGGCCGACACTGCGGAAGACCTTTACGGTTTTCAAGTGGATGAAGCCATCCAATTCATTGAGGACTATAATTTAGCATTTCTAGATCCGCGTGCATCCCGGGTCATCCCTAAAATATTGCTAGCTCAGGGCTATTTCCCGGGAACTCCATTGGGCATAAGGAAGAAGAACTACACCCAAAAAATCTACTCCCTTTGGCCTAGGCTATGAACCAACAGAGGAAGATATTGCTGATCACTTGTCTAGGCTACGCCTTAAGCCAGCCAAGACAAAACGAGCCACCCTCCTTTCCCCATATCAAAGAACCCTTAACGGTATGTTTGTCCGGGAAGGAGAAGAACACCCATGCTGTGACTTCCCTGAACCCTTCGTTCAGAATGTCCTGCTAAAGCCCGGATTCGAAATTTTCCATGACTGTCATACTTTGGATGAGGCACCCCACCTCACCAAGACTGAAACCGCTGAAATATTGGACAACCAAGCTCTATGGACATTGTTTAACGAATCGAAGCCTATGGAGGACGAGACTGTGATGACTACCCTAGCTCTACAAGATGAAAGTTTCGATCCAACTCG
The DNA here is from genome assembly GCF_020520425.1 of Spinacia oleracea. Taxonomy (NCBI): domain Eukaryota; kingdom Viridiplantae; phylum Streptophyta; class Magnoliopsida; order Caryophyllales; family Amaranthaceae; genus Spinacia; species Spinacia oleracea. The sequence goes on from NC_079490.1 coordinate 97,993,232, forward strand.
GTTAATCACTCCTACATCAACACTAGAAGAGGCCGAGAACAGATGGGTGAAGACATGTCAGTGGGTCAACGCAAAGGGATTAGAGTTTAAGATGAGTACAGGCGAAGGACCAAAGTTCTACGAGACTAAACCCAAGGCTTGAGCCGTAGAAAGCACTTTAGCAAAACGCCTATTAGTTCTTTAGATGATAGAAAGAATAAAACCCCAGACATGGTCCTAAGACCCCCCTAGAATATCGATTAATTTATTTCAGTGTGTTTTCCTTACTTTCCAAATTAATAAAGGCGTAAGATTTCTCCTAAAATATTATTATAACACTAAACAAGCACTAATCATATTTGCAAATATAAAATCAAAAAATATAAGGAAGCGGCCCACTTTAGGCCCAATAGCAAGGCCCACTCGGTCTTGAATCGTGACATCAAAACCAATTCTCGAAATCCACAAAATAAACCGTACCATCCCCTTCATATCTCCAAGACATAAAGGTTAACCCGTGCAATCATAAAAGTCAACCCATGCAACCCAAAGAAAACAAAGGAATCAAATCCAAAACAAATGCAAATGTTGCTTAAAAAGAAAATTAATAAAACGTAACCCCACCATACCCTTCATTAACAACACGCACCTCAACCCACCCAAAAAGCCTACGCAAAGATCTTCATATCTTCCGCACCCTAACTCCATTTTCAAAGCCGTTTCGAGTCACGAATAGAAAAAATTAATCCGGACGAAAATGCGTCTAACGCTAACAGTCCAAAAAGCTTCCAAAATAGCGTCAAAATTGATTCCTGACGAACAAAGAGTAAAACAAAACAAAGAAAAAGAAATAAATGCAAGAACATGTCAAGGAAAAGAAGCAACGCGCCAAGAAACTTGCCCCAGAATCATTTTCAGCGCCCAGGGCTGGGCGCCGAAATCTTTAACGCCCCAGCCTGGGCGCTGAATCTCTCTGCTTGCCGACTTTTGCCCAGAAGTGCTCATCATTTTATCCGCACATACACGGAAAAATAACGAACACTTGGGGGGTACAGCACGTATACGTACCACAAAAAAAAACACATGAAAAAATGATGTGCAAAATACGTGTACTCAAAAATAAAATGTACTCAAAAAATAAAAACAATGTTTTGTTTTTCGGCAAAGCAACAGATTAAAATAAATAATAAACTTCACTTATTCTACCGTTTCAAATAATATGTTTCCATCTCAGAATATACTTATCGAATTCGGCATCCTAGAATCTATTCTAGCTAGAACTACGCTCGACCTGATTCTAAGTTAAAGTTATTTAACAAGGATACGTAGGCAATCCTATTTATGGATTCGGTCCAATCAAATAAAAAAATATAATGCGCATAAGTGTTGGAAATGAAAAAAGAGAGAAACAAAACGAAAACAAGAAAAACAAAATCACGCCTTTATTAATATTTGAAAATCATAAGAAGGAAAACAAAGTGCTAAGGAATGAAAAACAAACACAACTGAAAAAAAACAAAGGGCACCTACACCCTAACAAGAACTACACTACTTGAGTTCTTTCGGATCATCAAATAAAGTTTTGTAGAGGGCAATGTTCGCAAGGTCCACTTCCACAGGCTTCTGCGCTGCCCCTATATCAATCTCCATAAGAACAGGCTCCTTGACACTAACTTCCAAGGACGCCAAGGCCTCAGAAACATTTTCAGTTTGAACAGCTATAGCCCGCTCAGCCTCAAGGGCACAAACAATGGTAGGGGAAGGATTATCAACATCAATTGGATTAGCCACTGGTTTTGCTAGGGGCTGAACTTTCCTAACCCATACATTATTCCGGCGACGATCTCTGCGAGAGCTTGCATTTCTTTTGTGAACAACAGGTCCCTTCATGTTAGGCACCTTTTTAGGCCTAGAACTGGAACGGGGAGGAACTTCCTTTCGCTTTCGACCAGGACGAGCTTTTACAGTATTAATACCATGGTCACGAGGATTAGCAGGATCACGGCTCTCATACTTAGCCCTACCTCGAGGTATCAAAAGCTCAGCCGGCTCTTCATTTCGAGCCTTAATTCTCACAGCTTTATCATCGGAACTCATCCACAACTTGTAGTTTTCAGAAAGACCCACAAAGCCATCGGTGGCCACGGTCCAACGCAGGAGGCCACCATAATACTTAGCCCACGCTTGAACCCGTGCTTCAGAAAAGACCGCTACTTTAGGTGGTACCGTATCGGAAAACGGGATAGTCTGCCTTAAGCCGTAGTGTCGCATGACTCGGTAATGAAAGATGTAAATGGGCCGAGATAACCCCAACAAAGAAACATAAACTAATGCCTCGGAACCCCCCGTCATATTAATCAAACCCCACCACGGTACCACCCACTTAATAGAGCATATGCCATGAGTAAAATAGGAGGCCCACTCGTCCTTCGTTCTGGCCTTGGTGCAAATACTTTCGGTTACCCAAGGCTATAGGGCGATAACGTTTAGGATCGGCGGGAGCTTCTAAAAGCCTGAGTCGTTCCATGAGCCAAATCTGCAAAAAAACGGGTACGATCAGAAAAATAATAATGCCTGGGACGCACTTTCAACGCCCAGGACCAGGCGCCAGAATATACGACGCCCAGCCCTGGGCGCTGAAAATCAGATCCAGGCAGGGGCAAACGAAAAGAATAAAAAATAAATATATGTGCGCAAATAAACGATCGATTACCTGCAGCAATAGGGGGCTCCCCTTAAAAATTTTAGACTTGGCATCCTTCTTTAACTCATCCGCACTCAGCAAGGTCTCGGCAACAACCAACGGCATAATGGAATAACAACTCTCCATCTGGCTGATCAAGGGGAACAACCTTATGTCACCGAACTCGCCATTATTATTCGACAGTAAATAGTGGTTCAACAAGCAGAATACAAATGCTCGAATATTCAATTTCTGTTCGGTCATATTCTTACTAGGTCTAAAATGGTGTTTTACAAGCTTTGCCAAATTAACCTTATCACCCACAACGATCTCAGCAAGCATGTTAGCATCTAGTCCTAGGAAATCCCCTATGGTTGTTTTACCCTCTTCAACAGTGCCAGGGGTAGTAGGAGTAGCATTGGTAGGATAACCAAGGATCGCGGCAAACTCATCTGGCAGAGGGCATACTTCATTGCCCCGAAAAACAAAAACATGGTGATCAGAATCCCAAAAGTCTAGGGCCGCATACAGAAAGTTATAATCAATATTAATTTGTTGTAAGCCTAAGAATGCCTCTAAGTGGTATCCTTTCAAAAAAGCCTTTTCTGTGGGATTAAGGGCTCTTAGCCAACGCCTAACAACTCGTTGGAGGGGGAAAGGAGGAATCGACATGGCAAGAATAGGAAAGAGTAAAAGCTAGGCAATTGCGAGAGAAAGGAAGATGGAGAGTGGTGAAAAAGAAAGACGTACTTGACCCCTATATATACACGAAAGCATCAAGTGACATCCTGATCCCATTCGGAAACGTGTTAAGAAATCCGGAATTAAGAAAAGAAAACTGTTGAAATAGCATTTCCAGCGCCCAAGGCTGGGCGCCGAAATTATTAACGCCTTGCCAGGGGCGCCGGAAATCTAGTCCAAGACCCGGACCCTTCAAAACGCGGAGCAGGAAAGGACTTAAAATCGTACGAGGCCCTGTTGTAATCAAGATCAAGCCCAAGGCACCGTTAGAGCCCGAATAGTGAAAACAAATGTTAAAGCTTGTCGAAACTTAGACTCATCTCAAGGAAAAAATATATGTACATTTTGATAAGGCGATATAGAAAAAATAAACAAAGTCATTCTTCGAAACACAAAAAAAATCAAGTCGTTGGTTTCTTAAATTAAAAAGCGTTTATTTGTCAAAAGATCAAACCGGGCCAAAGTGAGCTCGATGTATTAATTGTTGAAAACTGAAGCACTTTGTCACCTGGAAAATGAAGTCGCACTCCACGACTTCATCAAAGTAGCATACCACTACAAAAATCGCTCGCACTTACGAGCACGATCCCAAACACGATCAAGGACATTACAAAATGCGTATCCCCAAGGAACCTCTTTGACAAGAAACAACCGTCAAGCACGAATGCTTGGGGGCTCGAAAGAAAATATATATTTCAAAAGAGAGCATGCAAAGATAAAACAATATTCCCAGACTATGCTGTACGAAGTCCCGTGTTTGGATAATCTCAAAAGATAAAACCGGATTACGACCTCAAGACAAAGGTCGCCGTCAATACTTATACATAGTCCCCTAATCAAGGACCCAGGTAGTGGCAAAATTGGGCCGTAAAGACCAGCTCAAAACCATGAAAGATGATGACCACGAGACAATGGTCCGTCTAAGCACGCTATCAACCCACATTCAGGTTGCAACTAAATCCGAGCATCCCTTGAAAGAATTCGCTCTTACAAGAATGAATAAAAAGAAAATTTCAAAAGAAATCCCAAGAACAAATGAAATAGGGACTTGCCCACCTCAATCGGGCAAGATCGCGCCACGAACCGCGCGGGTCCCAAATCGAAAAGACGAATTCAGGCTCGCCATCTTCAGCCGGCGGGGTCTACGTCACAAACCGCGTAGGTCCTTATTTTCAAAACATCAAAACAGATTCGTCCACTTCTATCGGACGGGGCATCCACCCTTAGCGGACAGGCTCGCCCACCTTCAGCGGGCGGGGTCTGCGTCACTAACCGCGCAGGTCCTCAGTTTTCGAAAATGAAATCTTCAAAAAACACAAAACAGGCTCGCCATCTTCAGCCGGCGGGGTCTACGTCACAAACCGCGTAGGTCCTTATTTTCAAAACATCAAAACAGATTCGTCCACTTCTATCGGACGGGGCGTCCACCCTCAGCGGAGAGGCTCGCCCACCTTCAGCCGGCGGGGTCTGCGTCACTAACTGTGCAGGTCCTTAGTCGCTGCAGCGATAACTTTTTCTGGTTTCCCTTTTTCAAAAATCAAAGGATTGGTTTTCCGTTTTCCCAAAAAAAAGCGATGTGCTGGATTTTCCTTCGTTTTACGTCCTATAAAAACAAGGGGGTTTTCTCGTTTAACTAAACCTTAAAAAATGAGAATATTTTAAAAACGTTTTACCTCGTGATTGGGCTTGGCCAGGCCTAGTTACACTTTATAGCTTTGATTTCAAAAACATCTTTAGATACTTCCAATGACAAAGTGAGGGAGTTTCTATACTATCGGTTAAACAGATTCCAATGACACGTGAGGAATGTGTTAACACTTCAAGTAATGACCCTTAAGTCAAATGTTATCACTCGGGGATCGTGAGACCCTTGCAAAACAGGTCACATACACCATGGCTTGTATGACGCACTCCGTCTAGTACTATGACCATCGTCTCATCTCGAGACTCTGTCAAAGTGGGGGCTAACTGTAGACACCTACTTTTGTCCCCATTCCCGAAAGGGAAGGTTCGATGATGAGAACACAAATCTCCACTTGGCAACGCATCTCCTATATAATAACGAATCTCAATCACCCTTTTCATTTCTGCCAAAACTGCTATTTATGGAAACATGATAAAGATAGTAACTGCCGTAAAAGGTAGTTGTTAAAAGTGGCAAAGTCATAAAAGATAGAAACCTGTCAGAATTAGGTGTTGCACTCCAACATAAATCCTCAAAGAGATAGAATTTGCATTCCTAGTATAATTCAAAAATAAGAGTTACGTATTAATTAAATTCCTAACGAACCTAGAGTTCGTAACGGGTCCAGACGCATTCCGTCATAAGTTAATACGCACTAAAAGACTCGGATAAAGTCTCGAAAGCTCTGTGTTCTAAGAGTCCAAATCTGACAAAGAACTCGGCCCAGATCCCATTTTCAACGCCTGGTTCTGGGCGCTGAAAATGCCTGGGGTCGTTTTATCTCCGGATTCTTTTTGGATTCGTATCCTAAAATCTATCCACGCACTCTTTTCCTATAAATACAGCCTAAAACCGACGTGAAAAAGAACACACAATTCCATAACCTAAGTATTGACTCTAGCCTTAAGCCTAGCCTCACGCTGCGAAATCGATCCGGCGTTCTGTCGCAATCGACCCAAAAGTCGAACAGAGCGTATCTTGCCCCTTGTAGCTGCTGAATTAAGCCTAAATATTGGAATATTGCTTGGAAACCCGAGATTCGTTAAATAAAAGGAGAAATAGCAAAGCCAAGTGGTTAGTTTTCTGAGAACCGTAACGCACCTCTCAAGGTGCGTTGTAATGTGTCCCTCATATGATTTAATCGCTTTCATCACCCTTTTATAAAACTGTCAAACTATTAACTTGATTGATCTATCACGCCTAATAAGATAATACCTTGGACAATTGAATTATCATGCTAGGTACCTTAAATCAATCTAAACAAGATAATCACGATCGATTTAGTGAAATTAATATGGATTTTTAATTTGTCGTTAAATTTAAAATATAAAGTTATTAATTTTTATAAATCGATCACCAATCTTGTAAAGCCTTACATGCTTTACAAATTTTAAACATAAAATTGTATTTCCTAGTCCACCGAAAACTTACAAATTTAATTAAAATTTAAAGCTCATATAAAATATTATTTAAATCCTTTATTTTTATTTTCAGTTGATTAAAATTAATTAATTTATATTTTATCAAGGTTTTAATTTTAGTAAAATAATTAGTATAAATAAATTTATAATAATTAAATTATTCAAAATTAAATTCCGATAAATAATTAAATTATGAATTTAAATTTAATTAAAAACGTTTTCAATCGAAAAATTAAAACGAACCAACAGGCCAAGACAAAGACATAGGCTTGAGCCCATGCCTCGTCGAGGCCTTGTAGTAGCAGCGCCCATAGGCCGCGTGCACGAGTGCAGCGCCCATGGCCTGCCACTGCGATGGTCGTAGCACAAGCATCGAGCAAGCCACGCATAGCACGCAGCAAGCCGAGCAAGCCATACACTACGCGCAGCAAGCATCGCTCGGTGGGACGAGCCAGCGCGCACTAGGCGGACCAATGCTTGCTGGAGCGTACCAGCGCTCATCGCTTGCGCGCGCGGCCTGTGTGCTCGTTGCCTTTATCTCGCCACTCGCTCACATGCACACCGCACATACCGCACAGGAGGGCAGCCCCCCGCGCGCGTGTGCCCGTGCCTTGCTCGCTGCCTAGTACCACATGGGCGACGAGCTCCCTTGCTCGTCGTCGCATGCCCACACTATGCAAAACCCTTTAAGGGTAACACTTAGCTTCCATTGCTTCGTGCTTGCAAGATTCGTGAACGATTTTCATAAAAATTAAAACTTTTATAATTTAAATTTATTGACAAATTAATAGCTCATATTAATTTCATAAATTTAGGCGAAAAATCAAAAATTTATTATACAAATTAATTTCCGATTATATTTATTTTCATGGATTCAAATCTAGGTAATAAAATTTTAAAATTTTTCAATTTCAACAAATTTTATGGTGGTTTTTAATCACAGGATCCTAATTAAATTGCTAATTGATTATGAAAATTAAATCAAATTCTAAATTATTCAAATTTCAACAAATTAATTACAATTACAAATTAGGTTGTATAATTAACAAGATTAGGCTTTAAAATTGTTAAACATATACAGTAGGTCAATCATAGATTCAAGATTTACATACAAGATGCGCAAATATTTAATTTAACATCATAAAAATTATAAATTTTGCGTTCGAAAAACTAAAACCTCCGAAAAGTCATAGTTAGGCTCCGAATTCGGGAACTCTGGGTTCGGCGACAAATCTAAGTTTTTTGTCAAAATTTTAAAACGTCGTTTACATGCGAAATTCACTAAAAAATTATACGGTTCCTACCATTATTGACAAAACTGCCGAAAAATCCTGCGAACATATAATCAAATAATCGCACGAATTTGTAATTAATTACATACAACGAAATTAATCACCCCTTTAATTCATTGCAAATTTATAAAATTTAACCATGTTAACTATAATTGATTATGGAATAAATTAGAGGCTCGTGATACCACTGTTAGGTTATGACAAATATAAAACATATTCATGCGGAAAAACCATAAAGCCAGGAATCCAAATTAATTGCCACATATTCAATTAGCATAATTTAGGATACATATATGTGATGCGTGCCTTCCCTAGCTGCTCCAGAACCGAACAAGAACAAGTTTAGGACTCCAAATGTCGCCCCTCCATAGATAGTCCACAGCACGTTCGGATTCGCCTTAGATTCAATTAACTAGAATATTATCTAAGGTTTTATGTTTATTCGAAAGCTTAATTATTAGTTTTAGGCAAATTATTAAATTCGTTCTTAAACTTAAACTATATGAATACTTATTGATTGTTGTGTATAAATTATGATTATGCACCACGTATTTATAGGGAGGAAACATCGGACTTAGATTTCCACTAGGATTCAAATAACTAATTCTATCAGAATTGTAGTTAAATTAATCCATTAGAATTTAATGTTTAATTAAACACAAAAACATTTAATTCTTGTGGAATTAGGAAAACGATTAATCAAGCAACCCTAAACGACCAAGGAGTTTGGTCGTACGTAGCATTGCACACACACGTAGCCCACAAGGGGCATGGTGCGCGGCTCGGCCCAAGGCAGGCGCTGGCAGCACGCGGCCCATCCGAGGGCGCTGCTGCTGGGCCTAGCCTGGCTCGCTTGCTGCGGGCTTGGCTTTGCCTTGCTCGCTGCTCGCGGGCCTCGCTGGCGTTGCTGCTCGCTGCGCGCGGGCTTCGTTGGCTTCGTGCTGGGCCTTGCGTCTAGCAAGCTCGTCCGACGATCGTTTCATACACCGCGCTTCCGATTCGTTTTCCTATTCGAACAATATTTAATATTTCCGATTTCGGAATTTATTTCCGATTCGAACAAATATTTAATATTTCCGATTCCGGAATTTATTTCCGATTCCGACAATATTTCCGATTCCGGTAATATTTCCTTTTACGGCAATATTTCCGATTCCGGCATTATTTTTCCGATACGTATCATGTTTCTGTTTCCGGCAACATATACGACTTAGATAATATTTATATTTTCCGTTATGATCCATATTTCCGTTTCCGGCAATATCATCATTTCCGGAGTATTCATATTTTTCCTTTTGACGATTTCAGCTCCCACTGGAACCGAGATTCGTCGATTCCTAATATTCATAAATAGAGTATTTAATTCACTTAAATACTTGATCCGTTCACGTACTATTTGTGTGACCCTACGGGTTCAGTCAAGATTAAGCTGTGAATTAATATTATTAATTCCACTTGAACTTAAGCGGCCTCTAGCTAGGCGTTCAGCTCACTTGATCTCACTGAATTATTAACTTGCATAATTAATTAATATTGAACCGCATTTATTAGACTTAGCATTGAATGCATACTTGGACCAAGGGCATTATTTCCTTCAGTCTCCCACTTATCCTTAGGAACAAGTGTGCATTGCCTAATTCCTTTGCCGCTTGATGCTTGCTTATGAACTTAAGGTAAGAGTAGTCATCCTTATTATGTCCAGAGGTATTTCTCGGTTTAAGAGTTCAACTGATCAAATAAACAAATAATCATAGCCTATGATTCATCTGAGCACGACCATGCATTTTACAGTTTCTAGCTCTCCGAGTGGCCTTGTACAACCTTCAGCATCTCATCCCGATTTATGGGAGGACAATCCCAATCTTGTGATCTTGAGAGGTTAGACTTCGTTTGATAGGTGATTACCTGAGAGTTGCCATTATAGCCTCCTTTTACGGTGCAACAGTTGACAACGTCAAAGTAACCAGTTCTCAAACAAGTAATCTCAAATCACTCAGGCATTGAGGATTAGTGTCTAATAATGTAATGAAATTTACTTATGACATATTTTCATCTCGTACAGTAAAGTTTCATAGGTCTGTCCGGCACTAGTCTTCTCAAAGTAAGTATCTATGCAAATGATTGCGACATCGCCATGTCCACATAGTTCAAGAAACAGAACTACTAGTCATCTTGCATTCTAGTCGTCTAGCGTTTTCTATGCGTCCACCTTTTTAGAAAACTTCCGATTAGGGATCATTTTCAACTTTTGACATTCAAGTTCACTTGATAGACGTTTCTTAGTCATAGGACTGGTCCTGGTAGTCTATCTTGAATATATCGTCAAATTTGATGGGACTCATCATTTAATAAACCACAAATTAAATGGAAAATGAATTCTATTCATTTATATGAATGGTTAACCAAAATGTTTTACAAAGTATTAAACTCTAAAACTTTAAAACATTAATTAAGGACATCAAAGCATTTCTCAATCATGCTTGATTCCCATAGCTGTAGTGTGCGAGTTGTGCTTCGCTTGCGGCAGAGGTTTAGTTAATGGATCTGAGATATTGTCGTCAGTTCCAATCTTGCTTATCTCGACTTCTTTTCTTTCAACGAACTCTCGTAGAAGGTGAAATCTACGAAGTACATGCTTGACTCTCTGGTGGTGTCTAGGCTCCTTTGCCTGTGCAATAGCTCCGTTATTGTCACAATATAGAGCTATTGGTCCTTTAATGGAGGGGACTACACCAAGTTCTCCTATGAACTTCCTTAGTGATATGTGTGTTTTATATAGAGTTTTACCCCCGTCCCTTAGTACTTTTATGCATCAAATAAGCTCTTAGGAGCCGTTTTTAGTACTAATCTGTGTTATTGAGTATGCCTTGAGTTTCAGAATTACTTAGTGAGAAATTGGTCTTTTTAGACCCGTTTCATGATGATTTAGGCCACTACACGATCCCGAGGAAGTTCAGGACAACTATCGTCGACTTCCGGGAGCCTTAGATGCTTACGGTTGAGCCTCGAAAGTTAGACTCGGTGATATGGGCGAAGGATGATGCCTTTTGCAAATCGCCCTTTGAGCGGAGGGCGGAATGAGAAGACCGGGCGAAGAAATACAATTTTGAAGTCTTCAACGCGCGCCCGATCGGGCGGGCTTCGCCCGATCCGGATCGGGCGGGCAATTTGGGAGCTGCTCTGGGCATTTCACAACCGCCCGATCGAGCAGAATTTGGCCCGATCGAGCGACGTCAACCCCTGCAGCTTTTTCGCGTTTTTTATTTCCAGTTTTGGGCTTTATTTTGGGAAAACTATAAATACTAGCCCCTTATATTTTTAGTGGTACCTTATTTTCTAGTTTTCAATACTTAGTTTTATGCTCTCAACTTAGTTTATTCTCTCAACTCATTGCAAACACTTAGTTTTAATTTCAATCAAAGCTTTAATTTTTCGTTCATCCTTTCGTTCTTCATTTAGGTATTGATTTGTACTTTGTTTTATTAATTGCTTTTGATCATGTTTTCAATAATATTAATTGGTTTGTTCATTGTTAACATGAGTGAGTAGTTTAATTTCTAGGGTTTAGGGGATCCACGAATGCATGATTGGGATTAAATGTTGACTTGATTATTGATTAATTGATTGTGATTTCTATAGCTTATTATAATTGCTCGTCAATTCTGTTTGGCTGGACTATTTTGATTGAGTTTGATTAACCTTAGATTATGCGCCGAGTATAAATCTGATGTTTTTGATCTGTGGCTATTAGATAGGAATTGTTTCTAGAACACAGCGAGAGCCTGCTAGTTATATTTTCCTAAGGAATTCATAAGATTCGAGAGATGCATGTTTTCCTAGTTATGATTGTTAATTGATTGTTGTTGTCCGTTGTCCAATCCCGGTCTGCATTTGTGGTGAATCGTTGCCCTAGATTCCCTTAATATTGATATTTTCCAATTTAATTATTGCCTTAGTTTAATTTACAAAAACCAACCAATTTCCTTGTTAGCAATAGTCTAGACTAGTTGATTAATAGTAGAAAGAACGCTTGTTTCCCTGTGGATACGATCCCTACTTCCCTTACTATCTTGTTAGTGGACTTAGGTTTATCTTTGACTAGGTGATACGACTTTAGCCTGTCAAATTTTGGCGCCGTTACCGGGGAAACGGTTTTATTTTCTGTTATGAATTATTTATTCTAGATTATTGTTTGTTACTTCTCAAGTAACCCCCGTTCCTTGAGACCGGATCTCACACCTATTTGTAGTTTCTTTGTCTATGCCCAGGACCGTAGGTACTAGTAATCTTACTCCATTCGATCCTGAGCCCGAAAGAACCTTTCGTAGACGAAGAAATTTCATTGCACAGTGTGGGAATTACTCTAATTCTGATCATAATATTGGCGGTCTTTTTCCTTCAGATACATATTCAGTTTCAGAGATAGAGATGGGTGACGAAACACCACCACCACCTGAACCAAGGCTTACAGACTATTCTAAGCCAAGTCTGTATGTGATACCCAAGGCAATTATGCCTTCTATTGCAGCTGAGACCTTCAAGATTGAGCCTGCATTGATTAACATGATTGAGTGACGCCAGTTCGGTGGGGAAGTAGGTGAAGAACCAAATCTTCACATTCAGTCCTTCATCCAATACTGCTCTACCATCAAGCAAAAGGGATTGACTCCGGAGCAGACTATGGAGATGCTTTTCCCGTTCTCTCTGAGTGGGAAGGCAAAGTTGTGGATCAATGGGTTGAATCGAGCAGCCACGAAAATTACTAACTGGGAGTCTTTGGCCCTTGCGTTCTATGTGAAATATTTCCCACCTGAAAAGACAGCTCGTCTGAGGAGCCAGATAATTTCCATTACCCAACAAGCAAATGAGAGTTTGTTCGAGGTCTGGGAGAGATTCAAGGATTTGCAGAGAGAGTGCCCACACCATGGTTTGAGTGACTGGTTTTTTATTCAACAATTTTATAATGGTCTGGGTAATGAGTCTAGACTTATTCTGGATTCAGCTGCTAGTGGGAGATTCATGCAACTTGCTGTGACTAGAGCTATGGAGGTGATTGAGGAGATGACCATTCATAATGCCCAGTATGGGAATCCTAGAGGCCTATCTAACAAGGGTGGTAAGCATGACTTGAATTCGATCCATAGAATAATTAAATGCCCAATTGACTGCTTTACATTACAAGTTTGATAATATGCAAGCAGCAAATACTTAATCTGCCCAACTTGTTAGTGTAGCTGCAATTAATTCTCAAACTGTCAATGTCTGTGATAGTTGTGGGATGTCTGGTCATTATGCACAGGAATGTACGAGCTCTATTGAACAATGTAACGCATTCCATTCCTACAAGTAGAATAATCCGTACTCCAATTCTTACAACGAGGGGTATAAAAACAATCCCCTACTATCATACAGGAGCACTAATATTCAGAACCCCCATCAGGTCCAACATCCACCACCACAATCATCATATGAACCACCACCACAACAATCATACCAACCATGGAGTAGCTACAACCAACAGTCTAGTGGACCACCTGGGTTCCCTAGACAACACACATCACCTCCACCACCACAACCTCAACCCACACAATCTGACCCTACGCTTGTAGAGATGAGAAGTATGATGTTGCAGATGCAGAAGTCTCTGAGTGACAAGGATGCTAAAATTGATGCTCTTACTACTCATAATAAGATCATTGATACACAGTTGGCACAGATGGCTACTACTCTTGCAGGGAGACCCCCAAGTCAACTCCCTTCACAGCATGAGAATAGGGAAACTGCAAATGCTATTACATTGAGGAGTGGTAGAGGTTATGACGGTCCTTCTATATGAAGGAAATAATGCCCTTTGTCCAAGTATGCATTCAATGTTAATTCTAATAAATGCGGTTCAATATTAATTAATTATACAAGTTAATAATTCAGTGAGATCAAGTGAACTGTCTGCCTAGCTAGAGGCCGCTTCAGTTCAAGTGGAATTAATAATATTAATCCACCGCTTACTCTTGACTGAACCTGTAGGATCACACAAATAGTACGTGAACGGATCAAGTATTTAAGTGAATTAAATACTCCATTTATGGATATTCGGAATCGACGGATCTCGGTTCTAGTGGGAGCTGAAATCGTCAAAAGGCAAATTATGAATACTCCGGAAACGATGATATTGCCAGAAACGGAAATATGGATCGTATCGGAAATATAAATATTATCCAAGTCGTAGATGTTGCTGGAAACGGAAACATGGTACGTATCGGAAAATATTATCGGAATCGGAAATATTAAATATTTGTTCGAAACGGAAATTAATTCCGGAATCGGAAATATTTAATATTGTTCGAATAGGAAATGAATTCCGGAATCGAAAAATTAATTGGAAGCGCGACGTACGAAATAAACATCGGACGAGCTTGCTAGACGCAAGACCCAGCATGAAGCCAGGCCTGCGCCTAGCGAAGCCCGCGCACAGCAAGCGAGCCAGCAGCCCGCCAAGGCACGCAAGGCCCAGCCAAGCAAGCACGCAAGGCCAGGCCCAGCATGCGGCAAGGCCAGCAAGCTGGCGTGCCCCTCGTGGGCTGCGTTGCAGCTGCTGGGCCGCGCCAACCCACTGCGCGTGCGGGCATGCCCCTCGTGGGCTGTTCGTGCGTGTTGGTGTGTTCGTGCATGTTACGAATCCTTAAGCTTCTAGAATTTATTCGATTATACTATTTTCCTGAAACTACTAGAATTAGTTGATGAGTCAAACACTAAATTAATAGATTTAATTAGAATCTAATTCTAATAGAATTAGATAAGTTGAATCCTAGTAGGTTTCTAGTTCCGATAATCCTACCCTATAAATAGGTGATGGCAATCACAATTTATATACATCAATTCAAGTATTCATATAGTTTTAAGTTAAAAACTAAAGTTAATAATTTGCCACAAAATTATAAACGAATAACATAATACCTTAGGCTAAATTCTAGTTAATTGAATCTAAGGCGGATCCGAACGTGCTGTGGACTATCTACGGAGGGACTACACTTGGAGTCCTAAACTTATTCTTGTTCGGTTCGGGAGCAGTTAGGGAAGGCACGCTTCGAATGTATGCATCCTAAATTATGCTAATTGTTATGTGGCAATTAATTTGGATTCCTGGCTTTATGGTTTTTCCGCATGAAATATATGTTTTATATTTGTCATAACCTAACAGTGGTATCACGAGCCTCTAATTAATTCCATAATCAATTATAGTTAACATGGTTAAATTTTATAAATTTGCTATGAATTAAAGGGGTGATTAATTTCGATTTTTGTAATTAATTGCAAATTCGCGCGATTATTTAATTATATGTTTGCAGGATTTTCGGCAGTTTAGTCAATAATGGTCGGAATCGTATAATTTTATAGTGAATTTCGCATGTAAATGACGTTTTAAAATTTTGACTAAAATCATAGATTTGATGCCGAACCCAGAATTCCCAAATTTGAAGCCTAACTATGACTTTTCAGAGGTTTTAGTTTTTCGAACGTAAAATTTATAATTTTTAGGATGTTAAATTAAATATTTGCGATTCTTGTTTGTGAATCTTGAATCTATGATTGACCTACTGTATATGTTTAACAATTTTAATGCCTAAGCTTGTTAATTATACAACCTAATTTGTAATTGTAATTAATTTGCTGAAATTCGAATAATTTAGAATTTGATTTGATTTTCATAATTAATTAGCAATTTAATTAGGAATCCATGATTAAAAACCACCATAAAATTTGTTAAAATTGAAAAGTTTTAAAATAAGGAAAATTTGGTAATATTAATCCAACCTTTGGCCGGTTTTCTTTTATTAATCCCACCTACGACATATTTTTTTTAATAATCCCACCTTTACTAACCAACGACTTTTATTGGGTTTAAGTGACCGATAATCGGTGAAAAAATCATCGAGATGGTGATGAATTGATGATGATGACTGAATATATCAAGAGAGAGTACTTCCACGTAGGGACATATTACCGCCTACAATAGGTTTATGACGTGTTGGGCCCAATAAAAGTCGTTGGGTGGTAAAGGTGAGATTATTAAAAAATATGTCGTAGGTGGGCTTAATAAAAGAAAATCGGCTAAAGGTTGGATTAATATTACCAAATTTTCCTAAAATTTTATGACCTAGATTTGAATCCATGAAAATAATATAACCGAAAATTAATTTGAATAATAAATTTTCAATTTTTCTCCATAAATTTATGAAATTAATATGATTTATTAATTCGTCGATAAATTTAAATAATAAAGTTTTGATTTTTATAAAATCCGTTCACGAATCTTGCACGCACGAAGCAATGGACGCTAAGTGTTACCTTTAAGGGGTGTTGTATAGTGCGGGCATGCGACGACGAGCAAGGGAGTTCGTCGCCCATGCGGTACGAATGCAGCGAGCAAGGGCGTGGCACGAGAGTGCAAGGCAGCAACCCTGCCTAGCAACGAGTGCTGCGAGCAAGTGAGCGGGATGGGAGAGTGGGCAAGGAACGAGCACAACGCATCGTGCACGCGGGCAGCGATGGCTGGCTCGTCCAGCTGCGTTGCCCAGCAGCGTGCCTCGGCAGTGGGCGAGTGGGCTGCGCGCAAGCGTGGCTCGCTGGGCCTGTTGCGTTTGCGCGTGGTCGCTTGGCCTTGCGGTACGATCAGTCGAGTGGCATGGGCTGCTGCTAGTTGGATTCGACGAGGCATGGGCGCGAGCTCATGGCCTCGTCTTGACCCGATTGGTTCATTTTAATTTAATTTTAATTTTCAGTTGGAAAAACGATTTTAATTAAATTTAAAATTCGTAATTCGATTTTTTCTCAGAATTTAATTTTAAATAATTTAATTATTATAAATTTTACTTATACTAATTATTTTACTAAAATTAAAACCTTGATTAAATTTAAATTAATTAATTTAATAAACTGAAAATAAATCAAAGGATTTAAATAATAATTTATATGAGCTTTAAATTTTAATTAAATTTGTATGTTTCCGGTTGGACTAGGAAATACAATTTTATGTTTACAATTAGTAAAGCATGTAAATTTCTTGGTTCAAGTGGGAGCGTTTTAGTCATAAACTCTTGATTAGGTCTACATTCTTTAAGGTTAAAACAACTCGATTAGAATTAATAAGGATTGAATAATTTGTAGATTATTGGAAGCCTTGATTAATTGCTGCAAATATTTATGTGATGCATAATATGTTCTACTAACCAGCTATGTGGGCCATTCATTAATAAATGAAGGGGTGAATGGTATGTTGTATAAATGTACTGTTTTGCAGGTTATGAAAAGTGACTAGTATGGCCCAAATAGGATAGAAAATATGGTATGCGTACCATTAATTTGAATGTAATATTGGTCTAAAGTACCAAAGTTTAATTGCTTTAAATATGGTCTGTGTACCATCAAATAATTGTAATTAGTTTCAATTATAGCTTATCCTATTTGAAGAAAATGGCGCCTCCTATGGTGAAATTCAAGACAGAGTTTCCAATCAATTTTCAAGACGGAGTTTGAAGTTGAAGCTTCAAGATGAAGTCAGGCCATACTAGATCACATTTATATCTTATGCATGTTTAAGTTATTTATTGCTTTAAATATGTCTTAATTATGCATGAGATTGTGGCTTGATTATGTTGCATGATTAAGGATTTTAGTTCACTTAAAATCTAACCAACATAGTAAGACCCTTAAGTTCCAAACTTTAAAAATCGAGTTAAAAGGTGTCATGCCAAAATAACACTTACTTGGATAACCTTTACATCAATCTTAGTAATAGTTTTCCGCCATAGCAAGGTGTTACTTATTGATCCTAAAGAGGTAAGGTACACAAATAATTGTGAGTACATGTTAGTTTTGGTGAAACTCAACGATATAAGTAAGGAGTCCTTTTATGTCGTGGCAAATGAGATAGGTTTACCTAATAAGTTCTTAGACGTACCTATCAACCAAGAGTAGTTTCTAGACTATTAGCAAAGGCTTTTCTTACCTAAAATATTTTAGAATTGAGTCTAAATACATAATGTGCTTAATTCTTCAATGATTTAAGGGTCTTGGAATCATTTTATTCACACCTGCCGGAACACATAACTTGAATAAAATGCTTAATAAATAATAAATTGTGCATGCATGCTAGAATTTAAGTTTATTAAGAGAAACTGTGAATGGTTATTTATTTGTTTATTCTTTTTCAATTGTAGTTTTTACTATGGCAAACAACAATTCATTCAACATCTGCTCAATTCTCGAAAAGGAGAAGTTGAACGGGAAAAACTTCATTGACTGGCAAAGGAACTTGCAAATAGTTCTTATGCAGGAAGAAAAGGAGTATGTCCTGGATGAGGTGATGCCCGAAGCCGCTGGCGACGGGGTCACTTAGGCAGCCCTCAATCGTTGTATTGATGCCAACAAGGATGTAAAATGTCTAATGCTTGCAACCATGAGTGCAGATCTACAGAAAACGTTCATCAACTCAGATGCTTTCACGATCATCAGTGAGTTAAAGAACATGTTCCAAGATCTGGCTCGAGTCGAAAGATTCGAGACTCATAGGCTAATTCTTGAGACTAAGCTTAAGAAAGGCGAGCCCGTAAGTCCACATGTTCTCAAAATGATTGGACTCATTGAGAATATGAGTCGGCTGGATCAACAATTCTCTCAGGAAATGGCTGTAGACACCATCCTCCATTCTCTTTATAGCGGGTATGATCAGTTCAAACTGAACTACAGTATGAATAGTCTGGACAAAACGCTCACTGAGCTTCACGGTATGCTGAAGACCGCTGAAAAGACGCTCAAAAGTGATAAGCAAGATGTGCTTATGGTGCGTGGGGGCAAGTTCAAGAAATCTGGCAAGAAGAGGAATGCTAAGAAAGGTGGCAAGAAGGCCAGCCCGACTAAGCAATCTGGCAGCACCA
Organism: Spinacia oleracea; assembly: GCF_020520425.1. Lineage (NCBI taxonomy): Eukaryota > Viridiplantae > Streptophyta > Magnoliopsida > Caryophyllales > Amaranthaceae > Spinacia > Spinacia oleracea. Next base: position 98,011,966 of record NC_079490.1, read on the forward strand.
AGTCTGAAAAGAAGAAGGTGAGCCAACCCACTTCTGAATCTGAATGCTTCTACTGCAAGAAGAAGGGGCATTGGAAGAGAGATTTCTTGAAGCTTAAGGAAGATCAGAAGAACGGAACAGTCGTTCCATCTTCAGGTATTTTCGTTATAGACTGTATACTTGCTAATTTATCTTCTTGGGTATTAGATACAGGTTGTGGCTCACACTTATGTTCCAATTCACTGGGACTAAGAAGAAGTAGAAGGTTAAGCAAGGGTGAAGTCGACCTACGAGTGGGAAATGGAGCACGGATTGCTGTATTAGATGTAGGAACTTATTATTTGTCGTTGCCCTCTAGGCTAGTTTTGGAACTGGAAGAGTGTTTCCATGTTCCAAGTCTTACTAAAAACATCATTTCTGTTTCTTGCATAGATGCTAAGGGATTTTCCTTTTCAATAAAAGACAATAGTTGCTCGTTTTATTTTAAAGAGATATTTTATGGATCTGCTAGATTAGTCAATGGACTTTATTTATTAGATCACGACAAACAAGTTTATAACATAAATACCAAAAAGGCCAAAAAGGATGATTCAGATCTCACCTATCTGTGGCATTGTCGATTGGGCCATATTAACTTGAAACGCATATAAAGACTTCAAAAGGAAGGAATTATAGAACCATTTGACTTAGAGGATTATGGTAAGTGCGAATCATGTTTACTTGGCAAAATGACAAAGCAACCTTTGTCTAAAGTTGGAGAAAGAGCAACTGAACTATTGGGTTTAATCCATACAGATGTATGTGGACCAATGAGTACAAATGCTAGAGGTGGTTTCAGCTAATTTATCACTTTCACTGATGACTTCAGTAGATATGGTTATGTCTACCTAATAAAGCATAAGTCTGAATCCTTTGACAAATTCAAGGAATTTCAGAGTGAAGTAGAGAATCAGTTAGGCAAGAAGATTAAGGCACTGCGGTCTGATAGAGGCGGTGAATATCTGAGCTATGAATTTGATGACCATCTGAAATAATGTGGAATTCTATCAGAATTGACTCCTCCTGGAACACCTCAATGGAACGGTGTGTCAGAACGGAGGAATAGAACCTTGCTAGACATGGTTAGATCAATGATGGGTCAGGCCGAACTTCTAATAGAATTTTGGGGACTAAACACAGTTGCACTCACTATAAATAGAGCTCCATCTAAAGCTGTCGAAAAGACTCCATATGAGTTATGGTTTGGAAAGCCTCCAAATGTGTCTTTTCTTAAGATTTGGGGTTGTGAAGTATACGTCAAACAATTCATTTCAGACAAACTTCAACCAAAATCTGACAAATGTATCCTTGTGGGCTATCCAAAGGAAACAAAGGGGTATTACTTCTACAATACATCTGAGAACAAGGTGTTTGTTGCTCGAGATGGTATCATTTTGGAAAGAGATCACATTTCCAAAATGACAAGTGGGAGAAAAGTAGACCTCGAAGAAATTCGAGTCGAACAACAAACTCTAGAGAATGCTCAAGATGACATTCAGGTTGAAACCCAGAGATCTTTAGAAGAATCTGGTGAGAATCAAGGACCATCTAGAAATGTAACCCCGTGTAGGTCGCAGAGATATAGGTCTCAACCGGAAAGGTACTTCGGTATTTTGACGAATGAGAGCTATGAAGTTTTATTACTTGAAAGTGATGAACCTGCGACTTACAAACAAGCTATGACAAGCCCTAGCTCCAAGCAATGGCAAGAAGCCATGCAATCTGAATTAGACTCCATGTCTGAAAACCAAGTTTGGGATTTGGTCGATTTGCCAGATGGCTACCAAGCCATAGGAAGCAAATGGGTTTTCAAACTAAAAAAAGACAAGGATGGGAAACTAGATGTTTTCAAAGCTAGATTGGTTGCAAAAGGTTCCAGGCAAGTCCACAGTGTGGATTACGATGAAACCTTTTCACCAGTTGCAATCCTAAAGTCTATTCGGATAATGTTAGCAATCTCTGCATATTACGATTACGAAATATGTTCGATTGATGTCAAAACCGCTTTCTTAAACGGCATTTTAACAGAAACTGTGTTTATGACACAGCCTGAGGGTTTTGAGGATCCAAAGAATGCTAAAAGGGTATGCAAGGTTAAGAAATCAATCTACGGATTGAAGCAAGCATCAAGGAGCTGGAATATACGTTTTGATGAAGCAGTCAGTGACTTTGGTTTCATCAAGAACGCAGACGAATCTTGTGTATACAAGAAGTTTAGTGGGAGAAAAATTGCTTTTCTAGTATTATATGTCGACGACATATTACTTATCGGAAATGACATTCCTATGTTGAACTCTGTCAAGATTTGGCTTGGGAAATGTTTTTCGATGAAGGATCTAGGAGAAGCAAAGTACATACTGGGCATCAAGATTTACAGAGATAGATCTAAAAAGATGATTAGACTCAGTCAAAGCACTTATATCAATAAGGTGCTTGAAAGGTTCAATATGGCAAACTCCAAGCGAGGCTACCTACCCATGTCTCATGGAATGACTCTAAGCAAGACTTAGTGCCCAAAAACACTGGATGAGCGTAGACGATTGAGTGGGATTCCAAATGCATCATTGATTGGTTCAATAATGTATGCTATGATATGTACACGCCTGGATGTTGCGTATGCACTCAGTGCTACGAGCAGATACCAGTCAGACCCAGGAGAGGCACATTGGACTACTGCCAAGAATATTATGAAGTACATGAAAAGGCACAAAGATGATTTCCTGGTCTATGGTGGAGAAGATGAATTAATTGTTAAAGGCTATACGGACGCAAGTTTCCAAACCGACAAGGATGATTTCAGATCACAGTCTGGGTTTGTCTTCTGCCTCAACAGAGGTGCAATAAGCTGGAAAAGTGCTAAGCAAAGCACCATTGCGGATTCTACAACTGAAGCGGAGTACATTGCTGCACATGAAGCAGCAAAGGAAGCTATTTGGCTAAGGAAGTTCATAGGTGAACTTAGTGTAGTCCCCTCCATTAAAGGACCAATAGCTCTATATTGTGATAATAACGGAGCTATTGCACAGGCAAAGGAGCCTAGACACCACCAGAGAGTCAAGCATGTACTTTGTAGATTTCACCTTCTACGAGAGTTCGTTGAAAGAAAAGAAGTCGAGATAAGCAAGATTGGAACTGACGACAACATCTAGGATCCAACTAAACCTCTGCCGCAAGCGAATCACAACTCGCACACTGCAGCTATGGAATCAAGCATGTTGGAGAATGGCTTTGATGTCCTTATTTAATGTTTTAAAGTTTTAGAGTTAAATACTTTGTAAAATGTTATTGGTTAACCATTTATATAAATGAATAGAATTCATTTTTCCATTTAATTTGTGGTTTATTAAATGATGAGTCCCTTCAATTTGACGATATATTCAAGATAGACTGTCAGGACTAGTCCTGTGACTAAGAAATGTCTATCAAGTGAACTTGAATGTCAAAAGTTGAAAATGGTCCCTGGTCAGAGTTTCCTATAAACATGGACGCATAGAAAACGCTAGACGACTAGAATGCAAGATGACTAGTAGTTCTGTTTCTTGAACTATGTGGACATGGCAATGTCGCAATCATTTGCATAGATACTTACTTTGGGAAGACTAGTATCGGACAGACCTATGAAACTTTACTGTAAGAGATGAAAATCTGTCATAAGTAAATTTCATTAAAATTATTAGACACTAATTCTCAATACCCGAGTGATTTGAGATTACTTGTTTGAGAACTGGTTACTTTGACGTTGTCAACCGTCGCACCGTAAAAGGAGGCCATAACGGCAACGCTCGGGTAATCACCTATCAAACGAAGTCTAATCTCAAGATCTCAAGATTGGGATTGTCCTCCCATAAATCGGGATGAGATGCTGAAAGTTGTACAAGGCCACTCGGAGAGCTAGAAACTGTAAAATGCATGGCCGTGCTCAGATGAATCATAGGCTATGATTATCTGTTTATTTGATCAGTTGAACTCTGCAACCGAGAAATACCTATGGACATAATAAGGATGACAACTCTTACCTTATGTTCATGAGCAGGCATCAAGCGACAAAGGAATTAGGAAATGCACACTTGTCCCTAAGGACAAGTGGGAGACTGAAGGAAACAATACCCTTGGTCCAAGTATGCATTCAATGTTAAGTCTAATAAATGCGGTTCAATATTAATTAATTATACAAGTTAATAATTCAGTGAGATCAAGTGAACTGTATGCCTAGCTAAAGGCCGCTTCAGTTCAAGTGGAATTAATAATATTAATCCATAGCTTACTCTTGACTGAACCTGTAGGTCACACAAATAGTACGTGAACGGATCAAGTATTTAAGTGAATTAAATACTCAATTATGGATATTCGGAATCGACGGATCTCGGTTCCAGTGGGAGCTGAAATCGTCAAAAGGCAAATTATGAATACTCCGGAAACGATGATATTGCCGGAAACGGAAATATGGATTGTATCGGAAATATAAATATTATCCAAGTCGTAGATGTTGCCGGAAACGGAAACATGGTACGTATCGGAAAATATTATTGGAATCGGAAATTAATTCCGGAATCGGAAATATTAAATATTTGTTCGAAACGGAAATTAATTTCGGAATCGGAAATATTAAATATTGTTCGAATCGAAAATGAATTTCGGAATCGGAAAATTAATTGAAAGCGCGAAGTATGAAATAAACATCGGGCGAGCTTGCTAGATGCAAGGCCTAGCACGAACCCAGGCCTGCGCCTAGCAAAGCCCGCGCACAGCAGGCGAGCCAGCAGCCCGCCAAGGCATGCAAGGCTCATCTAAGAAGCACGCAAGGCCAGGCCCAGCATGCGGCAAGGCCAGCAAGCTGGCGCGCCCCTCGTTGGCTGCGTTGCAGCTGCTGTGCCGAGCCAGCCCACGTACATAACCCAAGCCTCAAATTCCGAGGTGCCTTACCAAAAGTGTCATGAAGCTTGTCAATAGTCTTCCACTGGGGAGAATCAGCAGGATGCCTAAGCAAACCATCTTTCTTCCTTCGATCAGGATCTGCATGCCACCTCAAATTCCTTGCATCTTTTTTTATCGAAAGCAAGCGCTTGAATCTCGGTATTATGGGAAGATACCACAACACCTTAGCTGGGTACACATTCTTACCCTCGCTTACCCCTTTGCGTTTATAACGCGACACTCAGCACCGTGGACACTTATCCAAATTCTTATACTGCTTATGATATATCAGACAATCATTTGGACAAGCATGTATCTTCTTGTACTCTAAACCAAAGGGACACATGAGCTTCTTGGCATAATAGTTCGAGATGGGAACTTCATTGCCAGCCGGTAACATATCACTTAGCGCTACCAACAACTCAGTGAAACTAATGTCAGTCCAGCCTCCGCTTGTCTTGATATTGTAAAGTGTGCAAACAGCGGAAAACTTGCTATACTTTGTACAACCAGGATACAATGGCGTTTCAGCCGCCTTAGACAAGCACTCAAAAACACGATCGCCGACCTCATCCTCGACCTCGTGCAACATGTCCTCGACACGATCATTATCATCATCAATATTATTTTCAACGTCATCGTCATCCTCATGCTCAAAACAATCGGCTTCCTCTTCCGCATAAATAGCTTCTTCTTGTTCATGCACAACATTCTTACTAGAATTACCTACGTACACTCCACTTTCACCATGATAAACCCATACATGGTAATTAGTTCTAAACCCCCACATAAATACATGATCTCTAATCACCAAAACATTATTGAACGTGTTCACATTCTCACAATCGGCACAAGGACAATAAAACTCTTTGACCCCCGTACTAGCTTGATGTTGTAAAGCACTCATACAGAACTCCGAAACCCCGTGCATGAAATCCTTTGTGTCACGTCTACCATACATCCAACTACGATCCATCTCCAGGAACTTCTAAACAAAGCAAAACCCCCGTTTAATCGGCATAGAAAAGCAAAAACTCTACCACTTTAGCATATGCATACAGAAGTTGATTTATCGAATGAATGCATGCTTCCAAAGGTCCTTATCACTCCAACCTAACCCGTCCTTGAACGTCTAACCCTAGTAGTGAATGCATGTCAACTATTCAATTCTAAGGAAAATGTGGCAGCATTTCCCTACTGTTCACCAAGTACACGATGTAGGTAAGTTATTACCTACATATGTACCCAGAGAACCAAATAGGGAAACGACGAGCCAGTATATTCCTTAGAATCAAAAAGAAGACATACATTCACTTCCTAAGTGAGATTAGACGTCCAAGAACAGTCCCAAACCGGGGACTATTCAAGACTTACTCCTAACGAGTAAGTCTTGAACGGGTATCTAGGCATATGATGATGATGCATTTACTTCTAGACAATAATGTAAACAGTAAACATATATACGTAAATGCTCGAAAATAAAGTGTAAAGGGGAAAAACTCACCTAAAAAACAATCGACAATTGAATTTTCTACTGAACAGGGTGGGAAAGCGTCTAGCCTGCACATAAGAGCAAGAAGCTATTAGATTACAAAAAAGTGAATTGCATGTGTTCTACTGATAATAAAAAGATTTTAGGCCGCATACAGATGAGATCAACAAATTAAAAATAAGGAATTGTGTTCTTGTTAATAACAAGATTTAGGCCTTATTTTCATAACTCGTTTGTTTTCTTTGTTTTTATAAAATTTTAAAGTTTAATTGGTTTTATTAGTTTTTAGTTTTCATTATTTATTTCTAATTGTATTTGTACTTCTATTATAATAATAATAATAATAATAATTATTATTTTTATTATTATTATTATTATTATTATTATTATTATTATTATTAATTTTTATTTTTATTTTTATTATTATTATTATATATAATTTTGATTTGTATTATTATTATTATTATTTTTATTATTATTATTATTATTATTATTATTATTATTATTATTATTATTATTTTTATGCAATACACCACTGACCATCTCCCACGTACCACCACCTCCCTCCCACGTACCACCACCACTGACCACCTCCCTCCCACGACTGCCCACCACCACCTCCCACCACCACCAATACAACTCCCTCCCACTGACTACCTCCCCCCACTCCCACCACCACCGAATCAACCAACGCACTACCACCACAAGAACAAAATCGACCGACAAAGCAATTTCATATTAAATAAGAGTGTAATTTAACTAAGTTATGCAATTAAACCATACCTAGGAACATCAACCACCTAATATGGAGAGAATTGAGTGGTGAGTGAAGAGTCTAGAATTGCGTCGCCGGTACGTGAGAAGGAGCAGAGGAGGCGCAGCGTAGGGCCTCATCGCCGGTGAACATGAAGCAGAGCCTCAGAGGAGGCCGGTGAAGAGGAGGCGCAGTGCCTCGTCGCCGGTGAAATGACGCAGCTAGCTAGGCCATGAAGAACAGCCCTATAGAGTTGGAGGCCAGCGAAGAACGACGGTGAGGAAGCACTGCGCCGCGCCGGTGGTTGGAGGCCGGTAAAGAAGAACGGCCGAACGTCGATGGTGATGGTGCGCGGTGATAGTGGCCGGAGAGTTTGAGTGTGGGCGAGAGAAGGAGACGTGAGTAGTACGAAAGGGAAGGCTGCTGTTCTTTGCGTGAAATGTGAAGAGTGAAGACTTAGGTTTAAGTTGCCCTTGTTTCAAATTGGAGGGAAAGTTATATTCATTTTTTATTTTTTTATTTTTTTAACCATTATAAGTTGCTCTTGTTGTATAAGGGCAACTTTTGTTGAGCAACTTATAACGTTTTTTCCTCTAGTGTGTTTACCCAAGTCAGGGACCAGAAATGATACCATCTGGGTAGTGGTAGATAGGCTGACTAAGTCAGCAGTGTTTATACCAATGAAGGAAACCTGGAAGATGGAACAACTTGCCAAAGCTTACATTAATTATGTTGTGAGATTACATGGAGTTCCTAAGGATATCGTATCAGATAGGGATTCAAGATTTCTTTCGAACTTCTGGAAAAGTGTGCAGAAAAACTTTGGTTCAACATTGAAAATGAGTACAACGTTTCATACAGCCACAGATGGACAAACGGAAAGGACTATTCAGACACTTGAGGATATGCTTAGAGCTTGTGTCATAGATTTCCAAGGAGGATTGAAGATAGTCTAGATCTTATAGAATTTTTATACAATAATAGCTATCATGCCAGTATAGGAATGGCACTGTTTGAGGCCTTATATGGACGAAAATGTAGAAGTCCTTTATGTTGGAGTGACATTAGTGACACCGTTGTGTTAGGACCTCAATTGATAAAGGACACAATGAACCAAGTTAGAACCATTCAATCTAAGATTTAAGCGGCGCATGATCGCCAAAAGAGTTATGCAGACTTGAATCGTAGGGATGAAGAGTTCCAAATAGGTGACAAAGTGTTACTCAAAGTTTCACCAATGAAGGATGTAATGAGATTTGGGAAGAAAGGAAAGCTTAGCCCAAAGTATATAGGTCCATATGAAATCCTGTAACGGATAGGAAAGGTAGTGTATAGATTATCCTTTCCCATGGACTTTAATGGAGTACACGTACAATGTATTCCTAATATCTCAATTAAGGAAGTATGTCCTGGATAAATCGCATGTGTTGCAACCGGAGACCATAGAATTAGACCAAAGTTTGACCTTTGAGGAAAGACCAGTCAAAATCATTGATAGTAAAGTGCGTAGTACACGGGCTAAGGATGTTAAGATTGTCAAAGTGTTATGGTCTAACCAAGAATCTGAAGAAGCTACCTGGGAAGCCGAGGAAGAAATGAGAAAGAAATATCCCGAGGTTAGTTGAGTTACGTGGCCGTAACTCGTTTCTTCAAGGGGGGTAGAGTGCGGTAGAATTTTGCGCTTTTTACCTTATATTTCCCTTATTTTTATGCCTAATTTAGTGCTTTCTATTGAAATTGAACTTCATATTGGCATGTTGATTACTTAAAGAGTACACCAACTAAATATTTTTGCAAAGAAAACGCAATAAAGTCTCATAAAGTCTCAAGTTTTGATTCCAAATTATAGTTTCCGTCCCCAAGTTTCGGGACAAAACTTCTTTTAAGGAGGGTAGACTGTAATACCTCTTATTTTTCAGATATTATAAATATATTTTAATGTATTTATAAAGTAGTTTCACGATTTTAAGAATTTAAATTGCATTTAATATGCATTTAAGTGTGGTTTTAATTAAATAAAACATTTATTATTTTTATTTAATTCCAAAACAAATTAAACGAATTTATTATTTTTTTTTATTTTAGTCGGGAATTCATTGGGTCGTATTTCAAAGCTATATAAATTAAATTCCGAGCCCAATCCAATTCATTTGGTGAGCCCAACAAAGCTTTTATGTATTTAATTCTAACTTAAACCCAATTGCTAAGCCCAATGCAATACCCTAACCTAATCCCACTGGGAACTAGGAACCTATAAATAAGACCCCTCCCTTCACTTGATCCCCTCACAAAATTCAGAAATCTCTCTCTCTCTCTCCTCTCTTTTGCTCTCTCCTTCGGCTCTCTCTCTCTCTCTTTTGCCCGTGTCTCTCTTTCCCGCACGCAGCCGAGCAGTTGCTCGCTGCTGCCTTTCCCTTGTGTCGTGCCCTCGTGCACACGGTTGCCTCGCCTCCTGCACACTCGCAAGCCCTCAGCCTCTCTTTTCTCTCGCCTCTCGCGTCTCCCTCTCACCGCACAGCAGCACCTTCATGTGTTGTTGTTGTTGTTGTTGTTGTTGTTGTCGAGTGTTGTTGTTGTGTCGTCGGTGCCCTCGCCCATACACACTCGCACACACTCTCTCTCTCACTCGTGCCTACTTCGTCGAGCCTCCCCGCCCTTGCTGATGCCTTCTCGTTGATGCCCGCGCACACACACGGTTGTCGTGTGTTGTGTGTTGTTGTTGTTCCGCATACTCCGTATACTTTTATCCCTATTTCAATTCCGTATTTAAATTATATTATTATTATTGTTTTGATTAATTAAACTGTTGTGAACGATTATAAACACCGTATTATGATGTCTTACGTATTTGGATTCATCAATATGATTTTAAATAAGAGAGTTATTATTTTCAGATTTGGTTATTTATTAAAACTTGGATTTTTAATGTCTAAACGTGATTTTTATGGTTTATTAAGATTATGGTTTTAATCTTAATATAATGGATCATTGATTTACATAATTTAAAGTCGTTTTCAATTATGGAAATTAAACTTAATTTTCAGATTTAATCCAAAGCTTTAAAGTGTTGATTCTAATGATTTTAAAGGCCAAATATCAATGTTTTTATGCTAGGACATTAATTGGCCAATTGACACTATTATTTAATTATGAGCAACTAATTTCTAATTAATTCTAAGGCTTTAAAACTCTTAATAGTTGCTTGAAATTTAGTAAGCATGGATAATAACTAAGTTTTATTATTTTATTATAGGCGGTGATTTCTAACCTTAGTTGTGATACGCAAAGTGGCCCCCGTACTTAGATATTCGAGGTACGTGCATGTCTAGGGTGACCACCAATTACATGAGAACTATGTGATGATTATTGATTGTGAATCATGTGGATTAAAGGATTATTGAATTCATGTTTGATGTGGCGAACAAGCATGTTATGGTTTATTGTTGAATTATGAAGCCTATGTGAACAAGTCATGTTGTGACCTTTTATAATCGTTGAATTATGTCAAGCATGTTGTTCAAGTTTATATGCATGTATGAGAGTTTCCCACGCAAGGATTATGTTTATGCTATTGTACGGGATGTCTAGAATACTTTAAGCCAAGTTGTTGTGCCGTTGTGACAGGCTTAAGTCGTATCACCTAATCAAAGATAAACCTAAAATCACTAGCTAAATAGCCAGGGAAGTCAGGATCGAATCCACAGGGAAACAACGTTCTTTCTATTACTAAGAATAAAGTCTAGTCTATTGCGAACAAGAGTTGGGTTGGTTTTGATAATAAAAATACGACAATAATTAAACAAAGAGGAATTCAGATATTAAAAGGTCTAGGGCATAGGTTCACCAATGAACAACAATCCAGGATGATAAAGAATCGATAACAAATCAATAAACAGTTAATTATACTAGCATGCTCTCTCGAATCGATACTAATCATAGACTTAGAATTAACGGGCTCTCGCTACGTATTAATTATAATTCTACCTAGTGACACAAGCCTAAACATCAAATTGCATGTCTCGAATCTTAACTTTATATTTCTTGACTAATACAATTAAACCTGCGCAAATCTAATTGCATAGTAAATGAAACCAATCAATAGGAATTAACCACGATACCAATAATCAACAACATTCAATCATCCCTTCATATTAATTCATGGATCCCCAAAACCCTAGAAAATAGACTACTCACACATGATTGAAATAACTAAGGCAATATTAATCAATGAAAACATAGTTAAAGCGAAATAATAAATCAAAGTAAGAATCAATACCTAAATGAAGAACAATGAATAATAAAAGCTTGAATTTTGATTGAAATTAAAAACTAAGTGTTGCAACAAATTTGAGAGAATAAACTATGTAAAAAGCAATAAACTAACTGTTTGAAAACTAGAAAAATAAGATGTCACTAAAAATGAAAGGGCCTAGTATTTATAGTGTGCCCAAAATACCACCCAAAAACCGGAAATAAACACGCGCATAAGTGCAGGGGGTTGACGTCGCCCTATCGGGCAGATGGCCGCCCGATCGGGCATTCTGCTCGACAAGCAGGTCGATCGGGCGAACTTCCGCCCGATCGGGCGGTTGCGAAATGCCTTATACAGCTCCCAAGATGGCCGCCCGATCTAGATAGGGAGAAGCCCGCCCGATCGGGCGCGCGTTGAAAGCTTCAGAAGTCTTTTTCTTCGCCCGGTCTTATCATTCCTCCCTCCACTCAAAAATCCCTTCTCCTTTCGGTGCGCGTCCGATCGGGCGGTCCTCGCCCAGTCTCAACCGGGCGATTTGCAAATTACTCCGTTTCAGCTATTTTTTTCACTTTTTCGAACTTGGAGCCTTAAGCCTGCACACCACTAAACACCCAAACAGTAAAATTTCCTCTTCTTACCCCTCCAATACCAAGAATTACACTAAAAACACACAAAAGAAAAGAAAAGGGAAAAATTACACTACTAAAAGCGATAAAAGTACGGGTTGCATCCCACAAAGCGCTGGTTTATTTCTAGGTCCCGCTCAACCTCATTACCTCAAATATGCACATCATGGGGCGGAAGGATTGAGGTGTAGAACCTCAACCACTCCTACAGTAGCCCCTTCATGGTACAACTTCAGACGTTGCCCATTTACCTTGAAATGCTCACCATTAGTGTTCTCTACTTCAACGGATCCAAACTTGCTAACCATGGTCACGGTGAACGGCCCATACCATTTAGACTTACGTTTTCCAAGAAATAACTTAAGCCTAGAATTAAACAACAGAACCTTGTCGCCCACCGCGAACTCCCTATGAAGGATGTGACTATCGTGCCATCGCTTAGTCTTTTCCTTGTAGATACGGGCATTATCATAGGCTTGCAATCGAAACTCATCTAGCTCACTCAACTGTAGTAGCCGTTTTTCACCGGCTAGACTAGCATCCATGTTGATTTGTTTGATCGCCCAGTAAGCCTTATACTCCGATTCAACCGGCAAATGGCATGCTTTACCATACACCAACCGATACGGGGAAGTACCAATAGGTGTCTTGAAAGCAGTTCTATACGCCCATAGAGTATCATCAAGCTTGTCTCTCCAATCCTTCCTAGACTTTGCCACCACTTTCTCAAGTATATATTTGATCTCTCGATTGGAGACCTCAACTTGCCCACTCGTCTGAGGGTGGTAGGCTAGTCCTGTACGATGGTAGACCTCATATTTGCGCAGGAGCGCATCCAGATGCTTCTCATGGAAGTGTGAACCCCCATCACTGATCAAAGCCCTTGGAACTCCAAATCTGGGGAAAATGATTTTCTTGAATAGGGAGATGACTGTTAGTAGGCGAGGCAACGGCTTCCACCCACTTGGACACATAATCTACAGCAACAAGGATATACAGATTACCCTTGGACGATGGGAATGGTCCCATGTAGTCTATCCCCCACACATCAAAAACGTCGACCTCCAGAATCCCGTTCTGTGGCATCTCATACCTCCTCGAGATAGTGCCGGCCCTCTGGCACGCATCACAAGCCATAATAAAATCCCGTGCATCCTTTAACATAGTAGGCCAGTAGAAACCGCACTGCGGCAACTTAGCATTGGTCTTCGAAGGTCCATGGTGACCACCATAAGGTGAAAAATGACACCTACTGATAATACCATGGACTTCCCATTCCGGAACACATTGCTTGTACAACCCTTCCGCAGTTTCACTGAATAAATAAGGATCATCCCAAAAGTAGAACCGAACATCATGTAGGAACTTCTTCTTCTGTTGATATGTAAGATCGGACAGAAGAATACCACCTATAGTGTAGTTCGCATAGTCTGCGAACCATGGTGACTGACTGGCAAGTGCAAGTAAGTGATCATCAGGAAATGAATCATCGATCGGTGTAGACACTTTACCATCATCATACCTCAATCTAAACAAGTGGTCTGCAACCACATTCTCAGCCCCTTTCTTGTCGCGGATCTCTAGATCAAACTCCTGTAGCAGTAGTATCCATCGAATAAGCCTAGGCTTGGCTTCATTTTTAGAGAGAAGATACTTAAGGGCCGCATGGCCAGTATAGACTATCACCTTGGACCCAATCAGATAAGTGCGAAACTTGTCCAAGGCATAGACTATGGCTAGAAGCTCCTTCTCAGTAGTAGCAGAATTAACCTGAGCTTCATCTAAGATCTTACTAGCATAGTAGATAGCATGCAAGACCTTTTCCTTTCTCTGACCCAAAACTGCCCAACTGCGTAATCACTTGCATCACACATTATCTCAAACGGAAGATCCCATTCGGGAGAACGGATGATAAGAGCCGAAATGAGTGCCTGTTTAATCCTGTCAAAAGCCTCGAGACAAGCATCAGTAAACACAAATGGGGCATCCTTGAGGAGGAGCTGGGTCAGTGGTTTAAAAATCTTAGAAAAATCCTTGATAAAGCGGCGATAAAACCTCGCATGACCAAGAAAACTTCTAACACCCTTCACATTAACTGGAGGGGGCAATTGTTCAATCACTTGGACCTTAGCTCGATCCACTTGAATGCCCTTATCAGATATCAAATGTCCCAAGACCACCCCTTCAGTAACCATGAAATGACACTTTTCCCAATTTAAGACCAGGTTGCATTCTTCACATCTTTTCAACACTTTAGTCAAATTTACCAGACAGGAATCAAAAGAAATACCATAGACACTAAAGTCATCCATAAACACTTCCGTGATAGACTCAATAAACTCAGAAAAGATGCTTATCATGCAACGTTGAAATGTAGCAGGTGCATTACATAAACCAAAGGGCATCCTACGATATGCAAAGGTACCGTAGGGACAGGTGAAGGTGGTCTTTTCCTGGTCGTCTGGATGTATAGGGATTTGGAAAAGCCCAGAATAACCATCCAGATAACAGAAAACTTGTGACAGGCTAGCCTATTTTACAGAACAGGCTGGCCAAACTAACCTCCTCAATTTGGTGCTCTCCTCGGGTTCAGACTCTCCACCATCAAGAGCTAACTCTAGAGCATCCACTTCAGCACTCCAAGAATTGCTATCACCTGCAGAACATTCACAACAAAGCACTGCCTCCACGGGTTCCCTTTCGAGAACTTGTGAGACGTTATCTCGCATAATAAAATCAACTACATCAATTCTATAACATTTTTCTTCCTCTAGCATGGGATTCTTTAAGGCACTATTCAGGTTAAAAGTCACCTTATCATCCCCAACAGACAAAGTCAATTTCCCACTTTTTACATCAATGACCTCCCCTACCGTGTGAAGGAATGGTCTACCTAAGATAATGGGAATTTGAGAATCCTCCTGCATGTCTAGTACTACAAAGTCCACAAGTATATAGAATTTACCTACTCTAACGGGGTCGTCCTCCAAAACACCTAAGGGGTATTTTACAGAACGGTCGGCCATTTGCAGAGTGATATTAGTAACTTTAAGCTCACCAATGTTCAATTTAGTACACACAGACAAGGGCGTAATAGACACACTAGCACCAAAATCACATAAAGCCTTATCAATAAAAACGGTGCCAATGTTACATGGGATGGAAAAACTCCTGGAGTCTTTAAGTTTAGGTGGAGACTTGTTCTGTAAATAAGCACTACATTCCTCAGTAAAAGCTACAGTCTCTACCTCACAAAAAGCACGTTTCCTGGTCAAAATGTCTTTCATAAATTTAGCATATGCAGGAACCTGTAAAATCAATTCGGTAAAAGGAACTGTTACCTGCAAGTTTTTTACCACATCCAAGAATTTGCTGCAACTGTTTGTCTAGCTTACTCTTGAGTTGCCGGTTTGGGAAGGGGAGTACAATAGGTGGTACTTGAATATTTGTCCCCTTCTTAACCTCAGTTGTAGCCTCTTTTTCACAGACTATTTTCTCAGCTTGCTTACCATCCATGACTACCTTAGGTGTTTCCTCACTAACCAGACCACTAGCAGACAACTTAGAATCAACCTCGGCGGGCATAGAAGGACCGTCATAACCTCTTCCACTCCTCAATGTAATAGCATTTGCAGTTTCCCTATGCTCAGGCTGTGAAGGGAGTTGACCTGGGGTCTCCCTGCAAGAGTAGTAGCCATTTGTGCCAACTGTGTATCAATGATCTTGTTATGGGCGGCAAGAGCATCAATTTTAGCATCCTTTTCACTCAGAGACTTCTGCATCTGTAACATCATGTTCCTCATCTCTACAAGCATGGGGTCAGACTATGTGGGTTGAGGTTGTGGTGGTGGAGGTGATATGTGTTATCTAGGGAACCCAGGTGGTCCACTAGACTGTTGGTTGTAGTTACTCCGTGGTTGGTATGGTTGTTGTGATAATGGTTGGTATGATTGTTGTGGTGGTGGAGGGTGTTGAACCTGATAGGGGTTTTGAATATTAGTACTCCTGTATGATAGTAGGGGATTGTTTTTATACCCCTCATTGTAAGAATTGGAGTACGTATTATTCTGCTTGTAGGACTAGAATGTGTTACATTGTTCAATACAGCTCCTACATTCCTATGCATAATGACCAGACATCCAACAACTATCACAGACATTGACAGTTTGAGAATTCATTGCAGCTACACTAACAGGTTTAGCAGATTGAGCATTTGCTGCTTGCATATTATCAAACTTGTAATGTAAAGCAGTCAATTGAGCAGTTAGTTGTTCTATGGAATTCAAGTCATGCTTACCACCCTTGTTAGATAGACCTCTAGGATTCCCATACTGAGCATTGTGAATGACCATCTCCTCAATCACCTCCATAGCTCTAGTCACATCAAGTTGCATGAATCTCCCACTAGCAGCTTAATCCAGAATAAGTCTAGACTCATTACCCAAACCATTATTAAACTGTTGAATCAAGAACCAGTCACTCAAACCATGGTGTAGGCACTCTCTCTGCAAATCCTTGAACCTTTCCCAGACCTCGAACAAACTCTCATCTGCCTATTGACTAATAGAAATTATCTGGCTCCACAAACAAGTTGTGTTCTCAGGCGGGAAATATTTCACATAGAATGCAAGGGACAAAGACTCCCATTTAGTAATTTTCATGGCTGCTCGATTCAACCTATTGATCCACAACTTTGCCTTCCCACTCAGAGAGAACGGGAAAAGCATCTCCATAGTCTGCTCCGGAGTCACATTCTTCTACGTAATGGTAGAGCAATATTGGATGAAGGATTGAATGTGAAGATTTGGGTCTTCACCTACTTCCACACCGAACTGGCGTCTCTCAATCATGTTAAACAATGCAGGCTCAATCTTGAAGGTCTCAGCTGCAATAGAAGACATGATTGCCTTCGGTAGCACTGACAGACTTGGCTTAGAATAGTCTGTAAGCCTTGGCTCAACTGGTGGTGGTATTCCGTCACCCATCTCTATCTCTGTATCTGTTGATTCTGAGTTTTGATGATGACAACGCAAACTTCCTAATCGTTGTTTAAGTGTGTTTTTGTAATGCTAAGTTAGGGAGTGCCTGAGTAGGACAAACTAAGCATGTGGAATAAACACCAAGCAATGCAGGGAATTCCTAAAGAATCGATCAAGTCTGCAAATGAAGGCTGTTTCCAAAGAAGGTTGTTCCCAATGAAGGCTGTTCCCAAGACGGCTGTTCCCAAGACGGCTGTTCCCAAGACGGCTGTTCCCAAGACGGCTGTTCCAAAGACGGCTGTTCCCAAGACGGCTGTTCCAAAGACGGCTGTTCCCAAGAAGGCTGTTCCTAAGACAGCTGTTCCAAAAGACGGCTGTTCCCAAAGACGGCTGTTCCCAAAGACGGTTGTTCCTAAAGAAGGCTGTTCCTAAAGAAGGCTGATCCCCAACGGCTGATCCTAAGCAAGTTATTAAGGTGTTCCTCATATATTATCAGGATCATCAATGTTCCGGAGAAGGAACAATGCATGAAGCGTTCAAGCGAAGCTTAAATAGGTGCCAACATAGAAGCTACAACATATGAGTTTATGTTTAGATTTTATGTAAGTATTTTAATAACGTTTATGCATAATATGGAACAAAAGGAACACGTGTGTTTTAATATGTTTGAGAAAATAGTTTTTGTAAATAAAATAAAGTTTTATAAAGGAAAAATCTTTTGGAAAATAAATAAAACGATTTTAAGAAAATCAACATTGGATTCTGATCTAGAATTCCTTGTTTTCCAAGAAAAGTTTTTTACTTGTTCCTAAAACTACTCCCACTATTTTATCTGAAATAAACGTGTTAAAAGTGGTTTGATGAAGTTCTCCCTGTTTCTCTCAATCAACGTACACGTTACTGCTCCCAGTAACTGTTAGTGGCAGTTGAGGGGAACATGGGAAACTGACCAAGAAAGTTCTTCTATAAAAGGAAAAGGTTTTTCATTTCTCAAATCACAACTAACAACGTGCAATATTTCTAAAGAACTTAAGAGTTTTTATAAAAAGTCAGTTTGCAAAAGAGCGTGTTCCTAAAGTTCCTTTATTGTACATAAGCTTTATTAAATACTAGAGTTTTCATAATTCGAGTTATAATTGTGGGGTTAAGGATCGGGTGATCCTTGAGTTGTGGGGTTAAGGATCAAGTGATCCTTGAGTTTTGAGTGTAAGGGTTGAGTGATCCTTAAAGTGACTTAGAGTCAAGTCAGTAAGAGAGTGTAAAAGGAGCAAGCACTGTAATCAAAGGGGATTACGGTGGGGAACTCGTGTTCAAGTGGAACTCGAGTTATTGAGTGTGTTGTATTCGAGCGATTAAAATATATAAAAGAGTTTGAGATTTTCACTTATTGATAAGGATCAAGAAGATTCCTCAGTTTTCACATTCTTCGTATTAATTTGATAGTTGTTCCTTTAATTTCTAAATTCCGCAAAGGAACAACCTAAGTTCAAGAAAGCAATTCACCCCCCCTCTTGTCAGTGTTCCTACTGGAATATCAGTTGGTATCAGAGCAGGATCTCACAAAAATACAGGAAACTCTGTTGAGAAAAAGTTCCTGGAAAGTATGAACACTCACGAGAAACTCGAAGAAGGTTATTCAACTCAAAGACCTCCAATGTTCAACGGAAAATTCTATACCTATTGGAAGAACAGAATGGAGATCTTTATCAAGGCAGAGAACTATCAAGTTTGGCGAGTTATAGAAGTCGGCAACTTCGAGGTAACAAAAACCAATGCTGAAAATGAGGTAGTTCCTAAACCTATTTCTGAATTTGTGAAAGAAGATTTTGAAAAATATGAAATCAATGCTATGGCTGTTAAGATTTTGCATTGCGGCCTTGGACCTCATGAACACAATAGAGTTATGGGGTGCAAGAGCGCAAAGCAAATCTGGGATCTCCTTCAAGTAACACATGAAGGAACAAATTAGGTCAAACGTTCTAAAATTGATTTACTGATGTCTAAATATGAACGTTTTGAAATGCATCCACAAGAAACAATTCAGGAGATGTTTACTCGTTTCACTAACATTACTAATGAACTTGTTTCCCTTGGAAGAATTATTCCCTCTGATGAACAGGTTAGGAAAATTCTAAGGAGCATGCCTCAAGATGATCGATGGAGAACCAAGGTCACTGCATTGTTTGAAACCAAGGATTTCACCAAATTCAACATTGAGCAACTGGCAAGATCCTTAATGACACATGAACTACATCTAGGACCAGCTGTTCCTGAGAATCCCAAGAACCGAGGTCTTGCTCTTAAGGCTGAGGAACTGGAGGATTCAGAACCGGATGAAGAAGAGGCTGCCACTTTGGTGAGAAGGATGAAAAGATTATACAGAAACCTCAGACCGGGAAATCAAAAAGGAAGGAACTCCGGAAGAAGAACAATTGGTTCCAAATCCGACCAAGGATGCTTCAAGTGAGGTGATCCAGACCATCAAATCCGGGAGTGCCCCCAGTGGGAATATGAAAAAGGAAAAGGAATGGATCAGCTCAAAGAAAGATTCAACAAACCCACCTTTTTCAAACCCAAAAAGGCAATGATTGCAGCATGGGGAGATGTTACAGACTTAGAGGACGATGATGACCAACCAGAAAAAGAAACTGCCAACCTGTGCCTCATGGCAAAGATTGATGGAACAATGCAAGATCCATCAAACGAGGTAAGTTCCACAACTTCTCAATCTTTGTCTAATAATAGGTTAATTGAATCACCGATTGAAACTCTAGTATTTTAAAAAAAGCTTAGTGTAGTAAAGGAACAAAGTAATAAGGCATTGGAGCCCAATAAAGATCACATGACCTACCTAAATAATATTAGATATGAGGTACAAGGTAGGTTCTTGGAATTGCCTGACAGGAACAACTCTCTTAAAGACTCTTTTGGAAGAGTTAAAAATGCACATACTATTCTTGATGAAACTGATAATATTGATGAAGTTCAGGAACAAGAGGATTTCGAACTTGGGTTGATTCACTTTACAGATGAAAATAAAAGGATAGATGAACCAGTAATTCAAGAAATCAAAGCGAATCAGGGAGTACCTATGCAAGAGGAACAAGCAGAAAATCAAGGTGTTCCTATGCAAGAGGAACAAGCAGAAAATCAAGGTGTTCCTATGCAAGAGGAACAAGCAGAAAATCAAGGTATTCCTATGCAAGAGGAACAAGCAGAAAATCAAGGTGTTCCTGTGCAAGAGGAACTAGCAGAAAATCAAGGTGTTCCTGTGTAAGAGGAACAAGCAGAAAATCAAGGTGTTCCTATGCAAGAGGAACAAGTAGAAAACAATCTGGAAGTTCATGTTCAAGAGGCACAAGCTAATCAGGAAGTTCCTGTCCGAGAGGAACAAGCAGAAAATACTGGAGTTTCCGTTCAAGAGGAACAAGAGGAACAAGGAACTCCAAGATCAAGAGGATCAAGAGGAACTCAAGGAGTTCAAAGAACAGAAGCAACTGAAGAAACTTTGGATGTTCCCATGGCTCAAATTCAACCTAAACCATGGAAACTTCAGAGTTCCCATCAAATGGAACTGATCGTCAGCAACATTGTTAGGAGAGTTCAAACAAGGTCTCAACTCAGGAGCTTCTGTACTTTCCAGTCGTTCCTCTCCATAATCAAGCCAAATAACCAGAAAGGGATAGGACTCAAATGGATGTTCAGGAACAAGCTTGATGAACATGGAACGATAGTCAGGAACAAAGCAAGGTTAGTTGTTCAATGCCAAAATCAACAGGAAGGTACTAATTTCAAAGAAACTTTTGCTTCTGTTGATAGATTAAAAACTATAAGAACCTTAACTGTCTTTGCAGCCTTTACGGAAATTAAGTTGTACCAAATGGACGTCAAAAAAGCTTCCCTAAATGAATATTTGGAAGACGACTTCTATGTGGAACAACCTCCCGATTATGAAAATCCTGAATTTCCAAACCACATCTATAAGCTTGACAAAGCTCATTATGAGTTAAAGCAAGCTACTAGATCGTGGTACGAAATATTATCTGAACTCCTTCTGAAAAATAATTTCAAACGAAAAACTTTATTTTTAAAATCAAAAGGAACTGACTCACTAGTTGTACAAATTTACGTTGACAATATACTATTTGGTGCAATTAATGAAAGTATGTGCAAGGATCTTACAAAGTAAACAAGCAGAGAGAAGCACGAGAAAATGAGACTGGAACTGGGAATGATCAAGCTAAGATAAGGAAGCAGGAAGATCCTCTAAAGGTATAAACTTTAATATTAAATGCTTGGGCTTGATATATATTCATAATTTTACGTGCGAAAGCATAGCTGAAGTTTACCATCGTTAGGGATCAACTTACATAATGAAAGTGCATAATACATGATTAAATAAATGAATCAATAATGCGAGATGCAGAAATAAGCTGTTCCACAATTAGGTTTACCATTATAATTTTTCCTGTATTCTCTCAAATTTTTTTATCATTATTTATCTTTTAGAATTTTATTTTTATCTTTATTTTTTCCTCGAATTTTTTTTATCTTTCCGAATTTTTTTTTGTTTATCATCCACATACATAAACCTCACAAATTCATTTCTTAATCCTCAAATTCTTCTTGTTCCCAACAACTAAGAAACTAATGGAAACAATCCAAATGGATCTCAACTACTCAAAAACCACACCCACAAATACACGTTTAACCTCACCTCCTTGTACCTCTCTCATAATCTATTCCCCACCACTCCATACTCCTTCACCAACAATGGTGAGAACAAGTATCAACAGAAATATGACAACCAAAAGAAACAGAAACTCTACCTCACCAATCCCCATGGAAACCTCTCAACTCAAAACCCTTGAAAAAAACCCAAACCCATTCACCTCCAAAAACCCAACCGTTTGGAATCACCCTTGACCCAATACCGGCAAAGATTCAATTCTCACCGGCGACAATAGTGGCGCTTCGCAGGGGGAAGGAGTAGTCGGTCGAACGCCTGGGGAAGTGGGAAGTGGGCGGTGGTCGGAAAAGGAGGCGTCGAATGTCCTCTCGTCCAAGAATGTTTATTTGGTTGAAGGTGTTGTAATAAATAAGATTGAATTGGACCGAATCGGTCAGTGATGAGGAGGATGTAAGTGAAAAGGAGGAAGAGTCTGTAAAAGTTAAGAAAGTGACAAAGGTAGAGAAACAGGCGAAACAGAAAAAGGTGAAAAAGGGTGTTCATAAATCACCTACAGGAGGGAGAAGGAATATGTGGATTGCTACCAAAGGAACAAAAGTAATTAGTCCTTCTACATATGTTGATATTTCCTGTGATGATGAGGATGAAGAGGGGGAACAAGGATAGGAGGCCATTAATATTGAAAAAAAGGAGAAGGAACAAGCATCCCAACCCAAGGATGTTGTTCCTAATCCTAGAGTAGTACATGTTCCTCGCCCTACAGCTGTTCCTGTTGGTTTTTACTGGTTTTGGTGCCTTTCATTCTTATGCTAGTTCCTCTAGTTACTTGGGATCACAGAAGGATCCCTCGATTGAGGAACTCAATGAGCAGGTTGGCCAGGTTAAGGAAATGATGGCTATAATATTAAATGTACAGGAAGGCACGGATGCAAGGATTGTTCAGTTACAGGCACAGGTGGGTGTTTTAGTATCAGTAATCTAAGGAGATGCGATCCGGTCTGCATCAACTCAATGCTCAAGTGACTACGAGCTCCTCCACAATTCTTCAGAAGCTTGAAAACTAAACCCTTCACCCATAAACCTGATCCGCTATTTTGATTGTTAACTTGGTTTTGTTATTTGTTTGGAACAATTTTTTTCTATTTTATTTTTTATGTAACCCTCAATTTGGGTGACATCATCGTTATTTTTATTTTTAGAACCTGTGGAACCTAAAACTTGCATCTCTAAAGATTGGTTGATTTCTTTTATTATATATTATGCTTACAATTAATTATGCATGTTGAGACTTGACTTTGAGGCTAACTTAGTTTGCCAAACGTTGATCGTGGGGCGCTATGAATATTATATTATTGCTGTGTATTTTTTCTTTTTGTTAATGCCAATAGGGGGAATAGAATGCAAACTTTTCTTAATTGATCTTACATGTCTCCATGTCCCTCATTAACTCACTTCTTGCTGTAAGTTTTCAATTTTGTTTTTAAGTTTTCAATTTACTTTTTCACCGTCATTTTTAAAAACTTCGTTTTTTTAAAAATTCATCTTTTTTCGTAACTTTTTAATTTTGTTTTGTTTTGAAAACTTGTTTAGGATTGCGAATAAGTTTGATCTTTTTGGTAAAAGTTTTCTTATGTTGTCATCACCGAAAAGGGGGAATATTGTTGATTATGAGTTTTGATGATGACAACGCAAACTTCCTAATCGTTGTTTAAGTGTGTTTTTGTAATGCTAAGTTAGGGAGTGCCTGAGTAGGACAAACTAAGCATGTGGAATAAACACCAAGCAATGCAGGGAATTCCTAAAGAATCGATCAAGTCTGCAAATGAAGGCTGTTCCCAAAGAAGGTTGTTCCCAATGAAGGCTGTTCATAAGACGGCTGTTCCCAAGACGACTGTTCCCAAAGACGGTTGTTCCCAAGACGGCTGTTCCCAAAGACGGCTGTTCCCAAAGACGCCTGTTTCTAAAGAAGGTTGTTCCTAAAGAAGGCTGATCCTCAACGGCTGATCCTAAGCAAGTTATTAAGTTGTTCCTCATATATTATAAGGATCTTCAATGTCCCGGAGAAGGAACAATGCATGAAGCGTTCAAGCGAAGCTTCAATAGGTGCCAACATAGAAGCTACAACATATGAGTTTATGTTTAGATTTTATGTAAGTATTTTAATAACGTTTATGCATAATATGGAACAAAAGGAACACGTGTGTTTTAATACGTTTGAGAAAATAGTTTTTGTAAATAAAATAAAGTTTTATAAAGGAAAAATCTTTTGGAAAATAAATAAAACGATTTTAAGAAAATCAACATTGGATTCTGATCTAGAATTCCTTGTTTTCCAAGAAAAGGTTTTTACTTGTTCCTAAAACTACTCCCACTATTTTATCTGAAATAAACATGTTAAAAGTGGTTTGATGAAGTTCTCCCTGTTTCTCTCAATCAATGTGCACATTACTGCTCCCAGTAACTGTTAGTGGTAGTTGAGGGGAACATGGGACACTGACCAAGAAAGTTCTTCTATAAAAGGAAAAGGTTTTTCATTTCTAAAATCACAACTAACAACGTGCAATATTTCAAAAGAACTTAAGAGTTTTTATAAAAAGTCAGTTTGCAAAAGAGCGTGTTCCTAAAGTTCCTTTATTGTACATAAGCTTTATTGAATACTAGAGTTTTCATAATTCGAGTTGTAATTGTGGGGTTAAGGATCGGGTGATCCTTGAGTTGTGGGGTTAAGGATCAAGTGATCCTTGAGTTTTGAGTGTAAGGGTTGAGTGATCCTTAAAGTGACTTAGAGTCAAGTCAGTAAGAGAGTGTGAAAGGAGCAAGCACTGTAATCAAAGGGGATTACGGTGGGGAACTCGTGTTCAAGTGGAACTCGAGTTATTGAGTGTGTTGTATTCGAGCGATTACAATATATAAAAGAGTTTGAGATTTTCGCTTCTTGATAAGGATCAAGAAGTTTCCTCAGTTTTCACATTCTTCGTATTAATTTCATAGCTGTTCCTTTAATTTCTAAATTCCGCAAAGGAACAACCTAAGTTCAAGAAAGCAATTCACCCCCCCTCTTGTCAGTGTTCCTACTGGAATATCAGTTGGTATCAGAGCAGGATCTCACAAAAATACAGGAAACTCTGTTGAGAAAAAGTTCCTGGAAAGTATGAACACTCACGAGAAACTCGAAGAAGGTTATTCAACTCAAAGACCTCCAATGTTCAACGGAAAATTCTATACCTATTGGAAGAACAGAATGGAGATCTTTATCAAGGCAGAGAACTATCAAGTTTGGCGAGTTATAGAAGTCGGCAACTTCGAGGTAACAAAAACCAATGCTGAAAATGAGGTAGTTCCTAAACCTATTTCTGAATTTGTGAAAGAAGATTTTGAAAAATATGAAATCAATGCTATGGCTGTTAAGATTTTGCATTGCGGCCTTGGACCTCATGAACACAATAGAGTTATGGGGTGCAAGAGCGCAAAGCAAATCTGGGATCTCCTTCAAGTAACACATGAAGGAACAAATTAGGTCAAACGTTCTAAAATTGATATACTGATGTCTAAATATGAACGTTTTGAAATGCATCCACAAGAAACAATTCAGGAGATGTTTACTCGTTTCACTAACATTACTAATGAACTTGTTTCCCTTGGAAGAATTATTCCCTCTGATGAACAGGTTAGGAAAATTCTAAGGAGCATGCCTCAAGATGATCGATGGAGAACCAAGGTCACTGCATTGTTTGAAACCAAGGATTTCACCAAATTCAACATTGAGCAACTGGCAGGATCCTTAATTACACATGAACTACATCTAGGACCAGCTGTTCCTGAGAATCCCAAGAACCGAGGTCTTGCTCTTAAGGCTGAGGAACTGGAGGATTCAGAACCGGATGAAGAAGAGGCTGCCACTTTGGTGAGAAGGATGAAAAGATTATACAGAAACCTCAGACCGGGAAATCAAAAAGGAAGGAACTCCGGAAGAAGAACAATTGGTTCCAAATCCGACCAAGGATGCTTCAAGTGAGGTGATCCAGACCATCAAATCTGGGAGTGCCCCCAGTGGGAATATGAAAAAGGAAAAGGAATGGATCAGCTCAAAGAAAGATTCAACAAACCCACCTTTTTCAAACCCAAAAAGGCAATGATTGCAGCATGGGGAGATGTTACAGACTCAGAGGACGATGATGACCAACCAGAAAAAGAAACTGCCAACCTGTGCCTCATGGCAAAGATTGATGGAACAATGCAAGATCCATCAAACGAGGTAAGTTCCACAACTTCTCAATCTTTGTCTAATAATAGGTTAATTGAATCACCGATTGAAACTCTAGTATTTTTAAAAAAGCTTAGTGTAGTAAAGGAACAAAGTAATAAGGCATTGGAGCCCAATAAAGATCACATGACCTACCTAAATAATGTTAGATATGAAGTACAAGGTAGGTTCTTGGAATTGCCTGACAGGAACAACTCTCTTAAAGACTCTTTTGGAAGAGTTAAAAATGCACATACTATTCTTGATGAAACTGATAATATTGATGAAGTTCAGGAACAAGAGGATTTCGAACTTGGTTTGATTCACTTTACAGATGAAAATAAAAGGATAGATGAACCAGTAATTCAAGAAATCAAAGCGAATCAGGGAGTACCTATGCAAGAGGAACAAGCAGAAAATCAAGGTGTTCCTGTGCAAGAGGAACAAGCAGAAAATCAAGGTGTTCATGTGCAAGAGGAACAAGCAGAAAATCAAGGTGTTCCTATGCAAGAGGAACACGCAGAAAATCAAGGTGCTTCTATGCAAGAGGAACAAGCAGAAAATCAAGGTGTTCCTGTGCAAGAGGAACAAGCAGAAAATCAAGGTGTTCCTGTGCAAGAGGAACAAGCAGAAACTCAAGGTGTTCCTATGCAAGAGGAACAAGTAGAAAATAATCTAGAAGTTCATGTTCAAGAGGAACAAGCTAATCAGGAAGTTCCTATCCGAGAGGAACAAGCAGAAAATACTGGAGTCTCCGTTCAAGAGGAACAAGAGGAACAAGGAACTCCAAGATCAAGAGGATCAAGAGGAACTCAAGGAGTTTAAAGAACAGAAGCAACTGAAAAAACTTTGGATGTTCCCATGGCTCAAATTCAACCTAAACCATGGAAACTTCAGAGTTCCCATCAAATGGAACTGATCGTCAGTAACATTGTTAGGAGAGTTCAAACAAGGTCTCAACTCAGGAGCTTCTGTACTTTCCAGTCGTTCCTCTCCATAATCAAGCCAAATAACCAGAAAGGGATAGGACTCAAATGGATGTTCAGGAACAAGCTTGATGAACATGGAACGATAGTCAGGAACAAAGCAAGGTTAGTTGTTCAATGCCAAAATCAACAGGAAGGTACTAATTTCAAAGAAACTTTTGCTTCTGTTGATAGATTAAAAACTATAAGAACCTTAACTGTCTTTGCAGCCTTTACGGAAATTAAGTTGTACCAAATGGACGTCAAAAAAGCTTCCCTAAATGAATATTTGGAAGAAGACTTCTATGTGGAACAACCTCCCGATTATGAAAATCCTGAATTTCCAAACCACATCTATAAGCTTGACAAAGCTCATTATGAGTTAAAGCAAGCTACTAGATCGTGGTACGAAATATTATCTGAACTCCTTCTGAAAAATAATTTCAAACGAAAAACTTTATTTTTAAAATCAAAAGGAACTGACTCACTAGTTGTACAAATTTACGTTGACAATATACTATTTGGTGCAATTAATGAAAGTATGTGCAAGGATCTTACAAAGTAAACAAGCAGAGAGAAGCACGAGAAAATGAGACTGGAACTGGGAATGATCAAGCTAAGATAAGGAAGCAGGAAGATCCTCTAAAGGTATAAACTTTAATATTAAATGCTTGGGCTTGATATATATTCATAATTTTACGTGCGAAAGCATAGCTGAAGTTTACCATCGTTAGGGATCAACTTACATAATGAAAGTGCATAATACATGATTAAATAAATGAATCAATAATGCGAGACGCAGAAATAAGCTGTTCCACAATTAGGTTTACCATTATAATTTTTCCTGTATTCTCTCAAATTTTTTTATCATTATTTATCTTTTAGAATTTAAATTTTATCTTTATTTTTTCCTCGAATTTTTTTTTATCTTTCCGAATTTTTTTTTGTTTATCATCCACATACATAAACCTCACAAATTCATTTCTTAATCCTCAAATTCTTCTTGTTCCCAACAACTAAGAAACTAATGGAAACAATCCAAATGGATCTCAACTACTCAAAAACCACACCCACAAATACACGTTTAACCTCACCTCCCTGTACCTCTCTCATAATCTATTCCCCACCACTCCATACTCCTTCACCAACAATGGCGAGAACAAGTATCAACATAAATATGACAACCAAAAGAAACAGAAACTCTACCTCACCAATCCCCATGGAAACCTCTCCACTCAAAACCCCTGAAAAAAACCCAAACCCATTCACCTCCAAAAACCCAACCGTTTGGAATCACCCTTGACCCAATACCGGCAAAGATTCAATTCTCACCGGCGACAATAGTGGCGCTTCGCAGGGGGAAGGAGTAGTCGGTCGAACGCCGGGGGAAGTGGGAAGTGGGCGGTGGTCGGAAAAGGAGGCGTCGAATGTCCTCTCGTCCAAGAATGTTTATTTGGTTGAAGGTGTTGTAATAAATAAGATTGAATTGGACCGAATCGGTCAGTGATGAGGAGGATGTAAGTGAAAAGGAGGAAGAGTCTGTAAAAGTTAAGAAAGTGACAAAGGTAGAGAAACATGCGAAACAGAAAAAGGTGAAAAAGGGTGTTCATAAATCACCTACAGGAGGGAGAAGGAATATGTGGATTGCTACCAAAGGAACAAAAGTAATTAGTCCTTCTACATATGTTGATATTTCCTGTGATGATGAGGATGAAGAGGGGGAACAAGGATAGGAGGCCATTAATATTGAAAATAAGGAGAAGGAACAAGCATCCCAACCCAAGGATGTTGTTCCTAATTCTAGAGTAGTACATGTTCCTCGCCCTACAGCTGTTCCTGTTGGTTTTTACTGGTTTTGGTGCCTTTCATTCTTATGCTAGTTCCTCTAGTTACTTGGGATCACAGAAGGATCCCTCGATTGAGGAACTCAAGGAGCAGGTTGGTCAGGCTAAGGAAATGATGGCTATGATATTAGATGTACAGGAAGGCACGGATGCAAGGATTGTTCAGTTACAGGCACAGGTGGGTGTTTTAGTATCAGTAATCTAAGGAGATGAGATCCGGTCTGCATCAACTCAACGCTCAAGTGACTACGAGCTCCTCCACAATTCTTCAGAAGCTTGAAAACTAAACCCTTCACCCATAAACCTGATCCGCTATTTTGATTGTTAACTTGGTTTTGTTATTTGTTTGGAACAATTTTTTTCTATTTTATTTTTTATGTAACCCTCAATTTGGGTGACATCATCGTTATTTTTATTTTTAGAACCTGTGGAACCTAAAACTTGCATCTCTAAAAATTGGTTGATTTCTTTTATTATATATTATGCTTACAATTAATTATGCATGTTGAGACTTGACTTTGAGGCTAACTTAGTTTGCCAAACGTTGATCGTGGGGCGCTATGAATAATATATTATTGTTGTGTATTTTTTCTTTTTGTTAATGCCAACAGGGGAAGAGAATGCAAACTTTTCTTAATTGATCTTACATGTCTCCATGTCCCTCATTAACTCACTTCTTGCTGTAAGTTTTCAATTTTGTTTTTAAGTTTTCAATTTTCTTTTTCACCGTCATTTTTAAAAACTTCGATGTTTTTAAAAATTCATCTTTTTTCGTAACTTTTTAATTTTGTTTTGTTTTGAAAACTTGTTTAGGATTGCGAATAAGTTTGATCTTTTTGGTAAAAGTTTGCTTATGTTGTCATCACCAAAAAGGGGGAATATTGTTGATTCTAGTTTTGATGATGACAACGCAAACTTCCTAATCGTTGTTTAAGTGTGTTTTTGTAATGCTAAGTTAGGGAGTGCCTGAGTAGGACAAACTAAGCATGTGGAATAAACACCAAGCAATGCAGGGAATTCCTAAAGAATCGATCAAGTCTGCAAATGAAGGCTGTTCCCAAAGAAGGTTGTTCCCAATGAAGGCTGTTCCCAAGACGGCTGTTCCCAAGACGGCTGTTCCCAAAGACGGTTGTTCCCAAGACGGCTGTTCCCAAAGACGGTTGTTCCAAAAGACGGCTGTTCCCAAAGACGGCTGTTCCCAAAGTCGCCTGTTCCTAAAGAAGGTTGTTCCTAAAGAAGGCTGATCCTCAACGGCTGATCCTAAGCAAGTTATTAAGGTGTTCCTCATATATTATAAGGATCATCAATGTTCCGGAGAAGGAACAATTCATGAAGCGTTCAAGCGAAGCTTCAATAAGTGCCAACATAGAAGCTACAACATATGAGTTTATGTTTAGATTTTATGTGAGAATTTTAATAACGTTTATGCATAATATGGAACAAAAGGAACACGTGTGTTTTAATACGTTTGAGAAAATAGTTTTTGTAAATAAAATAAATTTTTATAAAGGAAAAATCTTTTGGAAAATAAATAAAACGATTTTAAGAAAATCATCATTGGATTCTGATCTAGAATTCCTTGTTTTCCAAGAAAAGGTTTTTACTTGTTCCTAAAACTACTCCCACTATTTTATCTGAAATAAACGTGTTAAAAGTGGTTTGATGAAGTTCTCCCTGTTTCTCTCAATCAACGTGCACGTTACTGCTCCCAGGAACTGTGAGTGGCAGTTGAGGGGAACATGGGAAACTGACCAAGAAAGTTCTTCTATAAAAGGAAAAGGTTTTTCATTTCTCAAATCACAACTAAGAACGTGCAATATTTCAAAAGAACTTAAGAGTTTTTATAAAAAGTCAGTTTGCAAAAGAGCGTGTTCCTAAAGTTCCTTTATTATACATAAGCTTTATTGAATACTAGAGTTTTCATAATTCGAGTGGTAATTGTGGGGTTCAGGATCGTGTGATCCTTGAGTGGTGGGGTTAAGGATCAAGTGACCCTTGAGTTTTGAGTGTAAGGGTTGAGTGATCCTTAAAGTGACTTAGAGTCAAGTCAGTAAAGGAGTGTGAAAGGAGCAAGCACTGTAATCAAAGGGGATTACGGTGGGGAACTCGTGTTCAAGTGGAACTCGAGTTATTGAGTGTGTTGTATTCGAGCGATTACAATATATAAAAGAGTTTGAGATTTTCGCTTCTTGATAAGGATCAAGAAGTTTCCTCAGTTTTCACATTCTTCGTTTTAATTTGATAGCTGTTCCTTTAATTTCTAAATTCCGCAAAGGAAGAACCTAAGTTCAAGAAAGCAATTCACCCCCCCTCTTGTCAGTGTTCCTACTGGAATATCAGTTGGTATTAGAGCAGGATCTCACAAAAATACAGGAAACTCTGTTGAGAAAAAGTTCTTGGAAAGTATGAACACTCACGAGAACCTCGAAGAAGGTTATTCAACTCAAAGACCTCCAATGTTCAACGGAAAATTCTATACCTATTGGAAGAACAGAATGGAGATCTTTATCAAGGCAGAGAACTATCAAGTTTGGCGAGTCATAGAAGTCGGCAACTTCGAGGTAACAAAAACCAATGCTGAAAATGAGGTAGTTCCTAAACCTATTTCTGAATTTGTGAAAGAAGATTTTGAAAAATATGAAATCAATGCTATGGCTGTTAAGATTTTGCATTGCGGCCTTGGACCTCATGAACACAATAAAGTTATGGGGTGCAAGAGCGCAAAGCAAATCTGGGATCTCCTTCAAGTAACACATGAAGGAACAAATGAGGTCAAACATTCTAAAATTGATTTACTGATGTCTAAATATGAACGTTTTGAAATGCATCCACAAGAAATAATTCAGGAGATGTTTACTCGTTTCACTAACATTACTAATGAACTTGTTTCCCTTGGAAGAATTATTCCCTCTGATGAACAGGTTAGGAAAATTCTAAGGAGCATGCCTCAAGATGATCGATGGAGAACCAAGGTCACTGCATTGTTTGAAACCAAGGATTTCACCAAATTCAACATTGAGCAACTGGCAGGATCCTTAATGACACATGAACTACATCTAGGACCAGCTGTTCCTGAGAATCCCAAGAACCGAGGTCTTGCTCTTAAGGCTGAGGAACTGGAGGATTCAGAACCGGATGAAGAAGAGGCTGCCACTTTGGTCAGAAGGATGAAAAGATTATACAGAAACCTCAGACCGGGAAATCAAAAAGGAAGGAACTCCGGAAGAAGAACAATTGGTTCCAAATCCGACCAAGGATGCTTCAAGTGCGGTGATCCAGACCATCAAATCCGGGAGTGCCCTCAGTGGGAATATGAAAAAGGAAAAGGAATGGATCAGCTCAAAGAAAGATTCAACAAAGCCACCTTTTTCAAACCCAAAAAGGCAATGATTGCAGCATGGGGAGATGTTACAGACTCAGAGGACGATGATGACCAACCAGAAAAAGAAACTGCCAACCTGTGCCTCATTGCAAAGATTGATGGAACAATGCAAGATCCATCAAACGAGGTAAGTTCCACAACTTCTCAATCTTTGTCTAATAATAGGTTAATTGAATCACCGATTGAAACTCTAGTATTTTTAAAAAAGCTTAGTGTAGTAAAGGAACAAAGTAATAAGGCATTGGAGCCCAATAAAGATCACATGACCTACCTAAATAATGTTAGATATGAGGTACAAGGTAGGTTCTTGGAATTGCCTGACAGGAACAACTCTCTTAAAGACTCTTTTGGAAGAGTTAAAAATGCACATACTATTCTTGATGAAACTGATAATATTGATGAAGATCAGGAGCAAGAGGATTTCGAACTTGGTTTGGTTCACTTTACAGATGAAAATAAAAGGATAGATGAACCAGTAATTCAAGAAATCAAAGCGAATCAGGGAGTACCTATGCAATAGGAACAAGCAGAAAATCAAGGTGTTCCTGTGGAAGAGGAACAAGCAGAAAATCAAGGTGTTCCTGTGCAAGAGGAACAAGCAGAAAATCAAGGTGTTCCTATGCAAGAGGAACAAGCAGAAAATCAAGGTGTTCCTATGCAAGAGGAACAAGCAGAAAATCAAGGTGTTCCTGTGCAAGAGGAACAAGCAGAAAATCAAGGTGTTCCTGTGCAAGAGGAACAAGCAGAAAATCAAGGTGTTCCTATGCAAGAGGAACAAGTAGAAAATAATCTGGAAGTTCATGTTCAAGAGGAACAAGCTAATCAGGAAGTTCCTATCCGAGAGGAACAAGCAGAAAATACTGGAGTCTCCGTTCAAGAGGAACAAGAGGAACAAGGAACTCCAAGATCAAGAGGATCAAGAGGAACTCAAGGAGTTCAAAGAACAGAAGCAACTGAAGAAACTTTGGATGTTCCCATGGCTCAAATTCAACCTAAACCATGGAAACTTCAGAGTTCCCATCAAATGGAACTGATCGTCAGCAACATTGTTAGGAGAGTTCAAACAAGGTCTCAACTCAGGAGCTTATGTACTTTCCAGTCGTTCCTCTCCATAATCAAGCCAAATAACCAGAAAGGGATAAGACTCAAATGGATGTTCAGGAACAAGCTTGATGAACATGGAACGATAGTTAGGGACAAAGCAAGGTTAGTTGTTCAATGCCAAAATCAACAGGAAGGTACTAATTTCAAAGAAACTTTTGCTTCTGTTGATAGATTAAAAACTATAAGAACCTTAACTGTCTTTGCAGCCTTTACGGAAATTAAGTTGTACCAAATGGACGTCAAAAAAGCTTCCCTAAATGAATATTTGGAAGAAGACTTCTACGTGGAACAACCTCCCGATTATGAAAATCCTGAATTTCCAAACCACATCTATAAGCTTGACAAAGCTCATTATGAGTTAAAGCAAGCTACTAGATCGTGGTACGAAATATTATCTGAACTCCTTCTGAAAAATAATTTCAAACGAAAAACTTTATTTTTAAAATCAAAAGGAACTGACTCACTAGTTGTACAAATTTACGTTGACAATATACTATTTGGTGCAACTAATGAAAGTATGTGCAAGGATCTTACAAAGTAAACAAGCAGAGAGAAGCACGAGAAAATGAGACTGGAACTGGGAATGATCAAGCTAAGATAAGGAAGCAGGAAGATCCTCTAAAGGTATAAACTTTAATATTAAATGCTTGGGCTTGATATATATTCATAATTTTACGTGCCAAAGTATAGCTGAAGTTTACCATCGTTAGGGATCAACTTACATAATGAAAGTGCATAATACATGATTAAATAAATTAATCAATAATGCGAGATGCAGAAATAAGCTGTTCCACAATTAGGTTTACCATTATAATTTTTCCTGTATTCTCTCAAATTTTTTTTATCATTATTTATCTTTTAGAATTTTATTTTTATCTTTATTTTTTCCTCGAATTTTTTTTATCTTTCCGAATTTTTTTTTGTTTATCATCCACATACATAAACCTCACAAATTCATTTCTTAATCCTCAAATTCTTCTTGTTCCCAACAACTAAGCAACTAATGGAAACAATCCAAATGGATCTCAACTACTCAAAAACCACACCCACAAATACACGTTTAACCTCACCTCCTTGTACCTCTCTCATAATCTATTCCCCACCACTCCATACTCCTTTCCCAACAATGGTGAGAACAAGTATCAACAGAAATATGACAAACAAAAGAAACAGAAACTCTACCTCACCAATCCCCATGGAAACCTCTCCACTCAAAACCCCTGAAAAAA
Source organism: Spinacia oleracea (assembly GCF_020520425.1). Lineage (NCBI taxonomy): Eukaryota > Viridiplantae > Streptophyta > Magnoliopsida > Caryophyllales > Amaranthaceae > Spinacia > Spinacia oleracea. The sequence goes on from NC_079490.1 coordinate 98,046,458, forward strand.
ACCCAAACCCATTCACCTCCAAAAACCCAACCGTTTGGAATCACCCTTGACCCAATACCGGCAAAGATTCAATTCTCACTGGCGACAATAGTGGCGCTTTGCAGGGGGAAGGAGTAGTCGGTCGGACACCGGGGGAAGTGGGAAGTGGGAGGACGGTGGTCGGAAAAGGAGGCGTCGAATGTCCTCTCGTCCAAGAATGTTTATTTGGTTGAAGGTGTTGTAATAAATAAGATTGAATTGGACCGAATCGGTCAGTGATGAGGAGGATGTAAGTGAAAAGGAGGAAGAGTCTGTAAAAGTTAAGAAAGTGACAAAGGTAGAGAAACAGGCGAAATAGAAAAAGGTGAAAAAGGGTGTTCAGAAATCACCTACAGGAGGGAGAAGGAATATGTGGATTGCTATCAAAGGAACAAAAGTAATTAGTCCTTCTACATATGTTGATATTTCCTGTGATGATAAGGATGAAGAGGGGGAACAAGGATAGGAGGCCATTAATATTGAAAATAAGGAGAAGGAACAAGTATCCCAACCCAAGGATGTTGTTCCTAATCCTAGAGTAGTACATGTTCCTTGCCCTACAGCTGTTCCTATTGGTTATACTGGTTTTGGTGGCTTTCATTCTTATGCTAGTGCCTCTAGTTACTTGGGATCATAGAAGGATCCCTCGATTGAGGAACTCAAGGAGCAGGTTGGTCAGGTTAAGGAAATGATGGCTATGATATTAGATGTACAGGAAGGCACGGATGCAAGGATTGTTCAGTTACAGGCACAGGTGGGTGTTTTAGTATCAGTAATCTAAGGAGATGCGATCCGGTCTGCATCAACTCAATGCTCAAGTGACTACGAGCTCCTCCATAATTCTTCAGAAGCTTGAAAACTAAACCCTTCACCCATAAACCTGATCCGCTATTTTGATTGTTAACTTGGTTTTGTTATTTGTTTGGAATAATTTTTTTCTATTTTATTTTTTATGTAACCCTCAATTTGGGTGACATCATCGTTATTTTTATTTTTAGAACTTGTGGAACCTAAAACTTGCATCTCTAAAAATTGGTTGATTTCTTTTATTATATATTATGCTTACAATTAATTATGCATGTTGAGACTTGACTTTGAGGCTAACTTAGTTTGCCAATGTTGATCTTGGGGTGCTATGAATATTATATTATTGCTGTGTATTTTTTCTTTTTGTTAATACCAACAGGGGGAAGAGAATGCAAACTTTTCTTAATTGATCTTACATGTCTCCATGTCCCTCATTAAATCACTTCTTGCTGTAAGTTTTCAATTTTGTTTTTAAGTTTTCAATTTTATTTTTCACCGTCATTTTTAAAAACTTCGTTGTTTTTAAAAATTCATCTTTTTTCGTAACTTTTTAATTTTGTTTTGTTTTGAAAACTTGTTTAGGATTGCGAATAAGTTTGATCTTTTTGGTAAAAGATTGCTTATGTTGTCATCAACAAAAACGGGGAATATTGTTGATTCTGAGTTTTGATGATGACAACGCAAACTTCCTAATCGTTGTTTAAGTGTGTTTTTGTAATGCTAAGTTAGGGAGTGCCTGAGTAGGACAAACTAAGAATGTGGAATAAACACCAAGCAATGCAGGGAATTCCTAAAGAATCGATCAAGTCTGCAAATGAAGGTTGTTCCCAAAGAAGGTTGTTCCCAGTGAAGGCTGTTCCCAAGACGGCTGATCCCAAGACGGTTGTTCCCAAGACGGCTGTTCCCAAAGACGGATGTTCCCAAGACGGCTGTTCCCAAGACGGCTGTTCCAAAGACGGCTGTTCCCAAGATGGCTGTTCCCAAGACGGCTGTTCCCAAGAAGGCTGTTCCCAAGACGGCTGTTCCCAAAGACGGCTGTTCCTAAAGAAGGCTGTTCCTAAAGAAGGCTGATCCTCAACGGCTAATCCTAAGCAAGTTATTAAGGTGTTCCTCATATATTATAAGGATCATCAATGTTCCGGAGAAGGAACAATGCATGAAGCGTTCAAGCGAAGATTCAATAGGTGCCAACATAGAAGCTACAACATATGAGTTTAAGTTTAGATTTTATGTAAGTATTTTAATAACGTTTATGCATAATATGGAACAAAAGGATCATGTGTGTTTTAATACGTTTGAGAAAATAGTTTTTGTAAATAAAATAAAGTTTTATAAAGGAAAAATCTTTTGGAAAATAAATAAAACGATTTTTAGAAAATCAACATTGGATTCTGATCTAGAATTCCTTGTTTTCCAAGAAAAGGTTTTTACTTGTTCCTAAAACTACTCCCACTATTTTATCTGAAATAAACATGTTAAAAGTGGTTTGATGAAGTTCTCCCTGTTTCTCTCAATCAACGTGCACGTTACTGCTCCTAGTAACTGTTAGTGGCAGTTGAGGGGAACATGGGAAACTGACCAAGAAAGTTCTTCTATAAAAGGAAAAGGTTTTTCATTTCTCAAATCACAACTAACAACGTGCAATATTTCTAAAGAACTTAAGAGTTTTTATAAAAAATCAGTTTGCAAAAGAGCGTGTTCCTAAAGTTCCTTTAGTGTACATAAGCTTTATTGAATACTAGAGTTTTCATAATTCGAGTTGTAATTGTGGGGTTAAGGATCGGGTGATCCTTGAGTTGTGGGGTTAAGGATCAAGTGATCCTTGAGTTTTGAGTGTAAGGGTTGAGTGATCCTTAAAGTGACTTAGAGTCAAGTCAGTAAGAGACTGTGAAAGGAGCAAGCACTGTAATCAAAGGGGATTACGGTGGGGAACTCGTGTTCAAGTGGAACTCGAGTTATTGAGTGTGTTGTATTTGAGCGATTACAATATATAAAAGAGTTTGAGATTTTCGCTTCTTGATAAGGATCAAGAAGTTTCCTCAGTTTTCACATTCTTCGTATTAATTTGATAGTTGTTCCTTTAATTTCTAAATTCCGCAAAGGAACAACCTAAGTTCAAGAAAGCAATTCACCCCCCCCTCTTGTCAGTGTTCCTACTGGAATATCAGTATATGTATCTGAAGGAAAAAGATCGCCAAAATTATGATCAGAATCAGAGTTAGGGTAATTCCCACACTCTGCAACAAAGTTTCTTTGTCTACGGAAGGTCCTTTCAGGTTCATGATCGAACGGAGTAAGATTACTAGTACCTACGGTCCTGGGCATAGACAAAGAAACTGCAAACGGGTGTGAGATCCGGTCTCAAGGAATGGGAGTTCCTTGAGAAGTAACAAACAATAATCTATAATAAACAATTAATAACAGAAAATAAAACCGTTTCCCCGGAAACGGCGCCAAAATTTGACAGGCTTAAGTCGTATCACCTAATCAAAGATAAACCTAAAATCACTAGCTAAATAGCCAGGGAAGTCAGGATCGAATCCACAGGGAAACAACGTTCTTTCTATTACTAAGAATAAAGTCTAGACTATTGCGAACAAGAGTTGGGTTGGTTTTTATACTAAAACTATGACAATAATTAAACAAAGAGGAATTCAGATATTAAAAGGTCTAGGGCATAGGTTCACCAATGAACAATAATCCAGGATGATAAACAATCGATAACAAACAATCAAACAGTTAATTAGACTAGCATGCTCTCTCGAATCGATACTAATCATAGACTTAGAATTAACGGGCTCTCGCTACGTATTAATTCCAATTCTTCCTATTGACACAAGCCTAAACATCAAAGTGCATCTCTCGAATCTTAACTTGATATTGCTAGACTAATACAATTAAACCTGCGCAAATCTAATTGCATAGTAAATGAAACCAATCAATAGGAATTAACCACAATACCAATAATCAACAACATTCAATCATCCCTTCATATTAATTCATGGATCCCCAAAACCCTAGAAAATAGACTACTAACACATGATTGAAATAACTAAGGCAATATTAATCAATGAAAACATAGTTAAAGCGAAATAATAAATCAAAGTAAGAATCAATACCTAAATGAAAAACAATGAATAATGAAAGCTTGAATTTTGATAGAAATTAAAAACTAACTGTTGCAACAAATTTGAGAGAATAAACTAACTAAAAAGCAATAAACTAACTGTTTGAAAACTAGAAAAATAAGATTTCACTAAAAATAAAAGGGCCTAGTATTTATAGTTTGCCCAAAATACCACCCAAAAACCGGAAATAAACACGCGCATAAGTGCAAGAGGTTGACGTCGCCCGATCATTGATGAGAAAAAAATCAAAAGAAAAAAAAATATCATTTATTTTGTAGATTAGAAAAGTAAGGAAAAGGTTAAAAGTTGGTTCATACTTCAAAATTTGTTGGTTACTTCTCCCCTTATGGTTATACTTTTGCTATTGATGAGTCTTAGTTTTCGGAGATGATTTTGTTTGTATCATTGGTTGTTTTCGCTCCCCGAGTTAGACTTTATACTCTCACATAGCCAGATTATTCTTTACCCCTTGTTTATACCTGGCCAACATTACAAGCCTATATAAAGACCTTTTTTATCATCGTGCAATGTGTGTATAACAATAGGTTGAAAATAGTCGTTTATCAAGGGCCGAAAAGCATATGCGCATTTTGAGTCGACTCCGACGTAGGTTGAGTGTTTAGGAGAACCGTCGAACACACTAGTGTGGTGAGTTAGGAGGGGCTACTACTCATTTGATAGTATGCATGTTCATAATGGGGAGGTGAGTGAACGGGCCACATTTGGTTCGCTTAGTCCGCCACATATCGAGAGGAGTGATTCACTTGGTGAGGCCCAATCTTGATTTTATACGTATGCCTCGTGAGCCTTGCTTGAACTTTGTACCGGTTGATGTGTAACTATGGGGACTAGGGATTTCGGTCATGATATTTGCTTGCCTTGATTTGATTCTTGTTTTATCGTCCAAATTTTTGCATTGATTTTGGGGTGATTTGATCGTCTATGTCTCATTGATGCTCTTTGCTTAGGGACAAGCAAAGGTTTAGCTTGGGTGAGTTTGATACACTCATATTTTACATAGTTTTTACCCCCATCCTGTATGCACTTTTCATCTCATTTGAGCTCTTTGGAGCCTATTTTAGTGCTAATGTGTATTGTGTAGTGTCTTTAGTTGCAGGACCGCTTTTTGATGATAATTGGTCGTTGGAGGCTCGTTTCCTATCATTCTTGGATGACTACACAGATCCCGAAGCATGTACGGGATGATCTAGCCGAATTCAAAGGCTCACAAACGTCAAACTTGACCCAAAGGAGTTGGGCTTAGGCCTCAAGTTTCAAACTCAAGGCAAATACGGCAAAATGTCCTCAAAACCTGTGGCCCCGGTTTTCGCAAACCGGCAGGTTTTGAGAAATGAAGAAACTTTCCTTTAGGTGCGAAACCGGCAGGTTTTGGGAAACCTGTGGCCCCGGTTTTCGCTACCTGGTGACTTTGGAGTTCCTGGCTGGGCCAAAAACCGGCCGATTTCTACAAACCGGGGTGCCATGTTTTTGGTCCCAGCCCTTTCCTTTTGTTTCTTTTCTCTCCGTAGGTTTAAGGGGGAGGCTATATATATTAAATTAGCTTTTAGTAGTAAACTCTCCTTGGAATTATGTATTATTTTTCCTAGTATTAGAATTAGTACTTAGTTTATTCTCTAAATTGTTGCAAACACTTAATTTTATTTTTCAATCAAAAATCCAAGCTTTCATTATTCATTGTTCAATTCCTTAGGTATTATCTCTTACTTTTCTTTATTACTCTTATTCCAATTATGTTTTTATTGATCAATTTTATCTTAGTTATTTCAATTATGTGTGAGTAGTTTAATTTCTAGGGTTTTGGGAATCCATGAATTAATATAAAGGGATGATTGAATGATTGTTGATTGTTGGTATTAGCTGTTAATTCCTATTGATTGGTTTTATCTACTATGCAATTAGATTTGCGCAGGTGTAATTGTATTAGTTTGGCAATATCAAGTTAAGATTCGAAAGATGCAATTTGATGTTTAGGCCTGTTTCAATAGGTAGAATTGAAATTAATACGTAGCGAGAGCCCGTTAATTCTAAGTCTATGATTAGTATAGATTCGAGAGAACATGCTAGCCTAATTAATTGCTTTGTCGATTATTATTGATGGTTGATCATCCTGGATTGTTGTTCATTGGTGAACCTATGCCCTAGACCTTTTATTATCTGATTTATATCGTTGTAGATTATTATTTAAACCAAATCAATCTCTTGTCCGCAATAGTCTAGACTTTAGTTTTAGTAATAGAAAGAACGCCTGTTTCCGTGTGGATACGATCCCTACTTCCCTTGCTATCTTGTTAGTGGACTTAGGTTTATTTTTTATTAGGTTTTACGACTTTAGCCTGCGAAATTTTAGCGCCGTTGCCGAGGAAACGGTTTTATTTTATGTTATTAATTGTTTATTCAAGATTATTGTTTGTTACTTCTCAAGGAACCCCGTTCCTTGAGACCAGATCTCACACCTATTTGTAGTTTCTTTCTCTATGCTCAGGACCGTAGGTACTAGTAATATTACTCCATTCGATCCTGAGCCCGAAAGAACCTTTCGTGGACGAAGAAATTTCATTGCACAGTGTGGGAATTACTCTGATTCTGATCATAATATTGGCGGTCTTTTTCCTTCAGATACAGATTCAGTTTCAGAGATAGAGATGGGTGACGAAACACCACCACCACCTGAACCAAGGCTTACAGACTATTCTAAGCCAAGTCTGTCTGTGCTACCCAAGGCAATCATGCCTTCTATTGCAGCTGAGACCTTCAAGATTGAGCCTGCATTGATTAACATGATTGATAGACGCCAGTTTGGTGGGGAAGTGGGTGAAGACCTAAATCTTCACATTCAGTCCTTCATCCAATACTGCTCTACCATCAAGCAAAAGGAATTGACTCCGGAGCAGACTATGGAGATGCTTTTCCCGTTCTCTCTGAGTGGGAAGGCAAAGTTGTGGATCAATGGGTTGAATCGAGCAGCCATGAAAATTACTAACTGGGAGTTTTTGGCCCTTGCATTCTATGTGAAATATTTTCCACCTGAGAAGACAGCTCGTCTAAGGAGCCAGATAATTTCCATTACTCAACAAGCAGATGAGAGTTTGTTCGAGGTCTGGGAGAGATTCAAGGATTTGCAGAGAGAATGCCCACACCATGGTTTGAGTGACTGGTTCTTGATTCAAGGATTTTATACTGGTTTGGGTAATGAGTCTAGACTTATTCTGAATTCAGCCGCTAGTGGGAGATTCATGCAACTTGCTGTGACTAGAGCTATGGAGGTGATTGAGGAGATGGCCATTCATAATGCCCAGTATGGGAATCCTAGAGGCCTATCTAAAAAGGGTGGTAAGAATGACTTGAATTCCATAGAACAATTAACTGACCAATTGACTGCTTTATATTACAAGTTTGATAATATGCAAGCAGCAAATATTCAATCTGCCCAACCTGTTAGTGTAGCTGCAATGAATTCTCAAACTGTCAATGTCTGTGATAGTTGTTGGATGTCTGGTCATTATGCATAGGAATGTAGGAGCTCTATTGAACAATGTAACACATTCTAGTCCTACAAGCAGAATAATACGTACTCCAATTCTTACAATGAGGGGTATAAAAATAACCCCCTACTATCATACAGGAGTACTAATATTCAGAACCCCCATCAGATCCAACATCCACCACCACAACCATCATACAAACCACCACCACAAAAATCATACCAACCACGGAGTAGCTACAACCAACAGTCTAGTGAACCACCTGGGTTCCCTAGACAACACACATCACCCCCACCACCACAACCTCAACCTGCACAATCTGACCCTATGCTTGTAGAGATGAGAAATATGATGTTGCAGATGCAGAAGTCTCTGAGTGAAAAGGATGCTAAAATTGATGCTCTTACTGCCCATAATAAAATCATTGATACACAGTTGGCACAGATGGCTACTACTCTTGTAGGGAGACCCCCAGGTCAACTCCCTTCACATCATGAGAATAGGAAAACTACAAATGCTATTACATTGAGGAGTGGTAGAGGTTATGACGATCCTTGTATGCCCGTCGAGGTTGATTCTGAGGTGTCTGCTAGTGGTCTGGTTAGTGAGAAAACACCAAAGGTAATCATGGATGGTAAGGAAGCTGAGAAAGTAGTCTGTGAACAAGAGGTTGCAACTGAGGTTAAGAAGGGGACTGATATTCAAGTACCACCTATTGTACTCCCCTTCCCAAACCGGAAACTCAAGAATAAGCTTGACAAACAGTTTGGCAAATTCTTGGAAGTGGTCAAAAACTTGCAGGTAACGGTTCCTTTTACTGAATTGATTTTACAGGTTCCTGCACATGCTAAATTTATGAAAGATATTTTGACCAGGAAACGTGCTTTTTGTGAGGTAGAGACTGTAGCTTTTACTGAGGAATGTAGTGCTTATTTACAGAACAAGTCTACACCTAAACTTAAAGACCCCGTGAGTTTTTTCCTCCCATGTAACATTGGCACCGTTTTTATTAATAAGGCTTTATGTGATTTAGGTGCTAGTTTGTCTGTTATGCCTTTGTCTGTCTGTACTAAATTGAATATGGGTGAGCTTAAGGTTACTAATATCACTCTGCAAATGGCCGACCGTTCTGTCAAATACCCCTTAGGTGTTTTAGAGGACGTCCCTGTTAGAGTAGGTAAATTTTATATACCTGTAGACTTTGTAGTACTAGACATGCAAGAGGACTCCCAAATTCCCATTATCTTAGGTAGACCCTTCCTTCACACGGCAAGGGCGGTCATTGATGTAAAAAGTGGGAAATTGACTTTGTTTTTTGGGGATGATAAGGTGACTTTAAATCTGAATAGTGCCTTAAAGAGTCCCATGCGAGAGGAAGAACAATGCTATCGAATAGATGTAGTTGATTTTATTATGCGTGATAACGTCTCCCAAGTTCTCGAAAGGGATCCCTTGGAGGCAGTGCTTTGTTGTGAATATTCTGCAGGTGATAGCAGTTCTTGGAGTGCTGAAGTGGATGCTCTAGAGTTAGCTCTTGATGGTGGAGAGTCTGAACCCGAGGAGAGCACCAAATTGAGGAGGTTAGTTTGGCCAGCCTGTTCTGTAAAATAGGTAAAGAAGCCCGAACTTAAACCTCTTCCTGCTAATCTCAAATATGCATTTCTGGATGATAAACAACTTTTCCCTGTAATCGTCAGTACTGCACTTAATGCAGACCAGTTGTCCCAACTTCTTACTTTGTTGAAAAAGCACAAAAAGGCCATTGGGTACAGTATTGATGATTTAAAGGGTATTAGCCCTGATTTTTGCATGCATAGGATACATCTAGATGATAATCAAAAGCCATGCATTCAACCCCAGCGTCATTTGAACCCCATTATGCAAGATGTTGTGAAAGCTGAAGTTATGAAATTGCTTGATGCGGGTATTGTTTATGCTGTGTCTGATTCTAAGTGGGTGAGTCCTGTTCAGGTAGTGCCAAAGAAAGGGGGGACGATTGTGGTTAGGAATGAGAAAAATGAGTTGTTCCCAACTAGGGTAGTTACAGGTTGGCGCGTGTGCATTGATTATAGGCGTCTAAATGTTGCTACTAAAAAAGACCACTTTCCCCTTCCTTTTATTGATCAAATGTTAGAAAGGCTAGCCTGTCACAAGTTTTTCTGTTATCTGGATGGTTATTCTGATTTTTTCCGAATTCCCATACATCCAGACGACCAGGAAAAGATCACTTACACCTGTCCCTATGGTACTTTTGCATATCGTAGGATGCCCTTTGGTCTGTGTAATGCACCCGCTACATTTGAACATTGCATGATGAGCATCTTTTCTGAGTTTATTGAGTCTATCATGAAAGTGTTTATGGATGATTTTAGTGTCTATGGTACTTCTTTTTATTCCTGTTTGGTTAATTTGACTAAAGTCTTGAAAAGGTGTGAAGAGTGTAACCTGGTCTTAAATTGGGAAAAGTGTCATTTCATGGTTACTGAAGGGGTGGTCTTGGGGCATTTAATATCTGATAAGGGCATCCAGGTGGATCGATCTACGGTCCAAGTGATTGAACAATTTCCCCCTCCAGTTAACGTGAAGGGTGTTAGAAGTTTTCTTGGTCATGCGGGGTTTTTTTCGCCGCTTTATCAAGGATTTTTCTAAGATTGTTAAACCACTGACCTAGCTCCTCCTCAAGGATGCCCCATTTGTGTTTACTGGTGCTTGTCTTGAGGCCTTTGACAGGATTAAACAGGCACTAATTTCGGCTCCTATCATCCGTTCTCCCGAATGGGATCTTATGTTCGAGATAATGTGTGATGTAAGTGACTACGCAGTTGGGGCAGTTTTGGGTCAGAGAAAAGAGAAGGTTTTGCATGCCATTTACTATGCTAGTAAGACCTTAGATGAAGCTCAAGTTAATTATGCTACTACTGAGAAAGAGCTTCTAGCCACAGTCTATGCCTTGGACAAATTTCGCACTTATCTGATTGGGTCCAAGGTGATAGTCTATACTAACCATGCGGCCTTTAAGTATCTTCTCTCTAAAAAGGAAGCCAAGCCTAGGCTTATTCGATGGATACTAGTGCTACAGGAGTTTGATCTAGAGATTCACGACAAGAAAGGGGTTGAGAATGTGGTTACAGACCACTTGTCTAGATTGAGATATGATGATGGTACAGTGTCTACACCGATCGATGATTCATTTCCGGATGATCACTTACTTGCACTTGCCAGTCTGTCACCATGGTTCGGAGACTATGCGAACTACATTGTAGAGGGTATTCTTTCGTCCGATCTTACATATCAACAGAAGAAGAAGTTCCTACACGATGTGCGGTTCTACTTTTGGGATGATCCTTATTTGTTCCGGGAAACTGCTGAAGGATTGTGCAAGCGATGTATTCCATAATGGGAAGTCTACGGTATTATCAGGAGGTGTCATTCTTCACCTTATGGTGGTCACCATGGACCTTCAAAGTGTAGGGGAATACAGTTAAACATAATAACATGTGCGGAACAATCCCCAAAGCCAGGAAACATGTATAAAGCACAGATTAAGCAAACTTACATTCGAAGCATGTTTTCCACAATAATCTGTCAACGAACACGAACAAAGAACTCCACTTGTCGTTCCTATACTTGGTTCACCGACACGTTCAGATCCGTCTTGATTATCGTAGCTTAGACAATTGATCAAGATACTTTGCCTTTTGGGATGAACACACTATGGAGGCACAGAGAGAATTAGGGTTCTCTGTTTTCTCCTAGGGTTGTGTGTATTGTGTTATGATTGTGCTAAGTTGGAAAATAGGTTGTAAGGTTATTTACATAACCTTACTAACCGACCAAGGCAAGAGGCAAGGCCGGCTAGCAAGCCCGCAAGCCAAACACACGGACACGCACAGCCAGTGGGCCGTGGGCCGCGCTGCTGCTGTGTCGTGGTCTCGGCCCACATGCACGCGCACAGCTCCGCGCCACAAGGGCCTCGCTGCTTCTGCGTTTGCTTTGCTTGCTCGCCTAGTCGTATGCGCGCCCATGGGCCTCGAGTGCTTCGTGCACTAGGCTCGTGGACCGCTCCTCGTATTCGCGATTAAATATATTTCCGATATATTATTTATCGTTTCGTATACGACGAATCACCGTCATACGATACGATTTATTCGTCTCGCCTAGCTTACGAATATTCGCGATACGATATACGATTCCGACGCAAGGTCGTATCGTATAATACGTTTCCAACTTAAATCCCGAAAAGCTATTAAATGAATTTCCGATTCATTTAATCCGGTGATCTGTTACGTGTCATTGGTGTGACCTTGTAGGTTCAGTCAAGAGTAAGTTGTGAGTTCAATATCCATTAGAACTCACTGATCGGAAGCATTGCTCCAGCTAGCTGTTCCGATCACTTGATCTCACTGAATTAATTGTTCGCAATTAATCTGAACCTTGCTATTAGACTTAATGCACCTTGGGTGAAGGACATATTTCCTTCAATCTCCCACTTGTCATTCAGACAAGTGTGCATCCACATTCCTTTGTCACTTAGTGTTACTTACTGAACATAAGGTAAGATCCAAGCCATCCTTATTAGGTCCAGAAGTGTTTCTCGGATTACAGAGTTCAACTGTCAAACTTTTGCAGAAGGTTAAGCCTAACCATTCTGAGCACGGCCATGCCCAATAACTGCTTTTATAGCCTCCTTTTACGGTGCGACGTTTAGCTAGTATCAAAGCGAACTAATTCTCAAACGAGCAGACATAATCACTCATGTTCTGAGGAACGATTTCTAATCACCATTAATGAGAACTACCTATGACATGACTTTAATCTCTTAAAGCGTTCTCATGGTCAATCCGATACAAGATCCAATAAGTATCTATGCAAATGATTTCTGACATCCAGTCCATCTAGTTCAAGAAACAGAACTATAAATCCACTTGCAATCTAATCTTCATTAGTCATTGGTCGTCCACCTTTCAATGACCTGGATTAGGGATCCTTTGTGACTTCAATATTCAAGTTCACTTATGGGTGTTTCTTTGTCGAAGAATCCATCTTGACATCCCATTTGAATTATTTGAATCACATGGACTTATCATTTAATACTAAACCAAGATTAAATGAACTATGAAATATAATTTCATAAATGATAAATGTTTAAACCAAATGCTTACCAATTTGTGGGCCTCTAACCCAAAATCAAGCATTTTAATGTTTTACAGATAGGCCTTTCACCCAATACTTAAAACATTCATGGAACTCAAACTTGATTCCATATCTGCATATGAATGTTGTGTATCATTCAATGCAGAGGTTTAGTTTATCATACTTTGCTATCCTTAGCATCCTTTCTTTTGAAAGCCTTTCGATGTAAGATGAAAAGATCTTTGAATATGTTTCTAGAATGATCTAGTCTTTCCTTGCTGTTTAGAATGATAATCATATCTAAAACAGAAAATCATCCAGGTAGCAGACTTGTGATCAACCTGAGTTCATTGAAGAACTCCCACTACAACAATTCCCTTTTATTGCTTCTTAGGCAACAATGAATTCATTTCAATTATGTAGAATTTCAAATGATGCTTCCTTTTGGAATGCTCCAACCAGTTCACATAGATGTGGGAGATACATCTTTCAACTGAGAACTTGGAAACTAATCATTGATTCAGTTTCCCACACATCACATATGGTTTAGAACCTATGTTACCACCTTTTTAATCACGACGCCTAATTGCCCGTGTTTGTTTGCGGTTTGCCTAACAACAAGATTCAACTTTTGCTTAGGAAAATGCATGTAGCATCAAAACTTTAGTTATCTTCACTTCCTCTTATCAAGTGCTCATCTTACATATCCAAATGAATTGGATGTTCTTGATACTGTTCCAATGATCTTTGATCCAGATCAATAGAGATTGGTATAAACTCGTCATGATCCAATGTTCACGAGTTATCTTGGCGATCTATATATCACATTATACATGATTGATTGTAATGCAAAAACCATTCGCATTTTAAAATCCATCCATGTAACTTTTAGCTTTATTCTGTTTCAAGAGACACTGAATCTTGCTAAAATCTTGGCATTGCCATGTGATATAAGGTGAAGGCACCTCTTCAAGGTCCTTCATGCTTAACTTTAGTGATAACAGCCTAGCTTTATACTTAGTTAAAGCATTCATAACTTAGACTTACTCAAATGGGTTGAGAGTCTCTTTTGAGTCTCTCCATTGTGTTTGATTTAGTAATTACTCTTACAGAATCAAAACAACGCTTTAGATCCTATCCAATAGATCTTTAACCCAGTATGTTCTAAGTTTCGCTATGGTTCTAATATTGACAAATACTTTCAAATCTAACCATTTAGAATTTGAATGTCATTTTCAATACAGAGATATGTATCTCATGTATAGAACCAATAAACTGGACTTAGCTCCCACTAAACTCCTCATCTATAAGATGATCCATATTTTCATAAAGCTATGATTCCTCAATAGCCTTTTAGACAAATATGGTCCAATTCCCACTTGCATGCTTTAATCTAAGAATAGATTTCTTAAGCTTGCTCTTTTATCTAGCATCCAAAACTTTTACATTGTGTGATGTACACAATTCCTTTCTACAAGTCCAATTGAGTAAGGTGTTTCGTTTTCCAATTGCCATATTGCCATATTGCCATATGCAACGATTGCTAGATTTGTCCAAAATAGTTCAAGCATTCCGACTTGGTGAAAAAGATTTCAACATTATCAACGCCGTGAAGTAGTTGTTTACAATCCTTAACCACCAATCTAGCTTCTCTTTTGTATGTGTATACAAAATCATCTTCGTATGTTTTGAAAACATGTTTGTAACCAATGGGAGTAAACCCTTTATGCAAATCAACGTTGTATGTTTAGAAAACATGTTTGCAACCAATGGGAGTGAACCCTTTATGCAAATCAACGTTCTACGTTTAGAAAACATGTTTGCAATTAATGGGAGTGAACCCTTTATGCAAATCAACCAAATCATAGATTTGATTCTCTAAGATGAAGGTACTTTGGATGAAATGGCCTCAAACCATTTTGTATGGCCTCGAACCATACTTATGTTTCCGATGGCCTCAAACCATACTTGGGAAAAGTTAATTCGTGGTAGCTAACATGTAAGTCGTATGTTTTTGAAGCACTTTCAAAGTCTTCATAGTTTTCATTCCTCAAGATATCTATGTATCTATCTTGGTTGAATTCTATTCCTTATACGATTTACCTAGGTATTGAACATCAAACACTAGTGTCTATAAAGACATTACTCAAGTCCTTTGAGTGTTAGGATTCTCTTGAAGCACTTCTAAAGTCTTCCTGAAGCTCTTCCAAAGGCTTCTAAGTACGGAGCTTTTCCAAAGACTCCTAAGTATCCTACATTTGTTTGTTGCTTGACTCGAAGTCCATTCGAGGTCGTTTTTCTCCCACTTGCCTTTTTGGAAACATGATGGTTTCCTAAAAGACATTATCTAGAGCAACAACTATATGTTCTCAGATTTGTGGTAGAATCAATACCTTTTGTTTCTATGAGTCGCTCATAAAGAAACATATATCAATCCTTGAGTTTGTTTGATGTAAACACTAACTCCCACTGGGTTTGACAACCCCAGATATATATGTACTGAAAAGATGTACTGAACCGAAGTTCAATCCTTATGACATCTTATCCTTAGCTTTGACAACTTTGTTTAGTATGAAATTCACTTGAGAGTATCATTTAGAAACTATATAGGAAAACAGTCGTGATTATCGTTAATCGAATGGATTCCGATTTCTCCATTTGGACATACCATATTCTTATGGAGCTTCGATTGTTATAATGCCATATAAACAATCTAGATAATCCTTCTTGGCTCATGCAAACATCACCTTGACCCAGCCTTGATGTTCCAAAATTCTTGCCAAGTTGATTTTATACTCTTTTGTGAATCGCATTGAAGCATTTCACATATTTCACTTTGAGTAAATATAGCCATATCTTCTCAAACTCTTGTGAAATAGGTAAGTCATAAAATCCATCTTTGGCCCATGAACTTCATTGTCTAGAAACTTCTAACAATATTCCATTTCTATGTCATGTTCAACAAGCAAGACCCACGTGTCTTAAATTAAACAACTTTCAGAAATCCATGCCATGGAATCTTAGAATGTTGTCTTGTTGATATGGTCGTATGACATGGCCAAAGATATGTGGAACACAAATCAAAATGTTTGATTTGAACCTTCTGAAGTTTGAGTTTGAAGAGATTCGTTTGTTTATTAATCAATAATATGACTCAACCCTTAAATGACCATTTCATTCAAATAAACACTCAACGAATATTTTTGTTTACTTTGAATGTGAGTCTTTCCGTTGTCCAAACAGAAATTGATTATGATGATTAATGGAACCTAATACCATTAAGTTCTAGCCTTTAGAAGGACTTTAAAACAAACATGATAACCCTACAATTAATGTAGCACAACTTTGCTTCATTTCCCACTTGTAGGTCAATAACCAGACTTAGCTCCCGGAATTTGAGTTCTTAACAAGAGTTAGAATCTCAAGCGGTAATCTAATATCATAGGAGTCTATTTGCTAAGTCGTTTCTCTTTAACATAAACTTCAAGGTAGAAATTGAATCTTGAATTCATTTCTTTTGTTCCCTTTTCCTATCCTTTCTAGCACGTTTTCTTATAGTCCTAAAGATTTTACTCTTTGCTTGATCTTCTTACTTTGTTATGCGTACAAAGTCCCTTTCTTTTGTTCACTTTGAATGACAACATCCAATGAGTCTAATTCATTATCGAATCAAAAAGAAATTTGGTTGTTAACCATTGGTTATACATGAGTCTTTAACTCAATACTTCATTATTTCAAAACTACCCAGTATTCTGAATATATGAGGTCCAATTGGTCTACCATTCAAATTCTAGTTTGAAAACAACCATGAAGATCACTATAAGAAAATAGCGTTCAAGATACGCTCTCACTCTCCTTTTCTTTGAGAATCGCTCTCAAAATAGTTACCAATCGATCGAGGAAATATCGCAGTTCTATTGTCCGAACGTAATAAGGTTGAAGATTTACTATTCTACAAAATGAACTAGCAAAGAAAAAAATTTATCATACTTTAATAACTTGAAATAAAAGCATTCATGCAATCATCAAAGCTATTAAAACATTTCATTCATGCAAAAAAGCAAAACATGGTCCAAAATGAATGAAACGATTCCAAGACCCCAAAAGTCCTAAATCCTTAAGCAGCTTTAGCATGTCTTAAGTAGTTTAAGATTTTAGGTAAGCAAAACCTATTGCTAGTAATCTCCAAATTACTCTTGGTTAATAAATTAATGCCATAATTTATCCCATTGCCACAACATAATGCCATTGTTGTTTGAGTTGAAACCACAATCAACGTGCTCCTTTAGGACGCCTTACCACCTAAGTCAACTAAAATAGCACCTCGCTTTAGCGTAAACCTACTATCTTAGATCCCTAGATTTTTGTAAGTGCTTGATTTGGAAGGCAATTTTTAAACTCAATATTACTTTGGACCTAGTTGTTTCTATGTTGGTTCGATTATTTAGTGAACTTAATCTAATCGATTCATATGAAACAACCTGTTCATGCAAAGCATACATACATTCATACATTCACGCATAATATATATATATATATATATATATATATATATATATATATATATATATATATATATATATATATATATATATATATATATATATATATATATATATATATATATATATATATATATATATATATATATATATATATAAGTGCATAAATAAATGGTGATCTAGTATGACCCAAAACATCTTGTCTTGAAACATCCAATCTTCATCACCTCCTTGTTAGCTTGGCATCGTCTTGAATCTTCGTTCAAATGCTAACTTAAAGTTCTAAACTTAGAAATACTTGAAAATAATAAATTACATCAAAATTTCTATGGTGCGCAGACCATATTTAAAACTTTACATTCAAAGATAGAACGGTACGCAGACCGTATTTAACTATCCTAAATTGGCCATACTAGTCACTTGGAGTACCTACATTACATAAAATATATATTCTATGCATTCACCCATTCGTATGCTAAAACGAATGGCCCATATTAATATGCAAGTATTTACGTGAATTAATTAAAATTCACGTTCACATAAACGCGTCCTAAAAGATTAATCAATTTCCAAATTATTAATCCTTAGACTTTATTCTAATTAAAATTGAATTTAATTAAAATAATGCGACCTACGAAAATGATTAAAAAATAATTTTTTAATTTTAATTTCATTTAGTGGCTCCCACTCAAACCAATAATTATTCCGGATAATTAATTATGAAATATTAAATTAAAACTCGTGGCCCGGCCCAAGCAAATAAAATATTAAATTAAATATCTCGTTAGCCCAAATTAATGCAAATATACGAAGCCCAACGAAATAAACAATTTTCAACGAAAAAAGTCCGATTACGTAGTCGGGCTAGGCTTGCTCCCAGCCCCATGCCTTGCGTGAGGCCCAAGAGCGCACGAGCAAGGCTCGCACAACCCCAGCCCCGCGCGCGCGCATCACTTCCCCGCAGCTATGATGCCTCTGCGCTGCGTGTTGTGCGTCGTGTGTGTGCTGGACGTCGCATGGCTCGCGCCTTGCTTCGTCGCAGCCCCGCAAGCAATGCCGCCTGCCCCTTCCCTCGCCCAGCGCGCACGAGGCACGCAGCGTACTTGCTGCTGCCCGTGTCGCATGCGGTTCGGCCTAAGCACAGCAGCCTGTATGGCTCGACGAGCCATACGTCCACCATACTTGTGTTCTTGCTTGGTTCGTGATACGGACCAATTTAATTAAAATTAAATTTAATTTCACTAACTTGCATTAATTTTATTTTTCAAAAAGTTACGATTTTTATTTTCGAAAAACAACGAATTTTAACGATTTAATAAATTCCAACGACAATCCAATTTCGTAAAATTATTAAATCAAGGGCTAACAATATTCAAACTTTTAAGAACGAACGAATCAACATTTAAAGTTTGAACTTTTAATTAACAAAATCCGAAGCTTTAAATCGTTCATAAACAATTAAATTTCAGATTTTTAATAATTTGGTTTAAGTGCGATTAAAATTAACGAAACCATTCAAAATTTTAATCCAATAATTTTTAAAATTAGCCACTGACCCATGAAATTATATCCCCTTTTCCAATTAACCGAATTATTAAACCAAAATTAATAAAAATTCAATTAGGGTTTCAAATTTTACAAATTGGGGAAAGGAAAAATTAGGGTTTATACTTATCGGAAATATCTGAAATATTTACCATAGATCAAGAATATACCCAGAAAGATTGTGTCAAAATTTCAAGTAATTCCGAGTAGTTTAGGTCGACCTTTTAGTTGAATTACTGTTCGACACTTTTAATTTTTAATGAAAAATTAACAAAAACGCCCAAAAAACGACACTTCGAGGCCTGTTTTTGCAATTCCGTTCTCATGAGTTGATCTTAGAAAATTGTTTCCAATCAAATTAGGGTTTTAAAACTCGAAAAAATGAATATTTTTTATTTTGGACCTGATTATTACGCAATTAATCCAATAATTCGTAAGAATTCCGAAAAATCAACAAAAATTCCAAATTTTCGACAGATGCAAAAACAATAATAATCATGCTAATTCATGCTTTGAATACATAAGGCTCTGATACCACTGTAGGGGAATACAGTTAAACATAATAACATGTGCGGAACAATGCCCAAAGCCAGGAAACATGTATAAAGCACAGATTAAGCAAACTTACATTCGAAGCGTGTTTTCCACAATAATCTGTCAACGAACACGAACAAAGAACTCCACTTGTTGTTCCTCTACTTGGTTCACCGACACGTTCAGATCCGTCTTGATTGTCGTAGCTTAGACAATTGATTAAGATACTTTGCCTTTTGGGATGAACACACTATGGAGGCACAGAGAGAATTAGGGTTCTCTGTTTTCTCCTAGGGTTGTGTTGAAGGAAATAATGCCCTTGGTCCAAGTATGCATTCTATGTTAAGTCTAATAAATGCGGTTCAGTATTAATTAACAAGTTAATAATTCAGTGAGATCAAGTGAGCTGAATGCCTAGCTAGAGGCCGCTTCAGTTCAAGTGGAATTAATCCACAAGCTTACTCTTGACTGAACCCGTAGGGTCACACAAATAGTACGTAAACGGATCAAGTATTTAATGGCATTAAATACTCCATCTATGAATATTCGGAACCGACGGATCTTGGTTTCAGTGGGAGCTAAGATCGTCACAGGCAAGAAATGAATACTCCGGAAACGATGATATTGCCGGAAACGGAAATATGGATCGTATCGGAAATATAAATATTATCCAAGTCGTAGATGTTGCCGGAAACGGAAACATGGTACGTATCGGAAAATATTATCGGAAATGGAAATATTGCCAGAATCGGAAATATTGCCGGAAACGGAAATATTGTCAGAATCGGAAATATTACCGGAATCGGAAAATAATTCCGGAAACGGAAATATTAAATATTTGTTCGAAACGGAAATTAATTCCGGAATCGGAAATATTAAATATTGTTCGTATCGGAAATGAATTCCGGAATCGGAAAATTTAATCGGAAGCGCATCGTACGAATAAGCATCGGACGAGGCCTGCCGGACGAGGCCCAGCACGAAGCCAGGCCATCGCCCAGCAAGCCAAGCGCGCCGCACAAACAGCCACGCCAGGCCCAGCGCAAGGCCAGGCCCAGCAGGCTGCGCAGCGCGCACAGCGCGCACAGCGCGCGCAGCGCGCAGCGCGCGCGGGCTCTGCGTGGGCTGCTGCTCGCGCGCACGCATGGGGGCCCATCGTGGCTGCCGTGCGTGTGTGTGCAAGTGTTTGTGTTCGTGCACGTTTCCTAAAACATGCAGTGTTCGGTTAATGATTAAATTCCTAATTCTATTTGATAAATTAATTAAATTAGAGTTCTTGTAGGATTCTAGGTTTAATTAATTTGTATCTGAATAGGATTTCGATTCCCTTTCCATACCCCTATAAATATGAGGCTAGGGCTCACAATTTATAACAAGTTTCAAAGTATTCAAAAAGTGAGTTTTTGAGAGAAAATTAAAACACACATCTTGCTCATAAAAGTGCCGAAATTTTCTAGTACCTTAAGGGCGATTCTAGTTGGTCAATCTTAAGGCGGATCCGGACGTGCTGTGGACTATCTACGGAGGGACGACACTTGGAGTCCTAAAGACTTGTTCTTGTTCGGTTCGGGCGCAGCTAGGGAGGGCACGCAACAAAGAGTATGCATCTAAATTATGCTATATGATTATGTGTAAATAATATGTTGTCCTGGGTAAATGGTTGTTTCCGCATGATCTATGTAATGTCATATGTATCATAACCTAACAGTGGTATCACGAGCCCCTTATTATTTTCATAATCTAAATTGCATGAACATGGTTAAATATTACAAATTTGCAAGAATTAAAAGGGGTGATTAATTTTCGTAATTGTTAATTAATTGCAAATTGCGTTTATTTAATTATACGTACGCAGTTTTTCGGCAGTTTCTTCGTTACTCATCCGAATTGAGTGATTTTTGTGTCAATTCCGCATGTAAAAGGCATTCTAAAATTTTGACAAAAATATTATTTTTCTGCCGAACCCAGAATTCTCAAATTCGAAGCCTAACTATGACTTTTCGAAGGTTTTAGTTTTTCGAATGCAAAATTTCGTAAATTTAAGATGTTAAATTAAATATTTGCGATTCTTGTTGATAAATCTTGAATTTTTGATTGACCTACTGCATATGTTTAACAAGTTTGAATGCCTAGTCTTGTTAATTATGCAATCTAATTTGTAATTATGATTAATTTGTTGAAAATTAGAATAATTTAGAATTAATTTGATTTTCATAATTAATTGTAATTTAATTAGAAACCTATGATTAAAAACCACCATAAAAATTGTAAATTTATGATAAATTTTAAATTTTTATGACCTAGACTTGAATCCATAACAATCGGAAATCAATTGGATAATAAATTTTCGATTTTTCGCCCTAAAATTATGAAATTAATATTATTTATTAATTTGTCATTAATTTTAAATATAAATTTTAAATTTTTATGCGATTCGTTCATAAAACTTGCACGCACGAAGCAATGGACGCTTCGTGTTGCCCTTAAGGGGTGTTGTATAATGCGGGCATGCGACGACGAGCAAGGGAGCTCGTCGCCCGTGCGGCACGAATGCAATGAGCAAGGGCGTAGTGCACGAGCACAAGGCAGCAGCCCTGCCTTGTGTCGTGTGCCACGAGCAATGGACGAATGGGCATGGGCGAAGGGCGAGCCAAGGCAGTCGCGTGTGGGCAGCAAGCGAGCTGCGCCACAACGCGCGCTGCCTCGCACAAGAGCGCGCAGCCTCGCGCGCAGCGAGCGCAAGCTCGCGTGCCACGAGCGCTGCGCCCACCATTGCTCGCGCGCACAGCGAGCGATGTCGCCCGCCCAGCGAGCGATGGCTCGCGCGCCCAGCGAGCGATGTCGCGCGCCCAGCGAGCGATGTCGCGCGCCCAGCGAGCGATGTCGCGCGCGCACTGCGAGCGATAGCTCGCGTGCGATGAGCGCTGGCGCGCGCAGCGAGCACCAATGCGTGCAGAGGCTTGCGATGGGGATGCAGCAGCTATGCGACGAGCGCATGGGCTGCGCGCACATGGCCAGCAATGGCTGTGTGCGTGCGGCCCATGGGCGTGCAACGCGTAGGGTGTTTGCGTTACGATTAAAGATCGTTTTGAATGTTTAATTTGAAAATTTCAGTTCACGTAATTTTAATTAATTTTAAAATTAATAATTTAAATTATTTTCTTGGATTTTAATTTTGAATATTGTAATTATAATAAATTTTATTTATTCTAATTATTTTACTAAAATTAAAATCATGAATTAATTTAAATACGACTGAAATTAAATTAAACTTTTGGATTCAATTATAAATTGATATGAGCTTTAAATTTTAATTAAATTTGTATGTTTCCGGTTGGACTAGAAATACATTTTTATGTTTAAAATTAGTAAAGCATATAAATTTATTGGTTTAAGTGGGAGCGTTTTTTAGTCATAAACTCTTGATTAGGTCTACAAATCCTTAAGGTTAAAACAACTTGATTAGAATTAATAAGGACTGAATAATTGGTAGATTATTGGTGCCCTTGATTAATTGCTGCAAATGTTTACGTGATGCATAATGTGTTTTACTAACCAGCTATGTGGGCCATTCATGATAATGAATGGGTGAATGGTATATATTGTATATGTATTGTTTTGCAGGTTATGAAGTGACTAGTATGGCCCAAATAGGATAGAAAATATGGTCTGCGTACCATTAATTTGAATGTAATTGGTCTAAAGTACCAAAGTTGTTTTTCAATTCAAATATGGTCTGCGAACCATCAAATAGTTGTAATTAGTTATAGCTTATCCTATTTGAAGAAAATGGTGCCTCCCACGGAGATTTTCAAGACGGACTTTGAAGTCAAAGCTTCAAGATGAAGTCGGGCCATACTAGATCACATTTATCTTATGCATGCTTTAAGTTATTTATTGTTTTAAATATGTCTTAAAATGCATGAGATCAAAAGCTTGATTATGTTGCATGATTAAGGATTTTAGTTCACTTAAAATCTAACCAACATAGTAAGAGCCTTAAGTTCCAAACTTAAAAATTGAGTTAAAAGGTGCCATGCCAAAATATACACTTGCTTGGATATCCTTTACATCAATCTAGTAATAGTTTTCGCTCAGCGAGGTGTTACTTATTGGTCCTAAAGGGGCAAGGTACACAAATAATTGTGAGTACATGTTAGTTTTGGTGAAACTCAACGATATAAGTAAGGAGTCCTTTTATGTCGTGGCAAATTCGATAGGTTTACCTAATAAGTTCTTAGACGTACCTATCAACCAAGAATAGTTTCTAGACTATTAGCAAAAGGCTTTTGCTTACCTAAGATGTTCTAGGATTAAGTCGACAAACTGTGCTTAGTTCTTCAATGATTTTAGGATCTTGGAATCATTTTATTCACACCTGCCGGAACACATAATTTGAATAAAATGCTTAATAAACATTGAATTATGCATGTATGCTAGAATTTAAGTTTATTAAGAGAAACTGTGAATGGTTATTTATTTGTTTATTCTTTTCAATTGTAGTTTTAATATGGCAAACAACAATCAAAACATCATCATGGGTTCTGAGCTTATGGTCAAGCTGAACCTGACAAATTTTCTTGAATGGGAAGCTAAGCTAGTTGAAATAGTCAAACTCAATGGACTTGAGTATGTACTGTCACATCCCATGCCAAGCTACTATGCCAGAGACATGACCCCTGAGAGATTTTACGCCTGGGATGCGGATCTCAAAAAGGTTATGAGTCTCATGCTGAACAATATCCCTGATGATTGGGCTAAAAGGTTTGTAGCCTATGAACCTTTTACGCTCATCAAGAATCTGAGGGATATCTGTCGTGGAAGTACGGAGGACAGGGACCTGAACGTCCATGAGTTGATTGAATCAATGTCTGGTCTAAAGGTTAGTTCTCCCAACAGGTGTTATAGGATGGAGGTCCAAGAAACACATGTTCAGCTCCTTCGCACTAAACAGAGGGTAGGCGTCCCACTGAGGTTCCATGTGGATCTTATGTGTTCATATTTTGATCGCCTAAGTCTACTAGGAACACCAATAAGCGAAAGGATGGCAGTCTCTGTCTTGCTCAATTCACTACACAGTGGGTTTGGTCGCTTCAAGCAACTATACCTAAGTGAACCAAGAGAAGAAACAGTTGCAGAATTTATTCACCTTGTCAGAAAGGCTGAAATAGTACTGGACTGTGAAGCCAAAGATTTACTCAAGGCTAGAAAGAGACCATTCAAGAAAGGTGGAAAGTCCAAGGGCAATGCTAAATCAAAGCAGGACAAGTCCACATCAAGCTGTCTTTATTGTGATGGAATAGGCCATTACAAAAGAGAATGTCCAAAGCTAAAGGAAGATCAGAAGAACGGAACAGTCGTTCCATCTTCAGGTATTTTCGTTATAGACTGTATACTTGCTAATTCAACTTCTTGGGTATTAGATACAGGTTGTGGCTCACACTTATGTTCCAATCCACAGGGACTAAGAAGAAGTAGAAAGTTAAGCAAGGGTGAAGTCGACCTACGAGTGGGAAATGGAGCACGGATTGCTGCATTAGCCGTAGGAACTTACTATTTGTCGTTGCCCTCCGGGCTAGTTTTGGAACTGGAAGAATGTTTCCATGTTCCAAGTCTTACTAAAAACATCATTTCAGTTTCTTGCTTAGATGCTAAGGGATTTTCCTTTTTAATAAAAGACAATAGTTGTTCGTTTTATTTTAAAGAGATGTTTTATGGATCTGCTAGATTAGTCAATGGACTTTATTTATTACATCACGACAAACAAGTATATAACATAAATACCAAAAAGGCCAAAAAGGATGATTCAGATCTCACCTATCTGTGGCATTGTCGATTAGGCCATATAAACTTGAAACGCTTAGAAAGACTTCAAAGGGAAGGAATTCTAGAACCATTTGACTTAGAGGATTATGGTAAATGCGAATCATGTTTACTTGGCAAAATGACAAAGCAACCTTTCTCTAAAGTTGGAGAAAGAGCAAATGAACTATTGGGTTTAATCCATACAGATGTATGTGGACCAATGAGTACAAATGCTAGAGGTGGTTTCAGCTACTTTATCACTTTCACTGATGACTTCAGTAGGTATGGTTATGTCTACCTAATGAAGCATAAGTCTGAATCCTTTGACAAATTCAAGGAATTTCAGAGTGAAGTAGAGAATCAATTAGGCAAGAAGATTAAGGCACTGCGGTCTGATAGAGGCGGTGAATATCTGAGCTATGAATTTGATGACCATCTGAAAGAATGTGGAATTCTATCAGAATTGACTCCTCCTGGAACACCACAATGGAACGGTGTGTCAGAACGGAGGAACAGAACCTTGCTAGACATGGTCAGGTCAATGATGGGTCAGGCCGAACTTCCATTAGAATTTTGGGGACATGCACTAAATACAGCTGCACTCACTATAAATAGAGCTCCGTCTAAAGCTGTCGAAAAGACTCCATACGAATTATGGTTTGGAAAGCCTCCAAATGTGTCTTTTCTTAAGATTTGGGGATGTGAAGTATACGTCAAACGATTAATTTCAGACAAACTTCATCCAAAATCTGACAAATGTATCCTTGTGGGCTATCCAAAGGAAACAAAGGGGTATTACTTCTACAATACATCTGAGAACAAAGTGTTTGTTGCTCGAGATGGTGTCTTTTTGGAGAAGGATCACATTTCCAAAATGACAAGTGGGAGAAAAGTAGACCTCGAAGAAATTCGAGTCGAACAACAAACTCTAGAGAATGCTCAAGATGACATTCAGGATGAAACTCAGAGATCTTTAGAAGAATCTGGTGAGAATCATGGTCAATCTAGAAATGTTACCCCGCGTAGATCGCAAAGATATAGATCTCAACCGGAAAGGTACTTAGGTATTTTGACGAACGAGAGCTATGACGTTCTATTACTTGAAAGTGATGAACCTGCGACTTACAAGCAAGCTATGACGAGCCCTAGCTCCAAGCAGTGGCAAGAAGCCATGCAATCTGAATTAGACTCCATGTCTGAAAACCAAGTATGGGATTTGGTCGATTTGCCAGATGGATACCAAGCCATTGGAAGCAAATGGGTTTTCAAACTGAAAAAGGACAAGGATGGGAAACTTGAAGTTTTCAAAGCTAGATTGGTCGCAAAAGGTTACAGGCAAGTCCACGGTGTGGATTACGATGAAACCTTTTCACCAGTTGCAATGCTAAAGTCTATTCGAATAATGTTAGCAATCGCTGCATATTACGATTACGAAATATGGCAGATGGATGTCAAAACTGCTTTCTTAAACGGCGTTTTAACAGAAACTGTGTTTATGACACAGCCTGAAGGTTTTGAGGATCCAAAGAATGCTAAAAAGGTATGCAAGCTAAAGAAGTCAATCTACGGATTGAAGCAGGCATCCAGGAGCTGGAATATACGTTTTGATGAAGCAGTCAGTGACTTTGATTTCATCAAGAACGCAGACGAATCTTGTGTATACAAGAAGGTCAGTGGGAGCAAAATTGCTTTCCTAGTATTATATGTCGACGACATATTGCTTATCGGAAATGACATTCCTATGTTGAACTCTGTCAAGATTTGGCTTGGGAAATGTTTTTCGATGAAGGATCTAGGAGAAGCACAGTACATATTGGGCATCAAGATTTACAGAGATAGATCTAAAAAGATGATTGGACTTAGTCAAAGCACTTATATCAATAAGGTGCTTGATAGGTTCAAGATGGCGGACTCCAAGCGAGGCTACCTACCCATGTCTCATGGAATGACTCTAAGCAAGACTCAGTGCCCAAAAACACTTGATGAGCGTAGACGAATGAATGGGATTCCATATGCATCATTGATTGGTTCAATAATGTATGCTATGATATGTACACGCCCGGATGTTGCGTACGCACTCAGTGCTACGAGCAGATACCAGTCAGACCCAGGAGAGGCGCATTGGACTGCTGCCAAGAATATTCTGAAGTACCTGAAAAGGCACAAAGATGACTTCCTGGTCTATGGTGGAGATGATGAATTAATTGTTAAAGGCTATACGGACGCAAGTTTCCAAACCGACAAAGATGATTTTAGATCACAGTCTGGGTTTGTCTTCTGCCTCAACGGAGGAGCAGTAAGCTGGAAAAGTGCTAAGCAAAGCACCATTGCGGATTCTACAACTGAAGCGGAGTACATTGCTGCACATGAAGCAGCAAAGGAAGCTATATGGCTAAGGAAGTTCATAGGAGAACTTGGTGTAGTCCCCTCCATTAAAGGACCAATAGCCCTGTATTGTGACAATAACGGAGCTATTGCACAGGCAAAAGAGCCTAGACACCACCAGAGAGTCAAGCATGTACTTCGTAGATTTCACCTTCTACGAGAGTTCGTTGAAAGAAAAGAAGTCGAGATAAGCAAAATTGGAACTGATGACAACATATCAGATCCATTAACTAAACCTCTGCCGCAGGCGAAGCACAACTCGCACACTGCAGCTATGGGAATCAAGCATATTGGAGAATGGCTTTGATGTCTCTGTTTAATGTTTTAAAGTTTTAGAGTTTAAATCTTTGTAAAACATTATTGGTTAATCATTCACAATAAATGAAAAGAATTCATTTTTCCATTTAATTTGTGGTTTATTAAATGATGAGTCCCTTCAATTTGACGATATATTCAAGATAGACTGTCAGGACCAGTCCTGTGACTAAGAAATGTCTATCAAGTGAACTTGAATGTCAAAGGTTGAAAATGGTCCCTAGTCGGAGTTTTCTATAAAATTGGACGCATAGAAAACGTTAGACGATTAGAATGCAAGATGACTAGTAGTTCTGTTTCTTGAACTATGTGGACATGGCAATGTTATAATCATTTACATAGATACTTACTTTGGGAAGACTAGTATCGGACAAGACCTATGAAACTTTACTGTAAGAGATGAAAGTCTGTCATAAGTAAATTTCATTAAATTATTAGACACTAAATCCTCAATACCTGAGTGATTTGAGATTACTTGTTTGAGAACTGGTTGCTTTGACGTTGACCAACCGTCGCACCGTAAAAGGAGGCTATAAAGGCAACGCTCAGGTAATCACCTATTAAACGAAGTCTAATCTCAAGATCGCAAGATTGGGATTGTCCTCCCATAAATCGGGATGAGATGCTTAAAAGTTGTACAAGGCCACTCGGAGAGCTAGAAACTGTGAAATGCATGGCCGTGCTCGGATGAATCATAGGCTATGATTATCTGTTTATTTGATCAGTTGAACTCTGAAACCGAGGAACACCTCTGGACGTAATAAGGATGACAACTCTTACCTTATGTTCAAGAGCAAGCATCGAGCGACAAAGGAATTAGGAAATGCACACTTGTCCCTAAGGACAAGTGGGAGACTGAAGGAAATAATGCCCTTGGTCCAAGTATGCATTCTATGTTAAGTCTAATAAATGCGGTTCAGTATTAATTAACAAGTTAATAATTCAGTGAGATCAAGTGAGCTGAATGCCTAGCTAGAGGCCGCTTCAGTTCAAGTGGAATTAATCCACAAGCTTACTCTTGACTGAACCCGTAGGGTCACACAAATAGTACGTAAACGGATCAAGTATTTAATGGCATTAAATACTCCATCTATGAATATTCGGAACCGACGGATCTTGGTTTCAGTGGGAGCTAAGATCGTCACAGGCAAGAAATGAATACTCCGGAAACGATGATATTGCCGGAAACGGAAATATGGATCGTATCGGAAATATAAATATTATCCAAGTCGTAGATGTTGCCGGAAACGGAAACATGGTACGTATCGGAAAATATTATCGGAAATGGAAATATTGCCAGAATCGGAAATATTGCCGGAAACGGAAATATTGTCAGAATCGGAAATATTACCGGAATCGGAAAATAATTCCGGAAACGGAAATATTAAATATTTGTTCGAAACGGAAATTAATTCCGGAATCGGAAATATTAAATATTGTTCGTATCGGAAATGAATTCCGGAATCGGAAAATTTAATCGGAAGCGCATCGTACGAATAAGCATCGGACGAGGCCTGCCGGACGAGGCCCAGCACAAAGCCAGGCCATCGCCCAGCAAGCCAAGCGCGCCGCACAAACAGCCACGCCAGGCCCAGCGCAAGGCCAGGCCCAGCAGGCTGCGCAGCGCGCACAGCACGCGCAGCGCGCAGCGCGCGCGGGCTCTGCGTGGGCTGCTGCTCGCGCGCACGCATGGGGGCCCATCGTGGCTGCCGTGCGTGTGTGTGCAAGTGTTTGTGTTCGTGCACGTTTCCTAAAACATGCAGAGTTCGGTTAATGATTAAATTCCTAATTCTATTTGATAAATTAATTAAATTAGAGTTCCTGTAGGATTCTAGGTTTAATTAATTTGTATCTGAATAGGATTTCGATTCCCTTTCCATACCCCTATAAATATGAGGCTAGGGCTCACAATTTATAACAAGTTTCAAAGTATTCAAAAAGTGAGTTTTTGAGAGAAAATTAAAACACACATCTTGCTCATAAAAGTGCCGAAATTTTCTAGTACCTTAAGGGCGATTCTAGTTGGTCAATCTTAAGGCGGATCCGGACGTGCTGTGGACTATCTACGGAGGGACGACACTTGGAGTCCTAAAGACTTGTTCTTGTTCGGTTCGGGCGCAGCTAGGGAGGGCACGCAACAAAGAGTATGCATCTAAATTATGCTATATGATTATGTGTAAATAATATGTTGTCCTGGGTAAATGGTTGTTTCCGCATGATCTATGTAATGTCATATGTATCATAACCTAACATGTGTGTATTGTGTTATGATTGTGCTAAGTTGGAAAATAGGTTGTAAGGTTATTTACGTAACCTTACTAACCGACCAAGCCAAGAGGCAAGGCCGGCTAGCAAGCCCGCAAGCCAAACACGCGGACACGCACAGCCAGTGGGTCGTGGGCCGCGCTGCTGCTGTGTCGTGGTCTCGGCCCGCATGCACGCGCACAGCTCCGCGCCACAAGGGCCTCGCTGCTGCTGCGTTTGCTTTGCTTGCTAGCCTAGTCGTATGCGCGCCCATGGGCCTCGAGTGCTTCGTGCACTCGGCTCGTGGACCGCTCCTCGTATTCGCGATTAAATATATTTCCGATATATTATTTATCGTTTCGTATACGACGAATCACCGTCATACGATACGATTTATTCGTCTCGCCTAGCTTACAAATATTCGCGATACGATATACGATTCCGATGCAAGGTCGTATTGTATAATACGCTTTCAACTTAAATCCCGAAAAGCTATTAAATGAATTTCCGATTCATTTAATCTGGTGATTTGTTACGTGTCATTGGTGTGACCTTGTAGGTTCAGTCAAGAGTAAGTTGTGAGTTCAATATCCGTTAGAACTCACTGATCGGAAGCATTGCTCCAGCTAGCTGTTCCGATCACTTGATCTCACTGAATTAATTGTTCGCAATTAATCTGAACCTTGCTATTAGACTTAATGCACCTTGGGTGAAGGACATATTTCCTTCACAAAGACCAATGCTAAATTGTGGCATTGCGGTTTCTACTGGCCTATTATGTTCAAGGATGCACATGCTTTTATTATGGCTTGTGATGCGTGCCAGAGGGCCGACACTATTTCGAGGAGGTACGAGATGCCACAGAACGGGATTCTTGAGGTCGAGGTTTTTGATGTGTGGGGGATAGATTACATGGGCCCATTACCATCGTCCAAGGGTAATCTGTATATCCTTGTTGCTGTAGATTATGTGTCCAAGTGGGTGGAAGTCGTTACCTCGCCTACCAACGATGCTAAGACAGTCATTTCTCTATTCAAGAAAATCATCTTCCTTAGATTTGGAGTTCCGCGGGCTTTGATCAGTGATGGAGGATCACAGTTCCATGAGAGGCATCTAGATGTGCTCCTGCACAAGTATGGGGTCTATCATCGCACAGGACTAGCCTACCACCTTCAGACGAGTGGGCAAGTTGAGGTCTCCCACCGGGAGATCAAATCTATACTCGAGAAAGTGGTGGCAAATTCTAGGAAGGATTGGAGCGACAAGCTTGATGACACTCTATGGGCGTATAGAACTGCCTTTAAGACACCTATTGGTACTTCCCAGTATCGGTTGGTGTATGGTAAGGCGTGCCATTTGCCGGTAGAAATGGAGTATAAATCTTATTGGGCAATCAAACAGCTCAACATGGATGCTAAGTTAGCCGGTGAGAAGCGGCTACTTCAATTGAGTGAGCTAGATGAGTTCCGGTTACAAGCCTATGATAGTGCCCGAATCTACAAAGAAAAGACTAAGCGGTGGCACGATAGTCGCATTCTTCATAGAGAGTTCGCGGTGGGAGACAAGGTTCTATTGTTCAATTCTAGACTTAAGTTGTTTCCTGGAAAACTCAAGTCTAGATGGTCTGGGCCGTTCACCGTGACTATGGTAAGCAAGTTTGGGTCAGTCGAATTAGAAAACATCAATGGTGAACGATTCAAAGTCAATGGGCAACGTTTGAAGTTATACCATGATGGGGCTACTGTAGGAGTGGTTGAGGTTCGTCACCTCAATCCCTCCGCCCCATGACATGCATATTGAGGTAATGAGGTCGAGCTGGACCTAGAATTAAACCAGCGCTTTGCGGGAAGCAACCCGTATTTTATTTCTTTTGGTAGTATAGT
Source organism: Spinacia oleracea (assembly GCF_020520425.1). Classification (NCBI taxonomy): domain Eukaryota; kingdom Viridiplantae; phylum Streptophyta; class Magnoliopsida; order Caryophyllales; family Amaranthaceae; genus Spinacia; species Spinacia oleracea. The sequence goes on from NC_079490.1 coordinate 98,078,260, forward strand.
TTGATTTTTTTGTTTGGTTTTTGTTTTGTTTTGCGTGCTTCTTAGTATAGATTCTATAACCTTAGAGTGGTGAGGAGAGTGAAATTTTACCACTTGGTCGTTTGAGTAATGTGCAGATTTCAATACCAAGTATGACCAATTTGGAGAAATATGGGAGTTTTCAAAGGCAGCCAAAACCGGCCGGTTCTTGGGAACCTGCCGGTTACGAGCTTAACGATAAATTCATGCCTTAGAAAATTTTGGGTGCTGCAAAAAGTCTTGGTCGTAAGTGAAGAACATTAGCGAAAACCGGCCGGTTCCTCCAAAACCTGCCGGTTACGCATGCAAAGAAGAATACAACACTCAAAAAGAATGTTGAAGGCAAAAAGGAGAAAAAGAAGCGAAAACCGGGGGGGCAGGTTCCCAGAAACCTGCCGGTTTCGCAAGGAATGGGAAAGTAAAGAAAACTCAAAAACCGGCAGGTTTGTGAAAACCTGGTCAACCGGTTTTCGGTTTTGTGGAAGTCAGCCAAGCTAAGTTCAGCAAAAACCTGTGCGGCAGGTTCTTCAAAACCTGCCGGTTTCGAGCAGAGCAGCAGATTATGATTTTCGCGAAAACCGGCAGGTTTGTGAAAACCGGCCGGTTTTCGGGAAAAATTTCGAGCCAAGTATTGAGCAGCAGCAGTTCCACGGGTTTTCTACTCATCTTCTTCCCCAATTTCCTCCCCAAACTCCATTAAACCATAAAATCCTAGCTCTTCAAATCCTCATACTACCTTCATTACTCCACCAAATTACAAGTTGCTTACATCAAAATCATCCTCATCCTTCCCTCTTTCATCTCTTGGTATCAAATTTTCATTTTTCACTCAGATTCTTGAAGGAGGGATTTCACCCAAAAACCTTGAAAAAATCATCCATGGCACCAACAAAAAGGGCAAGGGCTGAGGCAAGTACGAGTAGGGCACCATCACCACCTCCTCAAGTGCAGATTGAGCAAGACACCACTTAACCGGATGTGGTGTTCGAGTCCTACGACCAACAACGCCGTTTTAAGAATCTCAAAGATAAACCCATTCACCCCACTCGTTGGTTGCATAAGGAGAGTCTAAATAAGTTAGGCATTGATAAGGAAATGAAAAAACTATTTCAGCATGCTGGCTTAGGTAGAATGTATGATATTTGTGGTAGAAAAACTTATGCACGCCTCACTCTCGAATGCTTGAGTAGTTTCAATGTAGTAAGAGGACGTGGTAGTGAAATTACACATGTGGCTTTTCGTTTGATTAATCAAAACTACCACTTGACTTTGAGAGATTTTGCTCGGGTGTTTAGTATGAATGCAAGCGGACCTAAGGAACCCCCCGCACCCTACAATGTTTTGCAATTATGGAATACTTTAACAGGGGAGGTAAAGGAGGATGTGCAACATCTGCATGCCACTTTCTTCCAGCACCCCTTGCTTAGGGTAGGGCAACGGTTCTTCGTGATGACTTTCTTTGGGAGATTTGAGCCTAAAAATGTCCGGAGTACTTAATTGATGATTCTGGGAAGTTGGGTATACAGGGGAGCTAATTCTTACAAGATCAATGTGGCCCACCACATGGCCCTACATTTTCAGGCTCTCGGAAAACAGTCATCCACCCGCCCCATCGTGTTGGGAGGCATGATCACCCACCTAGCTATGAGTGTAGCTAATTTTGTTCAACCAGACGTTGGGCATGTTGAGGGTGGTAATTCCATGACACTTCTCTATATGGAGAGGCAAGGGTGGATCAATCCCGTCAACCATAATTTGGTACCTGGTGAGATTCAATGGATGGTTAATGGGAAGCCTCTTTTCACAATGCCTAATACCACTTTCACAGCTTTTCTCCCCGACCAGGCTAGCTATCTTTATGACATCCCCGCTGAGAAGGCTCCTGATAATGTTCAGCAACCTATACAAGAGCAAGCCTATTTCAGAGATGCAGCACGGGCTGCAGGACAGCCTGGTGAGCCGGCACCCTAGACCCGGAGATCATTTATGCTAGATTCCGGTAGTTAGAGCTCAAGCAAGAGGCTACCACTTCCCGATTCGATCGATTTGAGAGTCAACTAGAGAGTCGGTTCGATCGACTTGAGAGTCAATTCGAGAGCCGCTTCGATCGATTTGAGAGTCAATTTGCGAGTCGATTCGATCATTTCGAGAGTGGCCATCAGAGAGCCGCGTTTCCTATGTATGATCATTATGCTAGGCAGGGCATTGTTGGTGAGTCTAGTGAGCACCCCTCTTGGTTCCAGTACCCCGCGGGTGGTTAAGCAGCTCCCGGTACCCATGGTTTTTATATGCCCATTACCCATGTCGGTGGGCAAGGGAGTTTTGGTGCCGGAGGTAGTGGAGCAGGGTCGAGTGCTGGACAGCTTGGTGGTGATGGTAATGGTAATGATGATGATATTGGTGAAGATTCCATACTCCTTTAAGCCAATGAGGACATTGTCCAATTTAGCTTGGGGGGGGTATTTGCTTCTTGTACATATTGGTATGATTTCTCTTCGTCTTTTCTCTCCTCTATTTATTGTTTTTGTGTGTGTGTGTTTATTTCCTTCTTTAGGATAATTTTATTGCTTTGAAAAAATAAAAAGTTACAAAAATACGTGTTGATCAATGAGATTTAGACAATTAATTCCCTGTGCCCCTTTGGTTTGAAATTCTTATTTGATGATTCAAGCTGATAAGACAGGTGAGCATCATGGATTGAATGTTTGATGTATGAACTACAATTATAGTGACTCTTGTTAAAGGTCAAGTTTGTCCCACTTTTCATATGTATAATGCTGGATTGTGGTTAGCTGTGAGGTTTTGAGCCTTGATTCTTCTGAGTGCTTAATTCCTGGTGTTGCATTGATTTGAGTTTTTGGTTTTCGACTATTAGTATGCTTAACACACTTGTACTTTGCGCATGATGAAAGGCCATTCTTTAGGAAGCTTTCAGATGATCTTAGATACATTTCTTCCTGCTTTTTCTTTCCCATGCTTAGCCTTGACCATTCTTTCATTTAAATCCACAAAATAGCCCTTATTAGCCCCGTTGGTTACTTATCCCAAGTCTAGCTTGGGGGAGCTATCATTTTTTAGTATCGGTTCTTTTTGTTGAGATGGTTGGCTTTATAGGCCAAGGTTACTCAAGGTTGTGCTTCTGTGTATATGGGAAGGTAGCAAGGAAAGAGGTGTAATCATTAGTTGTCACCTAAAGTTTGTGGTTACGGGTATTATAGTTTGAACATATCTAGCTATTCATTTTCGTCGTTATATATATAAGCTTTCAAAAAAAAAACCGAAAAAATCAAAAGAAAAAAAAAATGTCATTTATTTTGTAGATTAGAAAAGTAAGGAAAAGGGTAGAAGTTGGTTCATACTTCAAAATTTGTTGGTTACTACTCCCCTTATGGTTATACTTTGGCTATTGATGAGTTATAGTTTCCGGAGATAATTTCGTTGGTATCATTGGTTGTTTTCGCTCCCCGAGTTAGACTTTATACTCTCACATATCCAAATTATTCCTTACCCCTTGTTTATACCCGGCCAACATTACAAGCCTATATAAAGACCTTTTTTTATCATCGTGCAATGTGTGTATAACACTAGGTTGAAAATAGTCGTTTATCAAGGGCCAAAGAGCATATGCACATTTCGAGTCGACTCCGGCGTAGGTTGAGTGTTTAGGAGAACCTTCGAACACACTAGTGTTGTGAGTTGGGAGGAGCTACTACTCATTTGATAGTATGCATGTTCATAATGGGGAGGTGAGTGAACAGGCCACATTTGGTTCGCTTAGCCCGCCACATAACGAGAGGAGTGATTCACTTGGTGAGGCCCAATCTTGATTTTATACGTATGACTTGTGAGCCTTGCTTGAACTTTGTACCGGTTGATGTGTAACTGTGGGGACTAGAGATTTCGGTCATGATATTTGCTTGCCTTGATTTGATTCTTGTTTTATCGTCCATCTTTTTGCATTGATTTTGTGGTGATTTGATCGTCTATGTCTCATTGATGCTCTTTGCTTAGGGACAAGCAAAGGCTTAGCTTGGGTGAGTTTGATACACTCATATTTTACATAGTTTTTACCCCCGTCCCGTATGCACTATTCATCTCATTTGAGCTCTTCGGAGCCTATTTTAGTGCTAATGTGTGTTGTGTAGTGTCTTTAGGTGCAGGACCGCTTTTTGATGATAATTAGTCTTTGGAGGCTCGTTTCCTATCATTCCTGAATGACTACACAGATCTCGAAGCATGTACGGGATGATCTAGCCGACTTCAAAGGGCCACAAACGTCAAACTTGACCCAAAGGAGTTGGGCTTAGGCCTCAAGTTTCAAACTCAAGGCAAATATGGAAAAATGTCCTCAAAACCTGTGGCCCCGATTTTCGCAAACCGACAGGTTTTGAGAAATGAAGAAAATTTCCTTTAGGTGCCAAACCTGCAGGTTTTGGGAAACCTGTGGCCCCGGTTTTCGCTACCTGCTGACTTTGGAGTTCCTGGCTGGGCCGAAAACCGGCCGGTTTCTACAAACTGGGGTGCCAGGTTTTCTGTCCCAGCCCTTTCCTTTTGTTTCGTTTCTCTCCGTAGGTTTAAGGGGGAGGCTATATATATTAAATTAGCTTTTAGTAGTAAACTCTCCTTGGAATTCCGTATTATTTTTCTTAGTATTAGAATGATTACTTAGTTTATTCTCTAAATCGTTGCAAACACTTAATTTTTCAATCAAAAATCCAAGCTTTCATTATTCATTGTTCAATTCCTTAGGTATTATCTCTTACTTTTCTTTATTACTCTTATTCCAATTATGTTTTCATTGATCAATTTTATTTTAGTTATTTCAATTATGTGTGAGTAGTTTAATTTCTAGGGTTTTGGGAATCCATGAATTAATATGAAGGGATGATTGAATGATTGTTGATTGTTGGTATTAGTTGTTAATTCCTATTGATTGGTTTTATCTACTATGCGTTAAGATTTGGGCAGGTTTAATTGTATTAGTCTGGAAATATCAAGTTAAGATTCGAAAGATGCAATTTGATGTTTAGGCCTGTTTCAATAGGTAGAAATGGAATTAACACGTAGCGAGAGCCCGTTAATTCTAAGTCTATGATTAGTATCGATTCGAGAGAGCATGCTAGTCTAATTAATTGCTTTGTCGATTATTTTTGATGGTTTATCATCCTGGATTGTTGTTTATTGGTGAACCTATGCCCTAGACCTTTTATTATCTGATTTATATCGTTGTAGTTTATTATTCAAATCAAATCAATCTCTTGTCCGCAATAGTCTAGACTTTAGTTTTAGTAATAGAAAGAACGCATGTTTCCTTGTGGATATGATCCCTACTTCCCTTGCTATCTTGTTAGTGGACTTAGGTTTATTTTTGATTAGGTGATACGACTTTAGCCTGTCAAAGGGCGATTTGCAGAATGCATCGTCCTTCACTCAAAGCACCAAGTCTAACTCTCGGGGCTCGAGCATTGGCATCCTAGGCTCCCAAGGGTCGACCGTAATCATCCCGAACCTACTCGGGGTCTGTGTAGTGGCCTATATCATCGCGAAACGAGCCTAAAAAGGCTAATTTCTCATCGAACAAATCCTGAAACTCAAGGCACACTTACAACACATATTAGTACTAAAAACGGCTCAAGAGCTCATTTGATGCAGAAAAGTACTAAGGGACGGGGGTAAAAACTCTATATAAAACACGCATACACGTAGTGTACTATTTATTCTACTGCCGTGTAGAATACGTTTGGGAAACTTATGTGAATTGAACTAAGGACTATTCGTGCCATGTGCACACCCCGCTTGTTAACTAACAATCTCGGGTTATCTCAATGGCATATTAAGAAGGAACCATGGGAGTAATATCACTTGAGTACTATGTTTGATCACAAGTCCTAAAGGATTAAAATGAAGTGTCGTTGTTTGGTTGCTTATATCGTTATGTTTTGTTGTCATGTCTTGAGTTCACCTTGTGTATAAAATATTAATTAACGTAAAGTGCAACCCGAATGAGCTTCAAAACTATTGGAACGTATATACCTTGAGTATGAACAATGGGGGGAGTCTTGCCGGAAAACTTGCACTCCTTGAATGATACAAGGCGTTGTTTCATTCTTTCTTTTATGCTTTTATGCACTAGAATTCCGTCGGTATGGCCCAACTGTCGGTGGGAGCCCGACCTTTACTTATCTTGGTGTATGGTTGGCTTCCATCACTTTTTTTCTTTCCTTTTATGGATACTTTCTTTTACTCGTTCGAAGCTAATTCATATTAATCTGTGAGTCAAGAGTCGTGTCAAGTGTCGAGTCTTGCCTCCATGATTACTTTTTTATTAAATGGATTTTGCATGTGGATTTTATATATTGTTGAATGGAGCATGTTAGACTAGTATTTCATTCTAGCTTGTCCGTACTCAGCTTTCGCTGACTTCGTGCTTCATTTTCTTTCGGTCATGGCCTTTGCCTTAATGACCCTGTGATGATCCATCATCGCATTTGCGTTGTTAGGGAGTAGATTTTAATAAACAGGTTTGTAGAGATAACTTGCGGGAGAAGTTATCATGGGGTTGTGTTTGAGAGACTATTTTCTCTTCCGTATTTATAAACTCTACATTTATTTTCTAGTCACGACTACAGTATTTATTTAAACTTTATTTAATGGATTTCTAAACTATTTAATGCTTGGTTTTTGGGCCTTAATGGTTCCAAGTTGTTAAACGACCATTAACTATTTATTATGTTTTGAAAGTTAGTTAAATTCCGCTGCATAATTCTGGTAAATAGCCTTAGCCGTTATCACGGTGGCGGTAATATCTTGGTAATTCCTTTGTTTTAAGTTGGAAAATGTTTTATAAAAAGCAAGGAATTATTAAGGTGTTACAATGGGCCTGGCATTTGCGCTGGGCTTGCTTCTTGTAGGCTTGCTCATCGAGAAGTCGCTCGTCTTGTTTCCGATTCCTTTTCCAATTACAGATTTTATTTCCTAATCGAACAATATTTATGTATCCGATAATATTTTAGATTCCGACAATATTTCCGATTCCGACAATATTTCCGATTCCAATAATATTTTTATTTTCGTTAATATTTTCCGAAACGAAGCATATTTCCATTTCTGGAAATATCTTCGACTTCGGTAATATTTATATTCCGTTATGAAACATATTTCCGTTTCCGTTAATATCTTCATTTCCGGCAAATATTCTTTCTTTGCCTTTTGATGATTTTAGCTCCCACTGGAAAAGAGATCCATCACTTTATGAATGTGCATAAATAGAGTATTTACTGAATATTATATTCACCAAAATACTTGATCTTTCACCTACTATTCATGTGACCCTATGGGTTTAGTCAAGAGTAAGTTGTGGATTAATATTATTAATTCCACTTGAGCTGAAGTGGCCTCTAGCTAGGAATTCAGATCACTTGATCTCACTGTATTATTAACTTGTTAACTAATACTGAACCGCATTTATTAGACTTACAATTAAATTCATTAAATGCAAACATGGACTAAGGGCATTATTTCCTTCACTACCTTCTGACCACAGGGAGTGCGAAATTGCGGCTTGTCGGTCGTGCCCGCCTTGCGCTTTGAGGACTGAAAAATAGTGGTTGGCGCTTTCTCCACCATCTAAAGACAAGAAATATATTATTAGTATGATTCCGCAAATGAAAAGAGGTAGGAAAAGCAAAGACGTCTACCTTTTAAGTGCCCATATGTGGGATAGTCGCGTTCCCCTCTTGCTTCGTTTCCTTCTGTCTCTAAATAGCCTTGAGAGTACTCTCATTAATAACCTCGGCCAACTACGCTGGCATATTCCCTAAGCCCTTGGATGAATCGTCCAACTTCTCCATGGCTTCGACTGAAAAAGGAAAAACATGAGTGGCTAGAAGCTCAAAATATATGAAACATGATTTGGCGGACAAACTTAAGCAATCACCTCTCGGCATATACGGACACATGCCCACAGTCGAGAGGAAGGTTTTGTCCTCAAACTGGTCAGGGTGGGGCAACCATCTCTCTGGCACATGACTTTTTGATCCCGAGGCATACTGCTTGGCTGTAAAGAGAGAAGAAATTTGTTTTCACTCTCGTGTGGATATATCAGGTAGGGGTTCGTTCTTCGATAAGTAGCGAGGACGCATTGTCCAACGGTTCATGCGCTGGCACATCTTTTTATCAAAAGTATGGAGGAAGACCCCACTTCTTCCGCCATAAGTTCCACTTGGACGCCTTTCCCACCACCTTCCTATACTGATCCTTGTAACTGAGGGTAAGCCATCCTTGCGCTTCCCCTTGGCTCTTAACAAGAGTCACTAATCGAAGGAAGGTCGCGAAAGATGGGACAATTTCCTTAAGTTCGCACTTGGCAATAAACCTAAAGACGTTGGCCCATGAGTTGGGCGTCATTTGATTGACGCCTATATTGTAGTCGTCCAACATCTCTATTACAAATGGGTGAGGAGGAAATCTCAGCCCCAGCTTCAGAGTGGACGCATAAATGATAAACTCGTCGTCTACTAGGCCGGTGGTAGTACACTCCATGCCTCCCGGCATACGAAAGTCATAGCTCTCGTCCAGGTTCAAAGAGTCCTTATACTCTGCCCCCTTCCTCCTTCAAAAATTCTAGCCACGTTTGTAGAGGAAAAATTTAGGATAAAGGAAGATGGTCTTCTTCACTCTTTGAAGAAGACAGTGCCGCCCTCCTAGAGAGCCTTGATTCCATGACCTCCTCATTCTCCACCTGGGAGGAAGACTCACACTCAAATTCGTCAACAGTTTCTGACGGCTCTTCATACAAGGACTTGGATTCTCTCCTGGAAGGTCATGATCGTCTTGAGTCCCTGATGCGCATTTTGCTGAAAGTTCATCTACAATTACCATGATGTCCTGCACAAGGAAAACGAAGGACTAGCTTAAGACGAGGGGCATCAACCTCGCTAAGGAGGGGCAGTTGACACAAGGCCATCGTCCCTAAAAAACTAGAGCGGCCCGCCATGCGAAGAAAAAACAAGAAAATAACAAACAATTTCTTTAAGACGAGAAAATTACCTTCTTGAATCAAAAAGGAAAATACTCCAATGCCCCGTGAGTTGTGAAATGAAAGAAAGAAGGTTCTCGAGAACAAGTATGACCTCCACGGTGGTTGAAAATCGCCTGCTGGTGGTTGAGTGACGCCGGAGATCGCCTTCGGAAAGAGCTCTCAAAGATTCTCTGGAAATGAGAGGGAGTAAAACTGAAATGGCAAGGTATATATAGTGGGGTAAGAGTAAGAAACAAGTGCCACGCGTCACCACGCTAGAGGACATATCAATAAGGGTAAAAATTAAGTGAGGAAACTTCACTAAGATACCCTTCTTAAGGGGCAAATGATGTGGTATAAAATACTTGTCCACCTAGAACCAATCGTAACACGACGCGTGGCACCCTCTATGCCTGAGTGTCATATCTTCCGAATATAGTGTAGCCCATGCAATGAAACTATAAGCCAGAATGTGGATCTGAAGGCCCGACATAAAGAGTCCCACTAAGTTCTCTATCAAAATACCTAGTAAGGACACATGTCCTTATCTCAAGAATTAATCAATCAGATATAGCTAGGTTTTGGGAACAAATCCCAAAACCCTAGCCTTATAAATAGTAAAAATCCCAAGATGAAAGGACATTTAATTCATTCTCACCTACCTTAATTATTCCGCTTTTTGCAGCTTGTAGGAAGATCGTGCCAGCGCATACTTGATACCTCTGTGGCTCTGTGCAAAGGATAACACGTTAGCATCAACAAAATTTCCCACATTAAATGGTGCCCCTTCTATAACAACGCTTTCATCTACAGCGGTTGTCAACCGTTGTCTATTGCTAATTTCAACCGCTATCTATTGCAACATTTGTAGTAGTGGCTCGTCGTTGCACATTTTCTTGGCTCATCGGTGCACATAATTCTACTTGGCTCCCATAAAATGCATCATATAGCCTATGAAAAATTTTGTCGCTGCACAAAATAAAGTGTCGTACGCACGTTAGAAAATGTTATAGCATATTATTAAAATGGTAAAGCACTTTTTAAATCGTTTAGCATTTTTATAAATCGTAAAGCATAATAAACAGCATCTAATCATAATATCACATTGTTTAACCCATTAATACTCCAAATGACCCTACACAATAAAAATGAGCATAAAAGACACGTTTAGAGAAAAAAAAAACTACTAAAATATATGCAAGTCGAGAGAATATTACGATTAAAAAAAACGCGAAAAACGAACAAAAAACGGTAAAACTAAGAAAAAATAAGAATAAAATGCTAATAAAAATGAAATGAAATCCTAGGCTAAGAGTGACATAAATGTCGCTCATCACATATGAAGTCGTTTGGACCGAAAGGAAGATACTTCATTCATACATTCTGGTACATCAACGCTTTATACTAAAGTGGGAAGTTGTGAAAGTGACTCACACTAAGATCTACCCAATGAACCACGACTGTATTGATCTTGGTACAATTCCTTCACAGAGCTGTCATCGGAAACTTCATTCTCATCCTCATTCTCTTTACCGTCGATCTCTCATCTTCTTCGTTGGAGGAGGGTCCGAGAAGCACCCATTTACGCTTGTTGACTACGTCTCCAACAAGCACATATTTTCTCTTGAATGGACCAAAATTTCCACGCGGCTTCGTTCTATCTTGACTTTCATCTGTAAGAACCATATCCAAATTGCCACATTACCATGAAATTGAAAATTATTGATGCAATTTTAAAAAGAAATTGAGTGGAAGTAGAGAAATTTTGAAATTGGCAAGAGTTTGTTGAAGAGCTAGGGTTCTTAAATGAAGAAAAATTGGGCGGAAAAAACAAAGAGAGAAAGAAAGTGGAAGGAGTAGAAATCTGGAAACTTAATTAAATGAGGAGTAGTGGAGTGGAGCATGTTTTTAATTTCGTGGACTACATTGAGATTTGAGAGAGAGTAACTTTTAATTTCATTAATTTAATTTGGTGAGGTTAAATATTTTTTTAGGTGTTGAGAGAGACACAAAGTGCAAGGCAACAACTGGTATAGACGTGACTTGATCTCAGGTATTGGGTACCACCTCCACAAGGCTTTACCAATTAAGTTAGTTGACATCCACTGGTGGGGTTAAATGTTAGTTAGTGGATTTTATTAGATGTAAAAAGGTTGGCAATATTGTTAAATAATAAATGATGATAAATGTCATTTTATGTGGGTAAACTTACTAAAAGAGGAAACGGTGCAATAATGTGCAACTTTCAAAAAAGGTAAACAGTGCAATAATAATTAAAAAAATAGAGGAAGTATATGAATAGGGCTTAAAGTGAAAGTGGTGCAACTATTTCTAAATATAGGAAGTATATATATATATATTGCTTACTTTGCAGTCTTCGTATTTTTCTTCGCCGGTCTCCCCTCCTTTCTCCGTTCTAGTGTTTTTTTATTGGCCATTATAGGTCGGAAATAGTCTAATTTTCGAAGAAATTAGACTATTTCCGACCCTTTCTCTTCATTTGGTTCAGTTA